>NC_140082.1:20074326-21277659 GCF_964194135.1 Talpa europaea
TGAGAGTGAGACGAGGGCACCTGAGCTGCTGGGAAAGTCTCCCACACATTTGCAGTCACTGGAGCATCAGTCACTTTCCCAAGGCCTCTCCCCAAACACAGACAAGATACCGCGACCCTTCGTGGAGTGAAGCCCTGAGCAGATCCAGGGCACGCACTATCGTCGTGGGGCTGGTGAGCAGGAGTCTGTGGGGTACAGGCATCTGCTCCGGCTGGGGCACCAGGGGCCCTGTGGCCATCACCTGGGCCCTGCCTGCGGGGGCGCTAGGGCGGGCAAGAGCACAAACCTGGGAGTGCAGGGGCAGAGCAGATAAGCACATCTAGCTCTCTAGAGTGAAGTTTGCCCCTGCTCTATGTCAAATTAGGTGTTGTGTGAGGGCTGTGTGAGCCCTGATCAAATAATAGGTACCACAATGATTCACCACTGCCCAGATACAGGTGACAATTCTCAACTTGAAGACACGATTCCAGTTCCCACAGAGCTCTCCCTGATCAAGCAAACACTGCCTGCCACATCCTGGACCCATGTGGTTCCCGACGCTCCTTCCTCATCCAGCATCCTCCAGCTCCTGCGGGTCTCCTCAGTGCATTAGACAGAGGGTACTGGGTGCTGCCTTGCCCAGAATTGGCCCCGCCCCACAGCTCCCATAGGTCTGCAGTCCCTGGAGGGAGGAGGGGTCTCTCTGCAATTTATCAACAGGGTGTGCCCCAACCAGGGAGGTTCCCAGGCTAAAGGTAAGACCAAGAGCCACTCAGCCCAGGAACCCCTGAGCTGGTTCCCTCTTGACTGGCCCACACATCGTGCCTCCCAGCCCATCGCAGACCCCAAGCCCACCTGCCAGTTGGGGAGCAGCCAGCAGCCATGTCTTACATCAAACAGGCCCCGGGGCCCCAGGATGCTCGCATCATCCACTCCTCAGGCCAGAGCTTCGAGCAGTTGAGGCAGGAGTGCCTGCAGAAGGGCACGCTGTTTGAGGACCCAGACTTCCCGGCCAACAGCTCCTCTCTCTACTACAGCAAGGATCCCGAGAGCCCAGTCGTGTGGAAACGGCCAGGGGTGAGTGCAGCCAGAGGTGGGGGTGACAGGCAGGGGGCTTGGGAGGAGGATCCCAGGACCCAGGGGAGGGCAGCAGGAGAGGAGGGACAGGAGGGGAGGCAGAGCACAAACCTGATCCAGGCCAGCTTCCCAGGGGAGGCCATGCAGAGTGATGGCTGGGATGATGCAGGGAGCACACAACAGCTGGCGGGGCTGGGGTGCTCTAAGGGGGACTCCAGGGCATCTGCTGCATCCAGCCCCCAGCAGTCTCACTCCCGTGGAGGTCAGGACTCGAGGCTGACAGTGTCTTGGTAGTCAGGGAGTGGAGGTCAAGGCTATTCAGGATGAGTTGGGCCAGTCCCAGGCACCACGTCCCACCCAAGGGGAGAGGGTGGGGGGCAGCCCCAGCCCCCACTCCAGGAGGGTGTTCACCTGGGTGATGGGGTAATGTATGTAAAGTGCTCAGCAGCTTCTGCGCAGAGCCCAGGGTGCTCAGTGTGGACGGGGCTCACGGAGCAAGCGTGCAGTGTCTCCATGATGGGGGTGCATAGGAAGCAAGGGGCTGCCCAACACATCCTGTTTTCCCTTCCCGCAGTACCCATGAGCCAGTGTCCATGCCCCCCCACCCCTAACAATTGGAGGTGATGGTCCCAAGGGCCATGAGCTGCTGCCTGGGACAAGGAGTCAGTATTTCCCGTGCTGGGTTAGTCAGGGCTCAGCCTCTGACTGGGTGGTGCTGGCTGCCTTCCCTCGGGTGGGGACCCGCCTGGGAGACCCCCCAGGGATGGGCTGGGACGGCAAGGAATGGAGTGCAGAGAGGGCCGGGAGGCAGCTGAGACCCTGCACCCATCTGTCCAGGGACTGTGGTCACACCAGTCACACCACTGACTCCCCCACCTCAGTCTCCTCCCTGTGAAGCTGAGACACTAGTGCCCACGGTAGACACGGCGCCCTGCTGCGGTTACTGGCATCACCATCATTTGCTCTGCATCCCACTTTCTGAAAGGCACTGGGTGCCCCATGTCTGCCTTCATGCTGTCTCCTTTCATGAAAATAATGAAGATGTTTTAAATACACAGCCTGTCTACTTAAAACACACACACGATTCTGAACTTCAGGGCAGAGTTCAAGGTAGACATGAGTAATTTATACAGTGGTAAGCTCTTTATTGCAATTTCCTGATGGAGGGTGTGTGTGTGTGTGTGAGTGTGTACTGACCTATTTACTGGTCAACCTGAATCATGTCTAAACTGCTTCTGGTCATCTAGTATTTTCCTAAACCTGACAAGGCTATCACTGAGTGCCTCAGGCTTTCTCCTGAGAAATTCTAGTTACTTCCTTCCCTCCTGCTGGCCTCCCTGCCTCCACTCTTAGCCCATCAAGCCACCCCCCTGCCGCCTGCAGGGCTCATGCATCCCCTGCTCAGTGCCCTCTCTGGGGTCAGCACTAAGTAGCAATGAGGCATGGATTCCCCCAAAGGCCTCGTCCTACCACAGCCTCCCCTTGTCCTGCCACCACAACACACTGTGAACATCACTCAGAATGTTGGGCATGGAGTAGGAAGCCAAGGAGGCAATGGGGTTCTCACAGGCAGGCCAGTGCCAGCCTCACAGAAGACGGGCTCTGAAGGGGGCGTCACAGGCAACAACAGCAAATATGGATTCATTAAAACAGTGTGAGTTGGAAAGAAGACACCAAGTGTGCTTGGGGGGAATGAAAGCCTCCGAGGGAGGGTCCCTGAGCGTGAGACCAAGTTCCCCAAGCAGAGAAGAGGCTCCTACACTGACCGGCATGTAGGCAGAGGGGACGGAGGGGCCAAGTGATGTGACTGGCGCATCCTACCATGAGGCTGTCCCTTTGCTTGTCCCTCCACGGGGAAACAATAATGAAACAGGAACAAAGTGTTCTGCTGCAAGAAAGGAGAGCCAGCCAGGAAGGGGCGGGAGGGCCAGGCCTCACTGACGATGCCCTCATTCTTCCAGGAAATAGTGAAACACCCAGAATTCATTCTCGGAGGGGCCACCAGGACTGACATCTGCCAAGGGCAGCTTGGTGAGTGAGAGGGTCGCGCACGGAGAGCTGGTGGTTGGACAGATGCTCCTGGGGGTCTGAGCTGCCGCCAAGGCTCAAGCAGCACAGGTCCCAGCAACTCCGTGCACAGGGATGGGGAACATGACTGCTCCCATCTTCTGCTTCCCCCTCCTCCCCAGTTGGCCACCTGCTCTGCTGAAGGGGAGCCAGAGGACTCTACATCCCTGGCGCTCTGCTCCCCACCAGTTTTCAGAAAACAGACAGACCCAGAGGCGCTGCCTGGCTGCTGGCTCCATCAGAACATTAGTCGGTTGCCTGCTAGGCCTCCCCTCAGCACTCATTGCCTCACTTCATCTTCCCAACCACGCTCCCAGTTTTACAGAGAAACCCAAGTTGAGGGAGGCAAAGTGAGTTATCCAAAGTCATAGACATGATAGACATGCAGAGTCAGGACCCCAATTCCTCTTAACCACTTTGCCACACTGCCTCTGGGTTCATGCTTTAAGGACCACCTCAACCCCCAGAGGAATGAACCAAAGAGAGCAAACCACTGTGAGCGGGAGCAGACACTGAGTTCCCTACAGCTGAGGTCACCACTGTGGTCTGACGGATGAAGTGGGACATGCCGGGAGCTTCACGACAAGTGGCTGAGTTACCCTCCCAGAACTCAAAAGTCACACCTAGAATGATGATAGATGATTGATGCACAGACAGACAGACAGACACATGAATCATGACAAGATAAACAGATGACGGACAGGTAGGTAGGTAGATGATAGACATAGAGACACAGACATGGTGGATACATGGAATTATACATTCTAAATATAACCTTGGCTTTTCAAAAAAAAAAAAGTGTTCAGGTTGGTCTTCATTTTCTGATTTTAGCCCCCCTAAGAGGTTCTCCCTGTTCTCTTCAACATCTCCCTCTCAGTTGTCAACCACATTCTTCCTCTACCTCCCCTCACGTACCCCTGCACGCATCTCCCTGGTGATACTTTTTCACTAGGGATTATCATTCACTAGAAAATCGTTGATGGGACTCCTGTTTTTTTCAAAGTTTTAATTTGTCACTTAGGTATAAAACTATTTTGAAATTACAACCTTAGTTGATAGTTGATGACAAATATTATTTTGTGGCACTTTTTCTACATCTAAATACTGTACATAACATATGAATGAGGGGCCTCCCCTGGTGACACCGTGGTTGAGCGCTGCATTGCAAAGCTGCCCGCAGCCTCTATAAGCACCGGTTCGATCCCCGGCCACCATCGAGGGTCCCACATGGTGGGACAGACCTCTCCTGCTGTCCACTGCTCCCCTCAGCAGTGTTTTCATCACTCTGCCCATTCTGTTCCCTGCTCTGGCTCTGGTGAATTCTCTCACCCTCCCACGCTTCTGACTGTACCCAGTGCTTGTATAAATAAATAAACAAATCTTTAAAAAAAATAACATATGAATGAAGGAGGGCCTCCCTGGTGGCCTAGGGGTTGAGTCTCAGTGCTATTACTGCTATGCCCTGAATTCGATCCCCAGCCAGGGAGCTAACCCAGATATGGTGCAGCAGACCTCGCCTGTCTAGCACGTGCTGCCCTTAGCAGTGTATTTCAGTAAGTCCACTGTTTTGCTCCCCACTCTGTCTCTGGTGAATCCTCTCACCACTCCACAGCTGGGCTATACCCCACTTCTATTAAAAAAAAAAAGTGAATAAAGGATAACAATAAAATCGACAGCTGTGAACCAGCCCCCCAAATAAGCACTTGACTATCACCAACACCATCGTTGCCCCTCCCTATCAGTGGCCACCTGCAGGCTTTCACCCGACAAACTGAACCTTGCTGGCACCCTCACCCAGCAGCGTGCTTGAGGTGGCCAGACCTATCCATTGGCACAGACTCAACAGTGATCAGTAATTTTCATCTCTTCTGGGGGTTTTTCCCTTATTTTGACTTGTATAAATGGCATCTGAATCTCTCTCTTCAAAAGCTAAGCACATTTCTGGCAAAATAGTCTCTGGCAATGACCAAAATAGGGTTGTGTGACAGTGTCCCGAGTGCAGTGGTACAAAGAACTTTCCAGAAATGTCAACTCCCAGGAAGCCACACTTGAGTTCCAATGAATTCAAGTGGTATTATCGACTACAAGCAAATAGATTTGGGGTAGAATGGGGAGGTCCTGTTGGTTAAATAGGTAATTCCCAATGTCTGCTCAGACATCTTTCACAGGCAGCAGCTAGAGCTCTGATAGGTACAGATGAGGTGCCCGCCCCATGCTCAGTATGAGCACATGAACGCATGTGGGAGTCTGTACAGTGTACGCTTCAAACACTGCTTGTGTTCACACTCACTTTTGTGTTTTCCTCTGAATGGGAGCTAACTTGAAGGTTATATCTGGGGAAACCAGCAGATCAGTCTACAAATCTTGAAAATGCAAGATCAGTGAAAGTAGATGATGCCCATGGAGCTATTATTACCTACGACAAAGCTAAGTCTAACCTGCTGAGGCATGAGCCCCGGCAAAGTGCTCCCTCCAAGATCACCCCAAGTGCCACAGGCCAAGCAGGATGAGACATCACTCACCCTGGCCCGCTGACACTAACTCTCACAGCCCTGCCCTCCTGGCCTTCCAAGGAGCTGACGTGCATAGAGCACAAGGGTGTTTATGCATGTCACGTGGGCATGACCTATACCACTGCCAAGATAAGAGCTGTCTGTGCTAAGTGGGCAGGAGAGCTGGGAAGGGAGGCAGAGCAGAGAGATTTGCTGGTAACCTCCCATATTTTAAGATACAGAAAAAAAGTGGTCACATCTGGAATGCCCCGCATCTCCTTGGCCATGGAGTTGTCGTGTTTACCACAAATTAGCAGTAAGACCTACAATTGAGGACTTTTCACTTACAGATGACTGCTGGTTGTCAGCTGCCATTGCCTCCCTGACACTTAACGAGAAAGCGCTGGCCAGAGTGGTCCCCCAGGACCAAAACTTTGGCTCCGGTTATGCTGGGATCTTCCATTTCCAGGTAAGTGAACTTACCTCATTGGGGCGCAGTGTGATGTCAGGTGTTTCTGAAGCTGCTGGTCATCAGGGGTGCCTTTTCCTCTTGAGAGAGAACTGGTCAGAGAGCCCTGTAGTGTCCACCCCGGCTCTGAGGGGGCTGCACCCATGACGGTCTTCGAGCCCATGTCAGGGGCGGGTGGGGTGCTCCGCACATGGCTCCATGGACAAAGCACAGCTGAGCCCATTGCAGAACCCACGTGCCATTTTCCTCCAGATCTGAGGGAGAAAAAGCAAAGTGATAAAGTGGACAAAGGGGGGCTGGACCTCCTTTGAGACTCAACCCTGCAATCTGTCTCTGCCTGGGTGACAGCTCTGGCAATACGGTGAGTGGCTAGACGTGGTGATTGATGACCGGCTGCCCACCTCCAAGGACCGCTTGATCTACCTCCACTCAGCTGACAACAACAAGTTCTGGGGCGCCCTGCTGGAGAAAGCCTATGCCAAGTGAGTGTCGCCCAGCGCGGGCAGGCCCCTGTCCCAGGGAGGCCAGTCTCCCTCCTGGGTCCTTTTCAGGGCACAGCTGTGGAGAGGGACACTGAGGCTCTGGGATGGCACGTGTGGGGTGGCAGGGCCACCCGCCTGGGGCCCAGTCAGCGCTAGAGGTGGAACAGGAGTGGCTGGGGCAGCTTGCTGTCGGGGTCTAGCTGTGCCCATCCTCAGACACATGGCGACGCGCATCCCTTTCCGCCCCCACATGTGGATCCTGCCTTTGGCAGCAGCCAGAGTGCAGGGATATATTTTGGGCGACGTCCCCGCCAGCACAGCCAGGGCAGAAGCCTCAGGGCTCCTGGCCAGTGGAGACTGAGATATCACTTTCCCCACTTTGGAATTCTCCTTTCAAATTTTTTAAATTGTACATTGACTGTTTTAACCATTTTAACTATATTTCAGCGGCATTAAGTTCATTCACATTGTTAGGCAACCATCACCCACACAGCTTCATCCTGCCAGACTCAAACTCTGCACCCTTCAACACTACACCCTCTTCACATCCCCAGCCCCCGGCCATCACCCTGCGACTTTCTGTCTCTGGATTTCACTAACCTAGGAACCCCGGCTAAGTAGAATCTACACAGTCATTTCTATTCACCCGGGTGGCCGGAGTTCCTCTGGCAATGTCATTTTCCAGCCCACCAGCTAGTCAGCAGCAGCCATGATAGCAGAGCTCCCACGGGATCCCCTGGGCTCAACCTGGATCTTCAAGCTGTGGAAATCCATCCTCAGAGACAGGAAGCAGGGAGGAAGGCCATGCTTCTACCTCCAAGTGGGTGTATAAGTGGCCAAATAAAGTGAAGGTAAACGGAGGCTCAATTAATCCTGAAATCAGCAGGATGGGATTAAACCATGAAAGAACCAAAGGTGCTCCTTTGCCCACCTGCCCACCTGGTCTGCATAAACACCCTCGGTGCCACTGACAGGCTTGGGGTGAGCAGAGGGGATGCTTTCCAGGCCTGGTGGGGGCAACCCAGTCCTTCAACGAGTCCTGCCATCAGGGACCCCTCCTCTCTAGGGTCAGCTTCTCTGCTTGGGGCTGGGTTGGGGGTGGTTTCATTCTCCAGGAGCTCAGAAGAGGGAACCCCTCACCTGCCCCCCTCCCCAAGCTGTGCAAAAAGCTTGAGTCAGTTGGTAGGATTTGAAACCTTTGCCTCAGGGAGAAGACTACAGAATAGGTTCCTAAAAAGAAGGCAAATTAGCTCATAGAAAGATGTTCAACATCATTTGTCATTAAGAAACTGTAAATGGGGGCCTCCCTGGTGGCACAAGGGATTAAGCACAGCACTATGAGGCAATCCCCAGCCTCTGCAGAATGAGTTCAATTCCCAGGCGCCCAGAGGGACCCACATGGTGCAGCAGACCTCTCCTGTCTCTCCCACTGCTCCCTCCCCTCAGCAGTGTATTTAAGTCAGTCTGCCTGTTCTGTTCCCCACTCTGTCTCTGGTGAATCCTCTCACCCCCTGCATCTCTGGCCTGTACCCCAGCTCTTATATGCATAAATAATAAATCTTTAAAAAAAAAAAAAAGAAACTGCAAATGAAAACAATAGTGAACATTGCTACACACTGACAAAGTTTATTTTATAACTCAAGAAGAGTATATATCCATAAAGTGTGTGTCTGTATGCACATTCTGTGTGCAGGTATGTGTGTGTACATGTACAGACATGTTACGTGTGCAGTTGTGTGATTGGGAGTACCTGAGACCAGGAAGGAAAAGTTCCTTACCTCTCTGTCTACACGACTAATTCTTTCTTGTTCAGGTCTTGTGAAGAGAGAGAGAGACTTATTTAAACATCACAGCAGCCCTAGAGGGGAGAGGACAACTGTCCCCCACTTTGCACATCATGACACTGAATCATGAGCGGGTTCGCTCAAGAACACTCAGCTTGTAAGAGGTGGGTCTGGCTCTTGACCCCGCCGTCAGAGTAACCCACACCAGGCTCCTATCTCACAGAGATTTCTTGTGTCTTCAGAGCATCAAGTAGACCCCAAATCTTACTTCCCATCTTCCTTCCATGCCACCCAGCCAGGGCAAGCCTTGGAGGTTTTTGATTCAGTTAGAAAAACCTCTGGCTAGAGGCGCCACCTGGTGGCCTTCCTTATCCCTGCAGCTGTTTCCAAACGTGGCTTCACAGGTTAAATGGGAGCTACCAGGCCCTGGAGCAAGGCTCTGCCATCGAGGCCATGGAAGACTTCACTGGGGGTGTAGCCGTGACCTTCACTACCAAAAAGGCTCCAGAGAACTTCTATGAGATTCTCGAGAAGGCCTTAAAGAGGGGCTCTCTGGTGGGCTGCACCACGGTAAGTCGCTCACCTGTCTCTCCCTTCCAAGCTCTCTGCCAGAGTCAGAGGCATGAGCAGGTGCCCTGAGCACACACAGGAGGGCTGGCACTTCCAGGACTGGGGAGTGTCAGTGTTTGTTTATTTTAATCCAAGCAGAAGATTCTATTTAATGTCTTTCAAATGACGAAGCTCAGACTCCCTTGCTGTGTCAGGTAGAACAATCCCGACAAATCTCTGTCCCTTTCTCTACCCCAGCGGTGCTGTGTGTCCCCTTCTCAGCTCTGCCCTTGCTCATTCAAACAGCCACACACACTCAGGAATTCAGGGCTGGGTTTGATTTCATGAAATGAAACCCTACTGTTTTCTGGAATCTTTGTTTATGTCACACATCATGAAAAATATATCAGTAGATACTTAACAGTATTTTTTCTAATCTCTTTATGCACACACACACATAATTTTGCGTCATCTAGTTGTGAAACTTATCCAAATTTTCTGTTTCCTCTTGAGTAAACCTTGGGAGTTTGTTCTTTGCTACTAAATGACCCATCTCCTGGTGTTTTCAAGCTGGTGACACGAGCTGAGTGCAACACAATGTCTCCTCGTGTATGTGACCGTGCACCCCCATGAGGGGATGATCAGACAGTTCTGTTTGGGGCCAGAAAGTCAACTCTTTGTTGGGAACGAGGGGCTTCTCATCCTGGGGAGAGGATGGGAATGCCTCATTGTCACTGCTAAGGGGCCTCCTGTGGAACATTTTGTGTGTCCCTTCCTCCTGGGGAGCAAAGAGGCCGGGCCAGGCAGAGCTGGGTCTGGCCTGGTAAGGGAGTGACTTACACGATGGACCTAACAGTGCTATTTTCATGTTTTAGGCCAGAAGTACTGCAGAGTCCAAAGCCCGGACACCTTTCGGTCTCATTAAGGATCATTGCTACACTGTGACAGGAATTGATCAGGTAGGTGACGTGCAGTCCTGCTGGTGGGTGCAGGGACAGCTGTGACCATATCATCCTTTTCCTTGGTGCATTCAAGCTTAAACTGTGCTTTCAGACTTCAGAGAATGTGTCATCTAGAGGAGGCAGCCAGCATTCTAAACCACAAAACAGGGAAGAAAGCAACATGAGCTTCCATCATAGTTCCCAACTTGTGCAGCAGGTAGGAGAACCTGATCTTTGTTTTTCTTTTCTTCACTAATTTCACATCAATCCTGTAATAGCGTTCTCTAGAGAAGAGACTCAATAGGATGGATGGGTGTCTGGCTGGCGGGCTGGATGGCTGGCTGGCTGGTTGGCTGGCTGGCTGGCTGGCTGGATGGATGGATGGATGGATGGATGGATGGATGACTGCATGGATGGATGGTAGGTAGAGATAGATGGATAGATGGAGATTGGTACAGATACAGATACACAGTGGACCCGTGATGCAGGGGCACTAGCTGCTCATAACTGTTGACTCCTCAAAAGCTTAACTGCAATTGTCCTTTAGCGTCTGTGGGGTATTGGTTTTAGGGCAACCCTCCACCCCTATGGACACCAAAATCCACAGATGTCTAAGTCCCTTATAGTAGGTTCTCCAAATTCAAGATTCAACCCACAAAGCAACATCCAGGTTTGGCTGGATCTGAACTTGGAAATCTCTGATAAAATAAAATCCAAGAAAGTGGAGCAACTCAGATCGTTCACACTGATATCGTTTTGTCATGTGTAGTGTGATGTATGTGTGTATTTACATATATACCTGTGTGTGTATATACATATATATCTATGTGTATATACACATATGCATATATACCTATATCAGGGGAAACTGCTCTGAGAGCTCAAATTTCTGGCTAGTTGATGAGTAGAAGTCTTATTTTCTCTTTCTCCAAAACTTATCTCTCTTTCTCCAAGGACGGCTGGCTGGGCTTTCTTTCCTGACTCTGGGCTATTGATGTGGACAGCAAAGATCCTCAGATGACACCTCAAATGGGAGAATATTGGCTTTGGAAGACTTAGACGTGGTTTTTATTTATTGTTGCTGTTTAAATTCCCAACATGTGTTTCTATACTTGTCGTTCAGCTGTGAGTAAGAGGCTAAGGATGAAGGAAAGTCAGGAGTAGCTCACTGAGCACTTCTGAGAATTACTCTTCACCTCTCTCTGTGGATTCTGAGGCTCCCCAGATAAACAAGCCTCTAGGGAAATTGCAGTCTAGCAAGTCACTCATTCATTTGAAGATTCATGTCACGTTAGCCACTATGTTTAGCAGGACAGTTCCTAGGGCAAGTTAATATTGGATGAGTTTTGACATGTTTTTAATGTTTATAAGTCAAGAGTCTTCCGGCTGAGAGGAACCACTCTGGAATTCACACATGAACTGATCCTTTCACATTCCCCTGCTGCCTTTGCCTTCCAGGTAAACTTCCAAGGCCAGAAAACTGAGCTGATCAGAGTCCGGGATCCTTGGGGCAAGAGTGAGTGGAATGGGCCCTGGAGCGACAGGTGGGTCCCCACTGCACCTTAATGCTGTTCATGGGGTCCACTGGGCCAAGGCTGGCTGCGGTGTCCTGGGAAGGAGGAGAAGTTTGTCTAACGTGCTCCCCTGGCTTCTGGATGACCTCACCTCATTCCCCTTCATCCCCTGGGGCCTGCCTTGCAGTCAAACTTGACTCACAGGGAAGACTCTTAGAGTGGCCTTTTATCGTCCCTGGGATGGTATTCATGTCTGTGACTCTGTTTTGCCAGAGTTCAGAATTCAAAGACCACAGAGAGCCAACACCGATGCAAACACAAGAAGGTCGTTTATTAACAAGCTCGAGCCCGGGCTCCCACCATCACCAACGCAGCGGTTCTCGGTTGAGAGCCCTGAGCCCCTTTTCTGCTGAGTTTTTGTGGGCCCCAACGGGAAATTGGAAAGATGCTGAGGGCTGATTGGGTGGCCTTCGCAGCAGTTGGGGCTGAAATTTTAGGATTGGCTCATGCAGGGTTTAAGCATTCAATTCTTATCTATCTACTGCAGGGGTTTCTGTCCAGTTTGTAGGGATCTTTGTCCAGTTACTGATGAATGGGTTGGTCTCGCTCATGACAATTTTTCAGCCCATTTCTCAGAATTGTCTGTGCTCTAGAGGAATTTGGGATTTAAGGAAATCGAAACTCAGGCCTGGTGAGAGAGGGGCCAAGGGTGAGCCTGTCATGGCGCCTGTGATACCAACATTTTGGTTTTTGCTTTTCAACTATATTGCTTCCCATGCGGATAGTTCACATCCCCATGTAACGTGGGTCTTTATCTCCACATATGAGTGGCCCCAGTGATGTGTGTGTGTGTGTGTGTGTCTGTACGTGTGTGTGGTGGCAATGAGTATTTTGGGGTGAGAATCCCTGAGTGCTGCCAGCAGGTCAGTACAGGATTCTCTGGCCACTGGCCAGAATCCCAGTGGCCCAGGAGAGGCAGACAAAGTGGAATAGGAAATTTAGCCACTACGACTGCTCTGATGACCAGGATTATTTATTTGGCTCCAATTATAGGAAAGGTCTTCCTTTCAGGCCTGTGTCCCCTCCATGTCCCTTGAGAGGTGGCCCCTGTGCCTGGGATGATGGGATGGAGCAAGTGTGCACAGGCAGGATGCACCCTGACCTGTCTCTACCGCCTCCCTCTCTCCTTCCTCACCCAGAGCACTGGCCAGCTTGGGCTCTTGCTGTCCTCTCTGCCCACCTGCAGCTCCTGGGACTCTAGGGAGTCTGAACAAATCTAGACTTGATTAAAGCCAAGTCCCTGTTTGGCCTCAGCTCAGACAAGTCACCAGGGGGCGCCAGTCATCTGTGTGTCTGTGGCTTTATTAACCAGACTCCAGCCTGAGGGCATAAGACTGACACTGAAGTGTCCCCATCACTGCTCCCTTCCCGCCACCCCCACCCCCTCCTGCCTTCCACCGCCTCAGAACCAAGGGACTTTGGCAGAGACTGATTCACACCAGACCCACATCAAAGCAGGCATGAACGTGGCCTTCCTCTCCTGGTGGAAAGGGAAGGAAGAGAAATCACGAAATCAAAAGGAATGAGACTGCTTTTAGCTCCTAAGATTTATAGAGTCCCTTAACTCAGGGGACAGAGTCTCCAAAAGGACAAAGGCTACTTTTTCCTTTCCCTGAGAAACATGGTGAAGAGGGAGAAGTGGGTTTTACTGGAACACAGCTGGGGACTGCCTGCCTCCAGGCAGCCTTGGGGGGATGGGAGGGTCTGTCCCCACCCTGATCCCAGATCCTGATTCTGCCTGGTGCCAGAGGGAGGCTGGAAAGCTCAGCTTAGCCTTTGGACACATTATGTGGGTGTGAGCCATTGGAAGAAAATGGCCCAAAGGAAAAATCAAGGCTCTTAGTTCTGTTCTCCAGACCCTGCCAGGGGAAACCTGGAGAGAGGTTCTGGGTTCACTTGGCTATTCTGAGCCCTCCCCCAGGAGTCAAGACCCATGGGATGTGAGGAAATGGATCCCCCCATGAGAGTGCTGAGGTGGTGGCAGCGCCATTTGAACTGCACTTGATCCTTCAACAACACAATTTTAACTGTACACGTTCATTATACGCAGATCTGTTACCTCTCAGCAGGTTCTGCAGCAACTGATTCAACCAACCTTGCGTGATGGTTGGCTGAATCCTCAGATACAGAACCCTCAGGATAAGGAGGACTGACAATAAGTTACATTTGGATTTTCAACTGCACAAGAGGTTGATCACCCCAAGTTGTTCAAGGGTGAACTGCTTCTGGAGACGTGTGTGTGTGTGTGTGTGTGTGTGTGTGTGTGTGTGTGTGTGTGTGTTGGAGGGAGGAAGATGTCCCAAAGAAGCAGTGGCCTTAGATCTCTAATTCCCAATTTGGAGGGCAGTAGGTAGCTGCTCACCTGAGGACAGGCAAGGCCCCCTGGCAGAACACGATCCAGCTTCCTAGGGAGGTCACAGCAAGAAAGTACTTGGTAGATCAATGTCAAACAAGCTTGTCAAACTAGTTATGATTATGACTTTTCAAAGTGTTAGCTGACAAAGAACAGGGGTCAAGTGAGTTTCCCTGCCTGTGGTGGTCTCATGAGAAGCATGAGACCATTGGCTTCTTCTTCTTCCATTGGCTGTGCTTGGAAATGTACTTTCTGACCAATCTCAAAGCCTCTGGCACATTTCTGGGGTCCATGGTATAGTCACTGACCAGGATCTATTCCTTTCATAACCTCACACCCTGGTTCCTAGGAAAAGGTACTGCCCCGACCCAAGGCGAGTACTGCTCATGACCCACATGCTGATTTGGTTTCCTCCTAGTTCTCCTGAGTGGCGTTCTGTGAGCCTCGCTGAGAAAAAGCGCCTGTGTCACCCTGCTCTGGTCAAAGGAGAATTCTGGTACAGTTCTTACCTCTTTATTTCTGTACTAACTGCGAAAGAGGTATGACAAGCCCCCATGGCCTTTGGGTGTAAAGAACAACCATTTCTTCATATAATTTTATCGTACATTTCAGTAAATCACGTACACCTGTCTCAAAACCCTTATATCCACCCAAGTTGGCAAAGGATTTAATATATCATGTTTTGAGGACTCTTCACATCTCCAGATTTGTTTAGAGTGTCAAGGGAATCCATGTGATCCAGGAAACAGAAGACTCAACCTCCCAGCTCTCACCCAGCCTCCCTCCACTAAACCATCCATCATCCAAGTTTGCATTTGAATCTGCAGCCCAGTGAATTTGCATGCAGGCATCAAGCTGCTCCCTGGGTCACTACCTCCAGGCCCAACTTGGTGACAGGGACCCTTGAAGGCAGCCACCTTTGGAGCATCTCAAAATACAGATCAGTGGGAAGGAATTCTTAATCTGGCCTTTCCACAGAGCTGAAAATCTTTGCTAATGGAAAGTTGGTTAATGGCCCTTTATCTCTAGAAATCATTTCAAGTCTTGTTTCTTCCTGTGGGACCTGGAAGCAGTTGACTCTTCCAACTCTGCAAGACCACAAATGTCTGACTTCTGGTTCTGTTTCCTTTCATATGCTCACGCCAGTGAATTCTTGCCTGAGTCCTTCCATTTTTTATTTTTTTTTGTTTTCATTTTATATATTTTTTACATCATTTTTCATTTTTGCACAATGTATGCATTTTCATCTTGATTATATTCCCCACACAATTCCCACCCCCCTTATTTTGACCCTAATTCTCCACTCCTCCCCTCACCCCGTAGTGTGTCTCTGGTTTATAGTTGCTTGTTGATTTTCATATTTACTTTGTTATAATTAGTCTTTTTCCTGGTCCCTAATTTAGGTTTTCTAAATTCCTGCTATGCGTGAGACCATCTGGTATTTTTCTTTTTCTGGCTTATTTCACTGAGCAGATCCCTTCCAGCTCCATCCATGTTGCTGCAATTTGCATGAATTTATCTTTTTTGATTGCCGAGTAATATTCCGTTGTGTATATGTACCACATCTTCTTGATCCAGTCATCTATTTTTGGGCATTTGGGTTGTTTCTAAAACTTAGCTATTATAAATAGTGCTGCTATAAACATAGGGGTGCAGGTGCCCTTTTGAATTAATGTTTCTGTGTCCTTTGTGTCATTAGAAACAAAAAAAAAACCTAGTCCCTCTCATTAGATGCATCCCAAACTCCCCTCCTTTAATAACAAAAGACACTTTTTATCACTTTCGACACTTTTTATCACTTTCAACACTAAGAAAATCCAAGTTCGGGGAGCCATTTGTCAGGAACTGTGGATAAAGACCAATATATGAGAAATATACTTTGGTCACCTGAATGACAAAATATTTCTTATAAATTACAATATCACACTGTCTTTGCACTGATACTAAAACCAGCAATAGGCTCACTTTCTGTCACTTATCAAAATCAACCCTACAGCACCATTTTGGGGGGAAGAAAGTTTTTTTTTTTTTTGTTTTGTTTTGTTTTTTTTTATTGTGAGGTCAACCAACAAGAAGATAGGAGGCAAGGCTCAAATCTGGAAAGTAGAAATGATTTTATAGAAATGGAGGTAGAAAGGAAATAAAAGTTCAGAATGTAAAGTTTATGGGCTTGACTGAGTCTGATCAAATAGTTACAAATGGATCTATATATGAAAAGGTTTCCAGATTGTTGGGATGGACCCCTTGCTTCTGGATGTGGTCTAATCTGTTCTTTTTTCCTGTTTTCTTGGTTTTGTGTCAGTAGTCTCCTGGTTCTGACCAGCTTGGAATATGGCTTAAGATCAATTTCTTCTGCACACGTTTGTGTCACAGGACTCATAGAAAAGTGTCACACAAAGTTGCCTTCCTAAGAGCAGGTTCAAGAGATTGTCAAACATGCACAACTATTCTGGGGATCACCCATGGTTTCAATACTCCCAAGTTTATATCTTCAGTTCCTTTCCTTGGAATTCCAGATCCATATATTCAAGGATCTATTCAGTATCTCCCTGTGAATATCTACTCCATGGTACATCACAGGATCACATACTAAACCTCAAATCCTTCTCTCCCAAACTTGCTACAACACAGTCTCCATCTTTTTCCATCCAACTATTCAAACCACATATCTTCTTGCCTTTCTTTCTTTTCCTCACATTTAATCCTCCATAAGTCCTATAGGCTCAACCTTCAAAATACGTCTTAAACCTGATCACTGCTCACCACCTCCCATCCTACCAGCCTGGACTGACCCACCCTCATCTGTCACCTGGACAACAGCACCCACTTCATAACTGGTGACTCCACTTCTATCTGTGCCCCTTCTCATGGGTCAAGGGTTATGGGTCATGTTAACACATCCTACTGTTTCTCCATCTAATCAGAGTCAAACCTAAAAGCCTTAGGATGACCACCCTGGTCCACCATTTTTTTTTAACATCATCCTTTACTGACTTATCTGTCTTACGAACTTGTTCTCCAACTACCTGGACTGCCAAAAAGTCATTATGTCCCAACCCCTACACTCCAGGCCTCCACCTGAACAGTCAGAAGTTCCCTTAGCTGTTTATCTAAAATATCCCCCACACTGCACGCTCCCCCTTCACCCTACTTTGTTTTCCTTTGTAGTGCTTTTACATATATCAACCTATATTTTAAGCTTTTCTTCCTTTTTATCTTTCTTAACCTTTTCTTTACTTTTTTTTGGAGGGAGTCTATTTTCTTCTCCACAGGCCTGATTTCTCCCCAATCCTCCAGGACAGAAGCAAGTGCTCAATAACTGTTGGATGACTGAATGAATGAGTAGGTCATGCAGTGTCATCTGTCCAGAGCATGTCTCTCTCCAATTTGCTGCAGGATGGCATTTGCGGACTTCAAGGCTCATTTTGAGAAAGTGGAGATCTGCAACCTCACTCCTGATGCCCTAGAGGAGGATGCCCTCCGCAAGTGGGAACTGACAGTCCACCAAGGAAGCTGGGTGCGGGGCTCCACGGCTGGAGGCTGCCGCAATTTCCTGGGTTTGTAGTCTCCCTGCCCTTCTCTTTGTCATCCCCAAGTGTTAAGTCCAAACCAGGACATCAGTGGATCAGGCGCAGGACCCTAGAGAAGGCCCAAAATATGGAGCTAGACAGAAGCATTTCAGTGATGATTGGGAAAAGAGGATGGCAAAGGTTTGGGAGGACTTTGGACAAGAATTGCTCAAGGAACCTCCTTTGTTTTACCACTTGGGTTATCTTCCCTGACAAGTAATAGAAAACACACTCACACTAGTTTAGAAATGAAAAGAATTGGGCCTCCCTGGTGGCATAAGGGGTTAAGTCAGCACTATGCAGCTATCTGCAGCCTCTACAGCATGAGTTCGACCCCGGCCAGGGAGGTGACCTGCATATGGCGCAGCAGGCCTCTCCTGTCTCGCCTGCTGCTCCCCTCAGCAGTGTATTTCAGTCAATCTGCCTGTTCTGTTCCCCATTTTGTCTCTGGTGAATCCTCTCACCCACACACCTCTGGCCTGTACCCCAATTCTTGTTGCATAAATAAATAAATCTTAAAAAAAAAAAGAAAAGAAATAAAAAGAATTCATTGTCCTACATAACTGACAAGTCCAGAGGAGCAGAGTGGGCTTCAAGCACAGATTGATCCGTGATATGCTTGTGATAGTCTGTTCTGCCCTCTCTGCTCTGTTGATTTCTCCCTCAGTCTGTTTCACTTTACAGGGATGGGAGGGCAGCCAGCTCCCCAGCCCTCATTCACTGACCTGCTCAGCAAGAACTCCTAAGGGTCATCAGACAAAAGCCCTGAATTTCCCTCTAACTGGGGATTCCTTAAGCCTGTATGCCCGGTGAATGCTGCTGACTGGACTTGTTACAGTTCCCTGTGGCAAGAGGGAATCGTGTAGAACAGTCAGCATTCACTCTTGGAGGTGGCCTGAGGTCACTTCTGCTCAAATCACACCACCATTGAGTGGGCCCTGGGAGGCAAGCGCAGTGCCCCGCACTTGCCTTTGAAATGCCAAATGGGAAAAAAAAAAAAAAGATGGAACAAATTGCAGTGCACGAAATGCAGAAGAATGTCTTTGAACAGTTGCATGGGAAACGGTTCCAAGAGGTAGAAGGAAAAGAGACCCCTTTTCATTCTCCCAGGGGGTTGTAGAAAATAGGCCAAGAGGGAAATCAGGACAGGGAGAAACACCTTCCAGGTTTGGGAGAATTTGATGGGCGTGGGTAGGATGTGTGTGTCCCCTTTGTTTTTTGTTTTGGGCGTTTTTTCAAGGGAAAATAACCTGCCTCTTTTGAATGGCAGATACCTTTTGGACCAATCCACAGATAAAATTCTCCCTGACTGAGAAAGATGAGGGGCAGGAGGA
Organism: Talpa europaea; assembly: GCF_964194135.1. Lineage (NCBI taxonomy): Eukaryota > Metazoa > Chordata > Mammalia > Eulipotyphla > Talpidae > Talpa > Talpa europaea. The sequence continues at coordinate 20,092,997 of NC_140082.1, forward strand.
ATGCACTTTCCTTGTGGCCCTGATGCAAAAAGATCGAAGGAAACGCAAGAGGTTTGGAGATGACTTGCTGAAAATAGGCTACAATATTTACCAGGTGGGTAGATGCCAAATTACAGTTGAGAATCCATGGAGTCCTAAGTTCTTGGTCCCTTTTCAGCCTCACACCTGACACTCAATGCCAGTCCCTCAACTGTGTCCAAGTAGCCGAAACCCGCAGCCAGGAAAACCACTTCCCCTCACACTCTTGTTGCAGTGCCCAAGCGAAATCGAGCACCTGAGCAAAGACTTCTTCAGACACCACGCTTCCCAGGCCAAAAGGGAACCTTTCATCAACCTGAGGGAAGTTTCTGACCGGTTCAAACTGCCCCCTGGGGAGTACATCCTGATTCCCAGCACTTTCGAGCCCCATCAGGAAGCAGATTTCTGCCTGAGGATCTTTTCAAAGAAGAAGGCCATTACCTGGTGAGTTTCAAGAATCCCTCTTTGGTGCTTTACTCCCAGAGATGTCACCAGAGGGTGGTTGGAGTCATGGCCCCCTGTCCTCTTCCATGATCTACTTGAGAAACCAGGAGGGGGCAAAAGGGAGGGTCTGAACCCATCAGCAAGCAAAGGCATATTTCCAGTTTCGTTCTCACATGAAACAGTTGCTCTTTCCAACTGACCCCAGAACCATGCTCACAAGACACTCTTGGGTGAAGCCCTTCATTTTCCAGACTCTATTACCAAGAAGCCTCTGGAGTGGGAGCAACATGAGGGGGATGCCAGAGGTGTTTCTGTGCATGATAAAGGGGTGGCTATTCCAACTCTCAAGAATCACACATTCTTTCAGCTCCATTTTAGTACCCTTTCACATACCCAATATTCTGCCATCTGTCCCTCAAAAGGTCTTAGCAAAATTATTTTGTTTCGGTTATTTCTGTGGAAGAAGTTTCTCTTTCGTCCATTTACCATTAATAACTTTGTGGCAGGGGCGGGGGGTGGGTGGTTCAAGTTTCCGGAACCTATTTCTTCTCCCAATGGAGACTCTCTAGGGACCCCAGAGAATGACAAGCTCTACTAACTCTGTTTCTGTTAATTCCCATCAAAATATCAACCTGAGACAACAAGATGGAGATGAAGGTGGCTGCATGGCCTGTTCTGGATAAGGCACATAAGTATTATAGCTCCTGTTTGTCCTTTGGCATTGTGAATTGCTATTACTTGTTTTGGCTAGTGGCATAGAATTGCACTGTGTTGTGTACTGAGTTTCACAATTACAAAGTCTGGTTGGGTTTCCCAAGCTGACTGCAGAAGCTGTGGGTCTTTCTCCTCAGCAACAGAGAAGCAATGCAATCTTTGATTTTTAAAACTCTGCTGCAAAGTCTTTCTCCATTCTTATCTCAGTCACTGATACACACTGAGGATGAACTGACCAGTGTCCATTCACACAAAAGAACCCTATGCGAGATCCGTGCCGATCGGCAACTCCTGTGGCTGAGCCAATCTTTACCCTTCATGTTCTCTGTCTGTTAGCGGGGTGAGGTCAAAGGTAACTCCATTCTCAGTGCATGTACAATAGTGTATATTGAACCTAAGAAATGCAGCGTATAATCTGCTGTGATAGTGAATATCATACACAGTGCACCATCTGCTGTGGTATCACAAGTAGCAGGAACAGACACAAGTAGCTCAGTCACAGAAAAGCCACCTTCAGCTCAGTTTCCCTTGGCTTCATCCTCACTGGAGACTCCTAAACTATAATGAAAAGCTCTGAAAGGGTTATGTTGTGGAGGCCCAGGGGATGAGGAGGTAAAGGGGACTATCCTGGTTTCATCTTAATGTTTGATTATTTTTTTCCCTTTGAATTTTCAATAATTTGTCTTTGGAAATGCTTCAGGATTTAATCTGTAAAACTGAATTCTTCCAGGGTCTCCCTGCTGGTGCAGCGGTTCAGCTCCGGGCTGCTAAGCTAACCACAGCTCTGCAGTGCCGGTTCGATCCCTGGCCTCCAGCGTGGGTCCCACATGGAACAATAGACCTCTCCTGCCGCTCCTGCTGCTCCCCTTAGCAGTGTCCTCCATCTGTCAGGTTGTTCTCTCCCTGCTCTGACTCTGGTGAATTCTCTCACCTCCCGCACGTCTGACTGTACCCACTGCTTGTATAAATAAATAAATCTTTAAAAAAAAATTGAATTCTTTCAGATATTTTCATATTTAACAGCTGAAGCCTGCTCCTCCCCTAATCTGACTACTTCCCAAGTGCTGCGGTTTCCCATTATGTGTGGGCAGCAAAGTAAACCTGCTGTCACGGTTCTCCTGATTCCTCCACCTGTGAGCACAGAAACACACCCTCCCAGTGGGCTCAGGGGTTCACATCGATGGGGGAAGGGCCAAGGGTGAAGAATCCAGCTTCAAAAGTGATCTTGTTGGTTCCACCTCAACTTGCTCTATAAGCTTTTAAAATTTTCCCACTAATGATTAACCCTCAATGAGCTGAGTGTCTTCTTTCAAAACCCGGAATTGACAAGTTCTGCTTGGAGTGATGACCACATGACCTTCCTTGAACTTTCATGCTGAGCAAGGTCAGAGTGACGAGTGGAGAGGGAGGTCTGCCCTGGAGGCTGCACACCCTGTGAAATGCAGTCACAGAAAAGGAAGGCTTCTATGGTACAGAACCTTCCAGCACCTCTGACTTCCAGGAGTCATTTGTGTTGTGAAATGAACAAGCTGGGAGAGTGGCAGAGAGGGGAACACGTGTTAAATGTTCATCAGCGGGCTGGGGACCGAGGAGAGGCAGGAACAACACCCAAAAGTCACGTTTTGGCATGGAGGAATAAAGCCTTGTGGAATCTGTCAACAAAAAATAAATAATAGGTAGACAACCACGCAGATGAGTCTTCATATATTCAGGATTCGATGTAAAGCACATGGGGGAGGTACCTACGCATCCATGAAAGGAAAAGTTATTAGTTCTTTTAATCAAAATAAAGGAGTCTAAATCACCACCTAATATCAGAAAAATTAGTAAATACTTGCAGTGAGGGAAATCCTCAAGGGGTGGGGTGTCACAGAGGAGGGTCAGGGATGTAAGCCCAATAGGAAGTTGCAGGTGCAGAGATAAGGGCTGCGGGTGGAGGGGAGAGAACAGCTGAGGAATGAACAGGCATGACTTGGCAGGAAATAAGGGCCAACACAGCTAAGAACATGGTCTCCGGAGGAACCGCAGTATTCTGACTGATAATGAGATGAGAGCTCAGTGCATGCGCCTTTTAAGTTGGCCCCAAGACGGGGAGCCACAGAGCCTAGTAGTGGATGACAAGTGTTCATGGTCTTGCAGATGCAGATGGTGCAGGGATGAAGTCAGATCGTGGGCAGGAGAGCGAGGACATCGTTGTCCAAAAGGAGGATAACGGGAGGAGGTGAACATCTAAACCTTCTGTTTCTTGGTCTGGTCCACGGGGGCGAAGAGGCCATCGGTCGAGTTCTCCTGGACATGATGGCAAATCAGTCTGTCAGGGATCCACATAGGAGTGTTTGAGTCCTGTGGAAAAACACAAGCATACCCTCTCCCACAGGTTAGAAACACATCAGGCCCTTTCCAGGTTCCTGTGAAGAGATCCTTCCATATGACACGTGATTTAGGAGTCAGATGGTCGGGCTCCCAATGTTTATTAATTGGTGACACATCATGAGAATCACAATTCAGATAATTAATTACAAATATGGCATGTGTCAGAATATGATGAGCTGAACTGTCTTTAAACTCAGACTGTTGCAGCTTAGTTATCTGAGACTTCGAAGTCTGGTGGGCTCTTTCCATAATAGCTTGCTCCTGTGGATTATAAGGAATTCCTGTGGAATGAGCAGTTTGAAATGAAGCACAAAACTTTTTTTTCTTTTTTTGAAAGATTTATTTATTTATTTATTTATTTATTTATTTATTTATTTATTTATTTATTTATACAAGCAGTAGGTACAGTCAGAAGCACGGGAGGGTGAGAGAATTCACCAGAGCCAGAGCGGGGAGCAGAACAGGCAGACTGATGAAGTACACTGCTGAGGGGAGCAGCGGGCGGCAGGAGAGGTCTGCGTGCCATGTGGGAGCCTCGCCAGCGGCCGGGGATCAAGCCGGCACTGCAGAGGCTGCGGGCAGCTTCGCAACCCAGCGCTCAACTGCTGTGACACCAGGGGAGGCCCAAAGCACAAAATTTTTTGAAGGAAGAAGATGTATATACTGGAGCATTGTCAGTTTTAATAGCACGGGGCTAGCCTGCATAGGCAAAACAGAACATTAAATGCTGGGAGACATCCTTGAAAGCCTCTCCTGTTCGGGCAGTGGCCATGATAACATGGGAAAATGTGTCCACGGAGACATGAACAAAGCTGAGTCAACCAAAACTAGTATCATGCGTGACATCCATCTGCCAGAGGTCATTTGGTCTAAGACCTCATGGGTTGACCCCCATTGGAAGTGTATGGTGAGTAGTGGGGCAAACGGAGCAATTGTGAAGAACGATTTCTCGTGCTGCTTCTCGAATCAGCTGGAACTGTCTCCGCAGTGAAGTGGCATTCTGATGGTGGAGGGCATGATCATTAATCGCCTCCTGTACTGAGAAAGCAGCCTTTCGAGTCAGCAAATCGGCCAACTCATTTCCAGGGGCCAGAGGTCCTGGCAAATTTGAATGACCACGAATGTGGCCAACGTCTACCTTGGATGTCCTAGATCTTATTAAGCTTTGTAACTCTATTAGCCGGGGAGCTATAGTGGTTTTTGCATCAGCAATTACAGCAGTCTCAATATCAGGGAATAATCTGCTTATATACTGAGAATCAGTAAAAAGGTTAAAGGGCTGGTTCCGTAAAATTTTAAATACTGAGAGAACAGCAAATAATTCAGTCTTTTGGGCCAAAGTTTCAGTCGTTTGAATGGACATTTGTTTGTTATTGGTAATGAAAGCAGCCTTGCCATGGGAGGAACCGTCCGCAAACACCAGTGCAGCTGGCTCCGGCAAGGGCATAGCACTAACAATGGTAGGGAAAATAAAAGCCTGTTTCTTAAAAAATGAAGTACAGGGTCGTGAGGCAAATGAAACCTTATCTCCCCAGAGAAAGAATGTAGGGCTATTTGCCAATCATCACTCAAGCTGATTAAATCATTAAGTTGTTCTTTTTTGTAAGGCAAAATGAGAACAGGGAATTCTCCGCCCAAAATTTCAGTACTCCTATGCCTCCCTTTAACAATTCACACAGCTACATTACATATTATACAAATCCTCTTCAGTGTATTTTTCCCATGTACTAACTCTCGACCTTCTGTTTGTAATTTTTATAGATCCATTTCTTTTTTTTTATAGGCTTGGTAGGTCTTCTCAATTCCAAATATTGTCAGTTTCTTTTTGTGAGTTTTTTGTTGAGAAAGCTCAGCAAGTAACCTTTAGAAATAACAAAAACGTGAAAATGACCATACCTAAAATTATGACTTAAGGCAAAAGACAAGGATGTTTGCTTAATTTTGTGACATGCACATAAACATATTTCAGAATAATCAGCATCATCCAATAATACTATACTGGAACATACTAGGTTTTAAAAATCTCATCTATTTTAGAACAATTTAATCAATTTTTTGTTTTCATCAAGAACCAGTAGAAGCATTTTAAAAATACTTGAGTCTTTACTGCAAATGAAAAAGAAATTAAAGTTTGGTTTTTCATAAGTACACTACTGATAATAAACTTAAATATTTTTAAAGCAACTTATTTTAGCACATAGCATTTTTTTTAAGATGCCTCTCTCAGACCTTCAGAACTTTAACACCTTTTTTCCTTCTTATTTTGCACCATATTTTCAAAGATAGCCATTTTGTTTAGACACTAAATCTGTCAAGACCTTCAACATGTCTGTCTTAAAGACGTTTCTTGACACACCTCACTTTATTTGCATTTAGTTACAACATTTAGGTTTCAATTTTTAGATTTTAAGACTACTTTGGCAGAATTTCATCTTTATTCATGTCCGCATACCCAGAGAAGACCTTTTTCCAAAGTTTGAGCGGCCCCCTCGCAAGCAATTAGGCAACAAAGCAGCCATTGCCCCAATAGGGGCACATGAACAATGTCAAGCAAGCAGGAGACTCTCATCTGCTCATCTGTGGCACACAAGTCAGGCGCCTGGCCAGATAAAGTCCATCAGTCACTCCCTGAAACTTTTAGTCCACACTGATGATTTGTCCCAACCTAACTTCAGCTAATTAACAGGTCAGTCTTATATTTTTCACTTCAAGACATCATAAGAGCTGTTATGCTATTATTCCTTTGCAATGGATAACTTATACATAAACATGTTTGTTTTATATATATATATATTTTAGGCGATGACAATAAAGTTTAGTTTTCCTACAATAAGAAGCAAAAACTCCAAAAGCTCATTAAGCAGTCAACAAATCTTCATTATTGAACTTAGTAAATCCTTAGTCTTATAGGAGAAATATCCCACCATTTAAATAATGATAAAAAGAATAGATTTAAAATAGAGATACCAACTGTAGCTTTAGTTTTCCTTAGGACAGGAAGTTCAAATTACAGAGTTACAAATGAAATAATTTCATAATACCTGAGGTTTCTCTTAGCTAGGACAAGGGAAGGAAAAATCAGTTAAGAGGCTCACCTGGGGAAGTCCAGGTATAGACAAAAATCACATTTATCCACATTTATCTGTTAACATAGACCAGGTCAATAACCCCTTTTTACTCCAAGCTCCTTTTTTCCCCCAAATTAAACACATTTAAACATACAATAAAGCTACTAACTATTAACATTATAAATTTAAGGCATATATACTTTAATTAAACCATTACATTTTGAATTAGTTTTTATTTACCAAAAATTTTAGATCGCCATCTCAAAATTTGGGTTCATTTCTATTAGAATTTATATAGACGCTGTTTATAATTAGTCCTCCAGAGTTAAAAAACAAAACACAAAGACGGACAAACAGATACAGAGTTCTCTTGACATACATTTAAAATTTTGGCCATGTGTATATATTTTAAGAAATAGTTATTTTATTAATATTTGTGAAGACACTGAGGTTTTTAATGAGTTAAAAGCTAAAATCTGCCCAGAGAATAAGTGTCTAATCTTAATTATTACCAAAGACATTGGGCTCGAGACCACAACAGTCAGGCAGTTTTTACTAACTCTTTTTTTTTTTTTTTAAAGATAAGAAAATATTTTTCAAGTTTATATTTTTAAGAAATGATATTTTGGCTTTAGGTTGTCAATGCTTTATCTCACTGAGAGCAAGCATATTTTAAAACAAAAAGGAACACTGTTGTTTTGAGAACAGGAGAAGAGGTAAATTTTTACAGTCAGCCTGTTTTTAGGCTTTTATCAAAATCTGAGGCTTAGAATTTAGTTCAAAAATGTCTGTATTATCATTTTATATTTTAGCAGGTTAATAGTTTTAACAAGAAACTTAACCTTTTACAGGTCCAATAAGTAAATTTAAAAGCTTTTATTCAACCAATAAGAATTTTGTATAGCTTGTTAGCAAGTCCAAAGTAACTCAGCAGTTTTTACCTTAGACAATCTAGGCTTTAAAATCAGAAAAACAAAGGGAAATAAAACTTTTTTCCTAGGATGAACCAAAATAGTTTTCTAAGGTGGACAATAGAAGGGTCCAGTTCCTCACAGCAGGAAGGCAGTAGAGAACTGCCAGTTATCTCAACACCAGAGAAAAAGTCCAGGCAGCTGCTTGTTGAGACCAGAGGCAGCCCCCACCCATCTGCTGCAGTGGGTTTATACTATTTTAATAAAAACCTTTCAGTCATATATTCATATAGTCTCACATAGTCATATTTAACCATTTTCTATCACCTTAACAATTGTGAATGAACTTTAGAAACTATTATTTAGAAATATCTTATTTATTTATTTATTTAAAAAGAACAAATGGCAAAACTCTAGTGGGGGGAAACCTCTAGTGGGAGGAACCTAGCCTCCTCCCCAAATAATGAACAGGAAAAGCTTGAAGCATTTTTTTAAATTTATTTATAAGATCATGTCACATTATCTCTTACTTGTTTTTGAATTTTTATTTTTATCTCCTAATAATCTCAGCCCAGTCCGGGCTGGAAATCAGTTCGGATTTTGGAATGATTTCATAATTAGGAGCCAAAGCCCTCTCTGGGAGGTCTGCACTGGCTCGGAAACTATTTTCTGACCTTTGGAAAACAATTTCATCATCTGAAGAGTCCTGATCACTTTCTTCAACACTATAGACTATTTTTCTTTCACTTTTGGTTTTGCCTCTTTCCTTTCACCTTCAGCCAGGCTTAGCCAGTCTACTTGTTCAGGCAATTGTTTTGTTAGTACAGGGCTGTCAGCCCAGGGTTCTTTGATGCCCTCTAAGGTTAAAGAGGCACCAGGCACGGACAGCCGTGACTCCCTGAGTTTCTTATTTGTTTTTTCCAATTCAGACCCTTGATCTAGCATGTCTTGTAGTAACCCCCACAGTGAAAACACTTCTATGGGGACCTTCTCGTGTCCATGGATAGTATAATAGGTTATCATTTCCTCTCCTACTCTGGTCCAGGTTTTTGCATCCAGAGTTCCGTTCCTTGGAAACCAAGGACAACACATCTCAACAAAATTTAGGAAGCTGCCAATTATGCATGAGAGGTCTTAATGCCTCTCTTAGCAAGTGTATGCTTAATGATATCAATAAAGAGTCCTCTGTCCATAGACTCACTATGGCCCATAACTTCTCAATAGATAAGACACCCACTCGACTTCTCTGTTCTGAATTACTGCTCCGGTACACACCTTACCCATGAGCAGAGCCTAACCGTCCCCGAAAAGGAAAGAAACTTACCTTTCAGGTCCCTGTTCAGGTGCCACCTGCTGGAAGCCCACTGCAGCAGAATGTCGTGTCAGGGTTCTCAGAAAGGAGCGGACTGCATCAGCGAAATCTTGGGGGGCTGAGGGAAGTGGAGATGAGGCAGACATAGACACCTTTTCTCGTGCAAGTGTCTCCTACTGAGGGTCTCAGCAGGTCTTTATTTATACCTTAAGACGAGAGGTGAGATTACATCAACACAAGCATTGAAGCAGAACAAAGACAATCAATACATGTTTTCTCATGAACATATTATTTATACAAGAACCGGGATACAGGCCAGATGTGCAGGAGGGTGAGAGGATTCACCAGAGAGAGACTGGGGAACAGAAGAGGCAGGTGGACTGAAATACACTGCTGAGGGGAGCAGCAGGTAGACAGGAGAGGTCTGCTCACCATGTGGGACCCTCGCTGGCTGGCCGGGATCGAACTGGCACTGCAGAGGTTGCAGACAGCTTCACAGTGCGGCGCTCAACCGCCTGCGCCACCAGGAAGGCCCCAACAGTGGCAGCTTTCATCTGGATTTGGATGTTGCTCTTTTCCTCCCAGACTTGTCTGGCTTTTGCTGAACCTTTCCTATGGGTCCCCACCAGGGCGTGCCTTAGACTGAGGCAGGCTCTCAACACCCCAATACACAGCGGGCAAAGGAGCCCCGTAGCCACTTCTCAGAGGAGACCCCATCGCTATAGACATGTGCAGACACTTGGACATCATTATTATTGGAAGAATAAAATGAAACGCAGGGATGAGCCTAAGCGTTGTGAGATGGTCCAAGAAAGAACATTCCATGACTCCCGAAATGCAGCAGCAGGTGGACCCAATTGACAAGAGCTGAGCTGAAGTAGCTACCAGGTGGGGCCACTGAGCAGACCCCACACACCTCCCAGTGTGAAGACAGGGGTGGGAAACAAGGATGCCAAGCCCAGAAGGACAGGAGGGGGCACCAACCCCGCCCGCCAGGGAGGAACCCACATGGCAGACCTGTCCAGTCTCCCTGCTGCTCCCCTCAGCAGTGTATTCAGGCAATTCACCTGTTCTCCTCCCACTCTTCTGGTGAATCCTCCCTCCCCACCCCACCCACACCCACACCTCTGGTCCACACCCCAGTGCTTGGATACACAAATAAATAAATCTTTTTAAAAAATGAAAAGACCCCACACTAAACACAGGCGCCAGGGCCCCTGTGGCCTTCACCTGGGCCCCGCTGGCGGGAGGCGCTGGGGCAGGCAAGGGCGCACACCTGGGAGCGCCTGGGCGGAGCAGATAAGCATATCTGGCTCTCTGCAGTGAAGTTTGCCCCTGCTCTATGTCAAATTAGGTGGCGTGTGAGGGCTGTGTGTGCCCATACTAATGGGCACACACTAAACCCTTCGTGCTTGTGAAAACAAGGAGCAGGGACAGGAACAGTTGCCAAAGAGGAAAGTCCATCAGATGGAAGAAGACGATCTCGCCCAGTTGGAGAACCGTTGAGAGTTGAAATGGGCCGGGGATTGGATTCTAATGTGGGAAGGAACATGGTTTATTTGGGGGCGATGTGCTGGGTCCCTGGAATATTCTGGTTAAATGCAAAATGGAGGGTTGTGATGAGAACACGCAGGGTGCTGCAGGGAGGGTCACTATTCGGTGGGGCGGGCTCTGAGAGTGAGACGGGGGCACCTGAGCTGCTGGGAAAGTCTCCCGCGTTTGCAGTCACCGGAGCGTCAGTCACTTTCCCAAGGCCTCTCCCAAGGCTGAGTGAGCAGGAGTCTAGGGTACAGGCAGCCGCTCCTCCAGCTCAGGGGCCAGGACCCCTGTGGCCATCACCTGGGCCCTGCCCGTGGGAGGCCCTGGGGCAGGTGAGGGCACACACCTGGGAGCGCCAGGGAAGAGCAGATAAGCGTGAAGTTTGCCCTGCTCTATGTCACATTAGGTGGTGTGTAAGGGCTGTGTGAGCCCTGATCGCATACTAGGTACCTCAATGATTCACCACCGCCCAGCTACAGAGGACAACTCTCCACTTGAAGACACGATTCCAGTTCCCACAGAGCTCTCCCTGACCAGCGAACACTGCCTGCCACCTCCTGGACCCATGTGGCTCCTGGCACTCCTTCCTCATCCCGCATCCTCCAGCTCCCGCGGGTCTCCTCAGGGCATTAGGCAGAGGGTGCTGGGTGCTGCCTGCCCAGAATGGGCCCCGCCCCTCAGCTCCCATCTACAGAGTCCCTGGAGGGGGGAGGGCTCTCTCTGCAGTTTACCATCAGGGTGTGCCCCTTTGGGCCTGATAGGGAGGTGCCAGGCAAATGGTAAAACCAAGAGCCACTCAGCCCAGGAACGCCAGAGCTGGTTCCCTCTTGACTGGCCCACACATCGTGCGCCTCCCTGCCCATCGCAGACCCCAAACCCACCTGCCAGTTGGGGAGCAGCCAGCAGCCATGCCTTACCTCTACCAGGCCCCGGGGCCCCAGGAACCACCAGCTCCCAAGGACGCTCGCATCATCCATTCCTCAGGCCAGAGCTTCGAGCAGTTGAGGCAGGAGTGCCTGCGGAAGGGCACGCTGTTTGAGGACGCAGACTTCCCAGCCAACAGCTCCTCTCTCTTCTACAGCGAGACTCCCCAGATCCCCTTCGTGTGGAAACGGCCAGGGGTGAGTGCAGCCAGAAGGTGGGGGTGGCAGGCAGGGGGCTTGTAAGGAGGATCCCAGGACCCTGGAGAGGGCAGCAGGAGAGGAGGGAGCAGGAGGGGAGGCAGAGCACAAACCTGATCCAGGCCGGCTTCCCAGGGGAGGCCATGCAGAGTGATGGCTGGGAATGATGCAGGGAGCACATAACAGCTGGCGGGGCTGGGGGTGCTCTAAGGGGGACTCCAGGGCATCTGCTGCATCCAGCCCCCAGCAGTCTCACTCCCATGGAGGTCAGGACTCGAGTCTGACAATGTCTTGGTAGTCAGGGAGTGGAGGTCAAGGCTATTCAGGATGAGTTGGGCCAGTCCCAGGCACCAGGTCCCCCCCCAAGGGGAGAGGGTGGGGGCAGCCCCAGCCCCCACTCCAGGAGGGTGTTCACCTGGGTGATGTATGTAAAGTGCTCAGCAGCTTCTGCTCAGAGCCCAGGGTGCTCAGAGTGGACGGGGGCTCACGAAGCAAGCGTGCAGTGTCTCCATGATAGGGGTGCATAGGAAGCAAGGGGCTGCCCAACTCATCCTATTTCCCTTCCCGCAGTACCCATGAGCCAGTGTCCATGCCCCCCCACCCCTAACAATTGGAGGTGATGGTCCCAAGGGCCATGAGCTGCTGCCTGGGACAAGGAGTCAGTATTTCCCGTGCTGGGTTAGTCAGGGCTCAGCCTCTGACTGGGTGGTGCTGGCTGCCTTCCCTCGGGTGGGGACCCACCTGGGAGAGCCCCTAGGGGTGGGCTGTGATGGCAAGGAACGGAGTGCAGAGAGGGCCGGGACGCAGGTGAGACCCTGCACCCATCTGTCCAGGGACTGTGGTCACACCAGTCACACCACTGCATCCCCACACCTCAGTCTCCTCCCTGTGAAGCTGAGACACTAGTGTCCACGGTAGACACGGCGTCCTGCTGCGGTTACTGGCATCACCATCATTTGCTCTGCATCCCACCTTCTGAAAGGCACTGGGTGCCCCATGTCTGCCTTCATGCTGTCTCCTTTCATGAAAATAATGAAGATGTGTTAAATACACAGCCTGTCTACTTAAAACACACACACACACGATTCTGGAACTTCAGGGCAGAGTTCAAGGTACACATGAGTTCTTTATACAGTGGTAAGCTCTTTATTGCTATTTCCTGATAGAGGGTTTGTGTGTGTGTGTGTGTGTGTGTGTGTACTGACCTATTTACCAGTCCACCTGAATCATCTCTAAACTGCTTCTGGTCATCTAATATTTTCCTAAACCTGACAAGGCTATCACTGAGTGCCTCAGGCTTTCTCCTGAGAAATTCTAGTTACTTCCTTCCCTCCTGCTGGCCTCCCTGCCTCCACTCATCAAGCCACCCCGCTACTGCCTGCGGGGCTCATGCCATCCCCTGCTCAGTGCCCTCTCTGGGGTCAGCACTGCGTACAACAAGGCATGGATTCCCTCAAAGGCCTCGTCCTACCACAGCCTCCCCTTGTCCCGCCACCACAACACACTGTGAACATCACTCAGAATGTTGGGCATGGTGTAGGAAGCTGAGGAGCAATGGGGTTCTCACAGGCAAGCCAGTGCCAGCCTCACAGAAGACGGGCTCTGAAGGGGGCATCACAGGCAACAACAGCACCGATGGTTTCATTAAAACAGTATGAGTTGGAAAGAAGACACCAAGTATGTTGGGGGGGGGATAAAAGGCTCCTAGGGAGGGTCCCTGAGCGTGAGACCAAGTTCCCCAAGCAGAGAAGAGGCTCCTACACTGACCGGCATGTAGGCAGAGGGGATGGAGGGGCCAAGTGAAGTGACTGGCTCATCCCACCAGAGGCTGGGCTGTCCCTTTGCTTGTCCCTCCATGGGGAAAACATAATGCAACAGGAATGAAGTGTTCTGCTGCAAGAAAGGAGAGCCCGCCAGGAAGGGGCGGGAGGGCCAGGCCTCACTGACGATGCCCTCATTCTTCCAGGAAATAGTGAAAAACCCAGAATTCATTCTCGGAGGGGCCACCAGGACTGACATCTGCCAAGGGGATCTTGGTGAGTGAGAGGGTCGCGCATGGAGAGCTGGTGGTTGGACAGATGCTCCTGGGGGTCTGAGCTGCCACCAAGGCACAAGCAGCACAGGTCCCCAGCAACTCCCTGCACAGGGATTGGGGAACATGACTGCTCCCATCTTCTGCTTCCCCCTCCTCCCCAGTTGGCCCCCTGCTCTGCTGAATGGGAGCCAGAGGACTCTACATCCCTGGCGCTCTGCTCCCCACCGGTTTTCAGAGAACAGAGAGACCCAGAGGCGCTACCTGGGTGCTGGCTCCATCAGAACATTAGTCAGTCGCCTGCTAGGCCTCCCCTCAGCACTCATTGCCTCACTTCATCTTGCCAACCAATTTTGGCAAAAGCTCCCAATTTTACAGAGAAACCCAAGTCAGGGAGGCAAAGTAAATTATCCAAAGTCATAGACATGATAGATATGCAGAGTCAAGACCCCAAATTCCTCTTCACCACTTTGCCACACTGCCTCTGGGGTTCATGCTTTAAGGACCACCTCAACCCCCAGAGGAATGAACCAAAGAGAGCAAACTACTGTGAGCAGGAGCAGACACTGAGTTCCCCACAGCTGAGGTCACCACTGTGGTCTGACGGATGAAGTGGGACATGCCGGGAGCTTCATGACAAGTGGCTGAGTTACCCTCCCAGAACTCAAAAGTCACACCTAGAATGATGATAGATGATTGATACACAGACAGACAGACAGACACATGCATCATGACAGAAGATAAACAGACGATGGACAGGTAGATAGGAAGAGAGATGATAGACAAAGAGACACAGACATGGTGGATACATAGAATTATACATTCTAAATATGACCTTGGCTTTTCAAAAAAAATAAAGTGTTCAGGTTGGTCTTCATTTTCTGAGGTTTAGCCCCCCTAAGAGGTTCTCCCTGTTCTCTTCAACATCTCCCTCTCAGTTGTCCACCCCATTCTTCCTCTACTCCCCTCACGCACCCCTCCATGCATGCCCCTGGTGATACTCTTTGGGTAGGAATTATCAATCACTAGAAAATCATTGATGGAACTCTTTTGGTTTTTTCAAAGTTTTACTTTGTCACTTTGGTATAAAACGATTTTGAAATTACCACCTTAGTTGATAATTGATGACAAATATTATTTTGTGGCACTTTTTCTACATCTGAATACTGTATATAACATATGAATGAAGGAGAGCCTCCCTGGTGGCCTAGGGGTTGAGTCTCCGTGCTATTACTGCTATGGCCTGAATTCGATCCCCAGCCAGGGAGCTAACCCACATATGGTGCAGCAGACCTCGCCTGTCTAGCACGCTGCTGCCCTTAGCAGTGTATTTCAGTAAGTCCACCTGATTGCTCCCCACTCTGTCTCTGGTGAATCCTCTCACCACTCCACATCTGGCCTATACCCCACTTCTATGCAAAAAAAAATCTACATATGAATAAAGGATAACAATAAAATGGACAGCTGTGAACCAGCCCCCCAAATAAGCACTTGACTATCACCAACACCATCGTTGCCCCTCCCTATCAGTGGCCACCTGCATGCTTTCACCCGACAAACTGAACATTGGGGGCACCCTCACCCAGCATCGTGCTTGAGGTGGCCACACCTATCCATTGGCACAGACTCAACAGTGATCAGTAATTTTCATCTCCTTTGGGCTTTTTCCCTTGTTCTGAATTGTGTAAATGCCATCTGAATGTCTCTCCTCAAAAGCTGAGCACATTTCTGGCGAAATAGTCTCCGGCAATGACCAAAAAAGGGTTGTGTGACAGTGTCCCGAGTCCAGTGGTACAAAGAACTTTCCTGAAATGTCAACTCTCGGGAAGCCACACTTGAGTTCCAATGAATTCAAGTGGTATTATCGACTACAAGCAAATAGATTTGGGGTAGAATGGGGAGGTCCTGTTGGTTAAATAGGTAATTCCCAATGTCTGCTCAGACGTCTTTCACAGGCAGCAGCTAGAGCTCTGATAGGTACAGATGAGGTGCCCGCCCCATGCTCAGTATGAGCACATGAATGCATGTGGGAGTTTGTACAGTGTAAGCTTAAAACACTGCTTTATGTTCACACTCACTTTTGTGTTTTCCTCTGAATGGGGGCTAACTTGAAGGTTATATCTGGGGAAACCAGCAGATCAGTCTACAAATCTTGAAAATGCTAAATAAGTGAAAGTGGATGATACCCATGAGTTATTATTACCTACAACAAAGCTAAGTCTAGCCTGGGGAGGCATGAGCCCCGGCAGAGTGCTCCCTCCGAGCTCACCCCAAGTGCCACAGGCCAAGCAGGATGAGACGTCACTCACCCTGGCCCGCTGACACTAACTCTCACAGCCCTGGCCTCCTGGCCTTCCACGGAGCTGATGTGCAGTAGAGCACAGTGACACCCACGTGGGCATGACCTATACCACTGCCAAGCCAGAGATGTCTGTGCTCAGTGGGCAGGAGAGCTGGGAAGGGAGGCAGAGGGGAGAGATTTGCTGGTAACCTTCCCATATTTTAAGATACAGAAAAAAACGTGGTCCCATCTGGAATGCCCCACATCTCCTTTGGCCATGGAGTTGTCGTGTTTACCACAAATTAGCAGTAAGAACTGAGATGAAGACTTTTCACTTACAGGCGACTGCTGGCTGTTAGCTGCCATTGCCTCCCTGACACTTAACGAGAAAGCGCTGGCCAGAGTGGTCCCCCAGGACCAAAACTTTGGCTCCGGTTATGCTGGGATCTTCCATTTCCAGGTAAGTGAACTTACCTCATTGGGGCACAGTGTGATGTCAGGTGTTTCTGCAGCTGCTGGTCATCATGGGTGCCTTTTCCTCTTGAGAGAGAACTGGTCAGAGAGCCCTGGACTGTCCATCCCGGCTCTGAGGGGGCCACATAGGGTCTTCGAGTCCATGTCAGGGGCGGGTGGGATGCTCCACACGTGGCTCCGCGGACAAAGCACAGCTGAGCCCATCGCAGACCCCACGTGTGAGTTTCCTCCAGATCTCAGGGAGAAAAAGCAAAGTGATAACGTGGACAAAGCGGGGCTGGACCTCCTGTGAGACTCAACCCTGCCATCTGTCTCTGCCCCGGGTGACAGCTCTGGCAATACAATGAGTGGGTAGACGTGGTGATTGATGACCGGCTGCCCACCTTCAGGGACCGCCTGATCTTCCTCCACTCGGCCGACAACAATGAGTTCTGGAGCGCCCTGCTGGAGAAAGCCTATGCCAAGTGAGTGTCACCCAGCGCGGGCAGGCCCCTGTCCCAGGGAGGCCAGTCTCCCTCCTGGGTCCTTTTCAGGGGACAGCCGTGGAGAGGGACACTGAGGCTCTGCGATGGCACATGTGGGGCGGCAGGGCCACCGGCCTGGGGCCCAGTCAGGCTGAGGTGGAACAGGAGTGGCTGGGGCAGCTTGCTGTCGGGGTCTAGCTGTGCCCATCCTCAGACACGTTGCGACGCGCAACCCTTTCCACCCCTGCATGTGGATCCTGCCTTTGGCAGCAGCCAGAGTGCAGGGATGTGTTCTGGGCGACGGCCCCGCCAGCACAGCCAGGGCAGAAGCCTCAGGGCTCCTGGCCAGCCGAGACTGAGATGTCACTTTCCCACTTTGGAATTCTCCTTTCAAATTTTTTAAATTGTGCATTGACTGTTTTAACCATGTTTAACTGTATATTTCAGCGGCATTAAGTTCATTCACATTGTTAGGCAACCATCACCCACACAGCTTCATCCTGCCAGACTCAAACTCTGCACCCTTCAACACTACACCCCCTTCGCATCCCCAGCCCCCGGCCATCAGCCTGCGACTTTCTGTCTCTGGATTTCACTAACCTAGGAACCCCGGCTAAGTAGAATCTCGACAGTCATTTCTATTCACCCGAGTGGCTGGAGTTCCTCTGGCAATGTCGCTCTCCAGCCCACCAGCTAGTCAGCAGCAGCCATGATAGCAGAGCTCCCACGGGATCCCCTGGGCTCAACCTGGATCTTCAAGCTGTGGAAATCCGTCCTCAGAGACAGGAAGCAGGGAGGAAGGCCATGCTTCTACCTCCAAGTGGGTATATAAGTGGCCAAATAAAGTGAAGGTAAACTGAGGCTCAATTAATCCTCAAATCAGCAGGATGGGATTAAACCATGAATGAACCCAAAGGTGCTCCTTTGCCCACATGCCCACCTGGTCTGCATAAACACCCTTGGTGCCACTGACAGGCTTGGGGTGAGCAAAGGGGATGCTTTCCAGGCCTGGTGGGGGCAACCCAGTCCTTCAACGAGTCCTACCATCAGGGACCCCTCCTCTCTAGGGTCAGCTTCTCTGCTTGGGGCTGGGTTGGGTGTGGTTTCATTCTCCAGGAGCTCAGAAGAGGGAACCCATCACCTCCCTCCACCCCAAGCTGTGCAAAAGGTTTGAGTCAGTTGGTAGGATTTGAAACCTTTGCCTCAAGGAGAGGTTGCCTAAAGGCAACCTTAAAGAAGGCAAATTAGTTCATAGAAACTAATTAGTTCATAGAAACTAATTAGTTCATAGAAACTAATTCTTTCCTTAAAGAAGGCAAATTAGTTCATAGAAAGATGTTCAGCATCATTTGTCATTAAGAAACTGTAAATGGGGGCCTCCCTGGTGGCTCAAGGGATTAAGCACAGCACTATGAAGCAATCCCCAGCCTCCGCAGCATGAGTTCAATTCGCAGTTGGCCAGAGGGACCCACTAGGGATAGCAGACCTCTCCTGCCTCGCCCACTGTTCCCCTTAGCAGTGTATTTCAGTCTGTCTGCCTGTTCTGTTCCCCACTTTGTCTCTGGTGAATCCTCTCACCCCCCACATCTCTGGCCTTTACCCCAGCTCTTGTATGCATACATAAATCTTTAAAAAAAAAAAAAGAAAAGAAACTGTAAATGAAAATAATAGTGAACATTGCTACACACCGACAAAGTTTATTTCATAACTCAAGCAGAGTACACATATATAAATTATGTGTCTATATGCACATTCTGTGTGTAGGTATGTGTGTGTGTACATGTACAGACATGTTACGTGTACAGTTGTATGATTGCAGTACCTGAGACCAGGAAGGAAAAGTTCCTTACCTCTGTCTACACGACTAATTTTTTCCTGGTCAGGTCCTATGAAGAGAGAGAGAGACTTATTTAAACATCACAGCAGCCCTAGAGGGGAGAGGACAACTGTGCCCCACTTTGCAAATCATGAAACTGAATCATGAGCGGGTTCGCACAACAACACTCAGCTGTAAGAGATGGGTCTGGCACTTGAACCCAGGGTCAGAGTAACCCACACCAGGCTCCTATCTCACAGAGATTTCTTGTGTCTTCAGAACATGAAGTAGACCCCAAATCCTACTTCCCATCTTCCTTCCTGCCACCCAGCCAGGGCAAGCCTTGGGAGGTTTCTGATTCAGTTAGAAAAACCTCTGGCTGGGGGCGCCACCTGGTGGCCTTCCTCATCCCTGCAGCCGCTTCCAAACTTCTGGCTTCACAGGTTGAATGGGAGCTATGAGGCACTGATGGGGGGCAGCGCCATGGAGGCCATGGAAGACTTCACTGGGGGTGTAGCCGAGACCTTCACAACCAAAGAGGCTCCAGAAAACTTCTATGAGATTCTCGAGAAGGCCTTGAAGAGGGGCTCTCTGGTGGGCTGCTCCATCGAAGTAAGTCGCTCACCTGTCTCTCCCTTCCAAGCTCTCTGCCAGAGTCAGAGGCATGAGCAGGTGCCCTAAGCACACACAGGAGGGCTGGCACTTCCAGGACTGGAGAGTGTCAGTGTTTGTTTATTTTAATCCAAGCAGAAGTTTCTATTTAATGTCTTTCAAATGACGAAGCTCAGGCACCCTTGCTGTGTCAGGTAGAACAATCCTGACAAATCTCTGTCCCTTTCTCTACCCCAGAGGTGCTGTGTGTCCCCTTCTCAGCTCTGCCCTTGCTCATACAAACAACCACACACACACTCAGGAACGCATGGCTAGGTTTGATTTCATGAAATGAAACCCTACTATTTTCTGGAATCTTTGTTGATGTCACACATCATGAAAAATACATCAGTAGATACTTAACAGAATTTTTTCTAATTTCTTTATGTACACACACATAGTTTTGCCTCATCTAGTTGTGAAACTTATCCAAGTTTTCTGTTTCCTCTTGAGTAAACCTTGGGAATTTGTTCTTTGCTACTAAATGCCCCATCTCCTGGTGTTTTCAAGCTGGTGACCCGGAGCTGAGTGTAACAAAATGTCTCCACGTGCATATGACTGTGCACCCCCATGAGGGGATGATCAGACAGTTCTGTCTGGGGCCAGAAAGTCAACTCTTTGTTGGGAACGAGGGGCTTCTCATCCTGGGGAGAGGCTGGGAATGCCTCATTGTCACTAAGGGGCCTCCTGTGGAACATTTTGTGTGTCCCTTCCTCCTGCGGAGCAAAGAGGCCAGGCCAGGCAGATCTGGGTCTGGCCTGGTAGGGGAGTGACTTACTCGATGGGCCCAACAGTGCTATTTTCATGTTTTAGGCCAGAAATATTGCAGAGTCCGAAGCCCGGACACCTTTTGGTCTCATTAAGGGTCATGCCTACACTGTGACAGGAATTGATCAGGTAGGTGACGTGCACTCCTGCTGGTGGGTGCAGGGACAGCCGTGACCTGCTCATCCTTTTCCTTAGTGCATTGAAGCTTAAACTGTGCTTTCAGACTTCAGAGAATGTGTCACCTAGAGGAGGCAGCCAGTATGCAAAACAGCAAAACAGGGAAGAAAGTAACATGAGCTTCCATCATAGTTTCCAACTTGTGCAGCAGATAGGAGAACCTGGTCTTTGTTTTTCTTTTCTTCTCTAATTCCACATCAATCCTGTAATAGCGTTCTCCAGAGAAAAGACTCATTAGGATGGATGGATGGCTGGCTGGATGGATGGATGGATGGATGGCTGGCAGGCTGCGTGGCTGGATGGTAGGTAGAGATAGATGGATAGATGGAGATTGGTACAATACAGATACACAGTGGACCCATGATGCAGGGGCACTAGCTGCACATAACTGTTGCCTCCTCAAAAGCTTAACTGCAATTTGTCCTTTAGTGTCTGTGGGGTATTGGTTTTAGGGCAACCCGCCACCCCTAGGATACCAAAATCCACAGATGCCTAAGTCCGTTATAATAGGTTCTCCAAATTCAAGATTCAACCAACAAAGTAACATCCAGGGTTGGTTGAATCTGAACTTGGAAATCTCTGATAGAATAAAATCCAAGAAAGTGGAGCAACTCAGTTCGTTCACAGTGATATTGTTTTGTCCTGTGTAGTGTGATGTATGTGTGTATATACATAGATACCTGTGTGTGTATATACATATATACCTATATCAGAGGAAACTGCTCTGAGAGCTCAAATTTCTAGCTAGTTGATGAGCAGAAGTCTATTTTCTCTTTCTCCAAAGTCCTTGTGAACTGTGCAGTTCCTGCCCCAGAGCAGAGTAAGGACAGCTGGCTGGGCTTTCTTTCCTGACTCCAGGCTACTGATGTGGACAGCAGAGATCCTCAGATGACACCCCAAATGGGAGAATATTGGCTTTGGAAGACTTAGATGTGGTGTTTATTTATTGTTGCTGTTTAAATTCCCAACATGTGTTTCTATGCTTGTTGTTCAGCTGTAAGAGGCTAAGGATGAAGGAAAGTCAGTAGTTGCTCACTGAGCGCTTCTCAGAATTACTCTTCATCTTTCACCGTGGATTCTGAGGCTCCCCAGATAAACAAGCCTCTAGGGAAATTGCAGTCTAGCAAGTAACTCCTTCATCTGAAGATTCACATCACGTTAGCCACTATGTTTAGCAGGACAATTCCGTGGGCAAGTTAAGAATGGATGAGTTTTGACATGTTTTTAATGTATAGAAGTCAAGAGGCTTCCGGTAAAGCCAGCCCCAGCTGAGAGGATCCACTCCAGAACTCACACATCACATGAACTGATCCTTTCACATTCCCCTGCTGCCTTTACCTTCCAGGTAAACTTCCGAGGCCAGAAAACTGAGCTGATCAGAGTCCGGAACCCTTGGGGCCAGGTTGAGTGGAATGGGCCCTGGAGCGACAGGTGGGTCCCCACCGCGTCTCTCTGGCTGGCGCCCACCTTAATGCTGTTCATGGGGTCCAGTGGGCCAAGGCTGGCTGGTGTGTCCTGGGAAGGAGGAGAAGAATGTCAAACGTGCTCCCCTGGCTTCTGGGTGACCTCACCTCTTTCCCCTTCATCCCCTGGGGCCCGCCTTGCAGTCAAACTTGACTCTCAGGGAAGACTCTTAGAGTGGCCTTTTGTCTTCCCTGGGATTGTATTCATGTCGGTGACTGTATTGCCTCCCATGCGGATAGTTCACATCCCCATGTATCGTGGGTCTTTATCTCCACATATGAGTGGCCCCAGTGAAGTGTGTGTGTGTGTGTGTGTGTCTGTACGTGTGTAGTGGCAGTGAGTATTTTGGGTGTGAGAATCCCTGAGTGCTGACAGCAGGTCAGTACAGGATTCTCTGGCCATTGGCCAGAAGCCCCGTAACCCAGGTGAGGCAGACAAAGTGGAATAGGAAATTCAGCCACTACGACTGCTCTGATGACCAGGATTATTTATTTGACTCCAATTATAGGAAAGGTCTTCCTTTCAGGCCTGTGTCCCCTCCATGTCCCTTGAGAGGTGGCGCCCGTGCCTGGGATGATGGGCTGTATGTAGCAGGTGTGCACAGGCAGGACGCACCCTGACCTGTCTCTACCACCTCCCTCTCTCCTTCCTCACCCAGAGCTCTGGCCAGCTTGGGCTCTTGCTGTCCTCTCTGCCCACCTGCAGCTCCTGGGACTCTAGGGAGTCTGTACAAATATAGAACTTGATTAAAGCCAAGTCCGTGTTTGGCCTCTGCTCAGACAAGTCACCAGGGGGCGCCAGTCATCTGTGTGTCTGTGGCTTTATTAACCAGACTCTAGCTTGAGGGCAGGAGACTGACACTGAAGTGTCCCCCATCACTGCTCCCTTCCCGCCACCCCCTACCCCTGCTGCCTTCCACCGCCTCAGAACCAAGGGACTTTGGCAGAGACTGATTCACAACAGACCCACATCAAAGCAGGCATGAACTCGGCCTTCCTCTCCTGGTGGAAAGGGAAGGAAGAGAAATCACGAAATCAAAAGGAATGAGACTGCTTTTAGCTCCTAAGATTTATAGAGTCCCTTAACTCAGGGGACAGAGTCTCTAAAAGGACAAAGGCTACTTTTTCCTTTCCCTGAGAAACATGGTGAAGAGGGAAAAGTGGGTTTTTCCTGGAACACAGGTGGGGACTGCCTGCCTCCAGGCAGCCTTGGAGGGGTGGGAGGGTCTGTCCCCACCCTGATCCCAGATCCTGATTCTGCCTAGTGCCAGAGGGAGGCTGGAAAGCTCAGCTTAGCCTTTGGACACATTATGTGGTGTGAGCCATTGGAAGAAAATGGCCCAAAGGAAAAAATAAAGGTTCTTAGTTCTGTTCTCCAGATCCCGAAAGGGGCAACCTGGAGAGAGGCTCTGGGTTCTCTGGGCTCTTCATCCCCAGGAGTCGGGACCCACGGGGTGTGGGAAATGGTTCCCCCCTTGAGAGTGCTGAGGTGGTGGCAGCCCCATTTGAAATGCACTTGATCCTTCAACAGCACATTTAACTGTACACGTTCATTATACTCAGATCTGTTACCTCTCAGCAGGTTCTGCAGCCACTGATTCAACCAACCTTGCATGATGCTTGGCTGAATCCTCAGATGCAGAACCCTCAGGATAAGGAGGAGTGAAAATAAGTTACATTTGGATTTTCTGCTGCACAGGAGGTTGATCACCCCAAGTTGTTCAAGGGTGAACTGCTTCTGGAGACAGGGGTGTGTGTGTGTGTGTGTGTGTGTGTGTGTGTGTGTGTGTGTGTGTTGGAGGGAGGAGGATGTCCCAAAGAAGCAGTGGCCTTAGAGGTGTCATTCCCAATATGGAGGGCAGTAGGTAGCTGCTCACCTGAGGACAGGCAAGGCCCCCTGGCAGAACACGATCCAGCTTTCCAGGGAGGTCACAGAAAGAAAGTACTTGGTAGATCAATGTCAAACAAGCTTGTCAAACAAGTTATGATTATGACTTTTCAAAGTGTCAGCTGACAAAGAACAGGGGTCAAGTGAGTTTCCCTGCCTGTGGTGGTCTCATGAGAAGCACCTTCTTCCATTGGCTGCGCTTGGAAATGTACTTTCTGATCAATCTCAAAGCCTCTGGCACATTTCTGGGGTCCATGGTATAGTCACTGACCAGGATCTATTCCTTTCATAACTGTACACCCTGGTTCCCAGGAAAGGGTGCTCTCCCGACC
Organism: Talpa europaea; assembly: GCF_964194135.1. Taxonomy (NCBI): domain Eukaryota; kingdom Metazoa; phylum Chordata; class Mammalia; order Eulipotyphla; family Talpidae; genus Talpa; species Talpa europaea. The sequence goes on from NC_140082.1 coordinate 20,116,843, forward strand.
CAAGGCCAGTACTGCTCATGACTCACGTGATGATTTTTTTTACTCCTAGTTCTTCTGAATGGCGTTCTGTGGGCCTCGCTGAGCAAAAGCGCCTGTGTCACGCTGCTCTGGACGATGGAGAATTCTGGTACAGTTCTTTCCTCTTTATTTCTGTACTAAATGCAAAACAGGTATGACAAGGCCCCAGGGCCTTTGGGTGTAAAGAACACCCCATTTCATCGTATAATTTTATCGTACATTTCAGTAAATCACTTACTCCTGTCTCAAAACCCTTATATCCACCCAGGTTGGCAAAGGATTTAATGTCACGTGTTGGGGACTCTCCCCATCTCCAGATTTGTTTAGAGTGTCAAGGGATTCCATGTGACCCAGGAAACAGAAGGCTCAGCCTCCCAGCACTCACCCAGCCTCCCTCCACTAAACCATCCACCATCCAAGTTTGCATTTGAATCTGCAGCCCAGTGAATTTGCATGCAGGCAGCAAGCTGCTCCTGGGTCACTACCTCCAGGCCCAACTTGGTGACAGGGACCCTTGAAGGCAGCCACCTTTGGAGCATCTCAAAATACAGATCAGTGGGAAGGAATTCTTAATCTGGCCTTTCCACAGAGCTGAAAATCTTTGCTAAGGGAAAGTTGGTTAATAGCCCTTTATCTCTAGAAATCATTTCAAATCTTGTTTCTTCCTATGCGACCCGGAAAAGGTTGACTCTTTCCAACTCTGCCAGACCACAGATGTCTGATTTTTGGTTCTGTTTCCTTTCATATGCTCACACCAGTGAATTTTTGCCTGAGTCCTTCCCTTTTTTTTTTTTTTTTCATTTTATATATTTTTTACATCATTTTTCATTTTTGCACAATGTATGCATTTTCATCTTTATTATATTACCCATACAATTCCCACCCCCCTTATTTTGTCCCAAATATATCCCCTCCTCCCCTCCCCAACCCCCTTCCCACCAAGTGTGTCTCTGGTTTATAGCTGATTGTTGATTTTGATTTTTACTTTATTACAATTAGTCTTCTTCCTGGTCCCTTATTTAGGTTTTCTAAGTTCCTGCTATGAGTGAGACCATCCGGTATTTTTCTTTTTCTGGCTTATTTCACTGAGCACGATCGCTTCCAGCTCCATCCATGTTGCTGCAAATTGCCTAAGTTTATCTTTTTTGATTGCTGAGTAATATTCCATTGTGTATATGTACCACATCTTCTTGATCCAGTCATGTATTTTGGGGTTGTTTCCAGTCATGTATTTGTGTTGTTTCCATAAATTAGCTATTGTAAATAGTGCGGCTATAAACATAGGGGTGCAGGTGCCCTTTTGAATTAATGTTTCTGTGTCCTTTGTGTCATTAGACAAAAGCAAAACCTAGACCCACTCATTAGATGCTTCCCAAACTCCCCTACATTACATAACAAAAGATACTTTATCACTTTCAACAATAAGAAAATTTGAGTTCGGGGAGCCATTTGTCAGGAACTGGGGATAAAGACCAAATACATGAGAAATACACTTTGGTCACCTGAATGACAAAATATTTCTTATAAATTAAAATATCACACTGTCTTTGCACTGATACTGAAACCAGCAACAGGCTCACTTTCTGTCACTCATCAAAATCAACCACTACAGCACCATTTTGGGGGGGAAGAAAGTTTTATTTTTATTGTGAGGTCAACCAACAAGGAGATAGGAGCCAAGGCTCAAATCTGGAAACTAGAAATGATTTTATAGAAATGGAGGTAGAAAGGAAATAAAAGTTAGGAATGTAAAGCTGTGGCCTTGAATAAGTCTGATCAAATAGTTACAAATGGATCTGTATATGAAAAGGTTTCCAGAATCTTGGGATGGACCCCTTGCTTCAGGATGTGGTCTAATCTGTTCTTTTTTCCTGTTTTCTTGGTTTTGTGTCAGTAGTCTCTTGGTTCTGACCAGCTTGGAATATGGGTTAAGATCAATTTCTTCTGCACACATTTGTGTCATAGGACTCATAGAAAAGTGTCACACGATGTTGCCTTCCTAAGAGCAGGTTCAAGAGATTGTCAAACATGCACAATATTCTGAGGATCACCCATGTTTTCAATACTCCCAAGTTTATATCTTCAGTTCCTTTCCTTGGAATTCCAGATCCATATATTCAAGGATCTACTCAGTATCTCCCTGTGAATATCCACTCACTAGCACATCCCAGGATCACATGCCTAAACCTCAAATCCTTCTCTCCCAAACTTGCGACAACACAGTCTTCTCCGTCTTCATCCATCCAACTATTCAAACCACGTATCTTCTTGCATTTCATTCTTTTCCTCACATTTAATCCTCCAGCCAGTCCTATAGGCTCAACCTTCAAAATATGTCTTAAACCTGATCACTGCTCACCACCTCCTGTGCTACCAGCCTGGACTGACCCACCCTCATCTGTCACCTGGACAACAGCACGCACTTCATAGCTGGTGACTCCACTTCTATCTGTGCCCTTTCTCATGGGTCAAGGGTTATGGGTCATGTTAACACATGCATGTTTCTCCATCTAATCGGAGTAAAAGCTGAAAGCCTTATGATGACCACTCTGGTCCACCATTATCTTTGAACATCATCCTTTACTGACTTAGCCAATTAAGATCTTGTTCTCCAACTACCTGGACTGCCAAAAAGTCATTATGTCCCAACCCCTACACTCCAGGTCTCCACCTGAACAGTCAGAAGTTCCCTTAGCTGTTTATCTAAAATATCCCCCACACTGCACACTCCCCCTTCACCCTACTTTGTTTTCCTTTGTAGTGCTTATATATATATATATATATATATATATATATATATATATATATCTCAAACTATATTTTAAGCTTTTCTTCCTTTTTATCTTTCTTAACCTTTTCTTTACCTTTTTTGGGGAGGAGTCTATTTTCTTCTCCCCAGGCCTGATTTCTCCCCAATCCTCCAGGACAGAAGCAAGTGTTCAATAACTGTTGGATGATTGAATGAATGAGTAGGTCATGCCATGTCATCCGTCCAGAGCATGTCTCTCTCCACTTTGCTGCAGGATGGCATTTGCGGACTTCAAGGCCCATTTTGATGAAGTGGAGATCTGCAACCTCACTCCTGATGCCCTAGAGAAGGATGCCCTCCACAAGTGGGAAGTAACGGTCCATCAAGGAAGCTGGGTGCGGGGCTCCACGGCTGGAGGCTGCCGCAATTTCCTGGGTTGGTAGTCTCCCTGCCCTTCTCTTTGTCATCCCCAAGTGTTGAGTCCAAAGCAGGACATCAGTGGATCAGGCCCAGGACCCTAGAGAAGGCCCAAAACACGGTGCTAGACAGAAACATTTCAGTGATGATTGGGAAAAGAGGGTGGCAAAGGTTTGGGAGGACTTTGGACAAGAATTGCTCAAGGAACCTCCTTTGTTTTACCACTTGGGTTATCTTCCCTGACAAGTAACAGAAGACACACTCACACTAGTTTAGAAATGAAAAGAATTGGGCCTCCCTGGTGGCATAAGGGGTTAAGTCTCAGCACTATGCAGCTATCTGCAGCCTCTATAGCACGAGTTAGACCCCCGGCCAGGGAGGTGACCCACATATGGTGCAACAGATCTCTCCTGTCTCACCCGCTGCTCCCCTCAGCAGTGTATTTCAGTCAGTCTGCCTGTTCTGTTCCCCATTTTGTCTCTGGTGAATCCTCTCACACCCACACCTCTGGCATGGACCCCAATTCTTGCATGCATAAATAAATAATTCTTCCCAAAAAAGAAAAGAAAAAAAAAAGAATTTATTGTCCTTCATAACTGAAAAGTCCAGAGGAGCAGAGTGGGCTTCAAGCACAGATCGATCCGTGATATGCTTGTGATAGTCTGTTCTGCCCTCTTTGCTCGGTTGACTGTTTCACCTTAGACTGTTTCACTTTACAGGGATGGGAGGGCAGCCAGCTCCCCAGCCCTCATTCACTGACCTGCTCAGCAAGAACTCCTAAGGGTCATCAAGCAAAAGCCCTGAACTTCCCTCTAACTGGGGATTCCTTAAGCCTGCATGCCCGGTGAATGCTGCTGACTAGAATTGTCGCAGTTCCCTGTGGCAAGAGGGAATCGCCGTAGAACAGTCAGCATTCACTCTTGGAGGTGGCCTGAGGTCACTTCTGCTCAAATCACATCACCATTGAGTGGGCCCTGGGAGTCAAGCACAGCGCCCTGCACTCACCTTTGAAATGCGAAATGGAAAAAAAAAAAAAAAAAGATGGAACAAATTGCAGTGGACAAAATGCAGAAGAATGTCTTTGAACAGTTGCATGGGAAATGGTTCCAAGAGGTAGAAGGAAAAGAGACCCCTTTGCATTCTCCCAGGGGGTTGTAGAAAATAGGGCAAGAGGGAAATCAGGACAGGGAGAAACACTTTCTCAGGTTTGGGAGAATTGATGGGAGTGGGTAGGATGTGTGTGTCCCCTTTGTTTTTTGGTTTTGGAGTTTTTTAAAGGGAAAATAACCTGCCTCTTTTGAATGGCAGATACCTTTTGGACCAATCCACAGATAAAATTGTCCCTGACTGAGAAAGATGAGGGGCAGGAGGAATGCACTTTCCTTGTGGCCCTGATGCAAAAAGATCGAAGGAAACTCAAGAGGTTTGGAGCTGATAAGCTGACCATCGGCTATGCTATTTACCAGGTGGGTAGATGCCAATTACAGTTGAGAATCCATGGAGTCCTAAGTTCTTGGTCCCTTTTCAGCCTCACACCTGACACTCAATGCCAGGCCTCAACTGTGTCCAAGTAGCCGAAACCCGCAGCCAGGAAAACCACTTCCATTCACACTCCTGTTGCAGTGCCCAAGCGAAATCGAGCACCTGAGCAAAGACTTCTTCAGACACCACGCTTCCCAGGCCAAAAGGGAACCTTTCATCAACCTGAGGGAAGTTTCTGACCGGTTCAAACTGCCCCCTGGGGAGTACATCCTGATTCCCAGCACTTTCGAGCCCCATCAGGAAGCAGATTTCTGCCTGAGGATCTTTTCAGAGAAGAAGGCTATTACCCGGTGAGTTTCAAGAATCCCCCTTTGGTGCTTTACTCCCAGAGATGTCACCAGAGGGTGGTTGGAGTCATGGCCCCCTGTCCTCTTCATGATCTACTTGAGAAACCAGGAGGGGGCAAAAGGGAGGGTCTTAACTGATCAGCATATTTCCAGTTAGTTCTGACATGAAAAAGTTGCTCTTTCCAACCTACTCCAGAACCATGTTCACAAGACACTCTTGGGTGAAGCCCTTCATTTTCCAGAAGTTCTTCTATTACCAAGAAGCTTCTGGGGTGGGAGCGACATGAGGGGGATGCCAGAGGTGTTTCTGTGCATGATAAAAGGGGTGGCTATTCCAACTCTCAAGAATCACACATCCTTTCAGCTCCATTTTAGTAGCCTTTCACATACCCAATATTCTGCCATCTCTCCCTCAAAATGTCTTAGCAAAATTATTTTGTATCAGTTGTTTCTATGGAAGAAGTTTCTCTTTTGTCCATTTACCATTAATAACTCTGTGGCAGGGGGAGTGGTGGGTGGTTCAAATTTCAAGAACCTATTTCTTCTCCCAATGGAGACTCTCTAGGACCCCAGAGAATGACAAACTTTACTAATTCATTTTCTGTTGATTCCCATCAAAGTATCAACCTGAGACAACAAGATGGAGATGACGGTGGCTGCATGGCCTGTTCTGGATAAGGGACATAAGTATTCGAGCTCCTGTTTGTCCTTTGACATTGTGAATTGCTATTACTTGTTTTGTCTAGTGGCATAGAATTGCACTGTGTTGTGGACTGAGTTTCACAATTACAAAGTCTGGTTGGGTTTCCCAAGCTGACTGCAGAAGTCGTGGTTCTTTCTCGTCAGCAACAGAAAAGCAATGCAATCTTTGATTTTTAAAACTCGGCTGCAAAGTCTTTCTCCAGTCTTTCTCTTCTTCTCTCAGATACTGATACACACTGAGGATGAATTGTCCAGTATCCATTCACACAAAAGACCCCTATGCGAGATCCGTGCCGATCAGCAACTCCTGTGGCTGAGCCCATCTTTTACCCTTCATGTTCTCAGTACATTAGGGGGGGTGAGGTCAAAGTAACTCCATTCTCAGTGCATGTACAATAGTGTATAATGGAAGGTGATATTGAACATAAAAGATGCAGCGTATAACCTGCTGTGATAGTGAATATCATGCACAGTGTACCATCTGCTGTGATACCACAAGCATCAGTAACAGACACAAGTAGCTCAGTCACAGAAAAGCCACCTTCAGCTCAATTTCCCTTGGCTTCATCCTCACTGGAGACTCCTCAACTATAGTGAAAAGCTCTGAAAGGGTTATGTTGTGGAGGCCCAGGGGATGAGGAGGTAAAGGGGGCTGTCCTGGTTTCATGTTAATGTTTATTTTTTACCCTTTTGAATTTTCAATAATTTGTCTTTGGAAATGCTGCAGGATTTAATCTGTAAAACTGAATTCCTCCAGATATTTTCTTCAACAGCTGAAGCCTGCTCCTCCTCTAATCTGACTACTTCCCAAGTGCTGCGGGTTTCCCTATGTGTGTGGGCAGCAAAGTAAACCTGCTGTGGTTTCCTAATTCCTCCACCTGTGAGCACAGAAACACACCCTCCCAGTGGGCTCAGGGGTTCACATCGATGGGGGAAGAGCCAAAGGTGAAGAATCCAGCTTGAAAAGTGATCTTGTTGGTTCCACCTCAACTTGCTCTATAAGCTTTTAAAATTTTCCCACTAATGATTAACCCTCAACAGCTGAGTGTCTTTTACAAAACCCAGAATTGACAAGTTCTGCTTGGAGTGAAGACCACATGGTCTTCCTCGAACTTTCATGCTGAGCAAGGTCTGAGTGACGAGTGGAGAGGGAGGTCAGTGCCTAGAGGCTGCAAACCCTGTGAAATGCAGTCACAGAAGAGGAAGGCTTCTATGGTACAGAACCTTCCAGCACCTCTGAACCCTGTAGCTCTGCAGCGTCTAATGGGGAAGTGAATCTATGATTATCAACATGGTTTTTGTGCCCACAGGGACATGGATGGAAATGTAGACATTGTCCTTCCTGAGGTGAGCCTTCTTGGGCTACTGTGGAGGGTGGGATTCAGCAACTGTCCTTGAAATTTCCTTCAGACCATAAGGTCACTTAAAATTCCAAAGTTCAAGGAATGGTTACCTCGATGGAAGGAAGTACCTTGATTCTAACCTCTTGGAGAACAAAAGTGACCTTTCTTCCAACAGAACTGCCCACTCCCTCTGTTTCCTGAGAGGTTACGGATGGTTTTTAGGTGGATGGAATCTCTTTAAAAAGTATGCAATTTCAGAAAAGCTACTGATAAAACAAAAATGGGAGAAGCAGGTAGAATTTTTGACTGTGGGCTTGGGGAACACATCAGTTCTCCCTGATGTTGTCTGTTGGGAGAGAGGTCGGGGCTGGTTTTAGTTTTGTCCAAGGGTTGTAAGGCTTCCAGGAGATGCTGGTGTGACCAGAACATCTGACACCCCCATCTCGAGCAGTGACCAGTTTTCAGGAAGGACTTTCTTCTCCTTGCTGCCCTCTCTGGGATGCAGCTCATGAGCAGACCCGAAACAAAACATCCAAAACCTTTACTGACCTTTTGCCATGCACCAGACCCGGTGCTCTGTACTGGAAAGATCCTGCCTATAAAGATTTCCCACCTACCGTGACAAATGATGAAGCAGGTAATGATAGTCAAGGTGGTGCAGTTTGCGCTGGCAGAAGGGGAGGGGTGATGGCATCCCTGGCTGGACCAGGCCTCTGCCAGGAGTCAGGTTTCCAAAAGTCCTCTCAGGAGGGCACCACCAGTCCCAGGAAGTCCTTCCAGATGTTTCTTCTAAAGAGCCCTCACAAGGAGGGGAAACTCTCATTCCTAATGCTACTGGCTGTGGCCAATCCTGGGCACCACCCAGCACAGGCATGTGAGGCTGCCATGGAGGTCCTGGCCTCTCCACCTGTGGGCGGCACCACCTCCTGCCCAGGGCTTGCCTTTCCTGCTTTTTCTTTGGGAAACTAAATGCCAATTTCTCTCTTGTGGCTCCCAAGCAAGTTCCTCTGGTTCATTTTAGCCTCAGAAGCCAACTTCGCCTGCTCGGGAGACAGAGGAGGAGCAGCAGTTCCGGGCCATGTTTGAACAAATCGCTGGTGAGGTAGGGCTGCCCGTGCCCTTGATGCCCTGCAGGGCCGAGGGGCCTAGCCTCCCCCTCCAAGCATGAGGTGACACTTCCCTGAGAGGGACCCAGAGGCAGGCAGGAGCTGGCGGGGAGAAAGCAGCCCTGTTCTCTTGAGAAGGGCTGAGGACGGCCTCCTCCTCACAGCTCTCACTCCAGAAGGCACTGATGGGGCCACAGCACCCAGCGGAGCCCAGCCAGGCCCAGAAACTTTATGTTGGAACTACAGAAAACCTTAGGAGGGGATTCCTTTGACCTCTGCCCAGAAATTGGCACCTTCATCCTGCTCTCTCTGCTCTGCTGAAGGTGGTATTGTCAGGACAGTTCCTGTGATGCCACCAATGCATGCCAGCATTTTGCCAGTTCACAGAGATGTGGCCATTTGGGCAGTTGTGGGGTCAGGCAACATGGAGCGTCTGTGCCCTGCTTCCTGCCCTTTCCCTGCCCATTCCCACCCTCTTAGCTGCTCAGCTTGCTTGTTGGAGACCCTAGCTGTTTGGGGGTCGGGGGAGTGGGGGTCTTCCCTGTCCTGCTCAGGCTTCCTATGTCCTTGATACTGCTCTAGGCGTGTTCCCTTGAAACCTCTCAGCTGGTAGTTGTAAATAATATTGGTTTAGGTCTAAGACTCTGTATTTCTCTCAAGCTTCTGAGCGCAGCTGGTGCTGAGATTTAGTGGAATTTACTGGACCATCTAGGTCAATGGTTCTGAAATTCATCCCCAGAGCTTTCAAAAATAATCAATGAAGCGGACTCTCAGTTGTCCTGATCAAAGTGGGATAAGCTCCAATATGGCATTCATGAAGTTCTCCCGGTGCTTTTGGGATAAGCCCCTGGGATAACCCCCAGTGTGGGCATTTTTGAAGCTCTCCTGGTGCTTCTGCTGTGACAGAAGCTTGGACACTCAGATCCCAGTGTCCTCTGACACAGGAGCCATTTAGGGAGCTTGGGCTCAGGGCTGGGGGAAGCATGCTTGGGCTGGCCTGACTTACCTCCCTCCCTGGGTGGCTGGAAGCTCCCAGAGATGTGAGCAGGCTGCGGCCAACAGTGCAGGGCACCCGGGCAAGCAACAGGGTGCTGAGGGATGGGCTAGCTCTCAAGTCAAGTTAAGCTCATCATTGAAAGAAACTGTAAGAAGATACTGAGTCACAAAAAGCAATTGTCTCCACTTCAACAGGACATGGAGGTGTCAGCAGAAGAACTCAAATATGTTTTAGATGCTGTGCTGCAAAAGAGTAAGTGTTCCCACTCACCACCCCTCAGGGATCCCCAGGGCTCCCCTGGAATAGTGGACACATGATGGGCACCCAGCCTGGTTCTGCTCTGCTCCCCAGGCTCCCTGCTCCAGGACTGAGTTCAGGCAGACTTTATTTATTTTTTTTTATTTTTATTTATTTTTATTTTTTTTTAATAGAGGCATGTTTTATTTATTTGTTTGTTTTGTTTATACAAGCACTGGGTATAGTCAGAAGCGCGGGAGGGTGAGAGAATTCACCAGAGCCAGAGCGGGGAGCAGAGCAGGCAGAAGGACCGAAGTACACTGCTGAGGGGAGCAGTGGGTGGCAGGAGAGGTCTGCGCGCCATGTGGGACCCTCGCTGGTGGCGGGGGATTGAACCGGCGCTGCAGAGGCTGTGGGCAGCCTCGCAGCCCAGCGCTCAACCGCTGCACCACCTGGGAGGCCCTCAGGCAGACTTTAAAAACAGCTTTTGTGGCTTCTTTCCTGATTCCAAAAATGATGCAGGTTTGCAGGAGGAAATTCTTTAAAATGCAGAAAATATTATGACAAAAATAAAAATCACTAGTAATCTCAACTCCCATAAATAACTCTTGTTAAAATTGTGTGTCTGCGGGCAAGTGTCTGTTTATCATATATCAGTGTGTGGACGGATGGGTGGGTGGGAGGTAGGTAGATAGATAGATAGATAGATAGATAGATAGATAGATAGATAGAGAGACATTTTTACTCTAACAGCTTTGAGGTATAATTCACATACATACAGTTTACCCATTTAAAGCACACAAACCAACCATTCTTAGTTATTCATAGAACTATGCAATCATCACCACAATCAATTTTGAGAGCACTTCATCAGTCTAAAGAGAACCCTGCACCCATTTGCCATCCCTTCTCCACTTCCTCCATCCCCTGGCAACCACTAGTATACGCTCTGTCTCTATAGATATTCCTGTTCTGGACTTTTCATATAAAAGGAATCGTGTAATATGTGGTTCTTTTGTATCCGGCTTCTTTCACTTAGCAGGACATTTTCAAGGTTCATCCACGTTGTAGCATGTAATATACAGGATAATATTCACTCATATAACATGTTTGTTGTGTGGACATGTATTTTCATGTCTCTTGGGAATATGGTTAAAAGAATTGCTCAAATTCAGAAGTAATTTTATAGCTAATGTTTTAAGGAACTGCCTAAGCATTTTCCAAAGCATTTCTTTTACATTTCCATTAGCAGTGTGTAAATGTTCAAATTTCTCCAATAATTTTAACCCTGCTTTGTAGAATGAATTGTTATGAACATTTCCCCCAGATCATTAAATATGCTTAAAAATTCCTAAAGATTGTGTAATAACCCATCATAGGAACATAACCCAACTTATTGTTCAGACTCTTCCATTGGTCCATTCTAGAACTTCTAATTTTTGCCATTATAAATAACCTAATAATAAAAGTCTTCATTTACAATTCTTTGCTTAGAAATCATAAGGAGAGGGCCTCCCTGGTGGTGCAGGCAGTCGAGTGCCGCACTGTGAAGCTGTCCACAGCCTCTGCAGTGCAGGTTTGATCCCAGCTGGCCGGTGAGGGTCCCACATGGCACATCAGACCTCTCCTATCTCGCCCGCTGCTCCCCTCAGCAATGTGTTTCGTCAGTCTGCCTGTTCTGATCCCCGCTCTATCTCTGGTGAATCCTCTAACCCTCCCTTGCATCTGGCCTGTATCCCAGCTCTTGTATAAATAAAAACCTTTAAAAAAAAAGGGGGGGAAGTTTAATTTTTAAAAAAAGACATCATAAAGAGAGAATAAATGGATGGAAGGATATTCCCATTTTTAAGGCATTATTCATATTCTATAAATTTTCCTTCCAAGGGCCATGTCAACTTCTTCTCTCCTCAGTATCCTAAGAGACTGACAAGGTCAACACCCTAGCCAGCCACAGATCTGACCACCCTGTGGGACTCTCAGCAACTGGGAACAGTCTTATCAGATTTCAAATAATTCTACTTTCATGTGTGATTTCAGAAAAGGACATTCAGTTTAAGAAGCTAAGTCTGATTTCCTGTAAAAACATCATTTCTCTAATGGACGTATCCTTCCAAATATGCGGGCAAAAATAGATGTTAAATGTTTTTGTCTGCAGACCTCCCTAGGACATTGCACCCATAACCTGCAGGCTAGTCTTCACAAACAGTAGCCAAAGACGGAGACCCCTGGAACTAGAAATGGAACAGAATCCAGAGGCACAGACTCTCTGTGGGGATTGTTGTTGAAGATGTTACCAGAGCCAGGGTCCAGCTATGTGCAGCTCAAGGCCAGAGCTCAAGAGACAAGAGCTGGTGGAAGGAAATCAGGTTTAATCAGGAGCCAGCGACCTGAAGAGGTGATGGGCTATTTTCTCAAAGGCCATCTCTGACCTCTAAAGGTGCAGGGGCTGTGGGGCACATGGATGAGCATGTGCTACCTGTTCTCTTGACTCATGGCCATTAGGTGATCAGGTTGGCATCATTCATCAAGGGTAGGGGCTATGGAATTTGCCACCTCGGTCCCTGCTCCTGTTTTCCTTAAGTCAGTTCAGGGTTGGGGATGCCTACAAAAGTTCTCCATCTCAGTCTCAGCTGGGTTTGTCTTCAGAATCAGAGCAAGGACGAGGAACTTTTAGTAACCAGGCTGGTGACAACACCTCATTCTGGAGTTACTCCTGCTCCTCACCTCACCACCTGCTCCTCCTTCTTGAGGGGTGATGAGCAAGGCCTTTCTTCTGGGCCTGCTTCCCACCAAGAGCAGGGGCAGATATTTGGGGTCCAAATATGAGATAGAACTGATTGTCACAGGGTTATAAGCCCAATGTTTTATACCATTGAGGGACAATTATTTGGAAGTTTTAATGTCCCCAGCCTGTGGGAGACAAAGGGAACAAAACAATTCAAGGCACAAGGGTCCAAGATGAAAAGAAGCTGAAAAGTAGTGAGGGGCAAAGAAATATGGACTTGGCTGAAGGTTATTGGCTCATCCAGGGGCACTTCATAATGATGCATGAAGAAGCTTCTCAGATAATTGCAGTTTTGAATTTCCATTGGTGCTGCCTCCTCCCCTGGAGAACCCTTTCTTTCTCTGCATCTCAGTTCCCAGCTGGCCTTGGAGCTCAGCCCAAGGTTGTTTGCATTTGCTGCATCTGTAAGGACCAGCCTCAAAGAGAAGAGTTTAGATAAGTTTGTTTTTCTTTTGTGCTCTTTAGGGTCTGAAATCAATTTACCTTTCCACCTCACTTCCAAAAGGACTTGAGAATCTTACCGCCACTTTGGGGTCCCATCCAAGGAAATGAAGAGGGGTGTGTTGGGGGGGTGCATGGGTGTTTCATCTTCAGGTGTACTCCCTGTCTGACCCCGACCTTGTGCCTTCTCTAGAGATTCCTGGTTTAACAATTGAACCATCTCCCTAGAAGGCCGAATCCATGTCACCCATGCCCGTCACACTGCCCGGCTCTGAATTCTCAGGTTGAAACATACTTGCTTCTTCTTCCTTAACTCACTCCTGACACAGACCAGCGGCAACGGGAAGCTGGAGTTTGATGAATTCAAAGTGTTCTGGGACAAACTGAAGAAGTGGATCGTACGTAACCCTGCTGTGTTGGCCCCGAGGGGATTGTACAGACCTAGAGCAGAAGGGGCTTTTAAAGATCATGGTGTTGCAGGCAAGAGGGTTAATTTTCAGAAAAGGCACAAGAGAACACATCATGATGAATTCCAGGAGGGCTTGTGATACTTCTGGAGGCACCACGGTGCTTCCACCCCGAGGGAAAGCCGAAGGAAGCAACCTCCTTTGCAGGGCCCAACACGGCCCTTCCCTCTTTGGGCCCTGGTGAGGACTCTGCCCTCCACACTGGCCGCCCCCCACTACTGCCCGGGCGGGCGTCCCCTCGCCGGGGCCCTCCTCCTCCATGCCTCTGCTCTCCTCCCCCAGAACCTTTTCCATCAATTCGACGCTGACAAATCCGGCACCATGTCCTCCTACGAGCTGCGGATCGCCCTGAAAGCCGCAGGTAACAAAAGCCCGGGGCCGGGTGCAGGCTCCCTGTGTGTCAGGTGCTGCCTGCAGACACCACTTGCTTTGCTCTGGACTCCAGGAGGTGGTGGGTTTTTGACCTGAGCAGATGCCTCTTAAGGGCAGAGCCGGACGTCAGACCCAGAACTCGCTCAGTCACTTCAGGGCCCACATTTTAAATCACTGTGCAATGCTGGCAGGATTTTTAAAAATATATCCACAGAAGATGAACTTAGTCTGACCCCCAGAGGCCTCTGAGCCTCGGACCAAGTTTTCTGCCCAAGCAGAGTACATGGGACCCTTCGGCGGCAAGCCACAGTGCTGCCAGGCCTCTGATCTGCTTTCAGAGGGTGAGTGTGACCGACAGACAGGGCACCCCTGGGCTGTGGTTTGCAGGCAGCGGGCCGCTCACAGACTCACACACTCACACTCTGCCATCGGTGGCCCTTCCCCCGGCTTGCTCACCAGCAGGCTGAATCCTAACCGGATGGTTTATACATAGTTCATCCACTGCTCCCGGCAGGAAGGATGGGTTTGGGGTGCCTCTGGCTATGCCACGGCCATGACAGGCTGAGCCTCTGGGGCTCCACTGTCCTTTGTAACCCACAGCCCCCACCAGGCTGGGTGGTGCTTCTCACAGAGCATGTTTCAGGGAAATGGCCCCCGGCCTCTGCCGACACCTGTGCTCTCGTTCCCTCCCAGGTAACCAGGCATTTGGAAAGTTCGTCAGCTTTCCGGACTACAGGGACAGAATTTACAACACCAGGACCATTTGGGTCCTATGCGAGGGAGAAGACAAGAGATGAGTTTTAAGTGTGAGAAACAGTTGAGATGAGCCTGGTTTTCTTAGGGGTTGGTGACCTGTTTCCAGAGGAAGAAAACCAAGTAGGGGACACAAAATTTGCCCTTCCAAGAGGGATGTGACCAAGTCTTTCCCATTCTTATTTGGGGAGAGAATGGGGTCGCCCTCCCCACCTAGTCCCCAGCGAGTGCAGCTGCAGCACTCTGGGCACCCACCGTGCAGGCTCCCTAAACTACTCAGGGGTGGGTCTTCTCTGTGTGGAGCCGGGACTGAGCAGACAGGGAGACCCTGGCTGCACTTCTAGGCAATACTTTGATCATTTCCTGGCCAGGGAGTATGTAGGTTAAAATAAAATAGAAGGGGGGAAAATCATTCCTAAGGAATTTGGTTAGAAATCAAAGCATTAACTATTGGCTCTAGAAGGAATATTACTTGGGGAAACCCCTTATTCCACCAGTGAGGAAACCCAAGTAAAGCCCACCCCCCACCAGCCTGAGCAGCACCCACCTTGCATGCAGGCCTGTGACCCGCCTGGTGTTCTCCCTCCCCCAGAAATGTGTGTGAATGAAGCCTGCACCTTGTCATTCACTCTGGGCAGTGGCATCTCCTTTAAGAAACAGGTTTCTAGAGCCCCCAACAGCTTTGGGTCCAAATGCCACTGAGAAATGTTCACTTACTATGGGTTTGTGGCTGGAACCCCCAGATGCACAGCAGGAGCAGCTGGAGGTGAGCTCAGGCAGGGAACTAGAGGGAGGCTGGGGGAGAACGTGAGTGGGTCTCATTGACAGCAGACCCAATTTCATCGAACTCCGGGCACAGCCTCCTCCCTCCTGGACACAGTCCACCCGCTGCATTCAAACCCAGGACAGCAGCCTCCACTGGACAGGGGTGTCCCTTTTGTTAGTTCACCCCTAGGCAGACTGGGCACCCTGGAGGTGAACCCCTTGGGGCTCAGCCACAATGGCCTGTGTCTTCACGCGCTTCCCCACAGGCTTCCAGCTGAGCAACCACCTCCTGCAGCTGATGGTCCTCAGGTACGCAGACGAGGAGCTCCAGCTGGGCTTCGACGACTTCCTCAACTGCCTGGTGCGGCTGGAGAATGCCGGCCGTGAGTATCCGCTGGGGCTGCCTGACCCTGACCACGGGACACTCTCCACTTTGGTCACCTTCTGGGAGCTTGTCAGTGGCAACCCGCCAACAACTACAGCAAAGACAGGCCCCAGGGCTGTGGACTGATCTATGTGGCGTATATGGCTAGCTGAGGGGCCGTCATGTGTAAGTCTTCTCTGCACAGCATTTGTTACAATAATCACGCTCTCCACATCCCAGCCCCTTTGTGTAGGACGACAGGGTGGAGGTGAGGTTGGGTTTCTGACTCATATCTGAGGAACTGTCCAGTTTCTGGTCAAATCCTGTCATAGCACAGAGAGTCAGAACAGTCTCTCTCCCTCTCTCTCTTTCTCACTCCGTTTTCCCATCTTTCTGTATTATAAATCCCGGACACCTGCCCTGTTATCTCAAACAGAATTTGCAGCCCTTGGAAGAGAGAGAGATTATGTGTGACTGGTCTTTAGAGTTTGCAGCCTCTGGTCATTCATACCTACTCTGCCCCTCAAGACAGGGCTGTGACAGAGTTGAAGCTGAATGACAAACGCCCGAGTCTGCAGCTCTAGACTCCTGTACACCCCCAGAGGAGCTGCCCAGCCACAAAGGGAGGGCCCCTTGGTGCTGGGGAGAGAATGAAACCTGCTGCAGGAGCTACCCCAGCAATGACCGCTCTCTCATTCTCTCCCCTCAGGGGTGTTCCAGGCTCTCAGCACAAAAAACAAGGAGTTCATTCATCTGAACATCAATGAGGTATGGCCAAGTCAGACCTTTGGCTCAGGGATGCAGCCAGGGGTGGGTTGACAACCCACGCTCCATACACATTTGCTGATTACACGATTGTTCATGAGGGCTGACATGTAGCCATGAGGGTTATTAACCATAATAAAATTGCAATGTTTTTGAGGTACTGTTCACTTAACAGTCGATGTAATCTTCACAACAGTCCAGTGTGGTAAGGTCTAATGCTATACCGATTTTGCAGAGGTGGAAATTGAGGCATGTAGAGATTTATCACCTGGAACAGAGTGAGCAAACTCTGCCTTCTTGTCTTTCTGCCATATCAGCTCCTCGGCCTGCCTGCCTTCTAGCTCCAATTTGATTGCTGCCCCCTGCTTGCTCATATCATCTGTGGGTTTCGTCATTCTTGCCTATATGCCCATGTACACAAACACACACACCTCTACCTGAAAAGCCTGGAGAAATATACAGTGTTTTCCAGTTACAAGGACACAGCAGAGGGAGATGACAGAGGGAACATGTGGTTCAGAGTTTCAGGGGCCTCGAAGATACGTCCTGGTAGGGCTCACCTTTTCCCTGCTGCCCAGTATGTGGTCTGCAAATGGCATATGGGCATCACTGGGGAGCTGCTTGGAAACGCAGAGCAACAACATAGTGATTACATTCAACAGCGCCCTGTTTTATACCTCCAAGCTGCTAAAAGACTAGGTCTTAATTGTTCTTGCACAAAAAAGAAATGACAATTCTGTGATGCGTAAGGGAACCAGGACCACAGTGGCCACCAAACTAGTATGAAAATGGGCGGAACCAACAAGTTGTCGCTTTCAGCATACACAGTGTTGCATGTCAATTACATCTCAATAAAATAAGTGAATAAAATAAAACAAACACTGCAGAGGAGATCTGAAGTCCCAGACCTGTTCCATCAGGTCTTGTTTTAGCTGGGTCCCCAGTGACTCTGAAATGTCCTGCAGTTTGAGGATGCTGGTGAGACAAGCTCCTCCCAAAGGTAGAGTAGAAACTGTGGGGTGATTCATGGTTCCCATGGTGTTTGCTTCCCACTTTTTCCTTCTCTCCCTGTCTCTCTGTGCAGCTCTGCTCTCCCTAACAGCCTTCCCCATGTCTCAGGTCTTTCTCTCCCCACCCGACTTCCCTCCTACCTTCCCAAATTCAGTAGCAGCTTTGGACTTGGCTACCATTTTATTGACTTGTCCCAGTGGAAGGTTGATGACAGCGTGTAGTAGATGGGGATGGACCCTCTCCTTTTGCTGATTTTGGTCACTCCATCTGCTCTGTTCCTCAGTTTCACCATTTGTGGAAAGAGATCTAGGCCTTCACCTCATACCAAAACTTTGGTTATCATCATTGTGTGCAATTTGGCAGTTTATTATACTGGATCATCACTACTTTTCTTACATGTGTGTCTCAGATCCCTGACTACATTATAATGTCAATGAGAACAGAACCTGGTCATTTTTCATTTCTAGTATTCACTTCTACCTTTAGCATGTGCCACAATGCAGTGAATGTAGCTCCCTGATTGATAACTGTAAAAAATAACACCCCAGTGTTTAAAAAAAAAAAAAAAGGACACACTCAAACGAATACCTTATGAGAACAAGAGTGACCCTAGACCCACTTTTATTTCTCATTGACTTCAAAGTTTACCAAAACATGCACGAAGGGAGCGTGACAGTCGCTGCCTGTCCATGTGGCAACAGGGGGGAGGGGAGGGTTGTCTTTCCACAGCAACTTGTCCCTCAAAGACCCAAAAGCAGAGAGGAAGCTTTCCATTGTTTCAGGTTCAAGGTGCCGCTTCCAACCCAACGTCCGCTGGCGTGAGGACTGCTGAATGCTTTGTCCCTGTCCCCTTCGGCTCAATAGACCAAAGTCCTCTGGCAGGTTCTTGCCCTCATCCCATGGTTATTTACCAACATAACTGGAAAAATCTTTGCATCCTCTCCTTTCATGCTACTCTTGCTCGACTCTGATTGTCCATCAGCATCACAAGGGGAGATTTTAAAACCCAGTGCCCTGGCCATGCCCCAGTCCAATAAATCCAAATACCTAGAGATAGGACCCGAGCATTGATATTTTTGTTATTCCCATGTGAGTCCAGAGTGCAGCAAAGCCATTGTCCTGAATGCAGCCTCCCTCCACCTTGCAAACAGCCGGTCCCAGCCTGAGTTGGCCTCACCTGCAGTTTTTCTGCCAAAAGAATCCAGCAGCCTTCCAGAGGGCAGAGAGGAGAGAAAACCTATTATGCTCTTGCAGCCCCCATGCTGTATTCAGAATGCTGGTGGGAAGAAGGAGGTGGGATGAGCTCAGGACATAGATGAGGAGGAACTCTGTGCTACTTCAGAGGCTTGCTTCCCTTTCTGCAACCCCTCCATAATGGAGGATCACCTCTCTCCTCCAGCTGAGGGCACTCCTCCTTAAAGCAGAAAAAGCAACTTATTTTGCTGCCCTCGGTGCCTCAGGCACTGTCTGCTTTGGTGGGGAGAAAGCAGGCTTGCTCTCTCTCACCATCCATGCTGGACTTGACTTCACCCAGCAAAACTTAAAGTGCTGAGGTGTCTGTTGAGTTAGAGTCCATGTTTGTGGACAAAAGGATCAGATGTAGGTGCTCCTGTGACATAAACTGGTAGAGACATGGAAGAAAAACCAGCCAAGAATAACCAGCCCTTCTCTCTCCCTTGATCTCTCACTTCCCAGTTCATCAACTTGACAATGAATATTTGAAGCCTCCCTGGCAGGGGTGCAGCCACTCCAGCTGAGCCTCCACTTGGATCATGACCTTCAGGATATCTCCTGGTGTTGAGTCATCATGCTCAGGGCTCTCTCCTCTTCCCTTGCCCAATCTTCTCCTCTCCACCCCTCACCCAACACCATCCGGTCCTCAGAAGAATGAAATGGACTCAGCTATGCTCTCTGATTTTATGCTACTTCATTGCAAAACAACTGCCCCAGCTGGCTGGTGACACCTGTGCCTTCCGTCCAGTTTCAAGCATCACTAGCAATTCCTCCCTTTACATCCCCGTCTCCTCTCACTATTCGTCATTCAAAGTGCAGCTCCATGCGCAGAACCCTGGCTTTGGTGTAACTGCAATCACTGCTCTCATGCATCCTGTAAGGACATGGTTTTATAAATGTATGTGGCCTGAAGTGAGAAGGAAAGGCAAGTGGTCATAATTAGGCATTTTCAGCATCAAATGTATGTTTCCCTACTGAGGCAAACATCAGAGAATTCTGGATGCTTTCTTAATAGGAGGAGGATCAAAACAAGGGGGGTGGGAATTGTGATGGGACTATAACCAAGATGAAAATGCAAACATTGTGCAAAAATGAAAAATGATATAAAAATATATAAAATAAAATAAAAATGCTCAAAAAAAAAAAGAGTACATCAACATGAAAATCTCACCCTCCTCTTCTGAGAACTGGTAAATTAGACAGTCTCTGGCCAGTCCAGAAGCTCTTTGTGTCCAAAACTTGTGGGTAAAAAGAGCAAAGTACAATGTTATTCCTCCTCAAGAAGTCCAGATTCGGGCCTCCCCTGGTGGCGCAGCGGTTGAGCGCTGGGTTGCGAGGCTGCCCACAGCCTCTGCAGCGCCGGTTCAATCCCCGGCCACCAGCAAGGGTCCCACCAAAAAAAAAAAAATAAATAAATAAAAATACTAATACCTTTAAAAAAAAAAAAGAAGAAGTCCAGATTCATATCAGACTTGATCTCCTTCATCTCCACCATCATGGGGAAGAACAGGGCGGAGAAGACTTCCTCTAGCTCCCTGGAACAGGAAAATCCCCCTGAGTTAGAATAGTGGAAGTAACATAAAATATGGCTCAATATATATTAGGTCTTGGGCCTCCCTGGTAGCGCAAGGGATTAAGAGGCAACATATGAAGCTAACTGCAGAAACTGCGGCACGCGTTCAATCCCCGGCCAGGGAGCTACCCACATGGCGCAGCAGACCTCTCCTGTCTCACCCACTGCTCCCCTCACCAATGTACTTCAGTCAGTCTGCCTGTTCTGTTCCCTACTCTGTCTCTGGCGGTGAATTCTCTCACAGCTACCCACCTTGCACTTCTGGCCTGTACCCCAGTTCTTGTATGCATAAAAATAAAATAAATCTTTTTTTAAAAAAATAAATATTAGGTCTTATTTCTTATTAGAATTATGTACCTTGCTAACCCCACACCCAACCTCCTTCTCTATCAGGCTCTCACACTCTGGGAAACACTTGTGGTGGATAAGGGTGAATGGAGGGGTGAACAGAGAATGAGGGAGGAAGAATGGCTGGGAGGAAGACCAAGTCAAAAGTGGAGCATCATCAGAATACTATGTCCTTACTCATGGCCAAAGCAGCAAGGCATTATGGTCTTCTCCAAAGCCTTCCCTCACCCAGAATGAATGCAGGGTACAAGTATTCTGTAGTAACTATATTTTCTAGTTTCTGTACTTGATATTTTACATGTTGGGGTTATCAAACTTTGTTAAAAGACATAAGATTATATAAAGCAAAAGTTATAATAATATATTAATGTGGTTATAAACTATATAGCTATATGTTGATGACACAAAGGAGTGGTGTTGGAAATGAAAATATACATAAATTGTTATATTTTACTGGAATTACGTTAGTATTCAGTGGAATAAATGGTATAAATTAATGTGCATATTTAATCTGTAGAACAACCACTAAGAATATAACCAAAAAAAAAAAAAAACCAATAAAGCTCCCCTAAAAAAATTGCTTAGCAAAAAAGCACAAAGGGGCAACAAATTTTTTGAATGAGTTATCAAAAATAAAGTGACAGGCCTAAATCTAACCATCTCCATAATTACATTAAATATAAATAGACTAAACACTATAATCTAAAGGCAATGATTTTCAGACTGTATAAAAAAAGCAAGAGTCAATAGATATTATCTACAAGAGGGACATATTTCATGTAAAAAGATACAAATGATGAAAAGGGTATACCATGCAAACAGTCACAATAAGAGTCAAGGTGGCTATACTACTATCAGGCAAGATAGACTTGAAGATAAAAAAATGTCACTAGCGACAAGGAGGGGCATTTCATCATGATAAAAGGTAAATGCATTAGGAAGATAGAACAATTATAAATGTAATAGTACTTAATAGCAGAGTCTCAAAATTTAGGAAGCAAAAATGAATAGAATTGAAAGACAAAATAAACAATTTAACAATTACCGTTGAACACTCCACTTTCAGTAGTTGATAGAACTACCCTGTAGATTGGCATTCAATATTCAGACAATCATACAATTTGGTTTTCTCATCCCCCTAAGACACATTTTAAAACAACCCAAACCAAATCTCCAAGGGCTCATGAGCTAGTTGAGGAGCAATTTGAAGCCAATCCCATCCACTTTCTGTTGAAGCAAAATTGGATGAAGATGTTGAAGCCTCAGTTGGAGGAAGTGGAGTTCTTCCCAATCTTCAGTCTATGATTTCATTAAAAAACCTGAAAAGTATTCTCATAATAGTCTATGTGATTAAGGAAATTTTAAAAACAATCTCCTCCTCTGCTCTCATTTTGAAGTGAAATGAGCTGGAAGCCTAAGGAGTGGTGTTACTCGTGGGATGGCAGGTTGCAGTGTGGACACCCCCTCTGTGAGCAGCGTCTGTTCACCTGGGCCAGCTCCGCTCAGAAGGGTGACCCAGCTTTCTGGGATGAAAGCTGTACAATGGGAGACACAGTGAAATGTGTGTATTTGATAGCAGTGCTTGACACATTGTAAGTCCTTGGGAAAAGACAATATAGAAGGAAAAAATTCTCTAATAGCACCCGAGCAGTCGTGGGCCACAGCCAAGAATATCACTCCTCCAGCCCATTCCCTAGGGTGGCAGAGGTGACTCCCCCAGGCATCTCCCCACAGGCCTGTTCCCAGACACATCAGTTGCAGCCCTGCGGTCACATCTAAATAGCCTG
The DNA here is from genome assembly GCF_964194135.1 of Talpa europaea. Classification (NCBI taxonomy): domain Eukaryota; kingdom Metazoa; phylum Chordata; class Mammalia; order Eulipotyphla; family Talpidae; genus Talpa; species Talpa europaea. Next base: position 20,138,905 of record NC_140082.1, read on the forward strand.
CACCCAACTCAGGGAGTGAAAATCTTTCCTCACAACTCCTTACACCTAGTCCCTCGGACCTCAACAGGTGGGAGCCATGGGCCTAGACCAGAAACGCAGAAACTTCTCCCGGCTGCTTTCTCTGTCCTGTCCTGTGCAGGTACACTGAGGGGCAGGGATTCAGAAAGTGCCAGTCATGTGACCTGTTGGCAGGAGTGCTGAGGTTATTGGTGCCAGCTCAGTTCAGTGCACTGGATCAAATGTGATAACAAAGCACCGTTGTGCTGAGAGCCAAGACCTCCTGCCAAGTACCAGTTGGAGGGCTGTGTCCGTGCTGGCACTGCTGTGAATCAACAGCAGGCTGTGCTTGCTACTGAGGCCCGCCTGGGGCATTTTCTCAGCCCACAGTGCCTTTCTGATAGGGGAAGGGGCTGGGGAAATGAAAGTGGGACTAGGGGGAGAAAGGTGGGGGAGAAGTATGAGGAGAAAGGGGGATGGGGAGGCAGAAAGAAAGAGACAGAGGGATGTTGAGGGAGAGAAAGACTCCCCTTAATGCCTGAATGACACTTGAAGATGGAAGAACTTAGCCCAGGGATGTTTCTGAGGATTATCCGTGCATCACCACGGAACTCTCCTGGGGGAAAGAGTCACTCTCTTGCCAAAGGAAGGGGAAAACCATTGTTAGGTAACTGAGCCATATGAAACAAATACATAATCATATTATGGAAATGACACTGGATTTGCAATCCAGAAACGAGTATTCTCGTCTGGAATTTACCTCCAACCAGCAGGTGACCTTAACCCCGTCACCTCACCTGTCTGGGCTGCCTTGCCCTGGGCACGTATATGGCTGCTTCCTTAACTCCGGACCTCGAAGGCAAGGCAAGCCCTGGCTCCACGGGTCGGAGACAGGCAGAGGTGGGCCCAGCAAGCCTCAGAACTCACTGATGTGATTCCTAAGAGGGTTCTGAGAAGAAGGAGACCGTCTAGAGGATTCTCTAGGCATGTCAAGTCCTGGCTCCTAAAAACACTTTGTAGACAGTCCTTCCTTTCAGCATCTCAACATACAAAGCTCCTCTGTCTTCGAAACTCACTAGAACTCAACTTACCCATTTGGTTTCAACTTTCCTTATGGCGGTCCTTCTGGAAGCGGAAAATGTCCAAAGTTATGTTGAAATTGATAGTAAAGGGGAAGGCAATGACACAACTGCTGCAGTGAAAGTCCCATTAGATACACATTCCAACCCACGTGCAATAAGCAACTTTGATTTCCGTCACCACTTGCAAATTCTCCTTTTGTCTGATGGAGTCAGTCTGGCCTTTCCACTAACAAGGTTGCATGCCAAGAGGAGGGGGCACCTCAGAGTAAGCCAACTGCCCTTATCTCTGCTGGCCCCCTTCCCTCTCCCACTGTGTAACTCCCTTTTTGCTTTCCCTCCGTCTGAAGGACAAAATGTAATCTGCCTATGTAACCTGTGTTAAAATAACTGAGTATAAAAGGAAACTTGTCTGTATGCTCAGAGCCCAGACCTCTCTCTGTCTGGCACCCACTTGTGTGATAAACCTGTACCCACTTGACCTTAGAGCACTGTTGGGTCCTTTCTAGCCTAACAGAATAGTTTTCCTTAACACTTCAATTTCTTTGAAACCTCTAGGTTCTATTAAGTCAATTGTCCTCCTAGATGGACTTCTCATCTAGTGGTCACCTAGATGGCCACTTCTTAACACGGCTGGAACAGGCTGCCTCCTGCCATCACTGGGCCGATACCTGTCAGGATGAGGCCAGCTCCAGGGGACCCATTAGTCCTCATGCTGCGAGGTCTCTAGAGCCCATGCCCTTTTTGAACTAGCTCCTTGGCCCCACGCTGCTACAACCTGGCCACTCTTTGATAGTCTCATTTTCATGCTGTTTCTGGTGTTCAAACTTAAACAGTGGTGTTGGTGGGGATTCAGCCCTCTCCCCATTTTGTCTCACTCTGAACTTCAATTGCCATTCCTATGCCACTTGTTGCCAACCAAACCCATGTGTCCCTTCTGGCCCTTCTGGGTTCCTTGACAATGCACTGTGGAGGAGAAAGCATATCTGAGTTTGCCTCGATTAAGTCAGTGTGGCGGCGGGCACTATGTAACCTTCCTCCTTATTATAAAATGGGTTTCTGCCTTCGCTCTTATTCCCAGGAAAATGTCCAAAGCCTTGGCAGAGCTCTGCTTACCTCCACGTGTGTTCTTGGCTGAATCTTTCTTGTCCTTCAGGAAGCAGCCTGCAGCCAAACCTGCTGTACTATTCCTTGGAAACATGCCCTTGGCCTTGCTGAGTTACAGCACTGTCTGTGCTAAGGTCTCTATCCTGCACACCGCAGGCGCCACCATAAACAAGGTAGTAAGGATGGGGTCAAGTCATCCCCACTTCTGTGAGACCTCAGTGTCCAGCAGTTGGGGAGATGTCCAGTTTGTGTTTGTAAGACATAAGCCTGAAGGAAGGGAAATTAGAACCAAAATACATATTCCCAGGCCTCTTTGATCCCTTCCAGTGGTCAGAACAGGCTCGGCTTTTGGGCATAAATGAAGGGCCACTGGCTGAACATCCATTTGCTGGCATGCAACCCTGGCTCTGCCGTTGCTTGTAAAACGCCAGGCTGTTCTGCTCTAGGAATGGTATTATGCCTTCCAGATACTCATAATTTCAAGCATTCAGGGTGGCCTTCATGGAAGCAAGGAGCACTTTGATAGAAAACAGGTGGGAGTCCCTTTTTCTAAACAAAGAATCATAGCACAGGCCACGGAAAATGTCTGCTGAATCCAACAATTACAATTTTTAAAAAATCTAAGCATCATTCAGTTGGTTGAAATACCCTAAAAAAGTCAGAAAATGTGAATTTGACATTCCCACAGAAAACGTAGACCATGTTTACTTTTATCTATTATTATATGTGGTGGAAATATATAAATTCAGTCCTTTTCTTATAAAACTGATAATTTCTTTTGCTGGTGATTGGTGACTGTATTTACAGAAACAAATTTGACTTAGTTGAAATCACAGAGCTATGTGTGACTGCGGATGGCATATCACAGGGCGCTCACAATCATGAGTAATAATCATGCAGCCCTCATCGAGCAGTTCCAAGGTCTCTTAAAAGCTGTGACATTTCTAAAAACCACCCCAACATTTTACAACCACTTTGTGTCCGTGTTATATTATTACATTTATTATAACATTTAAGGGATAAAAATATAAAGAATGAGGTTGAAAAAAGTTATCCTAAATGTCATTGTCCAGGAGAAAACAATTTTTTACTCTATTTTACTGCATTAAAATATATGTAACATCAAATTTACCATTGTAACCTTTTGTTAAAGTAGATAATTCAATGGCATTAAGTGCCTTCTCAGTGTTGTGAAATCATAACCCCTTTCTTCATCTCAACAGAAATTCTGAGCTCATTAAAATGTAATCCCCCTTCCCTTCTACTCCCATTCTCTCTTCTACCTTTGGTCTATATGAACTTGCCTGTTCTAGGTGCCTCAAAAAAGTAAAGTCACACTATACCCTGAGATCTATGCCACCATAGATATGGTGGAATTAAAATTAAAAGGGGGGAGTGTAACACGTGGTCCCCCGGAAAGGGGGCAGTTCCAGGTTTCCTGCCCCACCCACAAGGAGGGTGGAGCTGAGCAGGAAGAGAAGAAGCTGCAGAGGAGACTGAGGAAGGAAGGAAGCAGGATGGAGAGCCAGAAGGAGACCTGGAGGAGGCACATGGAGCTGAGAGACACATGAAGAAACTGCGCTTGCCTTTTGGTTGTGGACTGGTTGACACAGATGTGGGTGAGAGACATGTGGGGAGGTGACGAAGATTTTTCCTTATGTTTTCTTCTAGAAGTTTTATACTTTTAGGTTCTATTTTTAAGTTTAGGTTATTGATCCATTTTGAGTTAAATTTTGTTTATTGTGTATGGGGAAAATTCAACTTCGTTCTGCTTGTGGATATTCAGTTCTTCCAACACCATTTGTGCAAAGTCCTTCCTTCTTATTGAATGGTCTGTTGAATGCTCTTAGCATTCTTGTTAAAAATCAATTGACAGTTTGAGGCTTCTAGAGAGGGTGACGGGGGTGAGGTATAAAGGAGGGAGGGACCATAATGATCAATGATGGAAGAATAACGGTAATTTGGTGGAGGGTGTGGCACGGTAACATACATCTGAAGTGGTATGAACTTATCTCTCTAAGGTTACAGAATAAATAAGTATAAAAAATGTAAATAACAAAACCATAAAAATCAAACTTTCCTTATTGACAATGATTCTCTACGTCACCAACATCTAATTACGCTCTTCAAAATCTTTTTCCCTGCTAAGCCTCAACTTTTGGAGATTGCAGTTTGTCTCTACATCTACATTATTCAAGTTTAGCAAGAATTCTGTTTTCTGTTTAGTCCAAATTCCCCTTACTCCATATCTGATTACCCTGTGATATCTGATTGGGTGCTACAACCCTCATCATCCTCCAGATAATGTCTGCTCCCCCTGGCCTATCTTCAGCAACAATCTGTTAGGTCAGTTTAGGCAGATCCTTCCTTACCTTTGATGTTTCCTCTTGGCAATTTCCCATGCACTGACCTTTACCTGCCTCCTGGCTTATACATTTCCATTCTACCCTGGTGTATTCAGAGTGATCCCAGCCCCTCCCCTCTACTACAAAACCCCATTCCGGCAGTTCCTACACTTACTGCAATGGGGCTGAATAAAACACATCTTCTATCTTCACCAAGTGTGATGAATAATTTAAATATTCTCTTTTACCCAGTCCTCTGCCATCTGTAACTCCACCTGGAAGGGCAGCTAAGATCATCTGCTGTACATCCCTCCCACTCAGCCCCTGCTCCTAAATCACATGGCTTTTATTTTCCAGACTAAAAAATTTCCTAAAACAAACCAAACCACAGGCACACATTACCACAAGTTTTTTTATTACCACAGTGCTGAAAGAAACATATGGACACCTACTGAGATGCATGTATGAATTGGAACAATACATATAACCACATGTGTCAAATCACTTAGAAGGAAACTGTGAGACATTCTGTACCTATTAAATAATGGAAAATGAAATGTGCATTTGAAAAATAAGCCTTTCACCAAGATAAATGAGTTCATTTTCTTGGAAAGAAATTGGCCAGGAGTGGAAGAACTTTACTCTCTGTCACGCAAAAAAGGATGGTAAAAGACCATAGGCCAAGGCTGCTGATGTGCCCTCCCCAAGGGTGTGGGGTTGGTACTATGATGTCCAGTGGACTTTGTTTCTCAGTCTCTTTCTCTCCCACTCACATCTTAATTATCCAACCACTGCCCATAGTCTACCGGTGATGGGGCCCAGACAAATGAAAACTAATTGGTGCCTTGTTTCCTCATCCATAAATCCAAAAATCATAACATCATCTTTAGAAAAGGGTAGAAGATGCACTGAGAAGGGGTTACTTATTAATGTCTCCACGACCTTCTGTAGTAAAAGTGGGAGGGCAGTCAAAAGTCCAATGAAAGAGAAAACGGAAGATGTCCTCACCAGGAGGAGGAAACAAAAGATGGCTGAGGGGAGACTCAGTTAGAGGGGAAGATGGCAGTGCTGATAGAAATGGGTAAACTGGGATGAGGAACCTGTTCCACTTGAAATCTGAGCTAATGACAGAATATCAACGTGAAAACATTCCAATAGAATATGGCGCTGTAAGAGTGGCTTCTTCATAAGATTTCCGCACTAGTGGTTTGAATTTGGAAGATGCCAAATCAAATGAGCCATTGAAAAGCTTTGACAAGAATGTGAGTGTAAAAGGAGAATATCTAAGGCATAGAACCCCAAAGAAGCCAGAGTTAAGACACAGAGGAAGGTGAGCAGGTGCAAATCTAGTGACTTGACAGTGAGAGGCATGAGATTAGTCAGCAGGGTCTCATAGTGGACAGCAGGGACAAGGAAGGCATTTAAAGATGAGAGAGAACATCTACATAAAAGCAGAGCAAAATGAGCTCTTAGAGACTGAGGTTGAGATGGGAGAACACATTCAATTCCAGCCCCCAGCCCTGAGTACCTGCTGGGGGTTGGCCCCATATTAAGCATTGGAGCTACAACCATGAAGAGCTACAACTCCTGGGTAGTAAGAAAGGGCAGATGCCTAAACAAACAACTGTCATTCAGAGAGATGAATACATTGGTTGTGCTAGAGCCCCACCCTTTACCCCTCTGGACCCAGGCAGGTTCTATAGTGTAGAACTCCCCTTGGACTCCAGGAGCCAGCAATGGGACTTGCTTTGTGCTGCCAATGAACACAACACAGGGTTGAAAAGCCTCGTCATTTTGGGCTGGTTCTCTGCCACCACCATTAGAACATTCTGGCCTAAGATGCCAGTACAAGAGAGACATGTGGCTCGGTCACCCTGATGTCCAATGCTACCTGACCTTGGACATGTGAGCAAGTCCAAGACTGAAATGGTCCTGTTGACACCCCCAAATCCTTTATCCACAGACTTCTGAGCTAAATATTTATCATACTAAGGGGAATGCTAGTGTGGCTTTTATATAGTGTTTGTTGGAAATAGATAACTGATTCACTATTTGAATAAAAAGCAGGGAGGGCTGTTAGGGTGGCAAGAATGACCCAAAAAAGAGTTTTTAAAAAGAGACAGGATGCAAGACTACACAAACATGAAGATGGGGAGACAAAAATATCTGGAGTGTAAGGCAAGGCAGCTGTTCCAGGGGGGAGAGCTGAGGCATGAATCTGGGAGGGGCCTCCATGTGGAGGCCCTGAAGCCCCATGGAGAGCTGGGATTTAGTCCTCTGAGGACGGAGACAAACCGTCCCCGCGGGTAGAAGGACAAAGTTTAAGAAACTAAGCGAAGGAAGAGCTTGAAACAGAAAACTCTGCCATAACGCTGCAGCTCTCATTCGCCGGGCACTGATTTGGGGCAGGCTTCATCCTCAAGAAGCCCTGAAGAAGGCGCTGTCAACCTTCCTGCTCTACAGAGGAGGAAGGCGGGTCACTGCCAAGGAGGATGCTAGTTTTCCTCTACCCTTCCAGGCCCCTATAGTTGGAAAATGGACAAACTGTCCTGATTTTTCATTCATTCATTCATTCATTGTGTAAAAGAACTGAGGTGTAGGCCAGATGTATAGGGGGTGAGAGGATTCACCAGGGACAGGGTGGGGAGCAAAACAGGTGGATCTACTGAAATACACTGCTGAGGGGAGCAGCAGGCGAGAGAGGAGAGATCTGCTGTGCCATATGTGGATCAGCTCCCTGGCTCGGGATCAAACTCAGGTCGTAGTAGCGATAGCGCTGAGACTTAACCCCTAGACTACCAGGGGGGCCAAGAACAGACAAATTTTAATTACATGTGTACAGAGGCTCATATACAGAATAATGGAACTTCTCCTTCCTGGGAGATTATATCATCTCTAGAAAGGGACCAAAATTTCAGGAGGGAAAAACAGAAAAGAGAACACTGCAATTTTTTAAAAAAGAAATTTTGCAATATTTATCACATATGCATCAAAAATAGACCTTACATCACCTTCTAGACTACCACAGAGATTTATCTTCTTTTTTTAGGGAGATGATTAGGCAAAGAGCATCATTTTTGGATTTTCCACCTCCCTGATAATCTCTTCCAACTCAAAATAGTCAGCACACCAGTTAGGCCCATCCTGGAGCAGCTTCTTTGTCACCAACATCACAGAGAACTTGGGCATCTTGCCCGCATCCCCTGCTCAGGAGTGACTGAGAGAGTAATAATGGAGAGAGTTGAGGTCAGGCAGGAGCCTCCTTTTTCCAGAGAGGTCAGGTCCTGTGAAGAGAAGTTTACAACAGGATGGGAGACTCAAGAATGGAAGCAGAGTTTTCCTAAGAGAAGAAAAATGGGGAGAGACAAGGGCTGCTTCAGCTCTGCCCAGCAGCTCGGAAGCAGGAGCCACAGAGAGATTCAGGGCCTGGGGCTTTTACACAGGCTTCCCTAGGAGGCCCGCTGGCCTAGGAATTTACAGTCTGGGTCACAATGGTGTATGGTATAAGACAAAGGGGGCTTTGGTGGTGAGTGTGGGTTGGTGACATACATCTGAGGAGTTGTTAACCTACTCCCCTAAATCATAGATGGTGTTGCAAACCAATATCACCTCAATAAAATCAGAAGGAGGAGGAGTAGGAGAAAAAGGAGGAGAACTAGAGGTAGAACACATAGGAGGCAGGAAGGAAACCCCACAGAGGGTTGAGGATATAGAAAATTGGAAGAAGGCTAATCAGAGGGTCCCCCAAAGAACTGGACAGGTATGGGTTAGGGAATAAGAGCTCCCATACAAAGAATATGTGAGCAGAGGGGACATGGGCACCACTGGGCATTTAGAAGCCCCTGCCCACCATCATCTCTGTCCAGGTCACTAAGAAACTGTCCTTGCAAATTGTAACCTTCAGTGACTGCCAGGGATGATTACTCCCCTGAGTCAGGTGACCCCAGACATGTGGACACTAGCCATCTTCAAGATCTTTTGCAATGAAAGAGAAGAAAAAATCCACCCCAAATTTCATGTTACCCATGTGGACGGGAAGAATCAATACCTCTTCTTTTCTTTTAAAGTTTGGCTTCTCCTCATCCCTTTCCATGTGGGTGAGGCAGATGGCGAAGCCAGCGTTAGGGAGGTGGGAGTAATTTATGGCATACAGTTTAAGAGCTTAGACCTTGTTGGAAAAGCCCTTCTTGCTCATTTGTCCAGGGAAAATATTGCTCTGTCTATGGGGAGAGCTAGTTCAGCTGGCTGGAGAGGCTGCCCAGCAGCTGGCAGGATATTACCAGTGAGGTTCTTGGGTGGAAAAATCAAACTTCTCACCTTTCCTGCCAAAAGGATAGTCAAACTGGCAAGCCTGCTTGAAAAGGGGCGTCTTAGGATTGGCCAGAGGAAAGCAAACTGTACGCAAAAAATGAGCTGTCCAGTAGCCCTAATCTAAAGAGAATCACACGTCCAGGAGAGGACTCTGGGCCAGCAGACTGGGACAGGGGGCTGGTTTGGCCTGGGTTTTGAGAAACAGCCTATAGTGAAGCTGCAAATGAGGATTCTTTCTCCCCAGAAGTCCAGGGAACTCACACTTCAGATCATTCGCCTCTAGAGATTCAAGAATTTCTTTTTGGGGACCTCCACATCCTGGGATCTTCCCCCTGAAAAGGTTGGAGGTGTGGGGCAAGAGAACCCAAGTAAGAAAAATGTTACATCTGCCAAGGTTGGTTGTTCACCTCATCTCGTCTGTGAGGTTGGATTCCGCAGGCCCCACGCTGCCTCTCTTTATGAATTTCTGCCCTGCTCTAGAGACAGGAGGAAAAAATAAGGTTTAATCTAGAAAACTGACAAAACTCTTTCTGCATATCTAGAGAAGGTAGGTTGTCTTGAGGGGCTATGAAATACCCCAGGTGCATTTTCTTCCTCCAGCAATGGGCCCTGCGGCTCCAGCAGCAGCCACCACCCGAGGTGTACTGGAGTCATCCCAGATCATAGCCAGCAAACGGGATGATGAGATGGGAGCTGGGGCCAGATGTCTGCCCAGGAGATGCCCCCAGAGCCTGTGGATGAGGAATGAAAGGAAATAGTTTTAACAGTAGTATCTGCATCCAATTCCTCAGGAAGAACATCGTACTTTGGAGAATGCTTTTTCTTCCACAATGCAGGGAAGAAACACAAATGCCCTTTCTTTACAGCTTCTCCTCAGAATCACACCCTCAGATCCCCTCAGAATCCTGTTGCTCCAGGACCAGACACAAACAATGTTAGAAATCTTCAGATAGGACTCGGAGACCTTAGTGTAGCATCCAGAATGCATGTGATGGAAAGAGCACAGTCACCCTGAATAGTGGTTCTTATTTTTCTGGATCAAGGAATCATTTGAGGAGCTGAAAAACAAAGTCATGAACCCTTTCTTCTAGAAGATCACATACACACAAAAATCTGTGCATTCCTCTAGAGAGTTCGCAGGTTTTCCAAAGCCTCCTGCAGTTAGGTTAAAACCCTGTGCATCCTCTGCTTCCCTGGGGTGAAGGGCTGATTATCTGTAGAGCAGAACTGAACTCAGCTCTCCCAACTCAGCTCTTTTTTTCTTTCCCCCTCACTGCATCCATCTGCCTGGTGGAGTCGAGGGCTCCTTTCTGAGGTCCAGTGACCCTTCCTTGGAGGACTGGAAACTTCCCTGTCTCTATACTTAACCTCAGCCTCGTCCTCACTTATCTCAAGAACTACAGCTGGGCTCTGCTGTCCCTCCTGCCTTTGTTGCATTCAAGGCGTGGGGTCCCGACCCCTTGGTTGGGCAGCTCAGGATCAGTCAGGGCTTGGATATAAGCAGGCTTGCCTCCCAGGGCTGGGCTTAGTGGCAATGGGCCTCATCTTGGCTCAGCCACAAGGGTTCCAAGGAAGTCACCAGGCAAACAGGGCTTTTTCTCAGGCCATAGCCTGGGGGAACAATCCAAACACATTTTTTTTTCCTCCGATTAATCATTTCCACCATACTACCTCTGTCAAATCTCTCATCTTCCCCTGGATAATCTGCAAACCATCTAGAGGCCTTCTTAGGGGACATGCCTCACTTTCTGGTGCTCCACTTCCAGCTCAAGCTGATCTCCCTCCTGAGGCTCCACTGGAGCCCTGGATGGAAGTGATTTTGCCATTGTCTCATTACAGCACAGACCACCCCAGCCAGCCCACCACCATCCTGGGGACGGATGGTCTTGCAGAAGGAGGAAGTGAAGACAGGGACCACTTGTCAGCAGAGGTGGGCCGAATGTATGTTGACTTTCCTGGGAGTATGCAGGGTCTGAAGAACTGACAGTCCCTGCCCAAAGGAGCTTATTGTCTAGCGGACATGCAGGTAAAGGATGCTTATAACTGGTAGCAGGAAGGTGAGTTTGTTTGACAATATCACCGGGTTATTAAGACCACAGAGATCAGAGGTTTTTGCCCATAAAGACATTATGTTTTATTAAAACTGAATTCAAAAATAGCTCCATGAGTCACCATCAGAAGCTCAACTCAGGGAAGATGGCAGATGCTCTGAGGAAGGAAGGCTGCCTCAGGAACCGGGCGCTGGGAATGCATTACACCTTGTGCTTCTGGTTTAAGGTAAGGTAAATAACAAACTAATGGAATGGTGAGCAAGATCTATGCTATAGACTATACAGATGTACAGAATTCAAGGGAAAGAAAGGTGTCTATGAGTTTGTTTTCAGGCTGCTTCAATGATAATTTATTACTCACTAATAATAATAATACTTATTGAGTGTTGGCTGTGTCAGGCCCTATTGACTGTGCTTTACATTTTCACTCCTTTCTCCTCATAGAACTATTATTCTTATCCATATTACAAATGAGGAACATGGACAACAGAAAAGTTAAGTTTGTTTTCTTAGGAAGCAATTAGAACCCAGACTCTCAGCTGTAGGTTATTGGCAATATCCATATGGCAGGAAAGATAACCAAGAGCTTCGGAGAATTTTTATGAGTGGTCTGGTTCTAGAAAGCCAGAAATTCATGAAATAGCAGTCTCCTAAATGGTTCTGCAAAATGGCTAGGGCTAGAATCCTATGGAACTTGGGATTCTGGCAGTGAGAAGAAGAGGAGAGAAACAATTCCAACAAGCAGGTCTAGAAAGCCACATCAACTCCAGAACTCTGAGTCAGCACTGACTGGATTTGACACACAGGCTGATCCAAGATGAGTGGTTCCAGAAGAAATGCTGGCCACAGCACCCTGAGCAGCCCTGTCTGCCTGACCAAGGCAGGCCCAAAGTTGGAGGATAGCCATTACCAGGGGAGCGGGCTGGCGTGTAAGGGTTGGCAAGCAGAAGGCTGCGTCCACAGGTCCCAGCTGCCAGGACCAAGCCTGGGCACCTGCCCGACCCACAGCCCAAGGCTGCCAGGGCTTCTTACCACTAGCTCTGGTGCCAACCTACTTGGAATGCACAGGGGAGGGGGAGAGAGCTGGCCAGGCTAGGGGGACCAGAGGGTGGGAACTGGATTGTTGACGGGCATTTCAGCATGGCCAGAGTGGACACTTGACATGCATTCTCTGTGATCAGCACTGGAGAGCCAGAAAACAGAATAGCAGAGCCGCCAGCCCACTGCTGGAGCACACAGCAAGGTGGCATACAGGAGAAGCCAACGGAAAGTGCACATCACAGCAGCTTCCAAATGGTCGTGAAATCACAAAATGGCATGAGGCCCTTTGGAAGGGACGAGCATTGCCTGAGAGGTGCTTTTTGAGGGAGGGGATGGGACTATGACTAACTGTGCAGAAGTATTTTTAGCCACCAGGAGGGGAAGCCACCTCCTTCTGCTCCTTTTCCTCTCTGAGTCATAGTCCCACTGCCACAGAACTCATATCTGCCGGGCAGGCACAGAGGGTTTGCTAGGTGCCAGACATTACATTAATAGCTCTCCTCGGTCGATCCTCTCAGCTGCACTTCGAGACCCATATCACCTTTTGAGAGAAGTCACGTGACCTCAGTCTGTGGGACTCCAGAGCCAGATCTCAGCCCCCCTAACCCTCCTGATTCCTGGAGCTGAGACTAGAGGTGGCATCAAGAAGAGTCCCCACAGGGACTGAAGGCCAGAGATATCAAGGGCATTAATCATTTTTTTATTAATTTTTTTTCTTATATCGTTGCCGCCCCTGTATTCCTTCCACCACCACAGAACCCATGAACCATCACCATACTCCTTTGTGTTCTTCCTCCCTTCCTTTCAACCTACTCCCTCCCTCTCCTTTGCTGTAGGCTTCAGCTCTATGGTCAGCTTGCTAGTTTTGACTCTTCTTGACCTTTTGTTTGATTTCTCTACATTCCACATATAAATGAGACCATCCAATATTTATCTTTTTTCCTTTTTATTTCAGCTAGCATCACCCTTCCAGCTCCATCCATGTTGCCCCACATGGCCTCCTGCCTTGTTGCCCGTTTGTAACTTTCTCCACCCCGTTTCAGCCTCTCCTTGCCTTCTCAGTCAATAAAGTCAAATTCCTTTGTTCTCAAACTCTAACTCTAAAACCATATGGATCCTAACCCTGGCACTTTGGAGAGTCTATTTGTTTAAGGAGGTCTCCCTGGAGTTCTATTTTTTACTCTTTCCTTTAACCAGCATCTCAAGTTCTTCATGCCAATCTTATTTAAATGCTCAGGTTTCTGTTGGCTAACAGGATGCACCATGGTTTCTCAGTTCCCAGCAGATGAAACGGTGGGCCGAGGCAGCACTGGCATTTCCAGACACTTGAAGGAGACACTGTCTTTCCATTTACATTAGCACTTGCCACATGTCAGTAACTGCACATGGCCACTGGCTACTATGGGACAACTCCATCCAATGGCAGGACAAGTACCTCCTGTAAAGCTATTTCTAATCTGGAACAGCTATGAGCTGAAACAAGACTGGCTCAGTGGGCCTGGAGTGCTCCTTATAGACGGAGAACATGTAAACAAAAGCAACCCAAGCTCTCAACAAGCCCATGACTCTTCCCCCACTGGAACCTTTTCATAACAAAGATCTGATGCAAAGACTCAGTGTAGCAAAAAATCAAGTTAGAGCACTCTTACTTGAAGGAGTCAGACTAGTCACCAAGTGTCTTTGCATGTCCCTGAAGCACCCCCTTGGAGTTTTAAGAATTCAAATATCACAGATTTAAAACTACTGCTGGAGACCGGATTCCCCCACCCACACCCCACGTGACCCAGCAGAATGACCATGGAACTATCCACCCCCTTCATCACCTCAAAGACTGGACAAGCAGCGCTGACACCCACCTTTGGAAACCTGCATTATGAGGCATCACACTGAAGTGTGATTGACTTGGTTCATTGTGCAGAGAAGGAGATTGAGGCTTTAGGAGGAAAGGTGACTTGTTCCAGATCACAAGCATGTGAAATGGAGGGGTCCCAACTCATTGACCCCATCTGCCTCAGGGGCCCAGAGGCTTCCCACTAGACCACCACATCAGCCCCAGACAGGATTAGATGGAATCTGAATACAGTCAGGCCACAGCCCTCTTAGGATATTAAAATTTCTGAGGTTTGAAGAAGCACATGTTTTTAAACATGCTTTGAAGGCTGTGTAATCCAGGCTTTGAAATAATTATATTTTCTCTAGGGTCTAAAGCATTATATGATTTTAAAATGTTATTTTAAATGTCTCTTGTAGGTACATTTTGTGATAAATTTCATTTAAGAACATGTTCAGGCCTAAAACCATGCTATGAAGGGGTATATAGATTCAACTAATATTTACTGGGTGACTATTCTACACCGTGTAGAATACACAAGAAATTTCAAAAATCTTATCTTTAACACACTCATTTTAACCTGGAGAGGAGGGTAAAGAAGTTCAGAGAGGGGAGATTACAGGAGCCTGAAAGCTAAGAAGAGAGAGGGTGCCCACAGGCATTCTTGCTGCTGCTGTTGCTTCTGCTGCACATTTTGAAAGTGACTTTCCTCCTAAACTGGGTCTTTCATCCCTTATGAAGGCATGGGCCAGGGGTGGACAAGGCAAAAAGGCAACAAGGCAGGAGGCCAGATGGAAGGATGGAAGGGCCATCTACCTGCCCAGGCTCTGAGGCCAGAGAGCCATGAAAAAATCTCCAAAAGGCCAAAAACCAAAACCAAGTGCTATTGCCTAGCAAAGGACGGTGCCAAATAAGACAGTGCCAATAAGGACACTGTCTGTGGGTTCTCACCCGCGCACACAATTACAAGAGGCCTCATGATCCAGGAACAACAATGGGATTTATTTTACAAACAGGGGGAAATAAAGAACTTACCTTTTCCACAAGTGGCTGCTACCTCACGCAGATAGTGTCAGTGATGGTCTCCACTGGTCACCAGGAGTGCTGGACAGTAATGGCCAGTAGTGATGGCCACAACTGGTCCCTCAGAAGCAGTGTCAGAGACACCCACTGTTAACAGCCCTTTGTGAGCCCATTTTTCCATCCTGGGGCTGACTGGAACATTTACCATCTGATGGTCCATTCCACGATCCAAGAAGTACGCTGTTACCGAAAAGGGCTATGAGGAGCAACAGCTCTTTGTGACACCACACCCAGGGCCCTTGGTGCTCCTTTCAGGCAATGTCAGAGACAGCCCCAGAGGCCCAGTCTGTGACAGAGGTCTTGGGCTTCTCTTCCCTCCATGGAGGTCGGCTCTGGATGTTTCTTTTCCGCTTTCTTCAGAGGCCAGGAATGGATTCTCCTTTTCTTCAGGGGCTGGCAGCAGCAACGGCTCTTTCTTTCGGGGGCTGGCATCCTCTCTTTAGGGCTGGCATCGTCTCTCCTCAGCACCCTCCAACCCTGGCTTATATCCTCTTTCAGGGTGCCCCACCCTCAAAAATCTAAGAAGTTCAGAGAGGGGAGATTATAGAAGACTGAAAGCTAGGAAAGCCCCAAGGCTAATTGGACCATTTTTCCAACCTGTGGCTGATTGAAACATTTAACATCTGATTGGTCCATTCCACAATCCAAGAAGTACTGCTGTTACTGAAAAGGACTCCAAGGAGCTACTGCCCCAACAGACTTACCGGGCTGGGTCCTGGTAACAAAAGTCTGATTGGATCATTTTTCAATCCTGTGGCTGATTGGACCATTTAGCACCAATCAGCTGATAGCTCACAACTGATTGGTCTATTCCATGATCCCGGAAGTACACTGTTACATAAAAGGTCTCTGAGGAGCAACTGCCACAACTGACAAAAAGTTACTAAGCTTTGCAGAGCAACTGCCACAACAGACTTGTGGTGGAGCAGCAGGTTGAAAGAACACCACTGCTCCTGCCAGCTCCCACACGGAGGCAATGATTGGAGGACATGGTGTTTGTGCCAGTAACAATTGGAGGACATGGTGTTTGTCTTACCTGAGGCGGAATTCTTTAAACCCAGTTCCCACCCTATGTTATGCACTGCCATAGTGCGCAGTCATCATGGGAATGGCAATAGCAGGGTGCCGAGGGCCACATGGAAGACAAGAGAACGACAGCTTCATTTAGGAAAAAAAAACAAGGACCTCCCTGGCGGCACAGGGGTTAAAGTCTCAGCATTATCAAACTATGGGCAGGCACTGCAGCACAAGTTCAATTCCCTGGTCAGGGAGCTAATCCACATGGCACAGCAGACCTCTCCTGTCTCACCCGCTGCCCCCCTCATCATGTGTTCCAGTAGATTCATGTGTTCTGTCTCTGGTGAATCCTCTCACCATCCCCCACACCTCGGCCCTACACCTCAGCTCTTGTATGCAGAAATAAATAAAATAAGTCTTTAAAATAAATAAAAGTCAAGAAAGCTAGGCATCTAAAATTGCACGTTAAAGTGACCAAATTGATTTTTCACTCTACAATAAAGAAACATACAAAAGGAAAAATCATGGTGATGCTTGAGAAAATGAGTTCTTTGCAGCTTTGTTGCTCTCAGAACAGAAAGGACATGAAGGTTCCATGAATCACAGCTCAGTGAACTTAAGTTAGGAACAAAGAAGCATATTTCAGAGCAAATTGATTTCTTTTTTAGGAAATGACTGCATTGAGTTTGGAAAATTGTATGGTCTCTACAAAATGGTAGTGCATGTGCTTAGAAATCAGAGGAATTTCAGGCTTAGCATACCAGTTTGGTTTCTGGGGGCCTCTCCCCTGCCTGACAATGCCACTTTAACTGCCAGGATTGCTCTTTTAGTTTACAAGGTCCATCCATTCCTCTGGGAGCAGCTTTTGAGGAGTTGGAAAAAATTCAGTTGTCATTATCATCTAGAATCTGCTTAAAACTTCCTTTTTTCGTGTTCCTTTTCAGGCGCTTGGGGAGATTTCTGGGGTCAGGGTCTGCAAAGGGCAAGCCCCATGGAACTCAAAGGAAGCATGATGGGCAAATGGAAGTAAAGAAAATGACCTCCTACTGAGTTAAATAAAACAAACTCCATCCTGATCAGTCACTGAAGTTCAAAGTGAGTGGAACTGATGCAATTGGAAAATACTCAAGTATTAAACTGCAAAGTACGTGCAATTAAAATGGCCTCCCTCGAACTCAGCACCATCCCCACAATACTGGTCTCCTCACAGCTACTGGAATGATCCTGCTTCCAACACTGTCCTAAAGTAGAGATAAATTCAGGAGCTGCACAGACCAGAGTGACCCCCTTGGTGGGGGGGCAGTGCCATGAACTGGCATGTTGCTTTGCCCCTAGACATGTGAATTTAGGAAAGATCGAAGACAGCTGGACTAGTTAGGTCATGCTCTTCCTTCTCATCCCCTCCTCCCTCCCTGCCCTCCTCTTTCCTGTTCCACCTGCCTGGATCCTCAGATTCTAACTGTAGCAGAAACACACAGAATGGAAATGGTTGGAACCAAGTTAACTCTTACCAACTTCCTAGAAGAAAAGCATCCAGTCTTTCTTGACTAAATATATAATGTTAACTGTAGGATTTTTGTAGATGTCTTTGTCAAGTTAAGGAAGTGCCTTTCTATTTCTAGTCTGCACAGAATTTTTTTCATGAATGGGTGTTGTATTTTGTCAAATACTCTTTCTGCATCTATTGCGGTGATAAAATGACTTTTCTCTTTAATTTTGTTTATTTGATGTATTGCATTGACTGATCTTCAAATGCTAAACAAATTTTTGTGTATCAGTCAGGGTTCTACAGTGGGAACAGAACCCCAAACAATTATGGGGGCTGACAAGCCTAAAATCTGAAGGGCAGACTCAGGCAGTACTTGATACTGCAAACTTGAGCCAGAATTTCTTCTTCTTTAGTTTTTCTTTTTAAGATCTTTTTTTTTAAAGATTTATTTATTTATTTATACATACATACATACATACATACATACAAGAACCGGGGTACAGGCCAGATGTGCGCAAGGGTGAGAGGACTCACCAGAGACAGAATGGGGAACAGAACAGGCAGACTGATGAAACACACTGCTGAGGGGAGCAGCAGGCAAGACAGGAGAGGCCTGCACGCCATGTGGTTGGGACCCTCGCCGGCAGCCAGGGATAGAACAGGCGGGCGCTGCAGAGGCTGCAGACAGCTTCGCAGCCCAGCATTCAACTTCTGCGCCGCCAGGGGAGGCCCTTTAAAATAGCTTTTTTAAGGTCCTGTCAGCTAACTCCACAAACGCTATCATTTCTCAGATGGTCTAGTGACTGATTTTTCTCCTGTTTATGAACCACATTTTCCAGTTTATCTCTGTCTAGTAATTTTTGACTGGTAGCTGAATATTGTGAATATTATGTTTAGTACTAGATTTTGTAATATTCCTATAAGGAAAACTGGACATATTCTGGTAGGTAACTATTTGTGAATTGGATTCTTTCATGTCTTGCTTTAAAACTTTTCTAGGGGGCCTCCCTGGTGGCCTAGAGGTTAAGTCTCAGCACTATTACTGTGATGGCACATCACAGTGGCCTGAGTTCGATCCCTGACCAGGGATCTAACCCACCTATGGCACAGCAGACCTCTCCTGTCTGGCCTGCTGCTCCCCTTAGCAGTGTATTTCAGTAAATCTGCCTGCTCTGCTCCCCACTCTGTCATTGGTGAATCCTCTCATCCCCCTACTCCCCGCACCTCTGGCTTACACCCCAGTTCTTCTATGCAAAAATAAATAAATAAGATCTTAAAATTTTTTTTAAAAGTTCTTAAAAATATTAAGAAATGAAACTCTTTTAGGGCATATGCAGAGTACTCTCTATTCTAAGGCTGATTTAGAACTACTTCCAGTTTTTGTCTCTTCTAAGATGTCTGATGGGATCCCCCACATATTCAATAGGATCTGCATTCCAGCTAGAGGGAACTTAAGTGATTCCTGGCCTTGGGTGGACTCTGCAAATTGTTTCTCTTATTACAGCTCTTAGATAACTGCTATTTTCTAGGAGGTTGTTCTGGCCCAGCCTATTAATGTTTCACAGTCCACATGTACAAATTGATCTTTAGCCAAAGAGTTAAAAGAATCCCTATGCAGACTTCTGGAAACATTCTTCTTTGGAATTCTGTTGTTTCATTTCTATTCCTATGACCTCCCCAACTCCAAATTAATGCTCCTCACCTCAGCAAGATTGCCAGGCCATTTGTATTGTCTCTTCTCTGTGCTACAGTCATGAAATTGCCTCCAATATACTCAAAGGGAATCCTATACATATTTTGGAGCTCTTTCTCTGCACAGTTTCCTTCTGCAATTTCCAGCTCACTTTTTTCCCCCAAATTCTTCCTCCTCAGCTCATCAAGATTTCCTACAACACAGCCTAGAAAATACCTCAAGTCAGAAAACCAGGAAAATCATAAGGTTTACTTCTTGTTTCCCTTTTCTCAGGATCACAGTCCTGCACTGGCTGAAGGCCAAAGTCCCCAAATCATTGTTTCATAAATTTTCTCCAATTGCCTATTTGTTCCTAACAAAAGGGCAAATGTCTAGTCTTGGCTATTCTATCACGGCCATAAACAGAAGTCTTGTTTCCTCCTAACAATTTGCAAGTCAAAAATTGTTTGTGGTCATATGTTTATCCCGACTCCTGCATTAGACTATAAACCCCATGGGGGTAGTAATTATGTCTGTATCGTATACACTGAATGCCCAGTGCCCTGTACCAGGCTCACACATAGTAAGAACAACAAAGAAAAAAATTATAATCTTGGGGCCAGAGGTTGGCATAAATCAGTAGAAGGAAGGAAATGGACCACATGGTATGAAGGGCATTGCCAGAGCCCATGTGGTTGCCAGACTCCCACATGGGTGGCACTGTCCCACTGACACATGCTTTCCACTAAGACCTGGATATTGTCACAATAGATTGGAAGCAAATGTTTTACAATGCCTAATTGTGTTAAAGCAGTAAGTTATGTTTTCCACACTATCTGTAATGTGGGTAGAAATTTTTAGATTATTCTTTAAATTCCTCCACATATTACTGTCCATGGTTTTATCATGAGACAAAGTCTTAGTTGGGAAAAACTTCAGGTTGCTGTGGTGAAGTCACTGACTGATTAATGGAATCATATTCTCTTCAGAGTGTCTTGTTCCCTCTCACAAAGCCAGTGTGATTTGTCCTGAAAGGAACAGAGTATTAGGTGATACTAATTCCTTACTCTCCTCCAATCTGCTCAGTCTCCTTCTTGCTGTCACAGAAGTCTCAGTTGACCCACTAGGGTGGGTACATGTTAGCTGATGTATAGTCACAGAATCACACAAATTGTGATTGAACAGAACCAAGCCACAAAAGAAACAATCAACATTGTCCTAAGGTCACTTCAGACGTAACCCACCAGCTAAGCAAGGGAATATCCTGTCTCTTGGGAGAGACCAATAACAGATCCTAGATATGTGAGAGATCAAATTCTTTGCAAGCTGGCACCTACTGGCCCATGATCACCATTGGTCCATTCAAGATCTTTGTTATATTTCCTTCTTTACCCTTCTTTAAAAAATAAAAAAAAAAAGATTTGCTTTGTTTATTTATGCATACAAGACCTGGGGTGTAGGCCAGAGGTATGGGGGGTGAGGAGATTCACTAAACACAGAGTGGGGAACAGAACAGGCTCCCCACTGAAATATACTGCTGAGGGGAGCAGCAGGTGAGACAGGAGAGGTCTGCTGCGCCATGTGGGTCACTTCCCTGGCCGGGGATCGAACTTATGCTGCAGTGGCTGTGGATAGCCTCATAGTGGTGAGACCTAACCCTTTGCCCCACCAGGGAGGCCATTTGACCTCTATTTCTACCACCTCTCCTCCCATAGACAGTATTTGGTTAAACATGCCTTGTTTTAGGTACATGTATTTTTAGTTTATGCAAAAGGTAGTGTTCTGTATTCCACTTTATTTGCTTTTTCTTCACTGAGTAATGTATCTGTTCAGATTCATCTGTGTTGCTACGTGTACTTTTAAGTACTAATAATCCACGGGGTGGGTCCATTACATTCTTTCTAATCACCTTCCGATGATAGACTTACCACAAACAGCACTGCAGCCAACAGCCCTGTAACAGTCCCTCAAAAGCCAGTGCAAGAATATAAGACATGTATCTGTATCCCAGAGAACTGGGAATTACAGGGCATAGGCATATTTACTTAGGCTAAAGAGTATCCAATAACTCTGGACACAATGACTGTGCACTTTCTCTGTTCCAGGCTTTCTCAGCCTCTCTTCTCCTGTTGACATTGTAGACGATTGTTCCGTGTAAGGAGCTGTCCTGTACACGGCAGGATGTCTGGCAGTATCCCTGGCTGTGACCACTCAATGCCAACAGCATATTCAGTTGTAATGACAAAATATGTCTCCCAATACTACCAAATATCCCCAGGGGTCAGGGGGTAAAATCGCACCCAGTTGAGAACCACTGCATGATCCCATTTCTGTCAACACTTGTTAATATCCAGCTAATTTTTTCTTCTCTATCAATTATTTTAATCCTAAATTAGGATTTTTCCTCTCATGTTAATTCTCCCTTGAGGACGCCGGTGGCTTTTTGTTGCATTTTCAGGAAGTGTCCTATGCTTGCCCTTCTTTGGAATTGACATAGGTCCCAACCCCCTTTCAACTAACTATCTGTACTGTACTTCACGGACAAAATTCTTAAATTTTCATGTATGAATTTCGTCAATGTTTTGCTTTATGGTTTGTATATTTGAACTTTAATTAAAGAAGTCCTTCTTTGCCTTTACACTTTTACTTTTATAATTTGATCTTGATCCCTATGAAGCTCATCTTCTATTTAGTGCTGGGTAGCAATCTTGTTTTCGCTCCAGATAGTAAGGATCCTCCCTTCCCCGCCAGCTTTTTATAAAAAGTTTCCATAAATGCATGGATTTGTTCCTTAGCCCTCCATTCTATTTCACTAATCTGATCCTACCCTTGTCCCTGCTTTCAACATGTTTCCAAACCAATAGAGCAAAGTGTCCCTTATTCTTCAGAGAATCGTTATTTCTCCATTTACAATTTCTCATAAACTGTCAAATTCCTCAAGTTACAACTGTGATTTTTGTGGAAGTGGCACTAACTTTATAAAATAATTTGGAAAATTAGCATCTTTTTAACAATAACTTATCCCAACCAAGATAATCACATCATCTATTTCATTTTCACAGCTTCCTTTACAGAAGCTTACATACGCCTGGCTGCTTTGTTTGTGATTGCCATTATGAGTTGGTATCTTTTAAGTTTCTAGTTAGCATTGGTGCTCTTGATTTTTAAGTTGATCTTATATGCAGAACTGTTCACTCATTTTCTGAGTTTGGGTGGGTTTCAGAAACACTGACTTCTTAGGGTGCCCACTTCTTGTTATCAAGGCACCTGGAAAACTGGTAAGTTCATCAGAATATAGTCTATGAGCAAGGGATCAGACCAAAAAAAGTGCTAGAAACAGCCCCAGTCACAAGGGAGAACAGTCTTGTCCCCAGAGTCATCACCTCCCTCCTTGGCTGCAAGGTGCTGAATACACCCAGGTGAGTTTTGTCTCTATGTCTCTATGTCTTCTTTTTGCAGAGAGACCCTTTAAAAGACATGTTACTATCACATTCTGTGCTACCCTAAAAATTACCAAAACTACTTGCTTAGGAGCTATTTTGCCTCTTCTTTTAATGTCTAAATGTAATAATCCAACGCTTGCTGACCCACAAACTTCATCACAATCACAATATACCAGTAAATCAGCAAGTACCATTACTTGCTCACCCAGAAATCTTCAGTCCCAGGTAGCCAGGACCCATTGCACATGTGATAACGGAAAATTACAGGTAAAAATTCTCCATCTACCATTGCTAATTTACCATTTCAATACTGTCGTGAATGGAAAAGGATTCTTCCGGAAAAATCAGCTGCAACAAGACTCAAGGAGAAGCTTTCTGAGCCAGTCACTTGATGCAGTAATTCTGTCTTTGAAAAGACTTGCCAAGGCTTCCACGTCGCCAGAGGGCTGTGTGGGACCATTGTGCCTGGACCATTGCTGCCCACTCACCTGCGGGACAAGGCACTGGGCCTGTCAGGCCAAGTCGACTTGCTGAGGAGTTTCACTGCCTTAAACTTGTGTGAATCCTTTATTCTTTTTTGTGTTCAACAGCAAGCATCTTAATAGGCTTCCTGACTCTGGTAAAGACCTCAAAATACACATCCCACATATTTTAAATGGCTTTATTAAAGGCTATTAATATAAAATACAACCAAGTTACAAGTAATAAGAATTTATCATCTTGAAAAGGTGTATCAAAGAAAGAGAGGATGCTCTGACATCCACCGGGATGGAGTGCAGGCTCCCCCATGTTACCATGGTGAGTGACACTCCCCAAACCCAGAGGATGAAAGAACTGAGACTTGTTTTCTGACTTCCTGGGGGTGATTTTGCAAAATACAGTCACCCAAAGCAGGACATTGAATCCTTGAGCTGAATCCCAGATGCAGGGAGAAGGGGGGAATCTCTAACCAAAACATGCAAGTTTTCAGCTGAAAAGTGTGTTTTTTTAAAAATTATAAATGTAAACTCCTGGTTTTAGAAATGTTATCCTGATACATTGGGGGAGGGGGATTGGGAAGGAGAGACAGCAAGCATTAAAATTTAAATGTTCCCTGCCTTGGACACCTTTCACATCGCTTCCCAGGAGGATGGGGAAGGAACCACCCCGGAGTCTGCCTCCAGAAAGAGAATGCCCAGGTCAGGCAGGATGCAGGCCCACGAGCCCATGTCCTCCAGGTCTTCTCCCTCTCATATTCCTTTATTTCCAAAGGCAGAGCAAAACACCACGACTCTAGGACTCTCTGCAGGATTTCCTAACTTCTGATTTCACATTTAATCTCAGGAGACGGTGCCACTATGAAAATCTAAACACTGTAATAAGAGACAACTAAACACCGCTGAGTACAAGACTCTAAATGGTAGTAAGGGTGGCAGAAGTTTCAACAATCCCTCACCCCCTCAGCTCCCAGGAGAACCTGAAGGGACATTTGGGATTTATGAGAAGAGGAAAGAAATCAGAATGGTCTTTCAAAAGGACAGACAGATCACCTGAGAGGTAACCATCCAGATGCAGCTCTTTCTTCCCTGTTATACCAACTCCACAGACTACAAGCTCACATCTGCACATCTTTTCTTTAAAGGATGCTGCTTTCCAGCATGGGTCCTCAGATAGTCCATGCCCTTGAAAGGCAGGTGGTAAGTCCAGCTTGGAGGTTCAGGGGCTACGGGTTGACACCTTGTGGGTGGGCTATTCCAGCTGGGATTTCTAGGTACCTTTTCCACCCTCCCCAACCTACCATAAACCCCTTTTCCGCTGCATGTCTCATTTCTACTTAAATGGTACGGGAAAAAACCTGTATCTATCATGATCTAGTCCGTCACCAGAGGAGGAAGGTGAAGTCCAGGATTCCAAGGGGCCTAATGAGGTTTTGGGACATTAGGCAATTGGCAGGAACTGATCCACAAGTTGGCTTAAGCCCCTGCATTAGTAGGAACTTTCCTGGGGGAAAAAAAGTTGCCATGTGTGTTACCAAGGAGATAAATATTCTGGATAAAATATTCTGGAAATCATTTCAGAAGGTCCTATGGGCCTATGAAACAGAAAAGCATTTCAAAAAAGACACACGTTGATATTGAAAGTAGGCGCTCACTGGCAGGATTCAGGGATTAAGGCTTCAGGTGAGGAGAACACAGTGAGAGGCAATGTGAAGCCCACACACACAATGCAAGTCCTGCAGGCTCACAGAACTCAGGACGTCGGTTGGGCACAGGCTTCCCAGGGAAGGCTGGCAGACCTCCCCACTGCCCTGCCCCACCACCAGAGCGCCAGGGGCCACAGTGGGCAAAGAAGTCCAGTTCTAGAAGATGCTATTGCTGTGCCATAAGGATCTTCAGGGGTTGAGGCTGGGGCACGGTAGAAACTCAACTCTTCCACTTCTGCTGGTGGATGGGGTTGGGGGAGGGTCCATCACGATGCAGCATGACCAGTCCTTGGGATGAAGGATGTCCACACCCCTGCCAGTCTCACACTGGAGGGTTCTAAGACAGCTAATCAAAAGAGCCGGGTTTTTCAGTCACACCTGCCATCTGTCCTGCTCTGGCAGGTGCTCAGGTCAGGGGCCGCTTCACAATCTACATAAGCAGCCAAGAACTTCCAGAAGGAGACTGGTACAAACTCAAGAAAAGGGGGAGCCCTTACAATTGCTAAATCTAGATACAAAATAATGAAAAGTTAATACAAAATGGTTAAACATGCAACTCTTGTTAAACAATGAGGAAAAGTTTGAATAACTATCAGGGCAGCTTAGAGACAAACTCTGCCACATGCCAACATCTGTTTCCTGGAATTGACATGAAGTGGCACATAATTTGAGGGAATTGGCTTAAGCCAGGAAAGCCCTGGGAAGCTGGGAGCCTCGGGTGAGACTTCGTGGGGTACAGATCTTGCCTTGGTCCCAACCAGCATGCCAAAGTCATTATTGCTGAGGATATCACCAATCATCACCCAATAAAGATAACCCCATACATTTGAAAAAGGAAGGAATAAATCATAAAATCACTTTTCCAATTTTTGTGGTGGTTGAGAAAACATTTCCACTGAGGAGGGTTCAGGAAAATTAGGTGGAGCTGGCAACAGAAGTTTTATCTACAAGATTTACTGAATTCCTAGTTCAGTCTTTAAAAATTCCAAATGTAAAACTTCTATTATCAAATCACTGAAAAGAGCATGTATGTCTGGTCTTACCAAAAGGGGAAAAATCTGGACAGGGCAATATTTAGCAGTTCCCAAATGACTAAAAGTACACAGGAACCAAGGAAATGCTGCCCTCGTGATCCCCCTCCACCGCACCACTTTGGAAAACACTTTGGGGCTCATGGTCTTATTTTTTTTGTCTAACGTGTTTTACCAATTGTCCAGAAAATCAAATCCCGTCTTCAAGACGACATTACTTGAGCTGACCTGTAAAGGGCACAAAAACAGCAAATTAAGGAAGGAGGTCTTTTTTTAGTTATGCATATCATCTAAAAACAGCATCTCATTTAAAATGACCCAAATGAAACAACCTGCTTCTGTCTGAGAGACTCCCTGACCTCAATTTGCCTTGGTGCTTAGAAGCAGAAAATTAGACAAAATTCAATGCAAGCTACACTCTGCTAGGATCCCACACCCCACCTCCCATCTGCAGGTCTGCCTGTGAGCAGTTTATAGATCTATCTGTTTGGGGGGTTGATGGGGGGAGGTGAGGAAGAATATGTATTTTTTCCATTTCTGAATGACAGGCATGTTTAAATGCCTTCCAGGGGCTGCTTTAGTCATCATGGAATAAGAGAACAAATCACAAAGGCAGTCTTTGTAATGTAAAACACACTCAGACAAAACAAAAATTATTTGCAAAGTTGAGGGGATATAAGGAAAGGAGGAAAGGAGGTAAAGCCTTTTTTCAGATTATGTGGAAGGTTCCGCAGTGACTTACCCTAGCCCTTCTTCGGATCAAGGATGGCTCACTTAAATGATGTGGGCTTAATTTAAAGGGTTCCTGTGAGCACAAGCTGCTCCAGCTGCAGTATTCAAAAACATTGCAACAGGCCAGCAAGCTGCCTGCAGTTTAAGCCACGCCCTTCCTCCCATGGGACACAAGCAGGTATTCACCTGGCGGAAGCAGCCCACCTGAGCCAGAAAACCTCAAAGTTCTGCATAACTGGCAAACAGAAAATGCTAATGTGGAGGTAATGGCAGGCAATGGGCTGGGCAACTTCTCTGGAGTCTATCCCAGACCCAGTTTTGCTGCGTTCTAAGAGTGACAGAGTCAACACGTGAAAAAACAAGGAGTTCAGGCAAATCTGCCTTTTTCTGATCTTCCACCGGTTTCCTAAATCCAGTGACAATTTCACTGTGCTTTGCACTCAGAAATCTCTTCCAAAGGATTGCATGCGCTCACTCCCACTCTCCACTCCTTCCATATCCTTTCCTGTTCTCTTTCCAGTTAAGACTCTCATATATTTGTTATAAATGCTTCCTTCGGGGCCTCCCTGGTGGCGCAGCGGTTGAGCGCTGGGTTGCGGAGCTGCCCGCAGCCTCTGCAGCGCCGGTTCGATCCCCGGCTGCTCCCCGGCCACCGGAGGAGGGTCCGCATGGCGCGCAGACCTCTCCTGCCGCCCACTGCTCCCCTCAGCAGTGTCCTTCGGTCCTTCTGCCTGTTCTGCTCCCTGCTCTGGCTCTGGTGAATTCTCTCACCCTCCCGCGCTTCTGACTGTACCCAGAGCTTGTATAAATAAACAAATAAATGTTTAAAAAATAAAATAAATGGGCCTTAAAATAAATAAATAAATAAATGCTTCCTTCGGAGTAAGACCCAACAGCAGAGGATGAGCACGAGATAGGGACAGCAGTGAGCTGAGCTGACCCGTAAGGGGCCACGGCAGGAAGACTGAGGATACAAACAAAAAGAAGTGACTAATGTGGCCAGAGGAGTCAGTGAGGGGAGGGGGGAAGTGCTGGCTTATGTGATGGGCAAGCCTGAAGGAGGGAGGTGGCTAGAAAGCTGAGGTGGAGCTGATGGAGGGTGCTCCCCTCAGAAGGCTCCCCTTCTGGAAGGAAACCGAAATGGTGATCAGCTGAGAGTCAGTATGGAAACACCCAGAACGCCATTCCAGGACACACCCAGAGGTCACGACCACAGCTCGACAAGAAAAAAACAACAGAATGAAACTGGGGAAAGGATGTGAACAGACATTTCTCCAAAGAAGATGACACGCATGACCCAGAGGCACATGAATAGACGCTCAGCATTGCTTATTAGAAACAGCTCTGGGTGCAAAACCTCCCAGCAGCTGCTTTGATAATAGCAAGGCTTCCAGGCCACAGTGGCGCTGACATGCTTGTTGAAAAGTAAGATCTCATTACTCACGGGATACCCCCATCTTAGGGCCGACACCTCAGGATAGCACTCCCCTGCGTTTCCTCCCTTGAGGTGTTCATCCCTTTCCCATGCCTCCCTGATCCCTCTGGCTCAGCAAAGACTCTGATCTCTCTAGAAAGTTCCAAATACCAGGAAGCATTCATGTGACTGAGCCTTGTCCATCTCCAGTGTGGACAGGACACAGAATCTTGTTTGCTCACCCAGGTGCACAAGTCATCCATAATTTCCTCCCTGAAATGGTTCTCAGACATGTCTACAAGCAGGGCAGGCTTAGATGTCCTTAAAAAAAAAAATTCTTCCCAGGAATAGAGGGGACGCAAAGAAGAGCTGAGGGTCCACTGGATCCTCACCCGGCACACCTGTGCATCATGAAAGAAGAGACTGTGCCAGAAAACAAATAGCCTGAGTGGCTTCTGATGCTGTCCTACTTCTCTGAGGCAGCACTGGCCATTTCTTTACCAGCAGGTCTGTTTTGCATGAAACAGCAAAGAGAAGACAAAATGTCCTGCTATGACTTAGAATAGGAGGAACACATAAAACCAACCAAACAAACAAACAAAACAGTTATTATGTTTCAGAACGGGCCTTGGTTGATGATGACCCACCTGGGGAAGGGCAGTGGGTATCTGGGATACAACCACAGACCAAGTCATAGGTTCAAGATCATTCAGGTATTTTTGAGTAGTAGCAGAGCTAAGAACCCAGCTCTCCAGGTCCCAAAAACCTTCTGAGAAGGGTGCAGGATGAAGAAGAAAGCTAGGCATCTGTGCCTGCCTGTGCTCCTCCAAAGCAAGGCCACCCACCTGTGTCGGTACAGGATCTGAGAACAGAGTGTCCTCCATGTCGTCCACATCCTCCCGCCTGGCCTCAGGAGAGGGAAGCTTCGGCAGGGGCTCAGAAGGGGTGACTTCATTCAACACACTGGTGCAGGCCTGGACGGGTGGGGGTCTCTCCTGCTCAGCAATGACACTGGGAAGGATGCGCTGCTCCTGGCGGGGATTGCCTGGCCTTTCCACCTTGGCCTCCCTGTCCTTCAGGACAGGGTCCTGCCGATAACAGGTTGGCAAGACCTTTTCACCTTTCTCCATGGACTTGATCTGGCTGGGGGTCAAGGACTGGAACTCAGCCTCGGGCCCATCCCCCCGGGACCGCTCGGCATTGATCTTCCAGAAGGACGCTTCCTCGTCCTTCCAGGAAGGACCCAGAGCATCCAGGCTGGAGGACTTGCTGCCCTGGGAGGATCGGAGGTTTTGGGAGCCCTGAGCAGCTTTGGACAGCTGCCTCAGGTCGCTGGTGGCTGTGCCGCTGCTTGGCTCTTGGATGGATAAGGAGGAGATGCTGAACTCCATCTGACTCTAGAATGGAGACACAGGGTGGGGGAAAGAAATCGAGGCTTATAACCAACCAGAACATGTAGGACAGCTCACCCACCTCCTTCCCAGCAGCATTAACACCAGCCGCTTCCCAAATGCTGCAGCTTCCTATCTGCCCTCACTGGCTCTCAGCAGAACTGCCACAGTTTACCTAAGACAGCAAAGGTTTCGATACCACGGTCAGCACAGTGTTACACCTTAGAGTGAAGGCCCCTGCACCTGCACAGCAGCTGCACAGCCCACACACCTGCACTTGGTGTCCCAGAAATGCTTCCCTTGATCTGATGCTGCTAACCGCCTCAACCCCTAACAGTCACAATGTTGAGCTGCTCATGGTCACCTATACTTTCTCTTAGGACAGACCACTAGGAGGGTGTCACCCCCAGCTCTGCGGAACGAGCAAGTTGCGGTCTCAATCAACTCTAAAGTCAGTGTTGAAAATTTCTCTTCCTCGCCCACTTCTTTTTTTTATTTTTTAAAGTAAACCAATAAAACTGTAATACAGAAAGTCAGGGAATCAAAAGAAAAAAATCCTCCATAATGCCTGCCTCTTCCCAATCACTACCACTTTTTGTATTTTGGTATCATCCTACCCATATACACATTTTAAGAGGCTGCAGTTTTGTTAGGAATAGAATTTGGGGTACTGTTTATTTCACTTATTCAGAAGCATCATCCATGGTGTTTATGGTGTTCGTAATCATTTTTAATGGGTACAAAATAATTCAATGAGCGGCTGCCTCACCATCTACCCAACCATTTTCTTATTATCAAACAATCTGCTGGTTCTAATCTTTGTTGCATATGGTTCTCTCCAACTTGGAGTCAATTTGGGGAAATGAAAGCTCAAAATACGAAGCCTTTTGCTTATGGTTACAGTGCAGACACCAAGCCTGTCTCTCAGAGGCCCCACTGCTGATGCTGTATATCAGAGCCACCTTTTCAGTCCTGCTTCTGAGTTGTCACTGAGTGTAGACTTAAGACTGTTCTAACTTTAGGCACAAAATGTGGTTTCTTATTGCTTTAATGCACATTCCCTCATTTAAAATATAGCCGATTCAGGTCTTTTACTTTTTACACACAGCACCCTCCCAGGACTCACTAGCGGGCATGGGCGTGTCTGCTAGGGCAAGTAGGAAAACAACCGCTTATCTTGAGAAATACAGGTCCTGAACCCAGAGTGGCACTGTTCTCTCAGCTTGAGATTGCTCCTCAAAGCCCGGATTCTGATGGCCAGTCTCCCTCTCAAGGCTCAGAAGATGAGATGCCATGAAGAACTCAAGTTCAAATAGCAAGCACAGGCTGCTCTGAAGCTCAAGGTAGTAAGAAATAAACCCCCAGAAAAGGACCTCACAGTCCTGGTTCTGGCAGATGCTGTGGTTCAGAGCCACAGTTGCTGAATATACTGCAGTTATTGAATATGAAAAAGGACATGAGGCACCTTTTTTTATTGTAGGGGGCTTTGGTGTGGTGTTTTTGTTCGTTTTTAACTTCTCTCTGCAAATGAGAAACTGGAGGTTTGATGCATTTGAGTAAACGGTTCTAGGCCACTAATCCATTAGGAGAGAAGGCAGCTGGGAGGGTCAACCTGGATTGAGTGACTCCAGTTCTGAACTGCACTGGGCATCACATTAACAAGCCAGGGGACACCAGGGACAACATTCAAGACCAGAGAATCCTGTCCTCAGCAGGGTCCTATAAGTATATCAATGATGTGATATGATTTTTAAAGCACTGTGAATCATTCTCAATACTCTGCATATTTCCAAATTCCACCATAAAATACCGGGAGATTGTGGGCACAGAGATGATGGTTTCTTAAATAAGCAAATAGCTAAAGATAGCTCGGAAGTAAGAACTCAGACTCAGAGAACAGAGCTGACTTTGATCTAGAAATTGTAGAGTAAGGAAAGCACTTAAAACTGAGCACTTCATCAAAACCCACACTTATTTTAGGACTAGCAATTTCTCCAGTGGGGATCTCTACTTAGAAGTCTCTGGAAGGCTAGGCAGAACATTTGTCTACGTGGGGGGCAGCAATGAGCCAAGCCCAGGCTGCTGAGAAGAGAAGGTAGTCCCAGTAGACCACTGTTAAGGGCACCCAAGCAACACTTAGCTGGACCTGATGCCCTGGAACAGGACAGAGGTTGTTTCCAGGCCTCCTGGGGCAGTTGGAGTCATGTGACAGACAGCAGCTCAGGGGAGGGTGACAACTGTAGGAAGAGAGGGTACTGCTCACAGAAGTGGCTATCTGGTTGGTGGGGGGCTTTAGGGGAAGAAATCAGAACTTACAGTAGGAAAACAGTTCTGGTATATTTGCTTCTAAATCTTTTCCTTAATCATGTTTTATTTTTTTATTTCGCAAATAAAATATGATTACAGTCTCCTTTTAAAAAATAATCCTCCCCGATCAGCAATACTGAGACTGGGTTTCTTCCCCACAGCTCACCCTGAGCAAAAGGAGTCATTCGCATTTAAAGCACACAACTGTGGGAAGGGGTAAGAGGAGGAACTTTTTTCCTATCTTTATTTCATGTTCTGCCCAGGAACCTGGGCTTGGGCAGGATCTGTGGAAGAATTGTGCCGCCAGGAGTGTGATTCTACCCTGGGGTATCATCAGTTAAGATGCCTGTGCTCACAGCACCAGGATGGGGTGAAGAGTGGCTCTCAGCTCATTCTGAAAGATGCTCAGTCCTGCAGGCCACATGGAAATACACCTCTCATGTCAGCTCCCTTTGCCATTTCAAAGCGGGCTTGAACTTTACATAGTCAACACAGACACTGATTCACAATGATGCACACCTGAAGCTTTCCAAATGCACTACAACATCAACAAAAATTTGATAAGACAAACTAGGTTTTCCTGGGTTTCCCCTCTGTGACTCCAGGGAGTTTACCTCCCTGCTGGCTGTGCCCGCTTCTCCAGCAGATCTAGTCATCCTGCTTCTGTGAGTTGTTCTCTCCCTAGACACAGTCCACTAGACACCCATCCAAGTTGCCCAAAGGCACCTTGCACTTGCTGGTTTCCTTCCCTTTAGAGCTGAGACCTGCTCCTCCTCACAGTAAATGGCCAAACCCACTTATCAGCTACCCGATCTCAATGTTGGATTTGTTCCCCTTAATTTTTATTTATTTTTTTTATCCCCTTAACTTTTAGCAAAAAGGAATAATCATCATTTTTATCTGTGAAGATTAAGTCAGCAGAAGCACCTCAGGCTTTCAGAACAGTCCCTGGGATGTAGCAAGTGCTCAGTAAATGTGAGCTACTTTGCTCTTCTCTCAAGTTCTATGTGTTTTGCGGTCAGCAAAGCTCTACCTCCATGACCACACGTTATCGGGCCTCAGCCGGATTCCCAGTGGTTCCTTGTGGACTCCGGCCCTCTGCTGCCTTCCTCTAGTCATCAGGGATGTAGCACATAGTGCCTGTCCCCCTCGCAAGCACATACAGCATCTGTCCCCGGAACAGCAGAGTGGGGTGAATGCTACTCTGGAGCCCTCTTCCTGGGTGCCCAGTATGGACTCGTGGAATCTGAGATGCGCCATTCCCCACAGGCATCATGGTCCAGCCTTTTCCCTGTCCTGTGGACTCTCTCAGAGTCTGCAGTCCTAGAACTGCTGGGAACCCTGACCTCTCCACCTTTGGAGATGCCTTTGGGAGGAGGGCCCTGGACACCTGTGTCCTCAGACCCTGGAACAGATCTGTGGTCAGGAGGACAGTCCTGCCTTGTGCAACAGCCAGGCTGCAGGGGCAGTCCCTGGCTACATCCCAGGGCTGTTCTGAAAAGCTAAGGTGCTTCTGTTGACTTAATCTTCAGACCAGCAAAGAGGACTGCACCCCCTCCACCTGGGCTCAGAGCAGGTACCGGGCCCAGGAGGGTGTAAAGTAGACAGATGTGATTTTCTTGTTTCTGGGAAAAATATCTGGTTTTGCAGGTGTGCGGAAAGAGCTTTTTGGGAAAAGAAATAATATCAGCCTTGTCCCGCCACACTGAGCAACACTTATGGGGCCCAGCTGAAGGACACTGCCTGCAAAAGGCCGCAGATGGTCAAGAGACTCCAGCGCATCCACATTGGGTACCGACAGGAAGTCAGGGCAGGGGTTCAACTCAGTAGTCTGTGAGAAGGGAGTAAGCAGAAGCTTTCTTCCCTTGAGGTAGCAATGCTGACAGCCCCACCTACAATGCCCAGGTGCTTGCTGAAGCCCAAGGTAGAGGCACCAGGAGGATTTAGTCCAGCAAAGCCAGGACTGGGCATGGGTCATCCCATGTGGGGAACTGGGTCTCAGCTGGCCACGTCCGTTCTAAAAACAGAAAGGCCACAACTGAGCCCAGGATCTATTTTTATTCCCCACTCACTGGAGAGGAATGTGTGATATTTCAGCAAAGGGAGAGTGCATGCAGCCAAAACTAACTGTTTGGCTTGGCAGCCTCTGGCAGATCTAAATTGTTGAGACAAAGGCTGCAGAAACATTGTCAGAAAATATAATTGTTTACTGGAACAAATCCTAATTCACAAACCGTTTGACATCTATTCTCCCACCTCTCTCTCCAAAGAAGAGGAGGAAGATGGGAAAAATAGTGAGAACTTTTAGAATCACAAAATCGGTACAAGTGACCACCTAATGGGGTGGTCAGCACAACTCGGCCACTGGAGACTGAGGGAATAAGAGCTGCCTGGCTGGCGGACCACTTGCCCCTAATCCCCAGATGTGGACAGGGCACACAGGGACCTAAAGAGCTGGGCAAACAAATGGATTAATCCTGCTCCAGTTCCACTGCCCCTTGCTTGGGCTCCATGGCAACACCAGAAAACCCAACAGAGACCTAAGGGGGGAGGGGGGAGTGCAAAGGGCCTCATTGTTATAAAGTTAAGAGAAAATAAAAGTCTCTCCTTCCAGGATTTGTCATCCCAAGGGATGCTGGGTTCACATCCCCTGTTTTATGCCTGGATTTCCCTGTCTATAAATTGGGGTTGTCGTGATGATGGAAAGGAAAAATGCAACAAAGACACTCACTGTTTGGGGCACTGTTGCCGTGATCTGGAGAATCCCAAGGAACTATTGGCAACAGGTCTGAAGGGCAGGCTGGACAGTCCCTGGCAGCTGAGGGTGGGGAGTCAGGCAGAGGCTGAGTCGGAAAGAACAGGGTCCCTGGGAGAGCAGAGAACAGTGCCTGGGGCACTGGGTTGAGAGAGCCACACCCTGCTCTCCCCACTTTAGAAAGGTGAATGAGAAAAGGCAAGGGTGGGCAGACCTGGTCATTGCACAGAAATGGGAGGGGGGGGTCTCGGTGAGGAAGGCAAGGTGAGGGAGGGCAGATGAGAAGGGCAGATGGGCAAGATGGGGTGACTGGGCACAGTGTTCCTCGGAAAGTTCTGTTGGCAGTGAGGAGGAACAGCAGAGCAGACCCAACTCGGGGCTAAGGGAACCACTGGACGAATGCCCTTCTGTCCTGCTGTGAGCGGGAGACTCCTGCCGCCAAGGACAGACCCAAGTTCCAATCTCCTCATTCACCTGTCAGCGACGCTCTCCCTGGGTCCCTGGGTGCTGACCTGTCAGGAACAGCGACACAAGTACCCAGCACCCATAAGCAGGAGGCTTATGCTCCTGAGGGCCTGCTTCTCTTGCGGAGGAAGGGCTGGAGCTCCCCCTATTCTGGGAAAGCTGTCTGACCCTCAGAGATCTTTGATACCAAAGGAATGAAGGAAACCATCCCCACACCCATCTACTTACTATCCCCAAATAAGCAGCTGGACATCAGAAGGACTGGGGTTGAGAAAAAGGAAAAAGCCAGACATCCTGGGGGAGGAAGGCGGGGAATGGGGGGGGGGGTGTCCCCAGAGCCCCAGCCAGGGCCTGACCTGCCTCCCCAGGCATCTCCTCTACATTCCCCAGCCCAGACCGACTGGGGAATGCAAAGAATCCTTTCCATACTCTGCCCCCCTCTCTGCAGCATTCCAAGTGCTGATTTTTTCCTCTTGAAACTTCAGGAGCATGAGAGAGGAATCCACCACGGGGCCCCAGGGGCACCCTCTCCCCCAGAACGGCTGCCAAGCTGACAGATGAGTGGAAAAGATGATGGCCACAACCATGCCCTTGCCTGGGCTGCTCCCCCTCTGAGCCTCTTTCCTGTGATGGAAGAGGTCAGAGCCGCAGAGGCACAGGGCCCACGCCAGCCTGGTCAGGAAGAAAGTAACTCAGTAAGGGAGGAACAGGCTGGAAGACGGAGAGGATTCAAAGAAGCCAGGTGCTCGGCTGTAGCCCGAGACCACCTTGCACTAGCTGGGCTGTCATGGGCTCTGCAATCAGAGCTGTGTTTCACTGAGGCAGGGTCCCAGCTCAGAGACAGCTCATGCTCTGCAGCTGGAGCTGCCAGCGGCTGGCCCAAGTAAAGAAGCCCATACAGAGATCCAGTAATTGGGTGAGAAGCCCCAAGTCCCTGAGATTCTTAGCTCAGCCCCATAGCCAAGGCCTGGGGTCAGGCTCACCCTTGTCTCAGTTGACCCGGGATATAAGCAGAGCCAGGACATGAAACCAAGGGAATCCTCTCCTTGTGGAACACCCTGACACGAGCCCCTCTGTCCCGCTGTGGGCAGGATTCCTGCCAGCCACAGACCTGAGCTCAATCTCTCATGTCCATTCAACCTGCCTGTGGGGAGTTGGGGAGCAGACAGGGTGTGGGCATTTCCCAGCCAGTTGGTTTCAGGAAGCTGAAAAGTCAAAAGTGACAAACAGCTGGGCACATATTTGTCATTCACGAAACATCTGCTGAGCTGTCCTCTGGAAAATGCAGGCACACACACCTACCAACACGTGCATAGATATGTGTTAAGTAAGTGGGGAAGATGGCTGAAAGGATGCCTGTGAGGACAAAGCTTTTCTCCTGCATGAGTTTTGCCAACAAACGGAACTAGCCACTCACTGTTATATGAGTGGAGAAGTGTTTACTCATCGCTGAGCATCTAGCCCAATGTTCTGACATAGACTGCATATGCGGTAAATGTTCACTGAACTTCTGAAAAAATCAAAGGATGATGTCATAGAGACAGAAAGCAGAATGGCAGTTGCCAGGGGCTGGGGGAGTGGGTGGTAAGTGTTAAAGGGGACAGAGTTTCCGTTCTGCATGATGAAAGAGTTCTGTGGACAGATGGCAGTGATGGCTACACAATGGTGACTGAACTGCACACTTAAAGTGGACAAAGAGGTCAATTTTTTGTGTATTTTACCACAATTAAATATTAAAGTAAAATAATCAATGGGTGGCGGAAAACAATCGAATAAGATGACCCAGTGCCACAGCTGCCAGGGTATGAAATTTCAGATTAAAAATGGCTACAAATTCTTCCACTCTCTGTAATAAAGTGTGCCAAAGCCAAGAGGTAGAGCACTCTGGCTTAAGGCTAGGGAGGGCCAATTGGCAGAATGTTCTAGAACGCAACATTGACCAGTGAATAAAGGAATAAACTCCTTCATTGGTTCTTTGGAGTGCTCTCTATTTTGCCTCCTCAAAGTCTAACACGAAACTAATTCTCACTCCACGAGATCAAAATAAAATGTGAGGAAGACACAGAGCAAGCCAACCAGGTGGCAAAACCAACAGGTTCTCTCGTTGAAAGAGAATATGACATGGGACTGAGAATTCCGAGCCACCCAGACTGTGTTTTTTACTGAAAGGATACAAGTTAAAATGAGAGACACATATAAACTTGATTTTATTGAATCTTCTCTATTTACCAGATTCCTCGGCACCAGGCTGGTGTCTGTGGACCATTAGCACCACAAGTGTGACCCCCACACACTGTATTAGCTCTCTCTGCTCTCAAGGCCTTTTCCAGTGCCCCGCTCCCCACGTGGGTCCTGGTAGTTGAGCCCTGTCCCTTGGCTAACCCGAACACTATCTCATCCTTGTTGCAGAATGTCACCTGCAGCAAGTTAATAATAGATGAAATGTCCCATCCCACACATAGCTGAGTCAGAAACAATAAGGTAAATTCTTAAGAGAGCAGATATCACAGGGCACACAATGGCCTGAGGGTGTAGGATATTTTAACAATTTTCACTTCTCTGCCTTCATTAATGTTATATCCTCAAACACAGGGTCCCCATCCCAGAAGATCTGTGCTGTTTTCTGGGCCACCCCACCCGAGGCTGTTCCTCCCCAACCTTCAGAGAACCCACTTGTCTGCTGCCACTGGCTGTCACGCATGGGATGAGTGCTTTCCTAAGTTACCCATTGGGGGACCATAGAGGAGGAATATTGAGAGCTGCTGCCCAATGCCATTATAATGCTATGCTTTTCACCCACCTGCATCCTTCACAATGTCATGCAACAGAGGATTTCCTATTGGCTTTAGGAGCTACAGTGATTCCAGGCTTGATATCCTTGATAGCCTCCCTCCCCCACCTCCACCCCAACCAAACCTCCAACCAGTGACCAGGTCCTGAGGGAGACTGCAGTACCTAGTCATACCATTTTCGCTCACTCTGCACAGACCGAGGTGATTAATCTGCAGTGAACATAAAAAATAACACACACAGGATGCAATGTTTGCATCTTTATTTTTAGAATGTTGAGGACCCAATGTAATAGCATCCCGAAGGCAGGAGAAACCTGGGCTTGCTGAGTGAACAGGTTTGTCTGTGTCAACGTCAGGTATTCTCAGAAATCAACTCTTACCTATAAGTAAGAATCACCTCCATTTGCATCTGCTTCCACATCCTAAGGCCTGACCGCTTCACTTGGGATGATCAGAATCCTTTACTAGATGCTGTCCATGTGCAAGAAGGCCAGCTGACCTATCCAGCTGAACCTCTGTCAGGTATTTCATTTTTTCACCTAAAGATTTATTTATTTATTTTTGCATAGAAGAACTGGGGTGTAGGCCAGAGATGCAGGGGGTGAGAGGATTCACCAGAGGCAGAGTGGGGAGCAGAACAGGTGGATTTACTGAAATACACTAAGGGAAGAAGCGGACAAGACAGGAGAGGTCTGCTGCGCCACATGTGGGTTCATTTTAAGACACAGGTTCCCCCAGAGGGACTTGTAGGACCTCCTGCTGACCCCCTCATGGCTTCACCCCTCTCTTGCAGGCTCCTAAATACCCATTTCTGCTGCAATGACAATTGAGGGGACAAGTGAAAAGCCAAGAAACAAGCTCTTTCAAGCATCAGTGTTTGAAAGCCTGGACTGACCTCAAGTCCAAGCCCTATTCCAGGCCCACAGTAGCTTCATTAATCCCTCTATGAAAATATCCCTCCCCCACACAGCACTAAATGTTCTAGAATTCAGAGAATCCCAGTTTTTTTTTCCCTTGGGTTACAGATACCTCCTCTTGGGTTACAGATACCTCCTCTTTGCTGCTTATTAATGTACTTCTACTGTGGCAACTAGGGAGGTGAGGGGAATGAATTAAAATCATTTAAGCCTGATGCTCTTAAGCAGGGAAATGAATTAACAATGGCTAAGCTTGATGTTTATAAGCAACTCTGGTCACAATAATAACATGAATGAATGAATGACCAGGAGAGCAGAACTAATGATCCAAGTTGGGTTGTATTTGCTAATACATGCACTCGTGTATCAAATGGCTATTTCAGCCTCATATGGTTTCCCTTTCACTCTCAGAATGCTCATGGCTTAGAGGTGACCCCTTCAGGTATTTTGGATAGGTCAGCGATCTGGTCTCTGCCAATATCGCTCTTGTCTCCACACTACCCAACTTCCTGTCTCTGTTAATCTTGTTTTCATTTCAATGGAAGCAGCTGTTGCCTCCGCTGCCAAAAAAAAAAAAAAAGCTTCCTTCAAAGCTTTGCCTTCTGGAGCAACCCCATGCTGAGGGTCAGTGGGTGGAAGTAGGAGAAAGGGGCCCCTGCTTTCTCAGGTGACGAGAAGGTCCATCAAAGGACAACCGAGGGCCTCCCTGGTGGCACAAGGGGTTAAGATGCAACCTATGAAACTGTCTGCAGCCTCTCCAACATGAGTTCGATACCCAGCCGGCCAGGGAGCAGTCGCCCACATGGTGCAGCAGACCTCTACTGCCTCGCCCGCTGCTCCCCTCAGCAGTGTATTTCGGTCAGTCTGCCTGTTCTGTTCCCCGCTCTGTCTCTGGTGAATCCCCTCACCCCCCACACTTCTGGCCTAAACCCCAGCTCTTGTATGCATAAATAAACAAATCTTTTTTAAAAAAAGGACATCCGAGAGCCCGGGTGAAAGAACCACTACTACTTTAAATCCCACCAGGGACCCACATGTGTGTTCCCTACTCATCATAATTATCTCTCCTCATCCTCTGCTTTCCTTTGGGCGGTAGACACATCACCTGCAGCCTGGCGGAGGGGTTAATGCTTTCTGAATTTTTGAAATGCTGAAACATACACACACATATGTAACACAAAGCAGTTCTCTTTAAAGGTCAGACAAATCTAAATTTAATTCAACTTACCCTTGTTTCCCAGGAAAAAGGGGCAGAGTGCTCATCTTGCCAAGTTATGTCCTGAAATAAAAATTCAAGAATAAATCTGAAATTCAAGCCCAAACATACCCCATCTACCCAACGCCATCTACCCAACACCATGGGGGGAACCAAAACTTAGGAACCACCTCCACTCCTAGCTCTCTAGCCTGATGTTTTGATGCTCTGCAAAGAACGTGCTGGCATCTCCAGTCCAGCTTCATCCTCACCTCTCCAGCAGAGGCTGCCAGGCACACCCCTTGCCGTGCAGGACTCCATGAGAGGGACTTGACCCCAGGCTCAAGGCTTAGCCCTATCAGAGATTAGCCCTGTGGCCATGTGGCCTTTTCTAAGCCTCAGCTTCCTCATCTGTAAAAGGAGAATTATACTTCCCTTGCAGGATTAAGTCACATAATAAATGAGCAGAACCATCTGCCAATCAACTCCAAGGCATCTGAGGTCCTCTCTCTCCCCAAGTGCCTGCTGGAGATCAGGAAAGTAGTGATCAGCAAAATCAATGAAGAAAATGCCAATGTACTTTGAGTACCAAATTATAAGAATGCTGAGATCCTTCTCTACCCTCACCAAGCAGAACATGCTTGGAGGGAGCCCTTCAGCAGTGCCGTGGAGAACTAAACCTTGCTCAGTGGCTTAAACAAATGATGGGGAAATCACCTTTCCATGGCTACCCCCTCCAAACCCCAGCAGTAGCCAAAGACTCATCTGAGCCCAGCTTCTACTGGGGATGGTATTTTATGAACCAAAAATCCGAGCACACTGAGCGATACAGACTGAAAATGAGGTAAACCATTTTAAATTGAGACTGCTCATCCATAAAGTACCCCAGGTGGGCTATGTCTATTTCCTGTCCCCTGAGTCTGGTTAGCAGGCCCCCCCTCCTCTACAGATGGGCCTACTTCCTTAAGAGTCAGAGCCACCCCAGCTTAGTCTCTGAGTTATAACCCCATGCTGTCAGGCTTTGAAGATGAAAAGGATTTTGCGTTTCAGTTAAACCCAAGTTACTTCTCAATTTACAAACCCTATCCCTCCAAATATGGAAATGGGCTGCTGTGAGGAATGGAGTTAAAAGGCTTTGGTGACTAGACATCCCCAGGCTGTAGGCCCAAACTTTAGCTGTAAGGGGGTTCAGCATGTGTTTCCCTGGGCGAGGAGGGAGAGTAAAACTGATCTAAATCACCTGAAACTCCTTAAAAATTCTATGATGTCAGGTTCCTCTAACTTCCTCTCATACGTAATAAAACAAGAAGGCCTCTGTTTTCAGATGAGAAAATTAAAGGAGGTCAATGGGATATAAATACCACTTATTTTAGATTTGGGCCTGTGGGGAAAAGTAAAGGGAAATCAACAGGAAAATACGCTCCTACGATCCAGTGGCCGCCTGGCTTGGGGTGCATGGGGGGTGTCTGCTCCAGATGCTGAGCTTCAGGGCAGGTCATCCTCACTCCACGGGCCCAAAAGGTTAACACTGACCAACACGCCACAGACTGCAACCAATATCACACAGGTTGGAATTCATTACATCCTACAGCTACTCTAATAATAATTTTGGCATTTAAATGTTAAGAGGATTTTGGTAATGTGCTTCTGAAATTAGTTGGTTACAAGAGCCTCATCTATCGTTGTTATGATTTCTCTAATAAAAGCCATGACTAGTCCAGGCCTCCCTGGTGATGCAAGGGATTAAGTCTCAGCACTATCAAGCTATCGCCAGCCACTGTGGCATGAGTTCGATCCCCAGCCAGGGGGTTAACCCACATGGCGCAGCAGACCTCTCCTGTCTCGACTGGTGCTCCTCTTAGCAGTGTATTTTAGTAGATCCTCCTGTTCTGCTCCCCACTCTGTTTCTGGTGAATCCTCTTTCCCCCACACCTCTGGCCAACACCCCAGCTCTTGTATGCATTAATAAGTAAAATAAATCTTTAAAAAAAAAAGTCATGACGAGTCCCCCAAAATTGTTCAAAAATGTAAAACTCTGGACTTAACATTCACTTCAAATGTGGTAGAAGTTTATAAATACAATAATAAATACACCTTTACACTTAGTGAATTCTATTAGAAACTACTGAGCAAATACTTTTGCAATTTTCTTTCCAATTTCAGAGCCAGTGAATTTTATCGTGTTTCAAGTATGTGGGACAGACAGCACCTGTGGACAGCGCTGTCTGCAGGGAATGTTCCTTAGGTTCCCCACAGCCCAGCCAGGAGCAGAGGCCCAGAACATGACCATCTGAGGTCACCTCTGAGCTCCCATGCACAAAGCCAGGCCACAAGCAGGGAGCAAAGAAGAACTGGCAGCTTTCCCGTAACATTCAAAGAATTGCTTCTGGGACCCCAGCAGCCCTTTGAAGGTCTTGACTACCCTCTGAAGGCCACCCTGGGGGCCTTTTGCCTACCCATCTTCCTACAGATGCCCTCTTTACAGCACCCCATCATGGGGAACCAGTGGGAATGCCCCCCTTTTTTCCTGAGTCCTTCTCGGTCTTGGATTCACACCAGAGCTGCCCAGACACCAGAGTCCCTATCAAGCGCCCTACCCTGTGGTCCCCAGACATGACTCTAAATCAGAACTTCCTAGACGCTATTTTAAACGGTAGATTCTGTGGTTCCCGCCTAACATAGTTTTTAAAAAACAACAACTAACTGGGTAATTCTAAAGAAGCCACCCTATGAGTGGCCTGCCTAGTTCAATCTTTCCAGGACACCTGACTCCTCATATCAGGAACTAGTTGGCCACACAGCGCTGAGCACTAGGGCTCAGGAGTCCACACCACGCGCAGTAGGTGCGCAGTAGGTGGCAGCCAGTGTCTCCAAATACATCCCCACCCCCAACACCAGTTCAGGCTGTTCTGGCACTGCCCAAGGTTTCTTTCCTTTCACGTATTGAAGTACCACTGCTTTACATCCTTGCTAGTGTGTTGAAACTATAGGATTCCCTCCCTCAGGTACAGTCCTCCACCATGGCCCACTGTACTCCCTGCCCCCTCTGCTTCTCAGGTTCTCCTCCACCCCCACTTTCTGGATGCCTCAGATCTATGGTCAGCTTTCAAGGATTGCTTTTAATGTCTGTATTTGACCCTTTGTTTGATTTCTCTGTGTTCCACATTTAAGTGACACCATTCAGTATTTCTCTCTCCTTCTGGATTAATTTGCGTAGTATAATACCTTCCAGCTCCATCCATGTTGCTGCAAATGGCTTGAGTTTTGATTGCTAAGTAGTATTCCATTGTGTCTATATACCATATCTTTTTTTTTTAAGATTTATTTATTTATTTAAGTATAGAAGAACTGGGGTGTAGGCCAGAGATGGGGGAGGTGAGAGGATTCACCAGAGACAGAGTGGGGAGCAGAACAGGCAGAGATACTGAAATACACTGCTAAGGAGAGACAGGAAAAGTCTGCTGCTGCAGCTCCTGGGTGGGGATCAAACTCAAACCACAGCGGTGATAGCGCTGAGACTTAACCCCTCGGCCACCAGGGAGGCCCTATATCATATCTTCTTGATCCACTCCTCTGTTTTGGGCATTGAGATTGTTTCTATACCTTGGGTCCCAGGTTTTCTGGGCCAACTCTACTTTGGAGCAGAGAATAGCATGGCTCTGTACGTCAGTACAACTAAGCAAGGCAAATTAACAGTGTTTTAATATGCTGCAAGCCTCCAGTTTAATTACCAATAGAGGCTGTCTTTTATTTCTAGTATTCTTCTTGACTTTCAAAGTTTGCATACAAAAATACAACTGCATTTCTAATAATGCTGTTACATAATTACAGTAATTATGTGGCCACAAGAGTAAACACTCTTATCCTGTAGCTGTGGTTTGTTCCATGTCACCTCCTACCTGGAATGCTAAGGTTCTAAAAGACAGACTCCCCACCATTAAACTCCCTTGAAATATATTTGTTTTTTCTTGAGTGATCCAGCGACAGAGTCAGCATCCCAGAAAACTGTAAGGAGCTTACTGGAACCATAAATGGCCATTGTACTCCTGAGGTCCACAAATGCAGGGAGTTTCTGGCTGACAGATGGCAATATCTTGACTTTAAAGTGAGAAATTTAAAACAGGAAATAACCGAAGCTGGAGAATGCATGCTCAGAGGGCAGAGCTTCAGGAGAGAAAGAGACGCCCTGTCGCTGACAGTCACCCCTCCGGGGATGTCAGGTGGCCTGGGCGTCCTGGCACAGCCAGCAAGGGGCACATTCTTCCTGGTGGGGGTTTAGAGTCAGCGTGTACCTTAAACACACAAGAGCATATTAAAAACAGGGGCGAGGTAAGTATGCGCTTTGGCACTTAGCCTACGGTGCTGAAAAGGCATATTCACACAAAACCCTGCACCCTGGAGATTATGGCAGCTCTAGACCGAATTACTAAAACTTGGAGTAATCAAAATGTGCTTCAGTAGGTGAACGAATAAACGAACTTCGATAGCTCCAG
This sequence comes from Talpa europaea, assembly GCF_964194135.1. Lineage (NCBI taxonomy): Eukaryota > Metazoa > Chordata > Mammalia > Eulipotyphla > Talpidae > Talpa > Talpa europaea. Next base: position 20,183,045 of record NC_140082.1, read on the forward strand.
ACAACGGAATACTGGTCAGTACTGAAAAGAAATGAGCTGGCAAGCCATGAACAGTCAACCAGGAGTCTTAAAGCACACTACCAAGTGAAAGGAGCACATGCAAAAAGATGACATATTCCACCTCAATGACATTCTTGAAAAAGTCAAACTATGGAGACAATACAAAGATCAGTGACTGCCAGGGTAGGCAGAAAGAAAGGGGTGAACAGGGCCTCCCTCATGGTGCAAGGGGTTAAGCACCACACTATGAAGCAATCTGCAGCCTCTGCAGCACAAGTTCGATCCCTAGCCGGCCAGGGAGCAACCCACGTGGTGCGGCAGACCTCTCCTGTCTCGTCCGCTGCTCTCCTCAACAGTGTATTTCAGTCAATCTGCTTGTCCTGTTCCCCACTCTGTCTTTGGTGGATCCTCTCATGCCGCCCCCTCACAGCTCTGGCCTGTACCCCAGCTCTTGTTTGCATAAATAAATAAATCTTTTTTAAAAAAGGGGGTGAACAAAGGATTTGAGGGGCTGTGAAACTATTCTGTATGATACTATAATGGTGGATAAAATATGATACATTTGTTCAGACCCATAGAATGTAGAGCACCAAGAGTGAACCCCAATGTAAACGATGGCCTCTGAGTAGTGATGTGTCAATGTCGACTCATCAACTGTGACAAGGGTCCCATTCTCGTGACACGTTGATAGTGGAGGAGGCTGTGCTTGTGTGGGGGTGTGGGGGCAGAGAGTTTAGGGGAACTCTACTGTCTGCTCAATTTTACTAGGAACCTAAAACTTCTCTAAAAATAATCTGCTTACAAAGTGTGTGGGGGGGGCAAGAAAGAAGAATGATAAAAATGCTTTTTTTTTAACCAACTACTTACTCCGAGGGAATCTTATTTATATATTTATAGAATTGATGCTGTTCCCTTTGACATGTAATATATTTAACTCTGCTGAGGTAAGAGGATTTCCATAACTGGAAGTACAAAACTGCAGTTCCAACAACAGAAAAACAGAACTTCACTACTGGGCAGGTTCCACCATGAATACAAATTCACAACGCCAGGCCTCCATGGACCCCAGAAACAAAAACTCTGCAAACTCTGCACATGCACGAAAACGGGAGCAGGCGGGTAGGTGGAGGCGCGCCCTCCAAGGAAAGGAAAATGAGGAGGAAGCTGAAATGGACAGTCCTGGCCTTCATTGGGCTTTTTGAGAAATGACTTTTTTTTTGGCTGGTACTAAGGGAATCTCTTGCTAAGCATGTAAATGTGTCTTCTGTCAATTAAAAGGTCACACCACACCTATCCACATCCTTCCCTCTCTGCATGAGAGGGATTGCTGTCCCACAGTAATCGGAGGGCCTGCAGGGCTGCCTCAGCTCCCAGGGCTCACCTGTTCAACTCCTGTCCTCCCTGGGAGCCCAGCTATGTGTGGCATCAGGCCAGTCTGGGCAGAGAAGCAGGAGCCTGAAAGGATAAGCCTGTGGAACTGGATTTTAACTCATGGCTGTGTTCTCAACTCCTGCCCCACCCAGGCGCAGCGACAAAGACAGCTAAATTCACCTGTCACCTTCTCTAAAAAATGCATGGATCTAAAAATGCCAGACAAAAGGTGCCAATCACCATTATACGTTTCACCTTCCTTAAAAATCAAGTTCATAATACTGAGAAATGAACCCTCAAATTTCCTTTTTGCTTTATTATTGAAGGTGGAAAAAAGAAAAGGCTGAGAGAGGGAAGGGGCGGGTTACCAAAGGACTCAATCAGAAAAGAGTAAGTGAACTGTCCACGCACCTGGTGCCCAGATGGCCAGTCCACAGCTGAACTAGCACAGAAGCTGACTCACAAGTCACTAAGTTATGACTCTGTGCTCAGCACACACCCATTTCCCAGGGCCAGACAGCTTTCGTTCTGGGATGAAGCCAGATATACAGGTTAAGTGAGCAGGGGGCAGTACACAAATGCCAGAGCTGTCAAAGTTCCTTCTTGCTCCTGCTCCTCCTTCAGATTACAGTGCCATCTCCCCAGCTTTAGCAGACCCTGAAAGAACCCCAGAACTCAAAGAGGGGGGCTAGGGATGAGGAGAAGAGAGGAGGGCAGGGGGGCATGCAGGAGGTCTCTCCACTCTTTACCTTTTCTTTTTTTGGTTACTCCAACTGCTTTTAATTTTCTAAGTGCAAACCAGAAACCCCTTAATTTTGGAAGAATAATTCAAATCATTCTCCTTATTCAAGGATATAGGAGCACTGAGCCTATAGCCCCATTTAAGAGGGATTTTCTTTTTTATTGAGGTAACGCTGGTGTGCAACACTGCAAATTTCAAGAATACAGCTTTACATCTTGACATCTGTCTATACCACATCACAGCCACCATCAAAGGTCTAACTAAACTCCCCGACCACCCCCTCAACCCTCCCTCTACCATTCCACTTCAACTCCCTCCCCTTTTCTTCTAGGAAACACTGTTCTGTTGTCATATTCTAAGGGTTCTGTTCTGTTTTTATTTGTTTTGTTTCTTTATATTCCACACGAATGAAATCACAGTCGTCGTCTTTTCCCCCCTAACCTATTGCACTAAGCATAACCCCCCTCAGGTCTATCGGTGTTGTCACAAATAGTAAGATTTCAGGGGCCTCCCCGGTGGCGCAGTGGTTGAGTGCTGGGTTGCGAAGCTGCCCGCAGCCTCTGCAGCGCCGGTTGGATCCCCGGCTGCTCCCCAGCCACAGGAGGAGGGTCCCACATGGCTCCTGCCGCCCGCTGCTCCCCTCAGCAGTGTACTTCGGTCCTTCTGCCTGCTCTGCTCCCCGCTCTGGCTCTGGTGAATTCTCTCACCCTCCCACGCTTCTGCCTGTACCCAGTGCTTGTATAAATAAATAAATAAATAAATAAATAAATAAATATTTTAAAAAAAATAGTAAGATTTCATCTTTCTTTTTAGCTGGGTAGTATTCCATTCATTATTGCTGAGGAATACATCTCACACCTTTATCTATTCATCCAGCAATGGACACTTGGGTGTTTTCGTGTCTTAGCTACTGTAAATGATGCTGCAATAAACATGGGGGTACATATATCCTTTCAAAGTAGTGTTTTCATATTCTTCAGACAAATACTCATAAGTGAAATCACCACCATTTCTTATTCCTGCCTTTTCTCTCCTTAGAGAGTTTGTGGAGTGGAGAGGTCCCCGGAGACCTGAGAATTGCTTATCATGAGTCATTGTGACACATTTTATCTTTTGACAATTATTCTCCAAAACAACCCTCTTCCAAAATGTCCCTGGTATTTTATACTGTCTAATTTTTAAAATAGAGATATTAGTATCTATAAAAGGAAAAGGAAGGGAGGGAGCAGGAAGGAAGGAGGGGCAGGGAAAGTGGAGAACTCAGGTATTACAGGTCCTGCATCAAGAAGTCACACAGCCAAACAAATCAAATACAACAAAAATTGGATAACTGAGGAAAGTTCTAGAAGGATAGTACAACTGCTTTATACTGATGCTCCAGCATTGTTTAAAACGTGTAACAGTAACACACCGGTGTTATTTTACAATTTTATAATCATGTATTATTTTTTTAAATCCTCTAGGTTAATCAGCCTGTACTCTAAGGAAGGAAGGGAGATGCAGGCCCTTCCAGGGTGCCCAAGGGCACCAAATAGATGGCAGCAGCTTAGCACGGCTTACTGAACTAGGATATTCTGACTCCCCAGCCTCCTGAGGCACCCATGGAAGATTTTGTGGAAAGGCACTTCTGCCAGTGGGGAGCAGGAGCAATGGGGAAGTAGGGCTGGAGAAGCCTCAGCCCTTCAGAGGTCCACAGAAGGAAGGGTCACCCTCAGGTAGTGGTCAGGTGTCTCAGAGTCAGGAAGGCCAAGACCCAGGCCCCAAAAAGGAGGTGAAAGCCAAAGAAGGAAGACAACACCCAGGCAATTCTCCAGGTTCCTGTAGGATCGGGAGGGAGGAGGGTGCCTGAGGGACACATCCACCAGCGGGGGTCAATCGAAGCTGCAGAAAAGCTGTCCAGCTCCAGGATGCATGCTATAGCACACAAAACCCTGGCTGCATCTCCTGGGAGTGATGTATGGAAACAGCATCCCTGCCACCTCTACCTGCTTTGTGGTGGGTGGAAGAGGCAAGTAGGTCCCTGAGCAGGAAATGCACTGGTTGCTGTATTCCCAGGGTCACCTGCTAATGGCCCACTTGAAGCTAAGAATGTGACACAGAGCTCGGAACCCTGTAACTCTCACCAGTGTGCTCAGATCCCGCTAGATCTAGGAATTCAGGAGAGAAGACAGGAGAGAAACACATTCCTAAAAATTCCAGAGGTTTTTTTTTTTTTCTTTTCTTTTCCCTCAATTTGATAACAGGAAGCAGCCGCAGCAGACTGGGGTGATCTGTAAACCCTTCTAAAATGAAAACTTTTCATCTTCCAAAGGAAGCCATTCCCGAAAGTTCACTGCTGGGGGAAGAGCACAGTAATGGAGAATCACCGTGTTAAAAGCATCCATTTGCAAACCTGTCTTAATGGTTAGACCAAATACTTGACCCAAAGGGCATGCGTCAGTCTGTCTTCTCTAAGCCAGGCCTGTGAGCTTCAGAGATCTTGAAAGCTGCTCATTCCAAGGGCAGAGAACCACACATTAAGAGACCAGGGCTTGGCTGGAGGGCATGGCCAGGACAGGAATTCAATATAACCCTCTTTTGCTGAGAGGTTAAGTGTTCCCAGAGTAGCAGCTCCAGCTTCTCTGTTCAGGAGGGGCTTGAAAGGAGGATGGAGTTAAGAAAGGGCCAGTGGCCTGGCACTGATGCTGTACTAAGATCTTAGGTTCACGTGAGGAGATTCTTAAAGGAGCTGGTGAAGCTCGTGGGAGGGCTAAGCACCCCTAAATCTGGAATACTGCTGGAAAATATTTGTTCAGTTGATTCCTATGGAAGAACTAACAGGTCCTGCATGGTGTCATTGGTCAAAGACAATCAACCTCCCTCTATACCCAGGCAGTCATGCAGGCAAATGCCTCCTGGTTGCACCTGTCCAGGGTAGGACCATCACACAGGCTACTTGGATGTATGAATTCTTCCCTGACCACTCACAGCCACCAAGAGATGAAGAGTCAGCATTCTAGAATCAAGTTTCTTTGTTCCTGCAATGCGTAAGAATGACTAGATTGCTCACATTTAGAGGCTGTGCTGGTAACACCTGACTGAAAATGTCACCATGTGGAATATAAAAATGCCACCGGTGATGAGCAAGAGGATATTCAAAGAATCAGGTCATCTCTTGTCCTAGGTGGCTGCAGCTGGCCTGACAGGCCACATCTCCTCTGCACCGCAGACAGAGCCAACTAAACCCTACGGCACCTCACTGGAGCGCACTAGGGCACCAGGGCAGGGCTACGTCTCACGTGGATGACTCTATAGGACCAACTCCAGACTGAGCACCGGCAGGGATTTCTTTATTTTGTGGTAGGGATTTTCACAAGTGAAAACGAGAGTCTAGCAATGTCAACACTCTCACCATCAGGAGCAGCAACTATTTTTGATGTCCAGAAGCTTTTTATATACTTTATCTCTCCTGTCATCCTGTAATGTTATTCCATTGTAGAAGGCAAGAAAACTGAAGCTCAGAGAGTTAGTGATTTACCACCTAAAATGGCCTGAAGCCAGAGTTCAAACCCCGAACTACAAAGTTCTCGTTCTTTCTGTTTTTAGGTCTTAGCAAAGGCAGGTGGTCTTTCATCTACCATTGAGGCCCTTCAGCAAGACCTGGGGTGCACCTGGGTCACCCACCATCAAAGTTGATGGTGTGTGGATGCTGGGGTGGTGTGGGCCCCTGGCATTAGAAACGGAGCACTGGAGGGCCCTAGGGAGCATCTCCACTACTCCACTCTGAAATTGGCGATGGAGGCCTCTGGGACCACAGCAGAAGACAGATCAAGTGGAAAAGGACAGAGCGTCCTACTCAATCTGGTTCAGAGCCCTTTTGGACAAATCCAGGGCCACTTATTTGGGTTGCTCTGTCCAGTTACCTACCAAGGGGTCACCCCACATCCTGTCCTAATCCATCAGCCCTTGATGCCCAGGAGCTGGCCCTCTTCCATGTACGGTCTCTCCTAGGAATGAGACCACCAACTCCACTTTGGTATCAACCTCTTGTAAGGTCTAAGGGAAGGTATCTTAACCCCCCTGGTGCCACTATACCATACAGCCATTGCAGGCCAACATGTACCCCAGGCAGTGTTGCACCCCATCTCTCCTAACATCCGGTGTCTATCTGTCTCTCTGCCATCTGTGCTGAGGTTGGTCTGAGGCATTCGGGGCATGCTCTCGGCAAGTTTGCCAAGCTGAGTTCTATTCTGAAACAGGGCTGGTTGGCTCTTAGACAGGCATGCAGGTACTAAAATGAACAGTTAGTTTAGTTGGCTTCTATATTACACAGGGTTTACAAATTAGCAAATTCAGTCTGGCATCCAGTTAAGGAATTATCACACAGGATGAGCTCGGTCACATCCTTCCTTCTAAGTGATATCGGGCCCTTATATGGAATAGACTTTTGATAATGAGCAGACTCGTGGATATTCTTAGCTGGACACCAAGCTAAGAAAAAAATAACACTGTCCAACATTTGTAAGTGCCTATAGGTTTATTTCCTCTCCTATTTATTTATTCATGACTCTTCAATGAGGCACCACCTGCTTTTTTCATCACCCAAACCTGAGCACAAACATAGCAAATGACTTAACAGAGATGCATATTTTCACACTAAAAATGTTTCAGTTCTAGGAATACTTTTGAAAAACTTATGTTTTTCCTGGCAAAGCCCTCCAAGTTTAAAATCCAATGGAGACTTTTCATTTAAATTTCTCTTAAGTTCTGAGAATAAGGCAATGCTGGCAGCACATTTCTGTCCTCAGCTTCTCTCACAGGAAAATGCAATGCTATATTAATAAACGCCTCGGCACATTCAAGTCTGAATACCAGGTTTAAACCTCATCCTTAACTAGACTCCTCAGAACTTCCTCAGAAAAACTCTCCAAGCCCTGATCCTCCTCCCTGCAGCCTCAGCGCCTTAAGAGAGTGCAAGGTTTATTTTTATACTTCTTACTCCTTTTGACTTGGCCTCTCCCTGCAAAGTTGAGTTTGAAAAGCCACTCAGCCACCGGGAAAGACCAAGTTTCTGAGCAGCACAGAACACTCAGGTCTTTATGACTTAGTGCCGGTCATCCCTGACTTTTTTCTTGTATTCTCAGTGTTTCTTCCTTTACCCCTACTGCTCTTCTAAAAGTCTGGGCGCAGTGTCTAGGTCTGAGACCTAAACATTCCCTTATATGTAAGAAAGATTTACTGGCGCTCATATAAGCTTCTTTTCCCTCAGTTTTTGGGTGGAAAAAACAGGGTCACCAAGCTCACCCCCAAAACAAAGCTGCACTTGGTACTTCCTGGGGGAAACAGCTTAGGGCTTTGGAATTAGCCTCCTAATTTTGAAGGCACTTCTTCTTTCTTGTTACCTAGCCTTGGCAACTTCACTTAACCCCATACAGCGCATCACCAGTATTAACATAATTGGCCCAGATCCTTTCCTGCAGGCATGGAGAGGGTACTATTATCCTCGTTTTACCCTGGGAAAAGTGAGGCTAAGGGACCCTCAGAGGCCATAAAGCTAAGCGGCAGAGCTGGATTAGCACCCAGGCGTGTCTGACTTAAAATTCCTGGCTGGCCCCACTCTGGTCTGCCTCTCTTAAGAGCAGCTGCCCACAGCAAGGGACACGCTCAGTACCTGGTGCGCTCCGGAGGGGCAGTTCCAGTTGGAGAACCCTGAAGACCTTCCATCAGCTATTCTTAACAAAATTTCCTCAGGGATCCCCATCCTACCTTGTGGGATAACTCTCCCACTCGCATCCCTGCGCCCCATCCTTTCCAGCTCCCACCCCCGAGGCGGGCTGGGGTGGCCGCACACCAGCAGGTGCCCGCCCGGTCGGGGGCGCTTCGGAGCGCAGAGAAGGGGCACAGGGTCCTGCACCTACCTCGTCCCCGAAGCGCACCAGCTTCTGGCCCGTGGGCCCGCGCAGGCCCGGGAAGCGCGCTAGCTCGTCGGGGTCCCCGGGGTCCCCGGGGTCGCGGGGAGTTGGGGTTCTCGGCCCCACCAGGCACCGGTCAATGATCTCGTCCTGCTGCGCGGGCGGCAGCCGCGCCCACTCGGGCCCGTACTTCTCGCGGATCTTCTCCTTGTCCTGCATGATCTTCCTGGCCATGGGGCTCAGCGACGAGAAGTAGGTGAAGCGCTTCCGCTCCCTGTCGTCCAGGGGCCGGTTCCCGCTCATGACCGCCGAGCGCGAGGCCGCGATCGCCGCCGCCATGGACGCCATACCCGGCCAGCCGCTCCCCCCGCCGCTCCGCGCCGCCCCCGCGGCCCTGGCGCCGCCTCGCCCGAGCCCCGCCCCCGAGCCCCACCTTCCCAGCCCCCCCACCCCGAGCGCGGCGCCTTCCGCCTCTGGGAACCCCGCCTCCCGAGCGCCGCTCCCCGCGACAGCCCTGTCCTCCACGCGCCCCAACTCCGGGAACCCCGCCTCCCGAGCCTGCCCAACCACTGGGGACCTCGCTCTCCTCGCCCCCACCCCGAGGGACCCCGCCCTTCAGGCACCCCAACGCCTTTCGCACCCCCCCCCACTCTCGGGGGCGCGCCCCCGCCCCCGGGCACCCCGCCTCTCGATCCGCCCAACCCAGGGAGCCCCGCCCCGGGCGCCTCTCCGCTTGCTCCCCCTGCACCCCAGAGTCCACCCGATATGCCTGGGGGTTTCCAGCTGTGCCTCCACTTTGCGGATCACTCCTTGGCCAGCTCGGGAGGGGCTTGGCGGGCGCCCCTGTCGGCACACGGCGGCCTGGAGGGATTGCCGGTGTGCACCGCCATAGCGCCACGTGGTCACTTGTTTGACAAAGGAAACTTTTTTTCTCCCTCTAGTGGGCCAGGGAGAGCTCAGGCGTTCGGGCCACGTTCGTCCTTTTCCCCGATGGGCCATCCTCGCGTCCCTTGACCGGATCCCGAACAATGGGCCAGGGTCCTGCAGGAGGAGCTTGTGCAGAAGGGGTGGGCCCGGCAGAGTAGAGGCTGGAGGGATGGCCCGGGGGAGACCTGTGCTTGGTGTTGCCGGGCACTTGAAGTGGTTTTTCCCAAACTGACCACCTGGCATTGCTTTTTCTAATGCCGTAAGTGAAATGACAAGATTTGTTTGGGAATCTCAGAAAGTCACCAGAGTTCTCAGCAGCTGAATTTTGGCAAAGGGGCTGAAGAGGGAGGGGAGTTTTTCATAGGTAGATGATGGGGTACAGCGCCTGGGGCTCTTGGGTCTCTCTGAGAAAGAATTCAGTACAAGGCAAGTTTATTGAGGAAAGGGAAAAAAGGAAGGAGAGATGTTTGCTTAGACACAGGTGGGCAGTCTTAAAAGACAAGAACTGCATTTTGCCAAAGCAAGGGTTGCTTATGTGTGGTGTCCTTTGAAATTATTTATTTATTTTTTTTTTAATGAAGAGGCATGTGTTTTTTTTTTATTTATTTATTTGTTTTGTTTTGTTTATACATGCACTGGGTACAGTCAGAAGCGCGGGAGGGTGAGAGAATTCACCAGAGCCAGAGCGGGGAGCAGAGCAGGCAGAAGGACCGAAGTACACTGCTGAGGGGAGCAGCGGGCGGCAGGAGAGGTCTGCGCGCCATGTGGGACCCTCCTCCGGTGGCCGGGGAGCAGCCGGGGATCGAACCGGCACCTCAGAGGCTGCGGGCAGCTTCGCAACCCAGCGCTCAACCGCTGCGCCACCAGGGAGGCCCCCTTTGAAATTATTGTGGACATTATTGCCTTGAGATTAGGTTGGGTTGGGCTTGTGTGACTGATAATCCTCTCTGCCCCCACCTCTGGCTGATAATCTTTTCTGACCCCTCCTCAGATTCCTGGAATTTCCAAAGCTGCATTTAGTTTAAGATCTAATCATCTCTACCTCCACCTCTGGTGTTTGTGCCTGTGAGAGCTTCCATCCTAAATTTTTCTAATCTGAGTTTTTATCAGTAGAGACGCAAAATCCAACAGTGGGGGCCAGGGAGGTTCGTCATTTTGAACTGTGTCCCAGCTCATCATTTTGAAGGGTAAATTTTGTAATTAAAATTTACAAAAATTTAAATTACACAGAGCGGTCACCTATGTTGCCACCTAGCTGATTTGCACAAGTCTGTAATGTGCAAATTACCCAAGTATGTGAAGTAACAAAAAGAAAACTTCTCAGTGTTCACTCTTAAGACAAAAAGCTGCATTTCAGCTGTTACTTGAGGTCTTTCTCATTAGCACTTGGAATAACTCTGAACATAATGCTACTAAAGACTTGCAAAGTTCTGTTTTAAATGTGAGCTAGCCTTATCTTCTGGACCTTAGAAATTCTAAAAATATATTTCTGGAACTTTGTGAAGAGGTGATAAGCCTTACAATAAAAGGTCTTGATGACAGTTATCAATAATATCTATGGAAGCACTGAGCGAGATCAGCAGGTAGCGGGCTGGGCTGCACAAGGTGGATGGCTTTTTATGAGGACACCAGGGTGAGGCGACTGTTCTTGGTATGACTATTCTCTGTTTCAGTTGAGCCTGTACAGGCTCAGTACAATAACTGATTCCCATTTTCTCCCCCTCTAATCCTTGTCTAATCCTTCACATAAGAAGGGCTCTGGGCTTTTAGGAACCTGATCACATGTGTTTTTCAAAGCCGTTGCAAAAATAAATGCTGCTTTCGAAAAAGCACATCCTAAGTGTTTTGGACCAAATGTAATTTGTTGCCAGAAAAATTATAAAATAAACATGATATGAAACAATTCAGGGATAGCAGCCAAAGTATGTGAAGTAACAAAAAGAAAACTTCTAGATTATAAGAACAAACTTGGGAGTTAAATAGCCATTTAACTGATTTGACTGAAATTGTGTGTTTGTGTGTGTGCGCGCGCGTCACTCCAGGGAAGAAATAGATCGACTCTAGTGCTAACCATCACCTTGAGCAAGAACTCAGATGTAGATAGCCTTCCTTGTCCTCATTTGTGGGTGTGACATAGCCAGTGGAGTCTGTTCACAAAATGAAGAGGCTAGTGTATGACCCCTGACCCTTTGAAAAGCTTTTAAATCTCACAGTAGTCCCTAGAACATTCCCTGAGGGCCTCCCCTGATGGCCCAGGCGGTTGAGCACAGCGCTGTGAAGCTGTCCGCAGCCTCTGCAGCGCGGTTCAATCCAGGCCAACATGTGAGGATCCCACATAGCGCGGCAGACCTCTCCTGTCTCGCCTGATGCTCCCCTCAGCAGTGTATTTCAGTCAGCTATTCACAGCCACTGCAGCATGTGTTCGATCCCCGACCGGGGAGCTACCCACATGGTGCAGCAAACCTCTAATGTCTCACCCCCTGCTCCCCTTGTTATAGGACAGGGAGAAGGGCAGCCCAAACCCTGCAAACCTGCCTATTCTAAATGGGTTCTGCCATCCGCCGCATCAACACAAAACATATGAGACTTTAATGGGAAGGATCTTTAATAAAACTAGGAAACAATACAGGAAAGGCAAAGAGTCTAGTTTCTAAATGAAGCACCCAAAGTTACCCGTCCCCTCGTGGGTAAAAGTCCATCCATATGGGATCGGCCCAGAACAAGGCCCCAAAGCCTGCTAAAAGTCTAAAGCATCTTCCAGTGGGGACCCACAGAAAAGGGTCACAAACAACCGGACAAGTCCGGAAGGAAAAGAGCAAAATCAACATCAAAATAAAAGCTGCCATGGTCACCTCCCCACGGGTCTCACCCACATCTGTGTCACCCAGTCCACGACCAAAAGACAAGCGCAGTTTCTTCACGTGTCTCTAGGCTCCATGCGCCTCTTCCAGGTCTCCTGGCTCCATCCTGCTTCCTTCCTCAGTCTCTTCTGCAGCTTCTCCTCTTCCTGCTCAGCTCCACCCTCCCTTGGGTGGGGCAGGGAACCGCCCCCTTTCCTGGGGACCACCCTATTACACCCTCAGCTGCGTATTTCAGGCAATCTCCCTGTTTTGCTCCCCACTCTGTCTCTGGTGGGTCTTCTCACCTCCTGCACCTCTGGCCTGCACCTCAATTCTTGTATGCATAAATAAATAAATCAATAGTTAAATAAATAAATAATTAAATAAAAGTGACCCCAACTGAGTGCGCTCTTCTTCCTTCAGAGGTCAGCTGCTGGATGCTTCTTTCTTTGGAGGGCTGGAAAAGTTTTGCTTTTTCAGAGGGCAGGAACAGAGTATGCCTCTTTCTCTGGAGGCCCTGCCTTCTGTCCTCTCAGGGCCCACCACCCTACTTGCCTAATTGGATCATTTCAGTTAATCCAATCAACATTTTCCCATTCTAAGATCCAGGCACACAGCTCAGGCAAGGAGGGTGTGTATTTTCATTAGATTTGTTAGTTAGGAGCAATCAGAATTCCATGCAGGATCAGCTCTTCAGGAACTAAAGGAGAAATTAGTTCCTGGAATGCTTTTCTTGGAAATTAGAGACACAGTGTTAAAAACAAAATTCATCCGAATGAATTTAGAGATCTAATTGGCTTTATTAAAAGATTCTTCAATGGGGCTAACTGTGGCTGCCTTGGATGACGTCTCTCTAGGTCAGCCCCATTTAAAAAAAAAAATGTATTGAGAGAGGCAAGTAGAAGGGCTGGTTTTGGGGGGAGGCTCGTACAAATAGGAAGGTTTTCATAGTCAGAAAGCAGGTGGGCCAAGGTTATTATCAAAAGAAAAAAGAGATTTCTTCAGGCAAAGCTACCTTCCCTCAAAGGGAAAGAGGGTCTAATGGTGCCGATTACGTCACCAGTGTAAACAGGAAACCCAGGTCCACTGGTTTAGAATTCCACTTTTGGGACAGGCTGAACTTGCACTTAGGTGAAATATTAAGTCTCGGTGGGTCTTGGCATAATTGAGTCCATCTTGGGCCTGTTTCTTCTTTTCAAAAACAGAGCAAGGGCCTCCCTGGTGGCGCTAGAGGTTAAGCACAGCGCTGTGAAGCTATCCACAGCCTCTGCAGCACGAGTTTGATCCCCGGCCAGGGAGCTACCCACATGGTGCAGCAGACCTCTCCTGTCTTGCCCGCTGCTCCCCTCAGCAGTGTATTTTAGTGGATCCACCTGTTCTGTTCCCCACTCTGTCTTTTGTGAATTCTCTCACTCCCTGTACCTCTAGTCTGTACCCCAATTCTTATCTGCATAAATAAATAAATATTTAAAAAACAAAATAAAAGCAAAACAAGTACTTCACCTAAGGATTAATCTGTCTTTTGGTGTCTTACACTGTGGAGTTTTCCTTTGCATGTGACAGTTCTGTTATTTTTCTCAGAAGTGTTCTCGAGTCCCCACCAGAGTGTAAATTCCACAATACGGAGAGCCTTGTCTCTCTAGTGCTGGAAACAAGAATGCCTGATTCAGAGGAAGAACTCAATGATTATTTGTCTAGTCAAATGAAAGAATGAATATTACATACTTTGCATGATTATCTCCTCTTTACAGATAAGAGAACTAAAGCTTCAAAGGAAAAACTCATCTAAGATGATCCTGTTGGGTGGGGGGGAAGGATGTCCTGAGGTAATTCCATGCAGGCTTTGTGGACCCTACCCCCACTCCAGACCAAAGCCATCAAGACATTGGGAAAGACAAATCCTGTCACTACCAAAGGGAAGGTTGCTGGGACCTGAGGGTGGAGTTAAGCAGCCACGTTTGGTATAAAAACCAAATATGTGGGCCTTGGGGGTCTCTCTCTCACTCGCGAGCCTCCTGCTTCATGGCTCGTGGCTCGCAGCCAGCTCTCAGAGTGCCATTTGGGATTCCAGATCAGCGGATCAGGTAGGATGCATTTTAAGACTTTATCTCCTACTTTTCTCCCTGAGTTGTACATTTCCTCATTTGTCTTAACCTTGTGAATAAACCTTTTATTAACCTTTCGTGTGTGCCTGCAGTAGAGCATTGATAAGTCCTTTTAAGTGCAGGTGAGGACCCACAGTCAGGCAACCTGTTTTGTATTGGGGCTGCCCTGTAACAATTCCTCAGCACCCCTCATAGCTTGCAATGGAGTTTTGACAGTTTGCCTTTTGTTAAATCTCTAACATTATATTCATGTGTTTAAAGTTAATTACTGGATTATAATAATAAATTGGGTTTATGGCTATTATTGATTGAAGCTTCCAAATTACTTTTTGGTGAAACACAGCACTCATTTTTCTCAGTATAATAATTTATTTTTTATTTGTGTGTGTGTGTGTGTTTGTGTGTAGAAGAACTGGGGCGTAGGCCAGAGGTGTGGGGGTGAGAGGATTCACCAGAGACAGAGTGGGGAGCAGAACAGGCTTTGTCCATGCTGAAACACGCTGCTAAGGGGAGCAGCAGGCAAGACAGGAGAGGTCTGCTGCGCCATATGTGGGTTAGCTCCCTGGCTGGGGATCGAACTCAGGTCATAACAGTGAAAGCACTGAGGCTTAACCCCTAGGCCACCAGGGAGGCCCTCAGTATAATAATGAAATAGCCAAGATGATGACCAACATTTCCATCATACATCTGAGATCTTGACTGACAATTGTGGCCTTGGATCTCCTCTTTCTAGGTCAGCCCATTTAAAAAAATATATATATATATATTCAGCATTGGGTCTCCATGGTGGCGCAGGGAGTTAGGATGCAACCTATGAAGCTTCTGCAGCCTCTGCAGCATGAGTTCAATCCCTGGCCAGGGAGCTACCCACATGGCGCAGCAGACCTCTCCTGATTCGCCCACTGCTCCCCTCAGCAGTGTATTTCAGTGGATCTGCCTGTTCTGTTACCCACTCTGTCTCTGGTGGTGAATCCTCTCACACATCCCCCACCTCTGGTCTGTACCCCAGTTCTTGTATGCATAAATAAATAAATCTTTAAAAATACCTATTTTTTTTCAGCATTATACAAACAGCAAGACTATCCCTCATTACTGGAGGTTGCTCTGGGAGGAACTCTGGGAAACCTGGGGGTTGACAAGTCCAGAGGCAGTGAATTGGGGTGTGCTTGAAATATTGCTCTCATGCACCTGCTCACCATGGGAATGTGGCCCACAAATAAATACTGCTCACAAATCAACTCTTGACAACAAAAGTGGTTACCAGAGGGTATGGGGAAGGAGGGGGTGGCATGGGAGGAATGTGTAAGGGGGTCAATTTGATAGTGGTGAAGGGTACTAGAACTTTGGTGGTGAAAAATGAAAAAACAAGTAACTTCTGTGTAATACCCTGTCTAAGCCTCAGTGCCTTTGTTGTTAAGATGGGGATAACTATGGCAACCTTCTAGGGTAGGCCTGCCAAATGAGAGAGAGAGAGGATAGCACAAGGAAAAGACCCTCACTCAATCCAGGCTAGTGAAGCCAGCCTCTCTGACGTTGATGGAAGCTTGGAGTAGAAAACTTTTTTTAAGATTTATTTATTTATTTATGCATACAAGAACTGGCCAGAGTTGGGGTGGGGGGCAGGCACTGAGAGGATCCACCAGAGACAGAGTGGGGAACAGAACAGGCAGAATGACTGAAATGCACTGCTGAGGGGAGCAGTGGGCAAGACAGGAGAGGTCTGCTGCGTCAAGTGGGTAGGTCCCTGGCTGGGGATCGAAATTGTGCTACACAGGCTGCAGACAACTTCATAGGTTGCATCTTAACCCCTTGCACCACCAGGGAGACCCCTGCTTACAGTAGAAAATTTAGGATGGATATTTTCACAAGGTCTAAAAAACCCAAGGTGGGGGCAGAAAGGGTTATCTATCAGTCATTACAGAACCAACCCAACCCAAGCCCAAATTGTTAAATTACACAAAGGAATAAATCCCATCAAAGAACAATATACAAAGACATCCCATGCTCTGACAAAGACCCTCCTAGATTGCTGCCCATTTGTGTCCATACAAGCATCTCTTTTTCGGGCCTCCCTGGTGGTACAGTGGATTGAGCGCAGAGCTGTAAAGCTGTCCGTAGCCTCTGCAGCACGGGTTCGATTCCCTCGATTCCCGGCCGGCCAGGAAGATTCCCACATGGCGCAGCAGACCTCTCCTGTCATGCCCGCTACTCCCCTCACACCCGCTGCGCCCCTCAGAGTGTATCTCGGTCATCTTCCTGTTCTGCTTCCCACTCTGTCTCTGGTGATTCCTCTTACTCTCCCGCACATCTGGCCTGTAACCCAGCTCTTGTATAAAAATAAATAACTCTTTAACAAAAAAACAAGCATCTCTTTTTCTTAATAAACTTGCCATGTGCCACTGAGTGGAGTCTCTGTCAAATTCTTTTTCAGGCCCCAAGACCCCATTCACCAAACCCCAACAACATCACATCCACTTGGGATGACATGTGCCATATATGTTGTATTTCCCTCCATGGAAGGTCACTTGATGTTGCTACGTGGCAATTTCAGGACTTTGATCACCTCAGTTGAAGCTAAGGACAGGGCTCTTCTCCTGTCACCCACGCCAAAGTGCCGATTGCACAGTTGAGTGGCGGTGGGTGCTGAGCACAAATGCCTGTTGAGGGAATTTCTAGTCTCAAACAAATCATTTGTATCTGCACATTTCCCTCCTTTTGGAGATAGCTTGCAAGAGAGTGGAAAAATTGCGGACCTAGCGCTATAGTCCTACTTTCAAGAGCACAGAAACAAGTTGGTTGCTGAACCTCATGGTGAAATTCCAGGCACAGGGACAAACGGATGACAGCTTGGGAAGGGAGTCCACAGTGACAGGGCGGGACAGTGCCCTGGTAGATAAAACCAGTCTTCCTTACAGACACTTTCAGCATGGATGCAGAAAGGCTCCCCGAGGACGGTGATTCATTGCTTCATCTGCTACTGGTTATTCCAGATGCTGCCTACAAGATGACTGTTCTCTGATCTTAACTCCCACATCCAGAAAGAATGGGTGAAGGCCGAGAGTGAGTCTGTTTTTTCTTTAAAGCCCAGTACACTGTGTGATTGGAGGGCAGTGTCTGTGTCCAAGACAAAGAGGGCTGAGGCAGAAAGAAAAGACAGGAGAATACTGTACGAATCTACAGTTGGTAGAAAACGTGATTTGGATACTTTGGGGGGTTGGGTTATTTTTTCCAATTTTAGGGAGTGCTTTCACTGAGACAAGTCTGGTGTGTCATCAAGACTGGGGTGGGCCACTCCCTGTGCCTACGGGAAGAAAATCATCTCTGCACAAAGCCACATAGGGCTCAAAAGTCAGCCCTTTTCTCCCTGTTTTTGTTGCAAAGACAAACTTAAGTGCACTGTGACGAGTGCTAAAAGCTCATTTAAAAATAAAAATCTTCTACCTACCTGAATATTTGCATTTAGAAAGGCTTCTGGGATTTCAGTCCTCTATAAAAATATAAATAACTCTAGCAGTAATTGTTCATTCTACGCCTCCTTCTCCCTACTGTCCCATCCCATTGTCCCCAAATATAAATCCCAACCCTACAACCTAGCTCAAATGCCCCCTTCACCACAAAGTTCTAATCATCACCAACACCCAAGAAAGGTAGGCACAAAAGAAATAGTTCATCTCCTGTATAGTTTGATCTCAGATAGACTTTGGTGTCCCAGGAAAAACAATACATGGGTTAAGGACTAGATGTCGGGCCTCCCTGGTGGCGCAGCGGTTGAGTGCTGGGTGGCGAGGCTGCCCGAAGCCTCTGCGGCGCAAGTTCGATCCCCGGCTGCTCCCCGGCCACCAGAGGAGGGTCCCGCATGGCGCGCAGACCTCTCCTGCCGCCCGCTGCTCCCCTCAGCAGTGTACTTCGGTCCTTCTGCCTGCTCTGCTCCCCGCTCTGGCTCTGGTGAATTCTCTCACCCTCCCGCGCTTCTGACTGTACCCAGTGCTTGTATAAATCAATCAATCAATCTTGAATAAATAAATAAATCTTTAAAAAAAAAAAAAGACTAGATGTCATGTCCTCCCCAAATTCCTGTGTTAAAGCCCTAACCCCCGGTGTGATATTTGGAAGTGGGGCCTTTGGGATGTGACTAGGTCATGAGGATGGAGCAAAGGATGGATGCAAAGATATGAGTCAGCCTGTCTCTCTCATTGCTCTTCACCACAGGAAGACACAAGGAGAAAATGGGCGGGCAACCCAGAGCAGGAAGCAGGCCTCATCTAGACACAGGATCTGCTGGCACCTAGCTCTTGGGCCTGCCAACTTCCAGAACTGTGAGAAATGAGAAATGAATGTTTATTGTTTAAATCACCTGCTCTATGCTATTGTTATAGCAGCCTGAACTAAGATAATGTGGAAATGTTAATGTTTCAAATTCATATCAAATCTTTGACTTAGTAAGACAGTACAAATGTAGTTAGAAAAAGAGAGAGCAGGTGAGAGAGGTAAAAATATTAAATGGAGAAGAGGGTATAAAAGTCTGTGACAGTGATTTATTGATTGAAAAGTAAAGGGAATTCCTCTGTCTCCTCCTCTAAACTATCCGTTCTGGACACTAAACACTCCCAGATGTGGAATGCGTTTTCCTTCCTCTGTTCTCCTCGGGGTGCCCTGACATTTGTTAAATGGACTCCTGGCTCTTGGCTTGTGAAGTCACCACTCCCAGAACTGTAAGTGGTCATCCCAGTTGCCTTGGGGACTTTGTGGAATGTACCAGAGCCGACTGACGGGAGTCGGTTTCTCTTCTCTCTTTCATCATTAGCCAGAGCGCAGGAGCTTGGTTAAAGCTTATGCAATTAAAAAGACTGGCTTTTGGAGAGGACAGTATTCTCACTACAGTGTCCCTACTTGAATTTAATCTACATCCTGAGTCCTTTGAACCTGAAATAGCATCAAAATACCAAGATGCTATGAAGAATGAACATGAATATGGAAGAAATGAAAACAGTTTCCTATTTAGTTTCTGGGATTATATTTAATTTTTTAATTTCTGGGAAAATACTGTTTGTGTAATAAACATAAAAATTGTCAAATGTTTTTAGTTATTCACTTTTCCAAACAAAGACTGAGATGCCACTGAACTCTGAAATTATGAAACAAGTATTCTGTGAAACTCGTGAATCTGACTCCTGTCTAACTGGCAAGACAGGACATAAAGGGAGCAGCTTTCACTTCTAGTCAGAGCTCCCACCTTTTAGTAAATAAAAGTCACTGGCCAGAGTCTAAGGGCAGCCTTTAATAAATACTTTTCAAGTGCATGATAGGTAGATGGAGGAGGGAATCTTACCAATAACTTGGAGAACCCAAATTTCATGTTGTGATCTAGTTCACAGCTTTACCCTATAGGTTTACTCAAGTAACAATTTGTATTATGTTTTTTTTTTAAGATTTATTTATTTATGCATATAAGAACTGGGGTGTAGGCCAGAGGTGTGGGAGGGGTGAGAGGATTCACCAGAGACAGAGTGGGGAACAGAACAGGTTGATTGACTGAAATACACTGCTGAGGGGAGAAAGTGGGTGAGTCAGGAGAGGCCTGCTGTGCCATGTGGGTCACCTCCCTGACAGGGGATCGAACTTGTGCTACAGACAGCTTCATAGTGTTGCATCTTAACCCCTTGAGCCATCAGGGAGGCCCACGTTTGTAATACTCTTTAAAATATTGCCTGCCTTTTTCCACCATCTCCATGACATATCCATCCCAGCATGCCTGGCTTCCCAACTCCAAGCCTCTCCCTACAAATCACCCTGCACCTTTCTGCCAGCCTCCTTTTCTTCTCAAACCCCCAGGTTGGGTGTCTCCATTTTTGTTAATGCTTTTGTCCTGAACTCTCCTCCTCTCTCTCTTTTCACTCTGGCCTCACTGGCTCTCTTCCTCCCAGCACGTCACCAAAGCCTCGGGGTGGCAAATCCATCCTCATTCCTAGCTCCATGCGCATCAGTCCATTTGGTTAAAAAGCTTTAATGCCTCGTGCCAACTATCCAACTTCCACCAATTCTTCAAAGTTTGGTTTAAATGGCATCTTGCTGACCTTCACTGTACCCCCTCTCCTCTAACCTGTGGTTACTTAGCGTCCTTGGCCACCAGCACAGTAGAAAGTATACCAGAGCTATTGTCTGCTGCATAAGGACAGCCGTCAAGGGGCTCCAACAATAGAGAGTGTCTCCCTGGAGGCCATAGTGGTTGCACCAGTGACTGTGCACCTTTCCTGCAGGGAAGCTGTCCTCAGGGGGCCTCCCTGCCCACCTCCTCCCTTGTGCCTTCTCCCTGCTGGTTTAGCACCTACAGGCTGTCACTCTCCACAAAGCCAATGTGAATTCCCTGTCTATAGGATGTGTGGCACTCCTTCAGGTCCCAAGAAGAACAGCTGGGCTAAAAATACAGAAGTCTAGAGAGTTCTGGTTAAGCTGTTTTAAAAATATTATAAAACAGAGACCAGAAAGGACAAAACAGCTACATTTCAGAAATATTTGTGTGCCCCAATTATTGCACAATCTCTGCACTCCCCTCTGAACCAGTCAGAAAAAGCAAAATCCAAGCTTTCCATGTACCATATATTGGGGCGGCGGTGGGGGCGGGGGTGGTGGTTGCAAAGGCCAGAAACTTCCTGAGGTTAATTTTATCTATTTGATAGAAACTTTGGAGAAGTCCAGTAAGATGGCAGCAGAGTGAAGACACTAGGCTCATCTCCCACAACCGAATTGCAGCCGAACAAAGTTAATAACTCCTGAAAGATAAAGGATGACTGCAGCATGGAGTATGAGCAACGGTCCAGCAGATAAAGGGAGGAAAAACTGGAATTGAACTGTTTGCAGTGATGGAGGGGCAGTGCAACCCATGGGCGGGGCAGCTGCAATATGGATTGCCCCTGTAATCACCGACATAGGAACACATACCCATATAGAGGACTTTGGAGGACCTGGCACTGCCCTGAATACGGGGATGCTCAGAGCTGGCATCCAGGAGAGAAGGTGTCCAACTGGAAAGCAGGGATGTAGTGTGATGACTGGCTTGACCCTGAGGCTCAAATACTGAATAGCTGGAGCGCAAGCCAGGTCACAGCATCATTTGTGTCTTCTCATGGGCATGGTTACTAGTTGTGTCCAAAGCTGTGATATTCAAAACACCTTCCACCCCCAAGGCCAAGATAACAACTGAATACTCTGAGGATTAAACACCTGATCCTTAACAATAGGAGCAAGAACTCCAGGGTTAAGTCTTTGTACTGGAAAAGAAATGAGAATAACTGCTGGTATGGAACCCTGCCTCAGAAACATTCCATGCCTAGCATTGCGTCCAGTGCTGGAACGCAGCATAGAGGTGGAGGCTGGCACAGGCTACACAAGGCATTCAGACAGAGGAGCTGGCCTAGAGGAGGTGACCAAAGGAGGCTCAATCCATACAGAATATGCCTGAAGAGGAAGTCAAGGTAACAGATACAACAATGTTTACCGAACTTAAAAAAAAAAATGGATATGGTAAAATAAGAATAGAATAAAGATTGAGAAGGTATGAGATGGATACCATTAGAACTAATGGATTAAAAAAAAAAAAAACTATAACTGGGGCCTTCCTGGCGGCGCAGGGGTTGAGTCTCAGCATTATCAAGCTATCACTAGCCACTGTGGCATGAGTTCAATCCCCAGCCAGGGAGCTAACCCACATGGTGTAGCAGACCTCACCTGTCTTACCCACTGCTCACCTCAAAAGTGTATTTCAGGGCCTCCCTTGGTGGCGCAGGCAGTTGAGTGCCGCGCTGTGAAGCTGTCTGTAGCCTCTGCAGCGGCGGTTCGATCCCAGCCGGCAGGGGAGAGTCCCACATGGTGTGGCAGACCTCTCCTGTCTCGCCTGCTGCTCCCCTCAGCAGTGTATTTCATCAGTCTGCCTGTTCTGCTCCCCACTCTGTCTCTGATGAATCCTCTCACCCTCCCGCGCATCTGGTCTGTACCCCAGTTCTTATATAAATAAATAAATCTTTAAAAAAAAAGTGTATTTCAGTGACTTTTCCTGTTCTGCTCTCCACTGTCTCTTGTGAATACTCTCACCCCCTGCACCTCTGGCCTATACCCAGTTCTTCTATGCGTAAGTAAATAGAAATAAATCTTAAAAAAATAATAAAAATACTATAACTGAATTAAAATTTAAAAATATATGAGGGCCTCGGGCCTCCCCAGTGGCGCAGCGGTTGAGCGCTGGGTCGCGAAGCTGCCCACGGCCTCTGCGGCGCCGGTTCGATCCCCGGCTGCTCCCCGGCCACCGGAGGA
Source organism: Talpa europaea (assembly GCF_964194135.1). NCBI lineage: Eukaryota > Metazoa > Chordata > Mammalia > Eulipotyphla > Talpidae > Talpa > Talpa europaea. Next base: position 20,205,228 of record NC_140082.1, read on the forward strand.
GGGTCCCACATGGCGCGCGGACCTCTCCTGCCGCCCACTGCTCCCCTCAGCAGTGTGCTTCGGTCCTTCTGCCTGCTCTGCTCCCTGCTCTGGTGAATTCTCTCACCCTCCTGCGCTTCTGACTGTACCCAGTGCATGTATAAACCAAACAAACAAATAAATAAATAAAAAAAAATGCCTCTATTAAAAAAAAAAAAATCCTTAAAAAAAAAAAAATATATGAGGGCCTCAATCACAGAGACACACAAGCAGTGGAAATGCATTCCATACTCAAGTATAGGGAGAATCAATATAATATCAACGACTATTCCACCTAAAGTCATATATCACTTTAACACAGTCCTCATCAAAATACCAACAATATTCTTCAAAGAAATTGAACAAAAAATAGTGAAGCTTATGTGGAACCATAAAAGACCTCAAAAAGAAAAAAAAAAAAAAACAATCCTGAGGAAAAAGGAGAGAACTGGAGGCATAATTGCATCTTGGCGTGCTTTTCACCTAGTATAAGGGATGAAGTGGAGTTCTCTCTACACAGTGTTCTCATAACACTCAAAGTAAAGACTACATTATAAACAACACTGCGTGGCCACATTCCGTGGCGGTTCTGGGGAGCTCCTGCCGTCGGAGTGCCCAGCCGCCCTGATGCAAGGAGAGACAGGTTCAAGATGGCCTGGGAGAAGTTGGGGCTTCCAGGTCACAGGCTGCAATGTGGATCGGTCCCCGGCCCTTTTCTCTGGTTGTTGGGCGCCACCTGTTGGCTGCTTTTATATATCGGGTTTCCCTTGGAGTGCCGGTCAGGCTGGCGATAGGAGGTGATTTGACTGCACTGCTCAGAAGATGGAGTTCCATACAGCCCTGGAAACTCTCTTAATTTTCAACTAAACTGGTTGATTGTTTTTTTAGTTTTCCTGTGGAGTTTTTAGGGTTCTCTATGTATATTATCATATCGCCTGCAAATAGTGATAGTGATTTTTCTCATACCTTGAGTCTTACTAACACACCCAAGTGAGATATCTGTGTATTTGACTGTTTCTGGAAGAAAATCACACATAAGTCCTCTTGCAACCAGACATCGAACTTTCACAGTTAGTGCCTGTTTTCATAGTGATTCAGCATTATCGCCCAAAAGCTCCTTTGGAGGCTGCTGGATCACTGGTGAACTTTCTCATACATCTCATTTCTCATTCATCTCATTTACAACTCCCAAATGAGATATCTGTGTATTTTACTTACTTTATCAAGAAAAGTAACAAGTAAGTACACCTCTTTCACGAAAACATTGAGCTTTTAGAGTTAGGGCATATTTTCAGTGTTTTCACCCCTAAAACACTCTTTGGAGGCAGTTGGAGCACTAGTGATTTTTCTCATAGCTTGAGTCTTTAACACACCCAAGTGAGATATCTGTGCCTTTGACTTACTTTCTGGAGAAAAATCACATATAAGTAAGTCTTGCAAGCAGACATTGAACTTTCAGAGTTAGTGCCTGTTTTCATGGTGATTCAGCATTATTGCCCAAAGCTCCTTTGGAGGCTGCTGGAGCGCTGGTGAACTCTCATACCCAGTGACTTTTATACAACTCCCAAGTGAGATAGCTATGTATTTTACTTACTTTCTTGAGGAAAGTAATAAATAAGTACCTCTTTCACCTAAATATTGAACTTTTAGGTTTCAGGGTATGATGCTGACTTAAAAACTTCATTTCAGACCAGAGTAAAGGAACTTATTCTAATAAATTATGAACACAATATACCATTAGTAAGTCTTATTTTAAGGACAAGAACTAGAATGAAATATTGAACTTAGGTTTACTGTCAGCAGTTACATTGGTGATGCGGCTCTAGAACTATTTTTTATATGTTGTATGACAATGAGTAAACTCATTGGTGTTTAGGGAGCAGGGTTTTCTGTGGGAAAAGGGAAATATAAACTCCTGATATATATGATATATATATGTGTGTGTATTTTGATTATACATGCTTAATTTTTTTTTAAAGATTTATTTATTTTTATACAAGAGCTGGGGTACAGGCCAGAGGAGGAGGAGGGTGAGGATTCATCAGAGACAGAGCGGGAGCAGAACAGGCAGAGGGACCGAAACACACTGCTGAGAGGAGCAGCGGGCGAGACAGGAGAGGTCTGCTGCGCCATGTGGGAATCTCCCTGGCTGGCCAGGAATCGAATCCGCATTGCACAGGCTGCCAACAGCTTCACAGCGCTGCGCTCAACCCACTGCGCCACCAGGGAGGCCCCTCATGTTTAATTTTTTATATTTTTAATTCTTCAGGAAAATATAATAAAGATGAAAGACAAGTGAAAAAATTTCTAAGAAAAAAAACAGACAGCTTTCACCGTATCAATAAGTGCTTACCTTCCTTATGATGTTAAAAATGCTAATTAAAAACTTCAGGGTTAAGAAATATTACAAATTTTTTCATTTGATTTTTACTATTAATCTCTAATTCAAGTATTATTTAGCCCAACAAGTCCTTTTCTAAACATTTATCTTACAAATACATTCACATGTGGATGTAAAAACGTACATACCAGAACACTGCACACATACTAGGATAGCTACTATCAAAAAGAAAAACAGGAAACAAGTGTTGGTGAAAATGTGAAGAAATTAGAACCCTTGTGCACTGTTGGCAGGAAGGTAAAGTGGTGCAGCTACTGTAGAAGATAGTATGATAGTTCCTCAAATTAATACAAATAGGACCATCGTATGGCTCAGTAATTCCATCTCTGAGACTATGCCCAAATGAATTGAAAGCAGGGTCCATAAAAACCTCTGTACACCCATGCTCATAGCAGCATTATTTACAATGTTAAAACATGGAAGAACCCAGGTGTCCATCAATGGAGGAATGCATTACCAAAATGTGATACACATACAGTGGAATATTATTCAGACTTGAAGGAAATTCTGCAATATACTACAACATGGATAGACCTTGAGAGCATTATGTTAAGTGAAATAAGTCTATCAAAAGACAAGTACTATGGGATTCCACTTATATGAAAGACTTATGAGTGTCCAAATCATAGTGACAGGAAGAATGGAAGCTGCCAGGGGCTACTGAGAGGTATTACAACAGATTAAGGAGGACCAGGTGGCACAGTATAAAGTTAGTGCTGGCAAAGGAGAGAACACCTGGGATACGACTGAAGATGCCCCACCTTTGGGACCCAGAGCAGTCCAGCTGGCCTGCTAGCCTTGCCTTAGGTGGACATAAAGGATTAAAAGACCACCCGATGGGGCCTCCCCGGTGGTGCAGCGGTTGAGCACTGGGTTGCAAAGCTGCCGGCGACCTCTGCGGCGCCGGTTCGATCCCCGGCTGTTCCCCGGCCACCAGAGGAGGGTCCCACATGGCGCCCAGACCTCTCCTGCCGCCCGCTGCTCCCCTCAGCAGTGTACTTTGGTCCTTCTGCCTGCTCTGCTCCCTGCTCTGGCTCTGGTGAATTCTCTCACCCTCCCGCGCTTCTGACTGTACCCAGTGCATGTATAAACAAAACGAACGAACAAACAAAAAAAAAAAAAAAAAAAAGTTTAAAAAAAAAAAAAAAAAAAAAAAGACCACCCGATGGCTATATCAGAAAATTATAGCTCAGTTAATGCCGAGAGGTCAGAAGCAGCTTTACATGCACATAAAATCTGGTTTCTAAGCACTATTCTCTAAAAATCCTATCACTTCCTCTCCATTTTTGCCAGGATTATCATTCATGCCTTCTCTCACCCTCACTATAGCTCTTTGTCATCTTTCCTGTGAAAGCACCATGTGTGTGATCATTACCATTACAATCAAATGATCAAGATTCAATATATGACAACTAAAAAGCTATCCCTTCACGCCAGCACATTTCTCTAATTCTGAATAAACACAGCGGTATATTTTATTATTAAACTTATGTTCATCAATAGGTGTTTTTTTTTCAATCCAAAGATTAAGTTCCTTCTTCTAACATATTAAAATATTACATATTTACATTAAGAAATATGCTAATAACTAGCTGGGTTGACAAAACTCAACCAAAAGTAAATAATTTAAAGTGAATATGAACAAATACATCTGAAAATGAAACCTGGATCAATTACCAAAAATAATACATAGGTGTATGTGCTGTCTGGCACCAAAACTACCAAAGCTTTGAATAAGGTATCTTTGAAAATGTTACAAATTCTCTCTAAGTCCATTCTTATTAAACTGCTTTAGGTGGATGTGATCCAAGATAAGTCAGGAGAGATTCATTTTCTGTATGTCGAGGTAGGAGGGTGACCAGTCATCTCCACTTTAAAAAATGCAAGTATAAAGTTGGATAAAATAGTTTGAAACAACCAGTTTCAGCACGCTAGAAAAACTGAAGACCTACAACAAACTCAGAGAGAGGTATACTTATGAAAATCACTGACCTTTAGGTAAGAACCATGTGCCTCTGTGGTATTGTTAGGCTTCCACATCTGAGGCAGGTCTACCAGTGCAGCAGTTCCATCAGGAGGAAAGCAGACTCCTGAGAACAAGGTAAGTTGCCAATGTCGCAGGGTCCCACTTAACTTGATAATTATAAGTTAAAGTGGTCCATTTTGATGTTAAACAAACAAGAGTTTTGCAGCCTATGGTTGCAATCCTGTTTGGGGAAACACAACAGATGGAGTAGCTAGGTATTTAACTGAAATTCTGGGAGAGTAAGAAACCATATGGATTTGAGAGCACTCTGGATTTGAGAGCACTCTAAATATTCCAGATGTACCAGAGGCATACTGGTCAGAAGTCACCCAGACATCCATGCTTGCCAAAGTCTGCACATATACACAAAGAAGCAAAAAAGCCCATTAGAAAGCATAAACCAGGGCACACTTGAAAATGACCTAAACATTGACTGTACTTGCCAGCCCCCACACAAACATCAACAAAAGAGGTTTGACTAATGGGGTTTGAATACAACCTTTGTACAATCTTTGCTAAACACTAAGGTATACAGACACAAATTCTCTGGACTGACTAGAATGAACTATGAAAGAAGACAAATCTGTGGGGAGAAAACCAGATTCTGTAATCACGAAATTATCTGAAATTCAACAAGATTAAAAAGCAAAGAAGCAAGTAAGTATGATCCTTACAAAGAGAAAAAGCAAATAGAAACCGAATGTTCTCCACATGTTAGAGTTAGCAAAGATTTAAAAAGTTATTGTGAACATATCCAAAGACCTACTGGAAGTCTTTTTTTTGGAAGTCATATTTTAAAAAATGAAAATGACAGTGAATAAAGAATTTTAATAAAGAGGTACAAAGTGCATAAAAGAACAAATTAGAAATGTAGAGCTAAAAAACAAAATAACTGAAGTGAAAAATTGAGATGTTTTGAGACAGCAAAAGAAACAGTTAATTCAAAGAACCAACAGATATTTTTTAATCTGAAGACCAGAAGGAGAAAAAACAGAATGAGCAAAGCCTCAGAGACCAGATCAACATGAAGTGTTTCAACAAATATGTGAGGGGAATCCCAGAAGAGAGAAACAGGTAGATAAATATCGTTGAAGAAATAATTTTCCATAATTTTTCAAATTTGGGCAATTCTTCAATCTACAGATCCAAGAAGTTCACTAACTCTCAAGTAGTACTAACAGCAGATCCACACCTAAACACAGAGACTAACTGTTGAACTATAAGAGAAAAAACGAAGAAAGCAGCAAGGTAAAAACAACTTATCACAAAAGGCGATCAAAATTATTTAAGCACTCACTTCTCACCAGAAATAATCAAATTAGAAGTCAATGTGATGACATATTCAAGTGATTAAAGAAAAAACTGTCAACCGCATATACTATATGCAACAGGACTACTCTTAAAAAGCCAGGGGAAAAAAAAGACACCCCCCCCCCCCAGATAAAGACTGCAGATATATGATTATATAAAGCAGTAACTGTCACTGTTTTTTGAACTACTGTAATACCTGGTAACAAAAGCACGAAGAAAAGAAAAAGAGAGATATTGGAGCAAAGTTCCTACATTTTACCAGAATACAATTTGTATTATTTTACCATAGAACATACCAACTTAAGATGCATATTGGCATTCCCATAGCAACCACTAAAATGTAACTCAAAAAAGAAGGAACAGTGGACTCTCTTAAGATGTGAGAAAAACAGAAAACAAATAGCAAAGTTTCAAATGTAAACACAGTATCGGTATTACATATGAATTATACATCTCATTTAAATTGCAGAGATTGCAAGACCAGATTAAAAAGATCAAGATCCATCTGGTAAAGGACGTGTATTCAGAATACATGACTTCTTACAACATATAATAAGGAAATAACTCATACATATAAAAAAATTTTAAGTCAGATTAGTTAAGACAGGAAAGACTTTAATCAGTGTTATAAATATATACGTGTATGAGTATACACACATACACACAGAGGGAGAGGGTTAAGAGAAATTGGGGGCATAAAAATATGGGACAAATGAAAGTAATTGATGCATCTGGATCAAGGGTCTATGGCAGTGGCAGTTCCTTCTATTCTGTTAACATCTCTCCATGTTTGAAATTAAATAAAAATTTTAAAATTAAAAAAAGGTAAATAATACTGGCTGTCGAGCTCTCTTTCAATTTCTTCAATGAAGACCATATACAGCTTAAGTTATTAGAAAACTGTAGGTAAATTTAATAAATCACTTCAAGAATATAATTTCGCTGTAAAACCAATACAATATGCTCTAAAATAACTTTTCTATTGAGTTAAATAAATTCATCTGTAAATCCTGTAACATGTTCATATTCACAATACTATTCACAATACTAAATGAAAAGTAAACTCAACTTTCTATAACTAACACAGGGTATAATTCAAGTTTACTCTAAAGGGAACTGACTTTTTGGATTACTTTTGCTTTCAATGCCAAGCATAGTTATAAAGGAGTTCTTATTTAATAGAATACTGCTGCTCTGAAATAAATTTTATTAGTCAGAGTCACAGTCATATTTTTAAAAAAAGACCATGAAAATGAAAACTGCATTTTTAAAAGGTTATAATCATTTAAATTCTGATTGTATGTTTACATTTCTCTATTCTTAGACCTTTAAAAAAAAGTCTACATATGGTCAATCTGGAACATAATTAAATGCATCTTAATGAAGTTTTCACTGATGTAAGTTGAAATTTGGTTTATCATCAGTTAAAGAGCATAATTTTCTTTATCAAAGAAAAAAGGGTACTATGGGGAAATAAAGATAATCCCCTCAATAATTTCACTATGATAGTGAAAATACTTGCTAGGAACTAAAGGCACAACTTTTATTCACATCCAATAGAGCAACCAGCCATATAATCTTTACTTTCAACTTAATAACTGATTGACATTGCTCAAACAAGCTGTTTTCAGTCCTGATCGTTCTTTATTTTCTTTAGCACATTTGCTATGGATTGCTAATTTGCAGTGTCATCAGAGAATAAACAAAATTACATAAATGTGATGAAAAGATTGACAGTGTTCCACACCCTAGAGTGATACCAAGTCAAGAATAAGAAATAGGTGCTGCAAAAGGAGACTACTGCAACGCTAATATTCTTGCGATAAAACCAGCAATCTATCCATTAGAAGAGAGTTATCATCTCACTTCCAGTTTCTTGCCCTCAAGAACAATCTGAATTTCTTTGGCATCCAAAGTCTCATAGGTCAATAAAGCTTCTGCTAGATTCTTATGTTCTTTTGCATGGGTCTTCAAGATATGTTTTGCTCGTTCATATGAGTCCTGAAATAGAAAACCAGGTATGTGAGAGGCAAAAAAACCTGAGATAAAAAAAACATAAATCGGAAAAGAACTCTATATACCCTAAAAAATTGGTCAGGACCAAACTATTTCGGCATATTCTAACTAACTAGATAAGTAAAGAAAATTATAATCATTACCCTTAGAAGGATTCTGATTTCTTGTTCAATAGCAGATTGAGTTTCAGGACTCAGTTTCCCTGTATCGCTGTAGGTCATAACTCCAAGCTAAAACAAATGGGAAGAGTGAAATTGAACAGAAGACCCAAAATACTAATAAATGTAACAGAGGAAGTAGTATCTTATACCCAAGAAGATATATAAAATGGGGGCAAGAAGTACAATATAAAATTGTTCTTGAGGACAAAGAAATTTTACGGTTCTTCTGAAAGTGTAAGACAAATTAAAAGTATGAATTAAAAGGAAAATGTAAAATCTTAAGTATGTGCTGTTTATCTTCTCATGAAAACTTGGCAGCTATTCCAAGTCCAGGAATCCTTAATTCAGAGTATTAGAATTCCTTACAGAGACACAGTGAAAATGCAGGAATGTGAAATATGTGGAAAGGGGACAGGGAACAAGCTCAGCAAACAGGCCTGTCATGTTCTACGAACAGAGGAAGCTATGAGTATTTGTCTTAGCATTTGATTAATTTGTGTGGTAACAACTATTTCTATCCCAAGCAGCTAAAATAGAAAGGGAATTCTACATTTTATTACTTAGACTACGTTTAGTTTAGAATAAGCTATGTCAAATCTATTTGTAATAAGATGGGGTAAAGAAGATATGATCAATTTCTAACTAGAACCCTTTCTTAGACACTTGGCATATCATTTGATACATGAAGGAGCTGAAATTAGTCATTACCTTTTCACTCATTCCAAATTTTGTAACCATCCGCTTTGCTATTTTAGTGGCATTATCAAAATCACTAGAAGCACCTAAAATTTAAAAATAAATATTGAATTCAATTTTAAAAATATCTTTAAACCAGCAAACACAATTTGAACTGAAGTCATTCTTTACAACCAACCTGTTGTAATGTGATCACTTCCAAATATAAGCTCTTCTGCCACTCTTCCTCCCATACTAACATCCATTTGTGCAAGTAACTGAGCTCTAGTTTCATTCCATCTGTCATTCTCAGGCAACAGAGATACCTAGACAATTGAAAACCAAAGAAAAGTTCAGACATAGTTTTGGGACACTTTGTATTAATAACCAGAAGTACCATTTGCAGAAAATTTAAAGACACTTAGAGACTGTGGCCAGGTGACTGATGACAAAACCAGTGATTTATAAAATGAGGGAAAATTATGAAGTAAAAGTGCATTTCACAAATAACAGGAACATAATGCTGCAATAGGCCTGTTTATTCTGAACTGCACAAAAATATTTAAAATATCTATAACTACAAAGTATGAGAATAAAACTTGTACTCATAACTGTAGACAATCTACTGAAGCAGTTACTCTGTTATATAACTTCTTTTGGAGGGGAATATAACAATTACATATTTAATATTTTTTTTTGGCATAGAACTGGGTTATAGGTCAGAGGTGTGGGGGGTGAGATTCACCAGAGACAGAGTGGGAAGCAGAACAGGCAGACTGACTGAAACACACTGCTAAGGGGAGCAGCGGGGAAGACAGGAGAGGTCTGCTATGCCACGTGGGTTATCTCCCTGGCCAGGGATCAAACTCAGGCTGTAGTGATGATAGCGCTAAGACTTTACACTTAGGCCACCAAGGAGGCCTCTTAATACATCTTAATGAAGTTATAATTTGCTGTCATTCATGATTTAACTTCATAATGTAAATATGTGATACGTAAAATATTTAGGAAATACTCTTGATTAGGAAATAAATTCCATAGGTATCTCTAATTTCAAGACAGTTCAAAAAGTTAAAAAAGAAAGTTAAAAAAGAAAGTATCAACTAACTTAGGAAGCAACCAAACTTTCTTTTTACATGTATTCATCAACATCTCCTACATAACTTTTAGGGAACATTATTTGCAATCAAATATTTTACCCCTGAGCTATATTCCCTCTGCTTGGGGGGACATTATCTGAAAGAAAAGAAAATACTGTAAGATACTTACATGTCCAAGTGTTGGCCCTCGTGGCATGATTGTAGCTTTGTTGATAGGCATTGCATCTTTAGTGTAATATGCAATAATAGCATGACCAGATTCATGATATGCAGTGATAGTTTTGTTTTTGTTATCAATCTCCACACTTCTACGTTCAGGCCCTATGGATAAAAATTTAATAAAATACCCCTTTAGGAATGAGTGAAACCCATTTGTCTTTAAGTCATTCTCAGAGTAATGCTTTAATCTTGCTCATTAGTATTCATTCATTTACATTTAGGGGCATAGGCTCATGCCTCTTCAGATGTATGTTACCACACCACAACTACCAGCAATTCAAATTAGTGTTGTTGTATTCGCTGAATAAATATCAAGGAGTGGAAATGCTGAGTCAAAGATACATTTCTTTTTAATATTCTGAGGATCCTCCATACTGTTTTCTATATGAGCTGGTACAGTCTACATTCCCACAGTGTCCAAAAGTTTCTTTTTCTCTATAAGCTCAACAGTTGTTTCTGGTTATCTTTATACAGGTCATTCTCACAGGCCAAAAACCAAAATTGTAACAATAATTATGATAATCCTTACACCTAAGGAGAAAATTTAAATATATTTCTAGAAAATAAACTTCCAATTTAACAAGCATGTCATAATAAACCTGTTTTGACTTTTTTTTTAAAAGATTTTATGTATTTATGCATACAAGATCTGGGGTGTAGTGGATTCACCAGAGACAGAGCAGGGAGCAGAACAGGCAGACCTACTGAAATACACTGCTGAGGGGATCAGCGGCCGAGACAGGAGAGGTCTGCTGTGCCATCTGGGTTAGCTCCCTGGCCAGGGATCGAACTCATGTTGCAATGGCTGGCAACAGCTTGATAGCACTGAGACTTTAACCCCTGCACCACCAGGGAGGCCCTAAACCTGTTTTAAAGTCAATTCAAGACCTAAAATCAAAATTAAATACTGGGAATAATTAGACTGAACTAATCAGCGATATTAGACAAGAGAAATGCATGGGTACCACCAACCGCTGAAGAATGTAATCATATATTTTTCCTGTAAGAGGCCAAGTTTTGCAGCTATCTTCAAGTATGACATTTTCATGTCCCTTACCTTTCATTTATAAACTTCCTCTCAAAATGAAGAAACTATTCTGTAATATAGTGAACACTGTAAGATGGGGGAGGGGGTAGGAAGAAAAGAAACGAAGGAAGCCTACCCATTAGAATTTTATCTTTGGAAAACTCTAGTTCCTTCATGGTAACCATTTCTTTTCCATCAACAGCTGCCTTTAATGCTGCTTGGTTTACAAGATTCTCCAACTCTGCTCCAGAAAAGCCAACAGTACCTCGAGCTATGATTTCTGGATCAACAGCTATGTAGATAGAACACAACATTAAAATTTCAAAACTAGCTCTTCACAAAGAAGTCACATTTCAAAAGAAAAGTTATGCTTATCTATAAAATATTTATCTCAATGAAACAAAAAACTTTCCTTAATATACCGACTTTTTTTCTATTATTTTATATTTCAAATTCATCTTAAAAATATTCATATATATATTCATTTTTAAGTATTATCTATCTGAATACTCTAAAGTAAACTTTTTTTGGAATCAGGATTCAAGATGATATAAACTCCTGGATACACACTTATTAAGGAAAGAACCTTTTTTTAATGGGCAAATAAAGGAAGGGAAAAAGGATAAATATCTAAAAGAACTGATCTTTTAAGACATTTATTAAGGAAGGAGCACAAAGAGAACAGAAATAGTGCCATTTTAGAGAATCAACAATGTTTGTATTATACAACTGACTTACACTGATCAAACTTTATTTTATTGAGATACCATTTCAAAATTTCTGTTCGACCCTTTACATCTGGCCTTGGAACTGTTACTTGCATGTCAAAACGGCCAGGACGTATTAAGGCACTAAAGGGAAAATACAAAAAAGAAATGTAAGTTAATTAGTGACTATGCTCAAGGTCAGTTATACAAGTTGCCACACTAAACAGAGGTGGAAAAGAAAATGGCAGTAAGAGGTTGATGAAGTTTTGAACATAAATGAAGAGATGGTTCTTTGTAAAACATGGCAAAAATAACCTTTTCAGTAACCACAGGCAGAACAGTTCATATAAACAGTATACACCCATCAGAAACAAAAACATGCAAGTCAGTCAAGAAACAAATATTCTCTAGCTATCTACAATGACTGCTAAATACACACCTCAGCTGCTAAGTTAAGAATTTTAGATGAGTGTCCCCCCAATATTTTGCGATACAGGTATATAACCACTTTATTGAGATGTAATACACATACCACAGAAATTAACGAAGATTGTGGTCATGCAACCATCACCGCAATCCAATTTTAGAACATTTTTGTTACCGGCCCCCCAAAGGAACCCTATACTCATTTGTAGTCAGTCTTCATTGTCCACAGCCTCTGCCAATCACTAATCCATTTTCTGTCATTATGGATTTTCTTATTCCTAATATTCATAAATTTAGAATCATAGAATGAGGTCTGTGATAGGCTTCTTTCTTTTAAATTTTCATCTACATTTAGCATGTAGCAGTACTTCACAATAATTTATTCTAATACTTACTTATCTAATGCCTCTGGAAAGTTTGTAGCTCCTATAATGATTACTCCTTCGTTGGGTTTAAAACTAAAAAGAATAGGAAAAGTTCATATTAAAAAAAAGTTTCTTTTCACTGAAAATTAACCCCACAAATATAAAAATACTCTAAAACAAAACTGTTTATCATTAATCTTAACAGCAAAGAAACAGGATTGCGTTTTCTTGTGCCCAAGATAATCAAATATCTGTAATTTTTTTATAGATGGAATAAGTTTTACACCACTGTACATCAATAAAGTTGCTAAAAATAAATCACCAAATCACCTGTGATTATATAATGTCACAATATTTATTCTACTCAGGAATGATGACCTCACACAAAAATCCTGAAAACCTGACTAAATTTTGAAAAATTATTTTACTGTTTACCCATTCAAATTATTTGCTCCTAGGTTTATTTGGTTTCAGTATGTCTTATATGACTTTAAGAAACTTTGGCCTCCCACAGCAACCCCACTTCTTGCTTTTTTACACTATGAAAACTGATACAACCTTTTAATCTATTACGATATTTAAAGAAAGTCACAAATTGTGTGGGAACCAGTACATTTTCCTTGTACTCTCGAAATAGACTAACACTCTCAATGAGAATCACTGTTCTCCTCCATAATTATACTATAATAAATGAAAAGAATTGCATAAATATCATCAATTAAAAAGAGCTGAAACATCAATTACCCCATTAGTAATGGAAAAAATACAATTAAAAAAAAAAATCTTGTCTTGACTTCTTAGACTTTTCTATTGCTGCAAGTCCAACGTTTTCCTTATCTCTAGAATGTTACCAAAATTTTCACCATATTATATGGACAAAGGAAGATTCAATTACCCATCCATTTCAGCAAGAAGCTGATTTATAGTCTGCCTTGAATATGGATGCATTGGAGATTCAATTCGCTTCCCACCAACCGAATCTAATTCATCGATAAATATAACACAAGGAGCATTTGCTTTTGCTTCCCCTGCAAAAGCAAAAAGATTCAGATTAAGTTTAATGAAATCAACATTTTTAGAACCACATAAATACTATTAAAAACATGTACGATTGTCAAAAGCCAATCAAAGGCATTCAAGGAGGGACAAAATAAGACAAAAAGGAGGTCTTAAAAAAAAACAAACCTGATTCAAGCCCAGTGGTTTGAATAAGATCAACTGGGTATTCCTTCTTCCTAGATGTACAAATACTACATACCATCAGGTCTGGAGACATTACATACTACAGAACTGACCAACATACAGAAAAAAACAGCTTTAGAGCGCAAACGCATCTAGCACTTCCATTCTTTTGACTATGTGGGGGAAAGGACAGGTATGTTTAGACTCACACATTAAATTATCTGAAATCAGAACCGAGCAATGACTATTTCAGGTGACTATCAATCCATCAAGTAGCAAAGAAAGGGTAAGAAACCTCTTCCTCTAAAATTAAGAAAGCATGGTATTGTAGAAAAAGATACATTAACATACTAAAAAGATTTCTTATACGGCTGGCTCCCACGCCCACAAACATCTCATCAAATTCTGATCCAGAAGCGTAATAAAAAGGAACATCAGCTTCTCCAGCCACAGCTCGGGCAAGAAGCGTCTTTCCTGTCCCTGGTGGTCCAACCAAAAGAATTCCTAAAAGATAAAGCAAACATGAATGGAGTTAAACAACAAAGAACACTGATAAGAACCTAGCAAAGGAACAATGGTTGATTGATAGTTTTGAGGCTGAAGGCAAATCAGTGACCAACCACTGCTTTGAAGCACAATAAAAATATTCGTCTCCATTAATGTTTCACTTCTGAATCATCTCCATAATTAATTTTTCTGTATCATTTAAATACTGCTTACATAAAAGCCATAGACAAGACAGAATTTTGAAGGAAAGGAATATAAAATATTTAACATCAAATATGATAAAATGTAAGTTTTAAATAAATAAATAAATAAATCGCAACAATAAAGTCATTTTGTTGAGTAATGGAAAAAAATAGAAAAACCAAACTGAGAAACATTCTACACATTAACTATACTCTCAACACAAGTGCTAAGATCAAAAAAGACATCCGCCCCCCCACCCCCATTTACACAAGAGGATGAGGATTTATCTTTTTAAATTAAAGAAAAATCTAAATGTTGTGTGAAGGGAGCGTAATATCTACAATTTATTTTCAAATAGTTAAACACGTATGTAAATACATGTAAAGAAAGCAAATGAGCAAATGGAACAAAATGTTTTTAAAAAGACGAGTTTAAGAGTAAAGAGTATGAAGAGAAATCTCTATACCATTTTTGCAACTGAAATTTGAAATGAAAATAAAATTTTAAATTACAAAAAAACCCCAAAATTGTTCATTCAGAATGAATGTATATTTGTGAAACAGAAATTAAGAGCTAAACCTCAATAAGTTAAATCTGATAAAAATTAAATTAGTAACACACAGAATTTTTAGATGTCAGTTTTGGTAAAAAGAAGATATCTTACCTTTTGGAAGTTTTCCTCCAAGTACAGTAAATTTTTGTGGATTTTTCAAGAATTCAACAACTTCTTGTAATTCTTGTTTAGCTTCCTCCACCTAAAGTGACACACCAAATAAATTAAATAATGATTATATTACTGAGGCATCCTTTTTTGACAAGATACACTTAACAGGAAACTAATTTGGGCTTTCTATTTGTTTTAGTGAAAGTAGTATACAAAAAGGCCCTCTGACAGATACAACCAGAGAGGATTTTCTCCTGATCCTTAATGCTAATTATCTAATCTCCTTATATATATATCCCAACAAAATCCATTTTCACTTCTTACATTTTCAAGAAATAATACTTTACTTCCTCTGGTTAACAAGGATGATGTTCAAACTGCTAGTACAATCTGTCAGTGGCATTTGATATAAACAAAAGGAGTCACCTAGTAACTTTCAAATCCAGACATTTTTTGTACCTGGTTAAAAACTGCAAGGGCATTTGAGTAGATTTATAATGTCTTTTCTTTTTTTTTAAGATTTATTTATTTATGCAACAAGAGCTGGGGTACAGGCCAGAGATGGGGGGGCTGAGAGGATTCACCAGAGACAGAGTGGGGAACAGAACAGGCAGACTGACTGAAATACACTGCTGAGGGGAGCAGCAGGCAAGACAGGATAGGTCTGCTGTGCCAAGTGGGTCACTTCCCAATAGCCAGGAATCGAACTCGTGTAGTTGCGGATAGCTTCACAGTGCTGACGCTTAACCCCTTGCGCCACCAGGATTTGTAATATCTTAATGGGAAAGAAGTGTGTGGTTAACATTAATTTGTGGTTAATTATGGGGTTGTTTTCATTTTAAAGACTCATTACTAGATTATAAGCCATTCATTTCTTAATAAATGCCAAAAAACTGACTAAAATTAAGCCATGGTGAACTGATATTATTTTATAAATGGCTGTGACAAAAAGTTTAGAAGATTTAACCTCCAAAATACAAAATATGCAGACTTGAGATCCACAGCAAGAATAAACTCTAATCTCGCCAACAAAGATGGCAAGCAGGACATGAGGTCAATTTTTAAAACTTGGATAGGTTCAAGAAAATTGCTTATAGAAATGGTGTGCAATTTTCCTAGTTAGCATACAACCAGAAGTCACAAATATAAATACCTTTTTCCAGAAAAATACCAGAAATAGGTGCCTACAGTGAGAGTATGATGACAACATGCTGAACTGAGCATCAGTCCACTGAAGGTTAACACCATTACTGCTCTACCAGGTAATAGAGACCCAGTTTCTAGCCTTTAATTTTTCAAGCAAACAAACCACTTTTTGTGAAATTTTCCAGTTTAAAAATGTTGCCCACCAATTTAAATTAAAAATGTGTTTGTATATATACTGATTTACATTTATTTTCAATTATACTGGCCAAACACTACATTTGCAATCAATTTGCAACCTCTCACTAGACTACTTTAAAAGGCTCTCAGTGAGAAAAAAGACCTCAAGTATTTTGGGCAGGGTTAAAAAGAAACTCCCTGGGAAGATATGTACTAAGATATAAAAACACAAGTTTCAGCAAAAGGACGTTCTGAAAATCCAGTTAAACTCAGGATCATCTGAGAGTCCTAGCACATCGCCTAGGACTATTTTCATGAACATACAGCTGAACAAGCAGGTTTTTTGTTAGGCTACGAATAATCTTTAAAAGTTATTCAGATTAAATTACTGAAGTTCACTCAAATGTTTATAAAGTTAATGGTTAAAAGCAAACCTGTCTACTTCTAGGCCCAGGAGTGTGTAACTGCTCCCCAAGATATGTGTACAAGAATACTCAAAGTAGCACCACTTGAACCAAAACTAAAAACAACTCAATTTTATATTTTATTTAGCATATGCAGTATTATGACATTCACAGAATTCTATGCAATGAGGACAAATGAATTACTCTTCCACGTAACAATATGAATAGATCTCATAATCATCGTGCTGGTAAAAGAAGCCACACATACCAGCCATGTTACCATTTAAGTAAAATTTAAGAACAGGCCAAATGAATGCATGATACTAGACAGAACAATGATTATAGTTGGGGTGAGAACAGATAACAACTAGAAAGAAACACTAGGAAGGTTGTGGTAATATTCTCTCTCTTGACCTGGGTGACAAGTGTTTATTGTATATTTATTAAGGTATGCACTTACGATTTGTGCTTTGTTGTGTGAATTTTAAGCTTCAATGAAATGCATGCTTAAAAAATAGTTGATTGGATTCTTAAAATATATATGTTGATTGGATTCTTAAAATATATATACACACACACACACACATACTTTTTAAAAGAGTTATTTATTTATACAAGAACCAGGATACAGGCCAGATGTGCAGGAAGGTGAGAGGATTCACCAGAAACAGAGCGGGGAACAGAACAGGCAGACTAACTGAAATACACAGGTGAGGGGAGCAGTGGGCAAGACAGGAGAGGTCTGCCGCACCATGTGGGTTGTTCTGCGGCCGGCGGGGATCGAACCAGCACTGCAGAGGCTGCGGATAGCTTCCCCGTGTTGCGCTCAACTGCCTGCACCACCAGGGAGACGGCTAAAATGTATATTTTTTAGATTCAAAGTATCCATATACTAAAAGAAGACCAAACTACATTTGATTAAGGTAACAGATAACTTTAAACTACAGGAAAAAAGGAAAAGAGATTAAATATCTGCAACTCAAATTATTTTCTCTCCCCAACTTCTGTGGTAAGAGAATTCATGCTAGGAATACGACAACTATGGAAGAAAACAGGGTTAAGAGGCTCAAGGCAGTGAAAAACCGCCCTTATGAGTATTTTTATGGTAGTGATGTTCAACATCACTAATCAGCAGGAAAATGTAAATCAAAGAAAGAGATAATCACCTCATACGTACTAGAATAAAAAAGACCAATGTCCTACAATTCAGTTCTGAAACTAACTGGAGATAGCATCAGATCCCACAGGCTAAGGGCTGAGTTCCATAAGACCATCCTCAATCCCACCCCACAGTCAACAGAAGCCAATCCTAAATCCAGGTCGTCACCTGTGTTTCCAACCAACTGGTTATAAAATGAAGGTTCCCACAACCATTTCTCGTGTTTGATTAGTTTGCTAAAGTCGCTCACTGAACTCAGGAAAAGAAATTCCTAGGTTATTGCTTACTTATTTTTTTTTTTTTTAATTTTTATAGAGGCATGTTTATTTTATATTTATTTATTTGTTTGTTTGTTTTGTTTATACATGCACTGGGTACAGTCAGAAGCGCGGGAGGGTGAGAGAATTCACCAGAGCCAGAGCAGGGAGCAGAGCAGGCAGAAGGACCGAAGTACACTGCTGAGGGGAGCAGCGGGCGGCAGGAGAGGTCTGCGCGCCATGTGGGTCCCTCCTCCGGTGGCAGGGGAGCAGCCGGGGATCGAACCGGCGCCACAGAGGCCGCAGACAGCTTCGCAACCCAGTGCTCAACCGCTGCGCCACTGGGGAGGCCCGGTTATTGCTTACTTATAAAGGTGTAATTTAGAACCAATCAGAGATGCACAGGGCAAAGTATGAGGGAAGCCATGCGAAACTCCCATGCCCACTCTCTTCGGGCATTCTCCTTTACTCTCCCAGCTCTTCCAAATGTTCCTTGAAATCCACAAAAAGCTCCTTGAAATCCACACTATTGGGGCTTTCTTATGAATGTGAATAATTATTAACTCCATTTCTAGGCCCTCACCTCTCTCTAGAAGAAAATTCCAAACTTTTAACTTTTGGTGACCAGCCTCCATCCTGAAGCTAGCCAGGAGTACCATAAAGACAACAGAGTAAAAGAAAAGATGCTCTTATGACCCAGGAAATTCCAAAAGATTTAGAAGTTCTGTGTCAGGAACAGGGGTCCGAGGGTAAATATGAGAACAAAAGATGACCTTAGAACTCTTAACATTTAGGATATTACCAGGGTTTTAGCAGCTCTGTGCCAAGAAGCAGAGGCATAAACCAACATATGTTTTCTCAATTTCCTATTTTTTAAATCAAATATTGACCATATACCATTTGATATGTCTGAAAAGTTCAAGGTAAACTTTTTAACTTACTCCTTTAACATGTTCAAAGGTGACATTTTTCATTTGGATAGGATCTACTGCAGAATCAAGTCCTGTTGTTGTCCGGAAGCGTACTAAGGGGAAGAAACGAAATGTGTATTTTAGACAGAACATAAAATTCCAACCATCTTATTTTTCAAACAAGAAAGTCTAGAAAAATTAAATATCTAAGTTGACATATATTATAACACAGTGAGAAGCAGAAATTAGGTCTTCTGGATTTGTAGACTATGACCAAAAAATAAATTATTCATAGGGACCTCCCCTGTGGTGCAAGGGGTTAAGTCGCAACCGATGAAGCTATCCGCAGCCACTGCAGCACAAGTTTGATCCACGGCCAGGGAGGTACCCACATGGCGCAGCAGACCTCTCCTGTCTGCCTGTTGCTCCCCTCAGCAGTGTATTTCAGTCAGTCTGCCTGTTCTGCTCCCCACTCTGTCTCTGGTGAGTCCTCTCACCCCCACCCCCCACACCTCTGGCCTACACCTCAGTTCTTGTATTCATAAATAAATAAATCTTTAAAAAAATAAAAAATATTCATATTCAAATGACAACTTTGTAATTTCCAATTAAAACTAGGAATTATTTTCCTTTCCTCCCTGTAAAATCTATTAACTGAAAATATTAAACCAACAGTTCTCGGCAGATCTTGTCTTTTAAGACTGCCCATCTGTGTCTATGTAGGAGTCTCTCCTTTTTCTCTTTTCCTCTTTTCCTTGCTGAGGAAGGAAAAAAAAACAACAGTTCTCAATCTCCAGTGAACATAAAATTGCTTGAAAATGTGTTAAGGTTCACAGACCACAGCCCAACACTTCTGACTTGTAGATTTAAGAAAGGGTCCAGAAAAGTCTTATTTTTAACAATCACCCTCTATTAACCTGATACAGCTAGTCTGGGATCTAGTCTTTGAAATACATTGCCTTAAGACAAACATAAAAAACTAGCAAAACCATTAAAAAATGAAAGGGGAAACAGATTATTTCACTTTTCATGTAGCTGCCTTCTTCTAACAACTGTTATTATTTGGCCACAGAAGATATATCAGTAACAACACAATTAAGTGTAAGAAAAATGTAAAAGCTTGGTAAGAAAAATATTTGACATGAATTATGGGCAACTATTACAAAGCCCTCCCCTTTTAGCAAGCTTCCACAGTAGACATATAAATGATTAAACTAAGCAATTTCTAATCTCAGAAGAAGCCAAAAATATCATCTTTAAGACAAACTAAAATTGAAAAACAAAAGTGATTAAGCAAAAATAGTTAACTAGAACTTCTTAACATACCAAGAGCATAAAAGTTGAGAGTAAATTTAAAGCAGTTAATTTCAGAATAGATAAAAAATAGTTTAGTGTAGACTTAAACGACATTATGATTGTATTCTGGGATGGCAAAATAAGACATATTGACTCATTTAAAGTTATCTTTAAATAAATTTTTATCTTTGAAACAGCTATTTCACTTTATATTGCTATTATAAATTCCTATGCATTTAAAAAAATTTTATAGCTAGATATATATCATTTTATAAAAATCTAGTAAAACTAACCACCACTAGAACATTTTTACTCTAACATAATCCTTGGAACGCTAACAAAATATTAATATTTCAACAAAACAAGTAAAACTTGAATTTCTACAGTGTTAAAAAAAATTTTTTTTAAATACATAAAACAATGTTAAAGTAATACGACAAGGCAGATGGTACATAATCCTAACAGACTGATGTGATCCCAAAGTCACCCATTCTGAGAAGTCTTGATTTAGGAATGAAAGGACTAGATTTTGGAATGATAAACATTAATGTTTTCTTTCTCTAAGTTCTACGCAGACTGACTATGAAATAGAAACATTTAAAGATTTTTTTTAAATTAGTAAGTGAGATAAATAGAGTATTTACCAGATAAAAATGGGTTTTTTAAGAGTCCATAAATGCCAAGCAGCAACAGAACAAAGAGAATCATCCGAGTTCGCCTTAGAGAATCTGGAGAAAGAAAAGACAGCTCGATGAAATGCAATTATTAGGTTACTGTCGGCAGTGATAGTTTATCACATGTACTTTTGTAACTTGCATTCTTTTGTATAATAGCCATGCTTTCCTTTCTGCACGGTTACCAAAAACTTCATGAAACCACTCACAGATCTGCCCTCTGGTTTCTCGGCAGCTTAAGTTACAAATATAGAAGCATATAACCCATGGCAAGTTAGATAACTCTTAGGAAAGTTACTTAACCACTTAAAAGAGTTAGAACTATGACTTCCTTTCAAAACAGTCCTCTCAAAAATGGATGGTGTCAAATCAACTTACCATTGGTCTTTTGTGTCAGTGCCTGAGCTTTTAGAAAACCCTCTGCAAAACCAGTTTTAAATGCATCTTGGTGAGCTTCAGGTATGTTTTTGGTTTTCATGAGCTTGTCCAAATTCTCAACATCTGATCCTCTGTCCCGTAAAAGAAATCCCTACATAAGAAAACAATATATCAGTATTGGTTACTTTATAGCTAATGACACTCCTTAGAAATAGCGTTATTCACAAAAAATTTATTAAAATTCTAAAAATAAAAGATTTTTTTTGTCAATATGAGTAATTGGATTAAGTCCCAACAATAAACCTGGAGACTAACAGTGGACCCTATTTGTATATCAATCATTAATTATAAAGAAACTGTAATAACACTATTTTGATAATAGCTAATAGGTCAAATGTTGACTTAGGATTCTAATGGCTTCATGTTCATACTCCTTTACCTCTGCTAGAAGGAAAACCTCAGTAATATAATAAATGTTCACTGACAAATCTCATATATTTGGCATAACTAATGATCTGAAAGTTTAAGGCTATTGCAGAGAGATATGTAAATTACTTAATTTTTTAAATTGTGTGGATAGGTGTGGTAGTAAAATATATGTTACCTAAGGAAGTCAAGAAAGGCCTTAAAGAGAATGGAATAGTTAACTAAACCACAGGGAATAAAGGGCACAAACAATATGACAGAGGAGTCAAGAATAGCTTCAGTGTTTGAGAATGGCAAACAATCTTGTGTGACAGGACTTTCAAATAATATAAAAAGGAGAGCAAGGTACAGACAGGAGGCACATTAAAAGATGAGACTAGAAAATGGTAGGCAGAGGTCAAATGATAAAATGCTGTGTACCATGGCAGAAGATGACAATAAAACAATGGAGTACAATTATTACAATAAAAGACTTTAGACACACTGGTGGGAGGCAGTGTAGAGAATAGACTTGGGCCTCCCTGGTGGCATAGGGGCTAAAGACAGTGCTGTGAAGCTCTCCCCAGCCACTACAGCACGAGTTCGATCCCCCACCAGCCAGGAAGCTACCCACATGGTGTGGCTGATGTCTCCCACCTCGCTGCTGTTCCCCTCAGCTGTGTATTTCAGGCAATCTGCCTGTTCTGCTCCCCACTCTGTCTCTGGTGAGTCCTCTCACTCACCCCCCACCCACACCTCTGGTCTATACCCCAGTTCTGGTATGCATAAAGAAATAAATCTTAAAAAAGGGAATAGACTCAAGGTAGCAAAACAAAAGGCAAGGATACTAAATAAGGGTTTATGAGTATAATCTAGGTAAGAAATAGTCATATTCTATCTGTGCAGTGGAACTAGTAATAAAGAAAAAGATTTAAGATACTATTTAAGAGGCTGGATCAACAAGACTTTAGTGATTAATGGATGTGGCAAATGAAAGATGAACACAGCTGATCACACCAGGTTTCTACCCTATGTAGAGGCTACTGATTAACACAGATAACATGTATGTAGGTGTAGGTTGGGTAAAAAAATCAAAGGAAGATGTCTAATAGGCAAGTGAAGAGACAGGTTTGGCACTCAGAAGAGTTATAGATATAATGACCACAGAGATTATTAATCTTTAGTAAGTGGGAAATTAAACATGGAGATTCTTATTTTAATAACTTGAAAATTGCTTATTTGAGGGGGGGAAAGGTCTAATTACCTTCACAAATGATGGTGCTATATGCTGTGTTTCTGCTAACCTTTCAGAAGTGGATTGTAGACGTCGTGTCCTTGATTTCAAGGTTTTAAAACCTCGAGACTGTATGAAAACTGAATAAAACAGTATCATATTTAGATCTCTTAAGTTTTTACAAGGAAAAAAAAATGCTGAAGATTCAAAGGTCTGACATCATATCCATATACCCTAGTTTATCTTATTTTTAACCCAGTTATTTCCTATTACTAGAATAATGCAGTGGTTATAATTCTTGTACACATAGTTAATTCTTAGAATCTCTCATAATTCCTAAAAGTAAAATTTTAAGCTTTAAACTGTTTAACACTAAGAAACTCCCCTCTAAATTGTTATTTATACCATGAATTTATACACCCACCAATGAATTATCCACACTTTATGCAACAATGAATAGTATAAATATAAATCCTTTAAACTTGTACAAATCTAATACACAAAATGTTATAATTTAACTCCATTCTTTTTTTCTTTGTATATACATTGTTCAGAATCACCAAATTACTGCTGGACAAACACAGTACACAATTAGCTCTTTTTTCTCACGTTAAGGAGATCCTACTATTCATAGGTATCCTTAGGAACTTTAAAGTTTCTTCCTAAGAGTTTCAATTTTGTTTTTTTAAGATTTATTTTTATTTATTTATGCATACAAGAATTAGCGTATAGGCCAGAGGAGGAGGGGGTGGATGGGTGAGACGATTCACCAGAGACAGAGCAGGGAGCAGAACAGGCAGAGCTACTGAAATAAACTGCTGAGGGGAGCAGTGGTTGAGACAGGAGAGGTCTGCCTCACCATGTAGGTTAGCTCTCTGGCCAGGCATGGAACTCATGCTGCTGTGGCTGGAGATAACTTGATAATGCTGAGACTTAACCCCCTGCATTATCAGGGAGGCCCTTCTTCCTAAGAGCTTTTAGGAATTTGGAATAAAAATATATCACAGGCACCTCCCTGGTGGTGCAAGGGGTTAAGACGCAACCTATGAAGCTATGAGCAACCACTGCAGCATGAGTTCGATCCCTGGCCAGGGAGCTACCCACATGGTGCAGCAGACCTCTCCTGACTCACCCACTGTTCCCCTCAGCAGTGTACTTCAGTCAATCTGCCTGTTCTGTTCCCTACTCTGTCTCTGCTGAATCCTCTCACCCTCCACACCTCTGGCCTATACCCCAGCTCTTGTATGCATAAATAAATATATTTAAAAAATATATATCACATAACCTTTTATCATACAATAAACTAACATTACTTTATTCCCTAATCAAGTAACATGCTAATGAGGGATCTTTAAATTCCCATATATTCAGGTGTTTTCTTAGTTATGGTCTTTAGTTGACTTCAGTCTTATTACATGATCAGAAAATGATCTGAGTCACAACGTTAAGAAAATTTACTAATACATGCTCAATTTTTATGTTTTATATAAATATTTAAAAATAGATCATCCTTCAGTAATATTGTCTTCTGCAGTAACCATTTCATTAGAGGATTTCTTCAGAGGCACTGAGCTGCGCACCATTTTGCTCAACTTGGTGCC
Source organism: Talpa europaea (assembly GCF_964194135.1). Taxonomy (NCBI): domain Eukaryota; kingdom Metazoa; phylum Chordata; class Mammalia; order Eulipotyphla; family Talpidae; genus Talpa; species Talpa europaea. Next base: position 20,229,858 of record NC_140082.1, read on the forward strand.
TGTCACACTACTTGTTTTCCTCAAATATGTGAGATTCCCGCTAATTTGCATTTTAAAGAAGAGTATTACCAAGGTGGTACATGTATTTCAACATCAAAATAAGGACTTATGGTGACTGAAAATACCTTCAGTGTTTGATCTAAGACCAAAATAATTGATACACTGTCTTATTTCTCTTTAATATCAATACTCAAACAAGGAGTCTGCAGAGACAGACTCCTCCCAAAATGTATGCATGCACGCACACACACACACACACACACACACAGGTACACATCTTATTATAAAGGTGCTTTTACCAACTGTAGCCCAAAAATTAGAAACCATATCATCCCTGTGTTTGGTCTACTTCTGACAATCTTTCCACTGTTTACTCTCTCAACCACCCGAGAACCTGTTATTGACTTGGAATTTTCCTAAGTTTTAATGGAAATAGTACACATCTCTTTCATGTCATTCTACTCCATGAAGATAAGTAATGCCTGTTTTTTCAATTTAAAACTAATCACTATCACCTAACACCTATCATTAGTGCCTGGTATTAAATAAATATGAAGATATATTTGATTTTGTTATCAATCTAATGTCATCTACATTACAATTTATAGAAAGCAGTCAAAATTTCTGATCCATTGAAAAAGAAAATTCAAACTATATTAAACCTTTCTTTTTCTTTTTCTTTCAAAATACAAGTGTTGCTTCTTACCTGGCCAGTCCTGAAGAGCTGAAGAAATGCTTTTAATATTTCTTGAATTTTGCCTATATAAGCAAGAAGATCGTAAAGTACCAAACATGTCTAAGTAACCTGGAAAGAAATTGAAAAAAGTAAATACTCTAATTGCCAAACTAAAAATCAAAACAAAACAAAGTCTTCTGAAGTGAAATAATTTTACTAAGTCTTAGAAAAACCAAAGTATATTTTGCCTTTTATTTGTCCATCTATGACTCCACTTTTATAAATATTTAAAAGCAGGCCTCCCTGGTGGCGCAGGTGTTTGAGTGCAGCGCTGTGAAGCTGCCCGCAGCCTCTGCAGTGCCGGTTCGCGGAGATGCCCACATGGCATAGCAGACCTCTCCTGTCTCGCCCGCTGCTCCCCTCAGCAGTGTATTTCAGTCAGTCTGCCTGTGTTCTGTTCCCCACTCTGTCTCTGGTGAATCCTCTCACCCCCCGCATCTGTGGCCTGTACCCCAGCTCTTGAATGCATAAATAAATAAATCTTCAAAAAAATATATCATCCAAAGAGAAACTCATGAAGCTGACGTCCTTTTCAACACACTGCCCACTTATTATAATACCAGACTGTTACAAGTCAAAGAAGAAAACAGGTGGGTGTTTTGTAAAAGAAAGGATCATGACTGGTTCTTAACTGTATCATCAGAAATCAGTAATCCAGCAAATGTTTGTCACCTTAAAAGCCAAACCTGTTCCTGGAACAGAAAAAGGAAACTTGTGGAAGACTAGTGATTTGTTGATATTAAATTTTATTAAGAAAAATCTATATAAAATATATAGTTGAGTTTAAAATACTGTGCTGATGTTATATCTTGGTTTTGGTAATTGTATCATGGTTATGTAAGTAGTCAGTATTAGCAGGAGTCAGGTGAAGGATATATAGGAACTCTGTATTTTCTTTGCAACTTTCTGTAATTCTAACTTATTCCAACATGAAAAGTTACCCAAAGCGGGAGAAGGAACAGCCCAGGAAAGAATTTGGCATGTACATTCTGAAAGTTAATAAACTGCACCTTTTATAATTCATTATTAACAGTACTAAAATGGTTAATTTTACTTGGAACAAAAAATATGAACTTACCATATTTATTTTCAAAGAAGGACTGTGCAGAGACATGAGAAGTATGCCAATGGGAAGAAACTTTTTTGTCTTTACAAAATCCAGGAAGTAGACTGTCTACCAGTTGATCAATCTGTCCAATTTTCAGTTCAGATAATCCAAGGTCCCTCAAATTAAGTACAGACTGTAAAAGATTAAGTCAACCAAATAAGCATTAATATTATCAAGATTTATCAATCATATGAGGTTTGACTAAAGTTAAAAAATTCTATTTCCAATGTTATCACCAGTTCATAGAGCTTTATAACTTCCTTCAATGCCTAATACCCAGAAACAACAGCTTATTTGATAAAGAAAAGGTATGCTGTGTTACCACAGGACATTTTACTCCTCTGGCCTCATTGCTGAGATCCCTCTATGAACAGAGAAGTTCTATAGTTACCCACATCTAACTTTTAAAAAGGAGGGGAACATAAACAAAGTCAAAATGGGGAGAAAATACACTCATCTTTAAACAGTTCTAAAGTAATTACAAATAGGATAGTGAGCGATTTTCTTATCCACACGAGCTGACAAGGAGATATTAAAGACAGAAAATATTTATATCAGCTAAAAGCTCAAGTAAAAAGAACCAAAGTAAACAGAACAAGTGTCAGTTTCTTATGGTGGATGTAAAGTTAGAGCCAGAAATCACATAGCTCTGGATTGATGCTGAGGGCCATGTAACTTATCAGCTTTGTTATAAGTCACTCATAGTCTTAAAATTCATTACCTCATTAGTGAAGTGACTATGAAATATGCCCTGCCTATTTCACAACAAGATAGTGTGTCTCAAAGAAAAAGATCATGCCTTTGTTCATCCAAGTATCTTAACATAAAAGCATGACAGAATAGTTAAAAGTGCCTCTTAAGCTACTAAAGACAATACAATACAAAGGATATTGTAATTAAAACAGAAGTACAATACTTAAGAGCTACTATTCAAGTTACTATTTAAAATGGGAAATCAAAAATTCTTATTTATATACTTAGACATTAAAAGGAAAATGAAGTTTCTTCACTAAGAGAATAATTTTTCCTACTTACTGCGTGTCAGATACTAGGAACATAGACACAAAGTACATGTAAACAACATGGTAACTATTATTTTTTTTATTTTTTTTTATAAATTTTATTGTTATATTCCCCATACAATTGCAGCCCCCCCATTTTTATAGAGTAATACTTGAAAAAGTGGTGTGAGAACATAGAACACACAAAGTGTCACTGAAGTCTTCTAATATACAAAATGAGAGGGAGGAGGTTGTGGGGAAGGGAGCAAACAGAATCACCAAAAGGCCAAGAATATTTGAAACGTAGTAAAAAGTTTAGTGTTGGAAGAAGAGATTAGAAAGTGGGCCATGGTCAAATTATGCAGAGTCTTGTTTAATGTGGTTAGCTTTGTTTTGTAGGAAGAACACAGACAAATAAGACATACTGGATGAGAGTAGGCTCATGGAACAAGAGGAAAATGGAATCAGCCTGAACTAAGCCTTGCTAAGGATGGAAATAACAAATCATAGCCTACAGACATTTCAAGAAATCAAGAGTATAGTGATCGAGAGGGAAAAGGGTTTTCTGGATGGATGTACTGGTTATCAATTTGTTTTCCGGAGTCACTCTTCATAATTTTTTTTAAGATTTGTTTTATTTATTTATGCATATAAGAACTGGTATGTAGGCCAGAGTTGCGGGGGAGAGGGGAGAGGAGAGGATTCACCATAGACAGAGTGGGGAGCAGAACAGGCCGATCTACTGAAATACCCTGCTAAGGAGAGCAGCAGGTGAGACAGGAGAGGTCAGCTGAGCCTTGTGGGTTAGCTCCCTGGCAGGGGATGGAACTCATGCCGCAGTGGCTGGCAATAGCTTCATAGTGCTGAGACTTTAACCTCTGTGCCACCAGGGAGGCCCTACTCATTTTGTTAATGAACATGGGTCTGGGCCCTTTAAATATTTGTTCTTTGCCAGCTGGCACAACATTAAACTTTCTCAGTAGGAGGTAAGGGAAAGACATTGTAGGAGGAAAGTCTTTGTTCCTGGACTCAGCAGGCTGCAGTCCACAACACCAATGGTGAAATGGACGTTCCAATGAAAACCCTTTGATAAAAACAAAGTCAAGGGACCTCCCAGGTGGCGCAGCGGTTGAGCACTGGGTTGCAAAGCTGCCCGCAGCCTCTGCAGCGCCAGTTCGATCCCCAGCTGCTCCCCGACCGCCAGGGGTGGGTCCCACATGGTGCTCCCCCATGGTGCTCAGACCTCTCCTGCCACCTGCTGCTCCCCTCAGCAGTGTACTTCGGTCCTTCTGCCTGCTCTGCTCCCGGCTCTGGCTCTGGTGAATTCTCTCACCCTCCCGCGCTTCTGACTGTACCCAGTGCTTGTATAAATAAATAAATAAATCTTTAAAAAAAATTCAAACAAAGTCACACATAGCAAAGGAAGTGACAGTAGAGATGAGGTAGGATGCTTAAGGAGAATGAATATGTTTTTTGAAGCAATAATGAGCACACATTAAAGACAATACAGGGCCTCCCCGGTGGCGCAGCGTTTGAGCGCTGGGTTGCGAAGCTGCCCATGGCCTCTGCAGCACCGGTTCGATCCCCAGCTGCTCCCCCAGCCACCGGGGAGGGTCCCACATGGCGCGCAGACCTCTCCTGCCACCCGCTGCTCCCCTCAGCAGTGTATCTCGGTCCTTCTGCCTGTTCTGCTCTCCGCTCTGGCTCTGGTGAATTCTTTCACCCTCCCTGCGCTTCTGACTGTACCCAGTGCTTGTATGAATGAATGAATGAATAAATAAATAAATAAATAAATAAATAAATAAATCTTAAAAAAAACAAAAAAACTATGGCACCTGTCCTTAAAATAAATAAATAAAGACAAACAATACAACTATTGAATGTATATCAGAGGTCAAACCACCTCTGTACTTGAGATCTTAAGAGTCTCCAGAACCACCCGCCAAGTCCCTAAAATGTACTTCACTGCTGAGCTGGCAATTTTACTTAATGAAACAGTCACAAAGATTTAGGAACATGGATCATAAAAATGGTGTAGTTTATGGAAACAAAAAATTGGAAACAATATTCAACAATGGGACATTATACAATGAGCACTCAAGTTATTAAAATATAGAAAATGTATGGCATACGAAGTTCAAAACATTATTAAATGAACAAAGCAAAATCTAAATCAGCATATATAAATAAAAGAAATAAAAAACAAAAAAATCAGTACATGCAGTATAGTATAATTATTACACACATACAAGTGAAAAAGGGAAAACATATAAATACGAAATGTTAACAGCATTATTCCTGAGGAATAGGGTTACAGATAATTTTATTTCTTCCATCTATATAATTTTTTCCAAAATTAGTATAATTTTGTTGCATGTAGCAGTTTTGATACATGTATTTGTACTAGGAAAGTACTTTTGGACTTTATTTGGGAGAAGCAGAACAGTAGAAAGACGACGATTACTTACAGAAAAAGGCAATAGGACCTGGGTAAATAGCATAAAAATAAAGCACAAAGATAACAAAACCAAACTTTTCATCTAATTATAAAATTTTATCCTAAGAGTCACCCCACAACCCCAAAGCAAACTTTTTTCCAACTCCTCTATTTTCCTTGACCATAGTCACATATTGTGGGACTAAGAAATAACCTATTTATGGATTAAAGCGGCTTTTGGGAAACAACTATATAGTATATTTTCTATGTCAAAATGTATTCTGGGCTATAAGCAACTATTAATGAAGCTTACACATACAAAGGTTCCTATTTTAAGAATTCTCTAGATCCTAGAACACTGATTTGAAATTCCATGAATACTGAAATTTTAGTTTCATACCTTATACATTTCACTTTCAGATACCTATATTACACTAAAAGCTCCTGTAAAGCAGTGAATACTATTATATCTTCCCTAAGACTTGGGAGGCAATTATGGCAAGCTAGCTGTGGGTTCACCGCTGCTATAGAAGAACAGGAAAGAAATCTAAATAGCATCACAGAAGTAGTAATCTAGGATATGAATACCAAGTAGCTGCCACATGACACGTCTTATAAATTACATGCTGAATAAAACAAAGTAACTTTCCATGTGTACAATGAAGCCAGAATGAAACATCTTTAATCACAAAGGAGATTAAATTGAAGACAGAAATCACATTACCAATGTCTAAACAGAGACAGGTATTTCCAATATATTTACAATCAAAAAGGCTTTCTCACACAAGCAGAGTAAAAATTATTACCTCGTTGCTGGGAGCCTCGTGTTCAGGAACTACATCTCGATGCTGGTTTTTAGGAACTGATGCACTTATAGAAATAGATGTGCTTTTTGGAGAATGGAAGGCATTGATGAGATGACTCAGAGGCACTGTAACCTAGATGAGTAAAAAAGTGGAAACTAAGTTGAGTGGGTTATAAAATAAAACCAAAAAATCTTTTTTTGGGTCAGGATTTGGGATTTGTCTATATCTTGAGATTTGTATATTTGTGTGTGTGTGTATGTATATAAACTGTATATTAAAAATTACAAATACTCAGATTTATTGCTGGTAGGAATGATACTGGTATAATTCTTTTAGGATAGTATTCTGGCTACATGAATCAAAAGTATTAAAAATACATACATTTCATTGTTCCAGCAATCTAACTTCTAGGAATTTATTCTGTAAGGAAATAATCTGTAAGTGCTTGCATATGCATAAATGGCAATATACATCAAAACATTAAAAAAATGTTTAATTAGTAAAAGCTAGAAATATCTACCATTAAGAGAGTGACTAAATAAATGACACCACCACAAAATGAAATGTTTCAGACATAAAAAAAAGTAAACACATATTCATAATTTTATTCTTCTCAACTTCCCCACTGTATTACCTACCTTGTTCTAAGTCACCATCATCTAAATGTGGACTTTTACAATAGCCTCCTAACTACTCCTACATTTTCTCTATTAAAATCAAAGTCAGATCATATCACTCCTCTGTTCAAAACCTTCCAATGGCTTCTCTTCCTTCTCACTTACAATAAAAGCAAAGTCTTTACAACTAAGACAGGACAAGCCCTTTTTTCACCTCTAATACTTTATCCACTACTACACTTCCCCCACCCCCACCCTGTTCATTCTCTCTGCTCCAGCCCCATATTTGCTGTTCCTGGAACACACTTGGCAGGCTCTTACCTAAAGGTCTTTGCAGTGCTATTTATTCCCTTTGGTCCAGTTATTAACATAGCTTGCTTTTGTACTCTTAAGTTAACTCAAAAATCATCTTTTCAAACATCTTTTTCCCTAACCAACCTTAACATTTCAACAACCCTCCCCTAAAAAACATTCCTTATCCCCTTTTGCTGCTCTTTCTTTTTGGTACTTACACTAATACTATGTGCATATTTTATCTATGTATATACATCAAAACGAAAACCGGTCAGGTTACTCCGTGCTTAAAAACACTCAATGTTCCCAAGACTCTTAAAACGAAATCCAAAGTCCATTATAACTCCGTATGATCTGACTCAAGTCTTCACCTCATTTCTGTCACTGTGCCTCTTTCATCATCACTCTCCAGTCACACACGCCTTATTTTTGTTCTTCCAATCAGTTTAGTTCTTCCCATCTGAGGACCTCCGGATATCCTTCTGCTGGGGTACCTGTTCCCTTCCCTTCACTCATCACCTGGCTAAGTGAAGAGTTTACTCCTACTCACTCATCTTTTATTTGGTATCAAGATTCCACATTTGCTTTGTTCATCTGGCGCAGTACTAATGCTCACAAAGTATCACTTCCTATCACTTCAGTTTCTATTATCCAGCCAATACTGACAAAAAGGGTATCCAAAGGCACATAATTGCATGCTGAAGCCAAGAAACTTAAGAATCAAAAAATTATTTTTAAACCTGAATGCTTTCCCAAAACCCTTCATGTGCAAAAACTGTGAGAACCTTCCAAAAGTTACCAAAATGTCACCATCGACTTTTAAACCAAGAAGGAAAATAAACCAAGAAGGCAACTATGGTCCCAAATGATTACTCTGAAAGAAGATGATTAAAAAGCCTCGTAATCACTTTCGTGCTACCCTCTCTTTTGCTTTACGAAAGGATGGGGAGGAGACTGAATCAAAATTTTAACTGCAAAGCAGTCAGTACCTTGAAATAGCTACACAAAGACACAAAAAAACCATTTCAGGTCAAAATCGGGAAAGCATTCGTGGTAGATTATTCATTCTTCATTGCTGTTGTTATAGCACGTTTGGATGAAATTCCACTTAAAGGGAAAACAGGGAATTAAAGTGATGAATACTAAAGTCACTGGGGTGGGAAAGCCGGAAAGCGACCACTATTCGCTCTCTCTACATATACGAATGGCCCAGATGTTTCCCCAACGCCACCCCAAAATGCCCGGCAATGAACAATGCCTGATTCTCCAGCAAAAATTCCACGCAATCAACTCGATCAGCCAAGGTCTGCATCACGCTCCAACACCTCCCTCTCATCATCAGACCTTTACTAAACCTCAGGCCCGACTCTCAGCGTTGCCCCTGATGCACTTTCTCAACCCCGGGCCTGCTGTTGGGCTCATCACGTCCCTCTCGGTCCCTTACGAGAAACTTCTCCCACGAAACACAAATGGCAAAAAGCCGCAGGCAGGGCGGGACAAAACAGACGGGATCCCTCACTCACCTGGGGCTGCACCGTGCTGGACAGAGAAAACATCTCCGGGCCCTCGGCCACCTCACCCGCCGGCCGAAACTCCCCGTGCGCTCGCGGCTCGGCAGGGAGGCGCTGAGCCCTCTTGGCCCCCTCGCTCCCCCACCTCTTTTTGCCCCAGACTCTTCTTAGAAACGGAAAATGGCCTCTCCTTCCTACAGCTGCTGCAACGACACAGACACTCTGGCCCGGAAGGCGAGGCGCTGGGCCACAGTACTTCCGGGGCAGCCGCACCCCCGCACCCGACCCCGCCGGGCCCCGCCTTTTGGGGGCCGGCGCGTCTGCCCGGCTGCTGAGGGCCACCGCCCCCCAAAGTAGCTCTAGTTCTCGGTGGATGGTGTACGTGCTGGGAGCCCACAGCTCCCTGGCTGAGGATTTCTTTTTCTTTTTCTTTTTTTTTTTTTTAATATTTATTTATGCATACAAGAACTGGGGTACAGGCCAGAGAAGGCGGGGCGGTGAGAGGAGTCACCAGAGACAGAGCGGGAAGCAGAACAGGCAGACTGACTGAAATACACTGCTGAGGGTGTAACAGGGTGGTCCCCAGGAAAGGGGGAGGTTCCCTGCCCCACCCAAGGGAGGGTGGAGCTGAGCAGGAAGAAGAGAAGCTGAAGAAAAGACTGAGGAAGGAAGCAGGATGGAGCCAGGAGACCTGGAGGAGGCGCATGGAGCCTAGAGACACGTGAAGAAACTGCGCTTGTCTTTTGGTCGTGGACGGGGTGACACAGATGTGGGTGAGACCCATGGGGAGGTGACCATGGCAGCTTTTATCTGGATGTTGATTTTGCTCTTTTCCTTCCGGGCTTGTCTGGTTGTTTCTGACCCTTTTCTGTGGGTCCCCACTGGAAGATGCTTTAGACTTGTGGCAGGCTTTGGGGCCTTGCTCTGGGCCAATCCCATTTGGATGGACTTTTACCCACGAGGGGACGGGTAACTTTGGGTGCTTCATTTAGAAACTAGACTCTTTGCCTTACCTGTATTGTTTCCTAGTTTTATTAAAGTTCCTTCCCATTAAAGTCTCATGTGTTTTGTGTTGATGCGGCGGATGGCAGAACCCATTTAGAATAGGCAGGTTTGAGGGGTTTGGGCTGCCCCTCTCCCTGTCCTATAACAAGGGGAGCAGCGGGCGAGATAGGAGAGGTCTGCTGTGCCATATGTGGGTTAACTCCCAGGCTGGGGATCGAACTCAGGCCATCGGGGTGAGAGTGCTGAGACTTAACTTCTAGGCGACCGGGGGAACCCCCAAATATTAATTTTGATGAAGTACAATTTGTCTATTTTTTTTTTTTAATTAGAAATCACATTTTAATATGTATAATACTTATCAATGTGTACACATATATAGCTCTTTTCTATGACAATGAAAAACTTGCATTCCATCATCCTCAAAATATTTTTTTTTTCTCACCCTCCCACACTTCTGACTGTACCCAGTGCTTGTATAAATAAACAAAAATAAATCTTTAATAATAATAAAAAAAAGATATGTGGGGAGAAATGAAGTCAGACCCAGGTAACACCACAGAAGTGTCTGGGTAGATATATATCCTAAACACACTACCTAATATTTTTTTTTTTTTTATAAATTTTATTGTTATATTCCCCATACAATTGCAGCCCCCCATTCTGACCCCAATCCCTCCCCTCCCGCCCCCGCCCCCCTAAAAGTGTCTCTGGTTCATAGTTTTTTGTTGATTTTGATTTTCACTTTCTTATAGTTATTCATTTTCCTGGTCCCTTATTTAAGTTTTCTAGATTCCTGCTATGAGTGAGACCATCTGGTATTTTTCTTTTTCTTTTTGGCTTATTTCGCTGAGCATGATCCCTTCCAGCGCCATCCATGTTGCAGCAAATTGCATGTGTTTATCTTTTTTGAATGCTGAGTAATATTCCATGGTATATATGTACCACATCTTCTTGATCCAGTCATCTATTTTTGGGCATTTGGGTTGTTTCCAAAGCTTAGCTATTGTAAACAGTGCTGCTATAAACATAGGGGTGCAGGTGTTCTTTGGAATTGATGTTTCTGTGTCCTTTGGGTAAATACCTAGGAGTGGAATTGCTGGGTCATATGGAAGCTCTATGTTTAGTAGGTCCAGAAATCTCCACACAGCTTTCCACAGTGGTTGGACCAGTTTGCACTCCCACCAACAGTGCAGAAGAGTTCCTTTTTCTCCACACCCTCGCCAACATTTGTTGTTGCTAGTTTTTTTAATATGTGCCATTCTCACTGGTGTAAGATGGTATCTCATGGTAGTTTTGATTTGCATTTCCCTGATGACAAGTGATGTTGAACATTTTTTCATATGCCTGTTGGCCATTTGCATTTCCTCTTCAGAGAAGTTTCTTTTAAGCTCTTCTGCCCATTTTTTGACTGGATTATTTTCTTTGTTGTTGTTGAGTCTCATCAGCTCTTTGCAGATTTTTGTGATCAGTCCTTTATCATTAGTGTTGGGTGCAAAAATGTTGTGTTCTGTGTTATAAATCATTTTGTCAGAGTTTGTAAATACGTTCTGTGTTTTTGTAAATGTTTTATTATTTTTGCTTCTGGATTAAGACTAGGTGCAATTCAAATTAACTGTTGGTATGATGTGAGTTAGTGGATTTCTTCTTTTTTTTTTTAAGATTTATTTATTTACGCATATAAGAGCTGGGGTACAGGCCAGAGATGGGGGGTGCAGTGAGAGGATTCACCAGAGACAAATCGGGGAGCAGAACAGGCAGACGGAGTGAAATACACTGCTGAGGGCAAGCCAGGAGAGGTCTGCCTCGCCATGTGGGTTTCTCCCTGGCTGGCCGGGGATTGAACTCGTGCTGCAGAGACTGCGGATTGCTTCATAGTGCGGTGCTTAACCCCTTGCGCCACCAGGGAGGCCCGGATTTTTTTTTTTTTTAAGGAAGAACAGCATCGACCCTATTAGGAGTGACTTTCTCTAGCTTCCTAACCAATTCTTCCAGTGTATTCTGTCCCAGTCAGCCTTGAGCTATGTATAAGCTCTTTGGCTACAATTTAGTGTTCTCTGTCTTCCCCCACAATAAATAAAAAACTCCTCCAGTTGGAACCAAGCTCTGCTTCAGTCTGGAGAGCTATATGGTGTTCTGCCAGCTCAGAGGGCCAGCCCCCTCTTCCTGCTCACCCGGTCTCTCCACATTCCGGGATTTCACCAGCCACCCCTCTCCTGAACACATCCTGAGGGTTTACACGTCTTGCGCAAATGTGAAGTCGGGAAGAGTTTAAACAAAGTAAGTGAGACTATGACAGGGAGGTCAGGCGAAACCTTCAAATTCCACGAATCAGGGCCTCCCCTGGTGGCGCAGCGGTTGAGCGCTGCCCTCAGCCTCTGCAGCGTTGGTTTGATAGGGTCCCACATGGGGCGCAGACCTCTCCTGCCGCACCCGCTGCTCCCCTCAGCAGTGTACTTTGTCATCCTGCCTGTTCTGCTCCCTGTTCTGGCTCTGGTGAATTCTCTCACCCTCCCGAGCTTCTGACTGTACCCAGTGCTTGTGTTATAGAGCAACCCCGATATTAAACGGATTCCTGGCTGTGGGTCCTCACCCACGCGCTTTAAAGGGACTTATGAATACTCTACTACAGACACACACAAAAGGGTTAATAAAAGGTTTATTTACAAGAGAAAAGGAAATAAGGAAAATGTACAACTCAGGGAGAAAATAGGGAAATAAAGTCTTTAATGCATCCTACCAGATCCGACCACCTGGAAACCCAAAGTCACTCTCAGAGCTGGCCGGACTCTGCGAGCTGGCCGAGAGCCAAAAATGGGGGATCCCCAAAACCCACGTGTCTGCCTTTTATATCAACCTGGCTGCTTAACCCCACCCTCAGGTCCCAGCCACTTTCCCTTTGGTGGTGATGGGATTTGGAGTTCCCAGTGTCTGGCTTTGACCTGGGGTGGGGGTGGAGTCCACAAAGCCTGTACGGAATTAGCTTTAGGACATTCTTTTCCCCCTAACACTTGTATAAATAAATAACTAAATCTTAAAAAAAAAAAAAATTCCACGAATCAGATTCAAGTCGCCCTGGATGCTTTCTTGTCGCCCAAGAAACGTTTGCGACCCCCACACCCCCGGCTTTACGAAAGAGGTAAATCCACCGCGGTCACTGTTCCCGAGAAGTCTGGTCGATTCGCGAACTTCCCAGCACCCCCACCCTCACGCCCACTCGACCCAGCACCCCCACCCTCACGCCCACTCCATTCCTGGGCGCCAGGGAAGGCGAGGCCCGTGGGACACCCGCCCGCTGGGCCCGGCGTCCCGGGCGCTGCGCGGTGACGTCACGACGGCGCGCGGCGGGGGCGGGGCCTCACTTTGAACCCAGTTGGCGGGAGTGGCTGCTCGGGAGGGGCCTGGGCGGCCACCGCGGGTTTCCCTGTGAGGTGGGCTGTGATGGAGCCCTCCGCGGGCAGCGAGGAGGACAGTGGGGGAGACGCGGCCTCAGCGCCAGGATCGAATAGGATTCCGGTGCCCAGACCGCCCTCCATAGAGGAATTCAACATAGTGAAGCCCATTAGCCGTGGCGCCTTCGGAAAGGTGTACCTGGGGCAGAAAGGAGGCAAGTTGTACGCGGTGAAGGTAAGAAGGGGTGTAAATAAAGGGGTAAGGGCGGCATGGAGGCCTTCGGGCTTTCTTCCTGCCCCCTGAATTGGGCTGGCCCCAGGCTGCATGGGGTGGCCTGGCTTGCTGAAACTCCAGAACCTAGCAGGCTGACTTCTCACTTGGAGTGCCATCTGCTCAGGCAAGTACCAAATCGCCTGTGCCCCGCCCTTCTCTTCACTTCGAATGCTTTGGAAAGACTTTGGAGAGCTTCTGGGTAATCTTTTACCCGATTACGTTTGAATATTTAAATTGGAAACATTATTTCCAGATTATATTTTAATTCTGTCCGTTAGAGATTAATTTCTGATCTGTGTAGCCCAAAGATCTCATTTTACTCATTTTTTTTTTCTTCTCAGACCTTCAATTATAAAATGATATTGTATCTTAAGGACTAATCTGAGATATGTCCCAAATCAGTCCTTTATTCTTGGCAGAAGTGGGTATTGTTATAGGTCAGGGAGAAGGGCAGCCCAAACCCCGCAAACCTGTCTATTCTAAGTGGGTTCTGCCATCCGCCGCATCAACACAAAACATAGGAGACTTTAATGGGAAGGAACTTTAATAAAACTAGGAAACAATACAGGTAAGGCAAAGAGTCTAGTTTCTAAGTGAAGCACCCAAAGTTACCCGTCCCCTCGTGGGTAAAACTCCATCCATATGGGATCGGCCCAGAGCAAGGCCCCAAAGCCTGCCACAAATCTAAAGCATCTTCCAGTGGGGACCCACAGAAAAGAGTCAGAAACAACCAGACAAGCCCGGAAGGAAAAGAGCAAAATCAACATCAAGATAAAAGCTGCCATTGTCACCTCCCCATGGGTCTCACCCACATCTATGTCACCCCGTCCACGACCAGAAGAAAAGCGCAGCTTCTTCACGTGTCTCTAGGCTCCATGTGCCTCCTCCAGGTCTCCCGGCTCCATCCTGCTTCCTTCCTCAGTCTCTTCTTCTGCTTCTCCTCTTCCTGCTCAGCTCCACCCTCCCTTGGGTGGGGCAGGGAACCTCCCCCTTTCCTGGGGACCACCCTGTTGCAGTATCATTCCAAAAGCCTAGCTTTCAATATTACTGAAACTGTTCTAGCATCTCTTGATTCTCATTCACTCCCATAGTTTCAGATTACTCACATTTCAGCACTGAGTGAACATGACAAAGGGAAGAAGCCAGACACCTGAGTGTCAGGAGGTGGTTTCAACATCTGGTTGGACATTGCTATGTGACTCTTTAGCAGGCACTAAACCTGTGCCTTGTTAACCTCCTGTGTTTCCTTTCTCCATTCCTCTCTCATGACCGCTGCTGTATCTGGGGTTCAGTGGTAAACAGAATGTTCCTCTGTAGGGCTTGTAATACAGTGGAATGGTAGGTGAAACCATGTTACAGACGAGATTTCTGACTTTCCTTTAGTTTTCTTAATGAAGGGTTGTAAACTGGTATTTGCAATGTATTAATGAATCATATTCCTTCCTTTGGAAGGAATATGCCCTCTTTCACTTGTATCCCTGAAAATTGATACCCTTGTTACTATTCAGTTTAGTGCATAAATTTTAATGTAGATTATAGTTTTCCTTCTTTACTAATTACCTTAAAACTGAAAAGGAGTCACTAGTACTTTCTGTAAGATAGCATTGATAGTGTCAAGTTCCAGTAAATCTAACCATTGTTAAGATTTATTTTTCTCCTGTGCAGACAAATTTTCCACATTCTCACTCTTTCTGACTATTCACATCATCAAAGAATCAGCTCTTACAAAAATTATAAGCTACTATTTCTCTGTGCCTAGGTTTCCTGTTATCTGGGAATTTATTAGAAACATCACTATCCTTTGATTTTGTTAAAAGATCAGCTCAACAGATTTTTTTCCCAGTCATCTCTAGGTCAAGAAAGAAGTAAAGATTGTCTTAAATTCAATTGTCAGGGACCAATTGTTTATCTCTTTTTCGTACTCAAAAGGGATATGATACTCTTGCCACTTGATCCCAAAATAAGTAGTTCTCCATTAAAGAATGCTTCGTTTTTGTTTTTACAATATTAGCTGTGTTTCTGGCAGAGTTCCCTGTGGCAGTATGAGGTCCAAAATGCCATCTATGTGTTTTATCTCTGGTTGTTTTCATGATGGCAACTTCGATACCTGAGAATACCTTGTAATAAAAAAACAAAATGTCCGTTGTCATGTTATCTAGGTTGTCAAAAAAGCAGATATGATCAACAAAAATATGACTCATCAGGTACAAGCTGAAAGAGATGCGCTGGCACTAAGCAAAAGTCCTTTTATTGTCCATTTGTACTATTCGTTGCAATCAGCAAGCAATATCTACTTGGTAAGTAAATAATTTTACATTTTCTTCTTTCAGTAATCACTGATCCCATTGATTTAAGAATACAGTCTTTGGATTCAGAGTACCTAGTTTTTAAATTCCAACTCTTGTGCTTACTAACTTTATAATCTTGGCCAAGTTACCTTACTTGTTGTGTTAGTCAAGGAATCTCCAGGGAAAAAGAGGGCTTCCTTGGTGGCATAGGGGTTAAGTCTCAGTGCTGTTATGCTATCATCCATTGTTATGGCCTGAGTCGGCCAGGGAGCTAACCCACATGGCTCAGCAGACCTCTCCTGTCTTGTCTACTGCTCCCCTCAGCAGTGTATTTCAGTAGATCCACCAGTTCTGCTCCCCACTCTGTCTCTGTTGACTCCTCTCCCCTCCCCCCATCTCTGGCCTACACCCCAATTCTTCTTTGCATAAATAAATAAAAATAAATCTTTTTTTTTTTTTTTTTAAAGACTCTCCAGGGAAAAAGATGTAATGGAGTGGGGGGCTCACGTGTGTGTAGATAGAGGGGAATTTATTTTAAGGAATTGTCCTACGTGATTGTGAGGACTGGCAAATCTGAAATCTACAGGGTATATCATACATCAGTAGGCTGTAGCCTAAAGAAGAATTGATTTTGCAGCTCAATTCTCACAGCAGTCTAGAGGCAGAATTTCCTCTTAGTGGTGGTGAAGTGATGATGCCTTAGGTTTTTTTTCTCTTAAGACCTTCAACTTGATTGTATAAGGCCCATCCACAAGGGGGCTAATCAACTTTTATTCAAAAATCTAGCAATGGATCCATTAGTCTCATCTAAAAAACAGCTTCATAGAAATGTTGTGATTGTTTGAACAAATATCTGAGTGCCATGGTCTAGCCAAGTTTATGTATAAAATTAACTCTCATACCTCTCATTTGCAAAATGGACATAACAGTACCTACCTCAAAGGTTGAGGTTAATTTTCGTGGGTTAATAGAAAGCATGTAGAACAGTGGTGGTACATAAAATATTTGATTAGCATGAAACATAAAAATACTTGATATAAAGTTTGGTATACAGTAAGGAAAGCTATTAGGAAACAGTGAATTTTGAGACTTGCTTTATAAAGCAGCAGCTTACATTCTATTAATTCTAATGAAGAGTTGAGGGGGCACAGGAAAAGATGGAGCTAGCAGATGACTTGACTACAAACTCTAAAGGTTCTTCTAGAATAATAAATAAGAATAATCAACTTTCCATTTTCTAAGTATGTGGTTGGCAAGTGGTGACCCATGGCTATGCTCCTGCTATACTGAAGAGTGAAATAGTTGTAATAGTTCATATGGCTCACAAGTCTAAAATATTTACTATCTGTCTCTACAGAAAAAGAGGGAAACTTTAATGCTATTGCAAAGGAAGTGGGGGCTATTTAATCCTTTAATTCTATATTGCCTTTACTATATACTGTTCATATGCAGAGTGTGGGTGCTTGCCCCATTGCCATGACTGGCTGCAGCATCAAGCCTGACATAACACTGTGGCAGCCAGGAGTTTCCCCAATGCTAGTGGAGTTTGAAGAACTGGGTGGAATTCTTCAATTTAGGAGATCCTCCACCCCACCCCAATATTTATGTCTTCACATCAGTGTGCAACATGGCATTTTTTATTTTCTATTCCTGGAATCAGGTAGGGGGCCATATCTTGTCTACTGACTTCATCATCAGCTTAAATCTTTGATACTGAAACTGTGCTCTACAGACAAGCAGTGTCAACATTATCTGTTAGCTTTGTAGAAACACAGAATCTCAAGTACAGTCTAAATCTGCTAAATCAAAATCTGAATTTTAGCAAGATCCCACAAACATTGAAGTGTGAGAAGCACGGTTTACATAAATGAAAGATTTCCTAGAAACAGAAAACTACTTTGAGGTAGAGATAAGGCATGACCAAACCTAACCACAATGAGAACAAATAGTGGACTTGCAAGCTAGGTATTATACTAGGCACAAGGAATATAAGGACGAAAACATTTATTTATTGTTTTTTAAATTTTTTTTTAATTATTTATTTTTTATGCAAGAGCTGGGGTACAGGCCAGAGGCACGGGAGGGTGAAAGGATTCATCAGAGACAGAGCAGGGAGCAGAACAGGCAGACGACCAAAATATACTGCTGAGGGGAGCAGTGGGCGCAACAGAAGAGGTCTGCCACGTCATGTGGGAATCTCCCTGGCTGGCCAGGAATTGAACCAGCACTGCAGAGGCTACAGACAGCTTCACAGTGTGCACTCAACCTACTGCGCCACTGGGAAGGCCCTAAAAACATTTATTATGTAAACAATTTGAGTATAACAAAGGTTGAAAGATTAATGTAATGAACTCACATTTATCTGTCACCCAGTTTCACCAGTCATCAGTCATCAACACTTTATCAAATATGATTCATCCATTTCCTATCTCCAGGCCCCCCTTTCATGTAATGGTTGTAGCATCCTTTGATTCGTTGCTTGGATTCATTTTCTCAACATTTGCAAAATGATGGGGATGGGGGATGAGAAGATGTGCTATTAAAAAGGTCATGATGAAGAATTTAGAAGTGAACAGGTCATGATCTCTTCAACTTTATTTTCTAATTTTTCAGCAAAAATACTTCCACTTTAATATTACCTGCCAATATTTTCATATAGTTTTTTTTAATTAGACTATTTCATCTGAACAAACACAAATGCATATAAGGTAAATATTTATGTTAGTGAGGTTAACAATTGTGTTTTATGCGTATAGCAATTATGTTAACAAATAACAAATATTTTATATTCATATATGTGGAGAGGAAAGCAAATGTGGCAAAAAAAAAACTATATGGCAACATGAGCAAACCTGGAATTAATGTATACTGAATGATACCAAGAAAATGTGGTTCTTATAGGTCCAAGCTAAAAATGTATACTTAATATTTAAATAGTATATTTTAAGGCAATTATAATGGTTTTATTTTGCAATATTTATGTTCTTTTTTATTAGGTAATGGAATATCTTATCGGTGGAGATGTCAAGTCTCTCCTACATATATATGGTTATTTTGATGAAGACATGGCTTTGAAATACATATCTGAAGTAGCACTGGCTCTAGACTACCTTCATAGACATGGAATCATCCATAGGTAAAGACAACTTTTCTATAAAGTGTTACTAAAAATACAAGTAATCAAACTAAATACTAAATATTTGCATAACCATTTCCCCATATAACAAAGTTATCTATAGTTTAAAACTAACATGTGAGTTAGGAATTTCATCAACTCTTCTTTTGTCTGCCTGCGTTTTCTGAATATATTGCTTTTACCATGAGCATTTTATTTATTATTTTATTGTGAAGAATATTGAACCTTTTTCCACTCCTTTATCATTAAACAGAAGTGCTATATTTTATAATCCCAGTGATTTGCAATGATTCGCTCAGTGCAAAGAAAATCAGATTAGGTGACTCAGCTATATAAAGGCTTAATATACCCTTTTTTGTAAATGTGATTTTGATCTGACTTGAGATTTATTTTATCTAATCACTCTTATTTGTTTTAATGGAATATCTAGTGAGTAATATGAATGATAATCTAGCATTTAGTCACTTAGCTTTCTTTTGTACTCAAATATATGAAAGATGCTTCACTTTTGAAGATCCATTTCCACAGTTTCAAAGGCTTAATGAGTGCCATTATTTATTTATTTGTTTATTTATTTATTTATTTTTAAAGATTTATTTTATTTATTTATGCATGCAAGAACTGGGGTGTAGGCCAGAGGAGTGGGTGGCGGGCAGGGGCATGAGAGGCTTCACCAGAGACAGAGTGGGGAGTAGAACAGGTGGACTGATTGAAATACACTGCTGTGGGGAGCAGCAGGCGAGAGAGGAGAGGTCTGCTGAGCTATGTAGATTAGCTTCCTGGCTGGGGATTGAACCTGCTGCAGTGGCTGCCTATAGCTTCATAGTGCTGCAGCTTAACCCCTTGTACCACTAGGAAGGCCCTGAGTACTTTATTTTAGAGAAAATAAATAGGATTTGATTTTTCTGTAACTTTTTCTTTTTCCCCCAGTAGCTCTAAAATCAATATTAGCTCTTTTTTAGGTATCTGTTATTTGTCTTTTGTATGTACAGGGATTTGAAACCAGATAATATGCTTATTTCTAATGAAGGTCATATTAAACTAACAGATTTTGGCCTTTCCAAAGTTACTTTGAATAGAGGTAAGGAAACTAGCAGGTAAGTATCTTTCTAAAAATCAAATAAACAATAGATATTATATTTCATTAACTTATATACTATTTCTTTGTAGTTTATAATCAATAAAATTTGATGATTATTTGTTCTAAAATAGACTAGGCAGGTGTAATAATATTTTCTTTTTTCTTTTATAATATTTTAAGATGAAGAGTAGGGAAAATTATTCTTGAATCCTCAAAGGTCCCTTGAAGATTTTTGGATTTTCAGTGAAGACTCAGAATTTCTGTTCTTCTGAATTGAATTCAGTTCTACTGAAACTGTTTGTGACCAATTATCCATAAAATGATTATAATAACTATACCATGATAAGCAGTTAATAGGTAAATTTACATTACCGTCACCAAGACCTTGATAAACAAGAACCAGAGAAAATACACACACAATTTACATATAGGAATTTGTTAATCTCACTAATAGTAATGAAAGAAATAACTAATTTAAAAAATAATGAATGAGTCAACTTTACACTATTCAGCTAGAAAAAAACTGAAGATCCATTGTTAATCTGCAAAAAGCATAAATCATACTAAGTTTTCTAGGGAAGTGGTAAATTAGCACATTGCTTTCCAAAGGAAATCTACCAAGGTGTTTTAAGAAACAAAAGGTTTTAATTCTGTAAGACCAAATTAATAACTTGTATCTGGAATGATACAAAAATGATTCAAAAGAAATATATAAATAAAATTATTTTTAGCAGCATATTATAATAAGGAGAACTAGGAATTACTTAAGTTTATTATAGACTCATGAATACATATGGCTTATCAACTTGGTAGCATGTCATGTTATCTATTGAATTAAATGAACAGAAACCAAAATTGGGTTTATAAATTATAAGCCATGGGGATTATAATTATTTGAAAATAAATACAGACCTATAATTCTTCATCTGCAAATGTAAATTTCAAAAATGTTTGAATACATGAAAATGTTTCAAAACATATTTTATAGTTTTTCATATGTTTGGTTAATCTGACTGAACTGAGGTGGGCTGTTTATATTTTTTTTTTTTTTTTTTTTTTTCTTTTTAATAGAGGCATGTTTTATTTATTTATTTGTTTGTTTGTTTTGTTTATACATGCACTGGGTAGAGTCAGAAGCGCAGGAGGGTGAGAGAATTCACCAGAGCCAGAGCAGGGAGTAGAGCAGGCAGAAGGACCGAAGTACACTGCTGAGGGGAGCAGCGGGCGGCAGGAGAGGTCTGCGCGCCATGTGGGACCCTCCTCCGGTGGCCGGGGAGCAGCCGGGGATTGAACCAGCGCCGCAGAGGCCGCGGGCAGCTTCGCAACCCAGGGCTCTACCGCTGCACCACCGGGGAGGCCCTGTTTATATTTTTTTTAATTGATCCCAGTTCACCTGATTACTCAGCCATTTCACAGCACTAATAGTATTATTTCAGAACAGATGAGATGCCACTAGGGATGTTCCATACTATACTATAAAGGTATATATCACATTCTCTTTCTAAAATCTGGACTTTTTTCTTCAAGATTTATTTTATTTATTTATTTATTTATTTTTAAAGATTTATTTATTATTTATACAAGCACTGGGTATGGGTACAGTCAGAAGCACGGGAGGGTGAGAGAATTCACCAGAGCCAGAACAGGGAGCAGAACAGGCAGACTGACGAAATACACTGCTGAGGGGAGCAGCGGGCACAGCAGGAGAGGTCTGGGTGCCATGTGGGACCTTTGCCGGTGGCCAGGGATCGAACCGGCACTGCAGAGACTGTGGGCAGCTTCGCAGCCCAGCGCTCAACCGCTGCACCACTGGGGAGGCCCTATTTTATTTATTTACGCGTATAAAAACTAGGTTGCAGGCCAGAGGTGCGGGGACTGGGGGGAGGGGTGGTTTGAAGGATTCACCAGAGACAGAGTGGGAAGCAGAACAGATGGATCTACTGAAATACACTGCTAGGGGAGCAGCCGGTGAGAGAGGAGGGGTCTGCTGAGCCATGTGGGTCAGCTTCCTGCCTGGGGATTGAACTTGTGCTGCAGTAGCTGCCGATAGCTTGTTAGTACTGAGACTTAACCCCTTGCTCCACGAGGGAGGCCCCAAATCTGGACATTTAATTGTGAGGCAAATCTAACTCCCTTGGATAAGATATTGGAAAGATAAGATATTGGATACAATATTGGAAAAATCGTGAGAAAAAAATTTTGTGGGGTTGATATTATTGGTGAATTTAAATTGTTTTTTAACAGTTTAATAGTTCTTTTAAAAAGTATCTCAGGCCTCCCAGGTGGCTCAAGGGATTAAGTCTCAGCACTAGGAAGCTATCTGCAGCCACTGCAGCACAGAGTTCAATAACCCACATGGTGCAGCAGACCTTCCCTGTCTCCCCCACTACTCCCCACAGCAGTGTATATTCAGTAGATCCACCTGTTCTGCTCCCACTTTTTCTCTGGTGAACCCTCTCGGCCACCCACCCCCACACCTTTGACCTACCCCCCAGCTCTTATATGCATAAATAAATAAAATCAATCTAAAAAAAATATAAAGTATCTCACGATTGGTTCAATAATGGCTCTCAAACATTGTACATATAGGTTAATATAATGCTATGAGAAATATCTGTGAGTATACAGATTTTTTTTCTGTATTTGGCTTTTGTGTTTTGATTGTACTAAAAAATGTAACATGAAATTTATCATCTTAACCCTTTTTCAATGTATAGTTGAGAAATGTTAACTGTTTTCACTTTGTTGTGCAAGAAATCTCTAGAACTTTTCATGGTGCAAAATTAAAACTCTGTACCCTCATTTCTCCCTCCCTCCCAGCCCCGGCAACTCCAATTCCACTTTTTGTATCTATGAGTTTATTACTTTAGATACCTCATATAAGTAGAATCATTCAGTATTTGTCTTTTTGTGACTGACTTATTTATGTATCATAATGTCCTTAAGGTTCTTGTATATTGTAGCATGTGACAGGGTCTTCTTCACTTTTAGACCAAATAATCCATTCTATTTACTATAGTCAATTTTACATATATATTTGATTTGCCAAGAAGTATTTTGTTGCCACTTGGATAACATTTTTGTCTAGTGACTAAATGCTTTGTAAAAAGTTAAGACTTTGCCTCATTAATTATACTGTGTTCTATTCTTTCCAGA
Organism: Talpa europaea; assembly: GCF_964194135.1. Classification (NCBI taxonomy): domain Eukaryota; kingdom Metazoa; phylum Chordata; class Mammalia; order Eulipotyphla; family Talpidae; genus Talpa; species Talpa europaea. The sequence continues at coordinate 20,252,697 of NC_140082.1, forward strand.
TTAAGACTCTGTTCTATCATATCATGACTTTCAATCAGTTACTTAGTTATATGTGTTTGCTTTATTGCATGGTGGTTTCCCTGGGTATATTTGTCTTGCAGAAGCCATTTTTGTAGTTAATGTTAATAATGTGGAAATAGGGCAAAGTTCAGATGATCATTGATTTATTCAGTGACAGTTGCAATTTCTAAACAATTTTGTATACTTTTCTTTCTTTATGTAGATATTAATATGATGGATATCCTTACAACACCATCAATGGCTAAACCAAGGCAAGATTATTCAAGAACCCCTGGACAAATACTGTCTCTCATTAGTTCTTTGGGATTTGTAAGTATTTGATTTTAAAAAAACTAATGTAAAAAATTTATTTACATAATTATTTAATTCATAATTATTTAAAATTTAAAAACTTTTTAAATAAATGCTCAAAATAAGGTAAAATATCAAGCATTTTGAGTAACTTTAACAGTTTATGTACTTAGGTAGTATAATAGTCTTTGCTCTTAGATGGTATTTTTGTAAAGGTAAATCTTAGTATTTGCTTTTGTCTCTTGAATAGTTCACACCAATTGCAGAAAAAAATCAAGACTCTGCAAATATTCTTTCAACCCATGTATATGAAACATCACAGCTTTCTCAAGGACTAATTTGTCCTATGTCTGTCGATCAAAAGGTCACTACTCCTTTTTCTAGCAAACCACTGAACTCATGTGAGTATAAAAGAGTTTATTCCTATAAGTGTATCCTTTGAGGAATAAAATTTTTTCATATTTTAAATTTCTAATAACAATAAACTTGAAATACAAATATTTGAATAGCCTGTAGCAGTCCTATATTTCATCATGTGAAGGACATTTCTGACAGGAACACTTCAATAATGTCCCTTTATTAAAAAAGCGTTTAAAATTGTAAATTGGTTCCCTTGTCCTGATTTTTTGCTTTACCAATGTTGAGAGTTTTTAATTTTTATTTTTAAAGATTTAATTTTTTGTGTGTAGAAGAGCTGAGATATAGGCCAGAGATAAGGGGAGCAGCAGATAAGACAGGATGTGCCATATGTGGGTTAACTCCCTGGCCAGGGATTGAACTCAGGCCTTCCTTAACGGTGATACTGCTGATACTTAACCCCTAGGCCACCCAGGAGGCCCGAGAGTTCTTTTATTTTTAACACTCAGAACTGTTCTTGGATGCCCAAAACACCTAAAGCCATCTGTGTGGATTGGATGTTTATATTGAAATAGTTCTGACACACAATGCTTAGAACTTAGCCTAATTATCTGTAAAGATTGAGGTTCAGTAAAGAACTAAGAAAGATGTGACTTAAGCATCAGTAAATCAATATTTTCTCTGCTTTACAGGTCTTGAAACAGTTGCCTCAAACCCTGGAATGCCTGTGAAATGTCTAACTTCTAATCTACTCCAGTCTAGGAAAAGATTGGCTACATCAAGTGCCAGCAGTCAGTCCCACACTTTTATATCCAGTGTGGAATCTGAATGCCACAGCAGTCCCAGATGGGAAAAGGATGGCCAGGTTAGAGTAGCATTTATCTGAACACCTTTATTTTATCTGAACACATTAATTTAAACACCTTAAATCTGAACCAAAATTAATTATGTATGTCAAATTAATGATAAACACCTTAAATCCTTTCATGTAAGTTCTGTAAGGAAATGAATCTGTTACATGAATGGCAGTCAAGATATTATCAAAAATTATTATTTCCTGTACAATCCATCAATTTCTTTTGAAATACTTCATTTCTCAAACATAAAATTATTGCTTGATGATATGATGAGACTCCAAATTGTTAATTTTTTTTTTTAAAGAGTTGCTTTATTTTTATGCAAGAACCCAGGTACAGGCCAGACGTGTGGGAGGGTGAGAGGATTCACCAGAGACAGAGTGGGGAGCAGAAAAGAGGGATCTACTGAAATAAACTGCTGAGGGAAGCAGCAGGCGGGTCAGGAGAGGTCTGCTGAGCCATGTGGGTTAGCTCCCTGGCCAGGTAGCTAATTCATGTTGCAGTGGCTGGCGATAGCTTGATAGTGCAGAGACTTTAACCCCTCTGCCACCAGGGAGGCCCAAATCAAGCTTTCTTAATACTTTTTCAATTTTTCATATAGGCTGCTATATAGATAATATATACTACAGAATAAACCATATTTCCTTTCCTACTATTATTTCACCCCTTTCCCACTCAATAAAGTATATTTTATACTGTATTTCAAGCTATGTACAGCTTCATATTTTTTCCCAGCCATTTTTATATCTCTGGGGATTGCAATGATTGGATTCTAGCCCTGCTTCTCAAGTTGTGATCAGAGGAATAGCAATGGGTCACAAAGGACCCCTGATAAACCTTGTTCTGATTCCCAAGTGTATAATTTTCTCTATATTACTTGTAAATCAGTGAGTTGTAACTCAGGAATTTTTGTTTTGTTCATGACTAAGTTCTGCTTATTATTGCTCAGTAAGTTGGTAACGTTTTATTTTCCCATATCAAAGATAGGCACTATTAGAGTTTATTGAGCCTTCACTGTAATTGAGTACTTCTGTAAAAGTCCTGTTTACCATGTGCCAATTTGCAATGTTTTATGCAAAGTCCAGTCACACAAGAGTGCCTGCAGATAGTAGAATTCAATTTTTAAAAAAAGCGTTTGTTGCCAATTCTTCATCAGTTCACAATGAATGTTGACAATGGATCTTAACTCCTATAATATTGGGTTTTTAGTTATAAACTACCATTAATTTAGCTTCATCTTTATCAACTTGATTTTATTTTACCTGTACGATGTGGTACATGATTACATAAACAACATGTTTAGTTTGGGGTTTCCATTAACTCTGTTTCAAGGCCTGTACATTTTGGGATTTAAAACAGAATCTCCTATACCCCTATTACAGAGAGAGAGAGAGAGAGAGAGTGAGTGTGTGTGTGTGTGTGTGTGTGTGTGTGTGTGGTAACCTTACCCCCAAATTTGCCTGAATATGTTGCCTACTTATTTCTTCTATTTAAATGACATGTAATACACTATCAAATAAGCTTTATAGAATAATTTATTTAGTTTTAGAGCAGAGTTTTACCCAAAACAATGTGTGTAGTTATTATGCTTGTTTGTATTGATTTTAATTCTGTTACATTGTCCTTTTAATCCACTAGAAAATGAAAATAAGGAGCATAGTGGTTCAAGGGTTCGTTTTATCCCATCTAGGTGGGCAGAGATTTAAAAAGTTAAAGAATCTCAGCTTTATAAATCTAAAAAATGTTTCTTTTTTATTTTTTGCCTCCTCTTAGGAAAGTGATGATGCGTTGGGTTCTACAGTGATGAGTTGGAATACAGTTGAAAAGCCTTTGTGTATAAAATCTACAAATTCCATTGAGACCAAAAGTTTCAATGAAACAGATCCTGAGTTAGCACTTTCTCCCATTCATAATAGTACTGCCATTCCTGCCACTGGAAGCTCTTGTGAAAACCTTTCTAAAAACTGCTTGTCTGAGGAAGTTTCTTGGGAAAAAAGGGAACTGGATCTAAGTAACATGGTCACTGACACGAGACAGTCTGATTTTCATCAGTCAAATCGGTGGGCTATGGATACCAGTGATATGTCTGAAGAGCACCTTGGGAAAAAAAGTTTTAAAAGAAATTTTGAGTTGGTTGACTCCAGCCCTTGTCAGGAAATTATACAGAATAAAAAAAATTGTGTAGACTGTAAGCGTAGTAATGAAATAAGAGATTGTGATACAAATCGAAGTACAGGCGTAACAACTGAAATCCAGGATCTTAAGTTATCAGCAAATAGAAGTCAGCAAAATGACTGTGCTAGTAAGAACATGGCCAGTTCTTTTACTGATAAACAACAAACACCAGAAAAATCACCTATCCCAATGATAGCAAAAAATCTGATGTGTGAACTGGATGAAGATTGTGACAAAAATAATAAGGACTACTTAAGTTCTAGTTTTCTTTGTTCTAATGATGATAGACCTCCTAAAACTAATTCTATGGACTCTGATCCACCTTTTCCTGGAAATTTTGTAATGGAAAGTCCGTTGGAAAGTCAGTTGTTAGAGCCAGATAAAAGCATCAAGGAGTCCTCTTTTGAAAGATCAAATATTGAAGACCTACTTACTGTATCACCCGGCAGCCAAGAAAACACCTTACCAAAAGAAGATGAGAATCTCACTGTGCAGGACAGTAACCAAAAAATGTTAGCTCCTTCTTTGGAGGTGCTGAAAACATTAACTTCCTCCAAAAGAAATGCTGTAGCTTTTCGAAGTTTTAACAGTCACATTAACCTATCCAATAACTCAGAACCATCCAAAATGAGTGTTTCTTCCTTAGATGCAATGGATGTTTCCTTTGCTTATAATGGTTCATATCCCATGGCTATAACCCCGACTCAAAAAGGAAGATCTTGTATTCCATATCAGGTATGTTATAATTTTCTAACACTTTGTCCTTTGGATTTTAGAAGAATAAACTATTATGACCAGACACTTAACCTCTCAGTTAGACTGTATGGTGATAGTAATCATATAGTTCTGCTTGTTGGGAATCTATAGGTTGTTGAAAGTTTTAATGTAGAAAAGTAAAGCTGGTAATAATATTCTGAAATACCATGCCTCCTTCATTTGTATTGCTTTATATACTTTCAGACATTTTCAATCACAGGTTTACATGTTTACAATCACATATTTTCACTTGACCGCAGTAACTCTGTGAGTTACAAAATTGAAGTCCACTCTACCTTACTACCTTCTAATGACATATTTAGATGATTTTTTTGTTGTTATTGAAAATAGATATTGCAAGTCTTATTTTCTAAACCTTTGTAAGCCCAAAGTTTCTTTTTTTTTTCTTCTTTTGGAGAGACATCTTAATATTATAAATTCTAAATTTACAATAATAAGACTTTTTTCTTATTATTGATTAGTTGGTTTTCTATTCAGAACTCAGTGAGTTAGAAGTCCCTTATGTCATCCTGTTTTCCATCTGTCTATAAAGTATAATGATGCCTGCTGATCTCAGAGTCGTGTGAGACAACAAAGTAACATAAAACTTAAATGTCAGTTTGCATATAGCTATTTATATTTAATTCTTGTATATATATTTTCCTAATAATTCAGTCATTATTTAGGCACCGCCTCCCTCAGTGACTTAAGCTTATATTAATCCAAACTGTAAAGAAAACTTTCTGGTAATTTTTTTTATTGTTTCTTACATATCCAGGTCTTACTGAAATAATTGATGTTACCTAAGTTACTGAATTTCATTAGGCATAAGGACTTCTTTTAATTGTAATTAGTGATAAGTCCATTTTCCAAATTGACTAAGGGTTTCCAAATTGATCAAGTTATTTTTTGTCTCACATGACTCTGATATCAGTAGATAGGTATCATTATACCTTATAAACAGATCGAACAGGATGACATAAGGGACTTCTAAGTCACTAAGTTCTAAATAGAAAACCAAGTCTTATGCACAGCATGACTTTTGTTTTGGCGTTATGTCTCACTGTTAGAGTAATTACACTTGACCTTAGCCAAAAGGCTGAGAAGCAACTCACTGTGAGAGTAATTAAGATATTTATTGTCTCTTAAATTAGCAGACCCCACAACAAGTCAAGTCAGGGACTCCATACCGAACTCCAAAGAGTGTGAGAAGAGGGGCAGCCCCAGTGGATGATGGGCGAATTCTAGGAACCCCAGACTATCTTGCTCCTGAGCTGTTGTTGGGCAGAGCCCATGGTAAGGCATACATCTTGAGTTTTTGAACTGTTATCTATCACTGTATTTTGTCTTTTTTCCCAAATTATATTGATCTGACAATCATTTACATAACTATGTAATTTTTGAGGTAGGACTTTAAAAGATCTTTTTTCAAGGAAACATAAATTAAACCCATAACATGAATGCTTCTTCTACATCTTTTGTTTAAATTTAATATCTTTTTTTTTTGAATGATTTATTTTATTTAGGCATACAAGAGCTGGGGTATGGGCCAGAGGTGCAGGAGGGTGAGAGGATTCATCAGAGACAGAGTGGGGAGCAGAACAACAGACTGAAATACATTGCTGAGGAGAGTAGCAGGCAAGACAGGAGCAGTCTGCTGTGCCATGTGGGTAGCTCCCTGGTCGGGGATCGAACTCATGCTGCAGAGGCTGTGGATAGCTTTACAGTGCTGTGCTTAACCCCTTGTGCCACGAGGGAGGCCCTGCTTCTACATATTGATATTAATTGCTTCCCTTTGCTTTGGGTTTCTTTGGTGATCATCCATCCCATTTTCCCTGCTTTATGGCCGAAGCCTCTTTTTATTTCTTTTCTGATGTTTTCCCTGAGTGTGAAAATGTTTTTACCCTTGGCTTCTCTGGAATACTGCCTAACTTCTCAAAGTTGACTCTTTTCTTTGCCTAATTATTGCTCTAGCAAAATGATTGTTATCCCTAATATTTAACTAAAGCTTTTGTTGACGATCACCAATGATTCCTTATGGTCAAATCTACCAGTCTCTCCGTGTCTCATTCCTTTTACTTCTATTGCTAGTTCTCATTTCTTTCCTTATCTTCTAAATATAAAAGTTTCTTAAGGTTTAAAAGGTTGAAGAATCTCAGGTATTTAGGGCCTCCCCTGGTGGCTCAGTGGTTGAGCACTGGGCTGCAAAGCTGCCCACAGCCTCTGCAGCACCGGTTCGATCCCCAGCCGCTGGCGAGGGTCCCACATGGCACGATGGACCGCTCCTGCCATGCCCGTTGCTCCCCTCAGCAGTGTATTTCGTCACTCTGCCTGTTCTGTTCCCTGCTCTGGCTCTGGTGAATTCTCTCACCCTCCCACGCTTCTGACTGTACCCAGTGCTTGTATAAATAAATAAATAATTTTTTTTAAAAAAAGGCATTTAGCTTACTTTTGTATACCGCCTTTTTGCTAAGTCACAAATTTGCTAGCTCATTTCCTATAATTTATATTTACTCTAACTTAAAATATATTGTGAAGTAAACTTCAAATGTAAAGATTTTGTAGGATCTTCTCTTTTAGTGGGACATCTAGTAACCTCATTACCTAATGACATATTTTTAAAATTTTATTTTTTATAAAATAATTTGATATAGTTAAAGTAATTTATAATAATTTTTTTTAAACAGCTATTCCCCCGAATCCCAGGCCCATGAGGCAGTCATACAAGCTCCTTTATTTCTTGTTTTAATGATCTCTATTTCTAAACAACATGTTGAGAAGCACCAGCCTAAGCTTTCTCTAATCTTCCCTCAGTAGTTTTACCCCTCGGCCCAGTGGACTTAGGAATTCTGATCTGAGTTTCCCATAGCATTGTCTGTATTTTTTTGTTCTGATATCTTAACATTGTATTAAAATGATCTGTATTGTCTCTACCAAAGTAGGCTGCTATCTCCTTGGTAAAAGCTTTTTCTCGATTCTCATATTTATATCCTATTTATATCATATTTATATTTGGCACAAAACCTGGTATCTAGTTCAATGAATGATGAGAAAATGAACTCATAATTTTAATACAATGTACCTAAATACTGTTTTCTTACATGCAGGGTGTCTTAACTCAGGTAAGTGAATTTCTCTAGAAAGTAACATGGCAAAGCATATTAAACTAAACAAAGTATAAATAGATCACTTGCATAAAACAATTTGCTTTCCTTTCAGCTCACTTATGAAGTACAAAAATGAATGTCTTCTGAGCAGAAAGACATCCAGAGAGGTTGCTCTTCTCTGTGAAAACAAGTCTAGGCCTGTGGCATATTTTCCAACTTTTAACAAGTATAGAGTAAAGATATAGTCTTTTTGTTGCAACTGAGGAAACACTCAATAAAAATATCAATACATTAATATATTTTATTTTAATAAAATATTAATATTGCAGCAGATACAAAAGGACTTGAATTTTCTAAATCATTTGATTCCATTATTTTTAGGTAATAGGTGAAACCATATCAATATAGCCCCACAAATTACAGAAGTGGGTTTTGGATTAGAAAGTCAACAGTGCACAATAAGCTTGTTCTAGTTCTCTAAACGATAACATATAATTACTAAAATTTATAATATGTGATCTTATTAGACTTTGGCTCAAGTAAATGGGTATGTGTGACATATCCATGGAGAAATCACGTATGTTTTTGACATGAGCATATTTTGGCTGTACTGGGAAAAATGTTCAGCCAAAATAGCACTAACCTAATTACTAACCTAAGTAAGGTAAATTTAAATGTATGGGTTTTTTTTTTTTCCCCCCTGATTTTCCCTTTTCTGTCACTTGGTTATATTAGCTAATCTACTAGAATATCTCTTTCTAAGTGCTGATTAGAAGATCTACTAATAAGAGGTGGTTTATATGTGTTTTATGGTGATAACAATTGTAGTGAAGCCTACTTGTACTATATGCATCTTGTGTTTCTTGGAGAAGGTGGACTTATGTGGCTTGCAGATGAAAAGGTATTTGTCTTCTAATGGCGGTGAATTATGTGGCTTGCAAATGAAAAGGCATTTGTCTTCTAACGGCAGACTCCACAATGCTTTCCTACTTGTTTTAAAGTGGAATAGTGGCAATTGCTTAGCCACATTATGAATTTTGAGAAATTGATTTTAAACTGATTTTTCAGGCAAATTTAGCACTAGACAAGAATTCCTACTCTCAATTTATATTGAAGTTAATATATATTAAGAGGCTTATTAACCTCTACTTAGAAACACTTTATTCCTAGACAACTGAACGAAAGTACCAAATCACATTACAAGATTAAAATATCTTTATATGTAAAGATGCTTCCAAACAGATGTTATTTAGAAATCAGTTTTACATATTTTTTGACATCTCCTAGTTACCTCCTCAAGCTGTAAGTGAATTTCCTTGGTTAAGCTAATTTATTCCTTCATGTTCTTAGAAAGAATAAAGCCACATTAAAACACCAGGCTATCCTCTAAATTATGCTACTTTGTCTCATGCTTTTGGGAAAGAAATGGGATACACAGTCATCTAAAAGCTATTGTTTCTGAAGGTAAAAATGAGAAGTACTGTTTTAGAGAATAATCTTTAGCTTGAATGCAATCCTTGGTTGTGTTATAGGATTTAGAAAAATACATATCAGAAGTTACTTAAAAATGAAAGAAGATTGCTTTAGCTAAAGATTGCTTTAACTTAGTTTTAACTGGCTGTGTTAATGGCTAAACTTCTTGGAAAATGAGGAAATTAATGCCTTTCCCTCATGCAGGTGAGTTGGGGCTTTGCACCTTATGAAGCCAGAGAAAAACTTTGATGAATGCTTTGACTGCCCATATGTATCCATATGTTAATGTTTTAATTGATCAAGTATTTGTAGAAAATGATTGCAAGTTTAGCTACTTCCTTTTGACTTCTAGGACCTGCGGTAGACTGGTGGGCACTTGGAGTTTGCTTATTTGAGTTTCTGACAGGAATTCCCCCTTTTAATGATGAAACACCACAACAAGTGTTCCAGAATATTCTGAAAAGAGGTGATTCATTTTCTCCTATTAATATTGATTCATTAGGGCCTCCCCAGTGGCGCAGCGGTTGAGCGCTGGGTTGCGAAGCTGCCCGCGGCCTCTGAGGCGCCGGTTTGATCCCCGGCTGCTCCCCGGCCACCGGAGGAGGGTCCCACATGGTGCGCAGACCTCTCCTGCCACCCGCTGCTCCCCTCAGCAGTGTGCTTCAGTCCTTCTGCCTGTTCTGCTCCCCGCTCTGGCTCTGGTGAATTCTCTCACCCTCCCGCGCTTCTGACTGTACCCAGTGCATGTATAAACAAAACAAGCAAGCAAACAAATAAATAAATAAATAAAAACAAGCCTCTATAAAAAAAAAAATGTTTAAAAAAAATAATAAGGGCCTCCCCGGTGGCGCAGCGGTTGAGCACTGGGTTGCAAAGCTGCCCGCAGCCTCTGCAGCGCCAGTTCGATCCCCGGCTGCTCCCCGGCCACCGGAGGAGGGTCCCACATGGCGCGCAGACCTCTCCTGCCGCCCGCTGCTCCCCTCAGCAGTGTACTTCGGTCCTTCTGCCTGCTCTGCTCCCCGCTCTGGCTCTGGTGAATTCTCTCACCCTCCCGCGCTTCTCACTGTACCCAGTGCTTGTATAAATAAATAAAATAAATAAATAAAAATTTAAAAAAAAATAAAAAAATAAAAATTAAAAAAAATATATTGATTCATTAATGTCTGTGTATTACTATTCTGAAATGATTCACAAACTAATATTTGTAGATATTCCTTGGCCAGAAGGTGATGAAAAGTTGTCTGATAATGCTCAAAGTGCAGTCGAAGCACTTTTAACCATTGATGATACAATGAGAGCGGGAATGAAAGGTAAGGTTTTGTTTTATAAGCCCTTTTACCCTTGATTTGTTTAAAGTGATAAAGGTTGTGACAACCAAAAATATCTCCAGACAATGCTAAATGTCTTTGACAAAATCACTCCAGATGAGAACCGCTGTTCTAAAATAATTTTTAAAGTCATCCATGCTCAGTTATTTATTTTGAATAATTAGAAGACAAATTTTCAAAATGTGAATTATTTTTTATTTATTTATTGCCATTTTTAATCCCCTTTCCTACCAGTCTTTTAGTTTAGGGAAAGAACCAACTTTTGGCATTTGATTTCCCAACCCATCACCCCCAAACCAGTCACACAGTTTTTTCCTGTGTAGTCTCCTCCCAATATTTTCTTAAATTTGGTGACTTTTTTACAAAGGACTTGCTATCTTAACTGTCAGTTTATTGTTTGCCAATATTTTTATTATTGCCTTATCAAGTAAAGGGTTGAGGAGAGGGCAATTTATGTCTAGAAACTAAATATCACAGTGTGATTAAAAGCATAATTTCATTTTAGTAGGTAGAAGAAAATAAGAAAGATGGCAGGTTCTGAAAACGTAGTTGAAAAGGTAAGGAAAGTTGAGATCTTGTAACTGGAGCAGTAATGATTCCAGATGTGACCATACCGCTAGCTAGTTGCTATGTGTACAGAAACTAGTCAGTGGAATCCAGGAGCCATGAAGATAGTGTGTCAGAAATATCATTGGTGTATATGTTGCAACTAGCAAGAAAGGATAAGGATGGAGAAGAGGAAAGAAGGCAAGGGAGTGGAGGATGAGCTTCATGCTAAAGCTAGATCTAATGCAATAGATAATAGTACTAGGGATTGCAGAGATATAAACAGGTATTAAGTACCTAGAATGAGAAATTGGGCGTTACTCCTGGAAGATTGTGGTGTGGAAGCTGGATGTGGGGTAGGAGGTAGGCCAATCTCTTATCATGCATCAAGTCAGGGATCCTGTGAGAAGATGCAGTGAGAGAGTTAGGCTTCTATTAAAGTAAATCAATGTATTCACTCACTTGACAAATACAGACCAAACACACCTGTCATGCCAAGTGGTATACTTTTAAGGTAACACAGTATGTGCTGGTATATAGTATGTGGTTGACTAGAGAGACAGATTAAACAAGTGTTTCTGAAACTGGCATAATATAGTAGAATGAGGCATGTATAAAACATTCTCTTCTTAATTCTTATAAAACAGTACTTATTTAGATAATGGTGTTGTCATATTCTGTTTTGTTTCATATTTTTCCTAAGAGCTGAAATGCCACCCTCTCTTCAGTGATGTGGACTGGGAAAATCTGCAGCATCAAACTATGCCTTTCATACCCCAACCAGAGGATGAAACAGATACATCCTATTTTGAAGCCAGGAATAATGCTCAACACCTGACTGTATCTGGATTTAGCCTATAGCACATATTTTTTTCCTTAAACTTTGTGATATCGCAAGCTTATGTTATTATAGACTCCTTAAATCTAGGTTGATCTAAGGGGAGAAAAATCAGTTTTACCTAGATCAATAAATTGCTAATGTATATTACAGCTTCCACAGATTAAAAAGCTATTGAGAATATAATCAGTAATTTATCTTTATCTCAGAATTGTACATAGCTCTTCAAAGCGCATTTCTTCTTATTTATTTTGTTACTGCACTTTATACAAATTAATGCATCAATAAAACTATGACACTATCACATTAGAGAAAAAGTGAACCATGAACTTGATTTCCTTTCTCATCTGTTGAACACCTTTCAGTTAGGGGTTAAAATGACAGAAAAATCATAGTTTTATTTTGATGTAATTTATTTGTACATGATTGCCCACAAAAGCTATAGTCTTAAGGGTAGACATTTAAGGCTACAATTTTGATCTCAAACATGCAGCTAGAAAACTCCTTTGGGAAATGAGGAATAAATAAAAGGACTAAGGTTCTGATTACTTTAGTATGGATACAGTTTTGCTGCCTTGACCCTTTAGGCCCATTAGAGTGAAAGATAGACCATTCTAATCAATGCCAAATAATTGAATCTCCATGGCTTAATTTTACTGAGCTTGTTTCAGTAATGACTACTTACTAGATTTAAGCTCCTAAGAGTCATCTCTTCCAATAAAGTGTTCAAATTACAGTTGCTAAAGCTTTGTTTAATATAAATGACAACTTTCCCTTAAATTAGGTAAAATCAGAATTATCACCCTTTTAATGGTATTTTCAAGTAGTAGAAAGAATAGTGGCTTTGGAATCAAACATGTGGCTTAAATGGTGCTCTGCCACATTAAAAGGTCTTGGGTGGGTTAAACTGAGCTGCTAATTGTTTACCAGTATGATGAGGATTAAAGAGTTCCTTAATGGAATTGTTCAGGATACTAGTCTTCTCGGGGACTTGAAGCATTACTGAATAATTGGGGGAAATGTACAGTAATCCTAATCCCAATGCAGGAAACTGTGTCCTTAAATAGAAAAGTTAAGCAGTTTTCTGTATTAGACCTAATGTGTAGCTAGTCACCTGGAATTTTGCATGCTGTAATGGTGTTTACTCAAAATGTGTGTGCATACACTTTAAAAAAAAACATTTGACTGCTTCTGTCAGAAATTTGTATGTCTGTTTCTAGATACAATTTGTTAGTAGGAAAAAATGTCTCTCATCTCCACTAAATGTTAAATTCATAAAATGTTTGCATCTGTTTTCCTCTAACACCTCTGTCAGAATTAGATGAGCGCAAACATAAAAGATGTTTAATAGATGATCATTATTTGATCCTAAGTACCTGCTACTGCTTGAAATATTTGTCTTAATTTTGGTTTTGGGAAGTGTTCGCTATATAAACCATTGTCCTGCTCCTAACCATCTTGAAGGATGTTCAGGTCCAATCACTCCATTTCTCAGGAAGAACCATCAATTACAAACATGCTCAGCATTCAGAAGATTGTAGAATCATTTACTGTTTTTCATACTGTAAGAGTCAAACAAAATCAAACCATTTACAATCTAGAAATTAGACTGTAGAATTGAGGCTATGGGAGGCGGGCAGAGCAAAGTGTACAGGGTGCTAAAAAGTGTACAGGGTGCAACGTGTACATGGGTGCCTTGGTGGTGGGGCTGGTGTGGTAATATACTCTAGGGTGTGATTCTACACCTCTGAATCATATACAGTATTATGAAACAATGTTACCTCAATAAGCTCATGCGCACACACACAAAACCCTATCACCATTTTCCACTGTAGATATTATGGCTGATTAAGGGTGCACTGAGTGACCATGGGACACTATCATAAGAACTAAAACCAAGATTTTGACTTGATCAATATTAACATTCCCAACCAAGTGAATAAATGAGTTATTTTTCTTTCCTGTTTTATAAAATGACATTTAATAGGGTGGTTGCATGGCTGGTTTGTTGCTTGAAAAGATGCATGATTATATGAATTCCTACTATTCTCACTTAATCCTTATTATATAAACAATGCACTTCTAACATTAAGAATAAAATCATACCATTTCTCATTAAAGTTTTATTTTTAACTTAGTTTTACAATTAACAGAAGTGAATCATTAAAAAAACCACAGCTGTCAATTGAAAATTTTAAATGAGGTTCTTGTTAAACAAAGCAGTAATATTATATCCTATAATTATGTGTTTTATATTCAATAACTGTATGCAAAGTGTTTTTAAAACTATAAAATAAGACTTAGGATACAAATTGTTATCACTAGGAATTAGTTATCCCCACCACTTGTAATGAATCACAACTGCTTACATACTTAATTTGTATTTATTTTATTATTTATTAAGAGAAAAGCCACCATTTTCTGTACCAGATTGATATCTAATTTTTTAAAAATAATCCCTGATCCATAAGTCTAATCTTTATTTTTACATATAATTCAGTACTTGTTTCATTTTATTCTCCTAAGTAAACAGGAGTTTTTAAAAAGCAAATATTAGATCCTTTTAAACAGACATTTTAATCAAGGTGGGATTTAAAAATAAAAAATATCAAGTTACATGATGAAAAAAGCGAATTGTATTTTTTCTTCAGACAAACAAGACCCATCCTGTATATTAGGGATGGATTACTTCCGTCTTGAAAACACTCTAAACACACGACGCTAAACTCAACATTATACACAGCATGTATGCTTACAAATTATTTGCTACAAGTCCTTCAAATCAGAGATACCTTTGTTTTGGAAGACATACAGGAAGAATAATTTTTTTTTAAACAAAGCATTCAAGGATCTAAATGACAGTCTTTTATGTCTAATTGGAAAAACAGGAGAGGGACTATTTCCATTAGTTGGATATACTTTATTCATATGGCCTGTTAGTTTGCAAATCCTTTTACTACCCCTGTGAAATAGGTATATCTCACATATTACACTACGAAGAAGAGACAGAGGCACTAAGAGGTTGAGTCCAGTCTGCGCAGTTTACCAATTGCTTAAAAGTGATCTTCATATGTCTTTTTTGACCTTTATAAAAAGAGTATAAATAAGTTTTCATTTATATTTCAAAGCACCTATGAAGCAGAGACAAGATATCCTCAGTTAAAATGATTACAAAGAAATAAATGTATATGATTGAATAAAGATCTTATTAATGATCTGCAGGCTCAGTATACACTTGTCAAACCTACTTTAATTCTATTCTTCATCATTTCCAGCAGGTTTTGTGTATGTTGTGAATCATTTGTAAAAATTAAGCCTAGTACATCAGGTTGTACTTTATTGTAATGATGCCTGAATACTAAAGTCAGAGTTGTGAAAGCCCAAGAAAGAATTAGGGGCAGCCCACAGAGTGGATATGGAAAAGATTCTTACAGTAGTTTTCTACTCCTTGGCATGGTAATTTAGTGACTAAGCTATAGTTGATTTAATCTCAGTTGAAATTCACTCCTGGTTTGCATTCTTTCTTATATTTAATGTAGAAAATTAAAAATGTCCAGTTATAAATCTGATCTCATCACAACTGTATCTGGAAAAGCAGCTTATATTTCTGTATGGGAGATAATTAGGTAAAACATGTTACCAAACAATAATTAATAATTTAACATCCTTCAAGTTCAAGGGTAGGGTAAATCTAAGTATGCTACTTATAACCTAGTTGAGATTGATTATTCAAGTATTAGCAATATTAGTCCTTAAAATGTTATCATTTGTGTAGTGCAAAATATGTATGTATGTATGTACACAAATCAATCTACTAGACAACAAAAGAAATGCAGTCATCACAAACTAAGATTTTCTTGTGAATTTCACAATCCATTTCATTCCAAGGTCATCCAGGCCCAGTAGTCTTCTTGAGCAAAATACCATTTTCTTCAGTTCAATTTTCTTGAAAAAGAAAGTGAAAACCAATTTCCTATGAATATAAATGCAACTTGGATATGAAGCACATTGACACCAAATAATTCTCTGAATAACAATATTCCAAATTCAAAATCATAAAGTTACAAATGATCCTTATGAAATTATTTCATGTGACTTATATAGCTTGATGTGAAAGATCCAATGGCAGGTGTCAACATTACCAAATAGTTTGTAATAAATAGTTTAAATTTATATTCCTCCTCATCCTTTTCTAGTTGGCTTTGTATAATTCATATTTTTGGAAATCATTTCATAATTTTATCAAAATGAAAAAGTTGTAAAATTAAAAATCTTCATAAAACTATAAAAGACTGACAGATATAACCTGGACTATACATTTAATCAATGTATATTATGTATCTTAATTTCTAGGCACTGGGGAATCAAATAAATGATTCTCCGTCTTCAAAAGTGCTCTCAGTTTAGCCGAGAGGGCAGGAGATATAAACCAACTGCTCAGATATGTATAATGTGATGGTTTAAATGACAGCAGTGTGAGTTAGGAATCAGAGAAGGGTGCACTTGCATGCACAAAACCCAATTATCACATATGACCTGAAGTGTGAGAAAGGTCCCAGAGCTGCAAAATCTCTATACCCTCCCAAGGACTCAACATTCCAAATGCCTAAAACTCTCTCATAGATGCATTTCTCTCCTCTCTAGAAATGCCCTTATGCAACATAGTTGGCAGGAGTAATATTTCAAATAATCAGATCATTCTTCATCTTATGTAGAAATCCTCTTATGTATATCTCCTAGGCAGGAGTGATATTTTAAATACTCAGATCAGTTTTCACATAACAGAAAATCACTTGTGACAAAAAGAAAAAAGGCCCTTGGATTACAGTTGAAGTTGTCAACAAAACAAGACCAATGTGGGTGGTTCTAAAGAATCTGCCCGTATAAGGTTTTAGCACAAATGTTAGCTGCCAGATGTCTACACAATTAACCCACATAATACAGATTACTATAAAAAGGTCTTCTACAGATTTACAAAAAAGCACACAACTTTGGTTCTAAATGCCCCAATCATTTAAATCATCACCACTACCTTCGGGTAGTGACTCTTAAGCCAAAGTATAGTTTATTTTTTGTTTTTAATGAAGTGACAACCTGCTTCAACTTTAATTGTAAAATCAATCATTATCTTATGCCAAATTTTTCTACTCTCCAAGCATCAACTTTCTACAAAGGAACCGTGAAAAAGAACTTTGAAATAAATTGCAAAGTATATAAAAACCTACTATTAGTGTCGCTGTTTCTTGCTGCTTAAAGCTAGCATTACCGTATATTTAAAAAAAAAAGGTTTCTCCCCATTATTAAGGATACTAGAATGTGAAACACAATACAGCAACAAACCCAAACATCATAGGAGAAGTATAAAATGTGTGAAAGAAGAAATTAAGACCTACATATTAACATCTGAAATCACACACACACACACACACAGAGAGACATGAAAGGGGATAAATAATACTGAGACAGCAACTTAATGCTTCTAAAATCCTACTAAAGGTTTTTTAATTGGGCAGGTGTATGTCAAGAACATAAATGTATCAGAAAACTTATTTAGTTAATTTATGAATATTAACCAAACTGTCTTAACAGAGGCAGAGAACAAGCTAATACAATTCATTTAATATCATGTATTTCAGTTTCTCAACTATAGAGTAATATGCATGGAACACTTATAATAAGGTAGTAGCTTATCCCTTTTAGCCTATGAGAAATAGTGATGTTTAATTTTTCTTTTGTTATCAAATGTAGTAATTAGAAACGTGGGTTCTTTGTTAAAGGAACAATATACCTATAATTAACTTATAGATAGCACTTTAAAGTTTATACCCAGTACTCTATTTCTTTTCCCCATCTATTGTTAATTAATGGGAAATGGGAATGAAAACATAACCAGAGAGGGTGTCAGTAAGATAAAAATCTGCCCCTCCACAGAAAGCAGATGAGATTTTACAGCATCCAGAATACGCTCTAAGGATTTTCTTGAACTAAAGAGTTTTGGCCTCAGGTTATTCCTAATCTAGACAAACTCAGAGGACTTACAAGGATTTATAATTATCTTTGGACCTATTTCAGGTATATGCTGGCATCCCGAACTGAAATTGTAACCCTCAAATTAGAATGATTCTCTTATTTTAGAGATAGTTAAATGACAGGCTGAAATTTTTCTGAAATGTCAATGCCTGTATTTCAAAGGCATACAGACCATGCAGGTATTATTTATTTATTTACCCACTGTCCTTTAATGTTAGCAAAGGGTCTAAAACAACTATCAGACTTTTAAGAGTATTGTTTCCTCATAAGCCATAAAACACAAGCCTGTGATTTTTCTCACTGTTGACTAAATGAACAAATCCATCAGATGATCACAAATGAAAAAAATTTTAAGTCCAACAAGGACCTAGAAATCCATCAGACATCATTTCCAAGGTATTGCAGTTTTAGTCTAAGGATTATCACAGAATATACTGTATAACGATATACTAATAGCAATAGAACAGACCTATTCCCTTCTGGAAGATCTGTCTTTACTACATTAAAAGAGTTTATATACACATCACATTGAATGATAAAACTATAGTACTACCTTCTCCTCCTTTGATAATATAAATGCACCAACCACTGAGCAATAAAAGGCCATATGATAGCAAAAGTTAATGCACCAGGAGACATATCAAAGGGCCACCAAGATGGTCTCTGAGAAAATAAAGTGGTCACAAATTGATTACATATTACATATATGAAATTAAGAATACACCTAACATAAGTCTGAAAATATGTAACTAATAACAAATCTAACTCCTACTATAGGGAGAAGAGACATTCTGTATTTCAGAACATAATTCAGTAAGAAGACTTTCAGGATAATTCACAGAACAAATATATATATATTTTTCATGACATTACTAATTTTCCTTTTTATTTCCTTTCAACTTATTTACATATAATTGTCATATATAGTGTAAGTTTAAGGTATGCAAAAGTGATGATTTGAAAAGACTATATATTTTGAAATGATTACCACAGTAAGCTAATTAGTATTTCCATCACTTAACATAAAGGATTTTTCTGTTTTTCCGGTGAGAACATTTAAGATCTACTCTCAACAATTTTCAGGTGTATGACATGAAACTGTTACCTATAGTCACCAGGCTGTACATTCCAGTTGCTTACACCATAACTGCAAGTTTAACATCTCCCTATTTCACCCCATCCCTAGTCCCTGGCAACAACCATTCTGCTCTCTGTTTCTGTGAATTTTTTGTCTAGAGCAAATATATTTTTAACTTCAAAGTTCTAAAGGGTAGATTTTACTTGGAATACTTTAAGGACCTTATATAATGTAAATTTATTAACTTCTTTGAAACCCTGGCATTTAAATTTAATAAAATTTTTTTTACCTGTGAGGACTGATTACTAGTATGTAATGTTGATGCTCTTGCCTAGAAATACAAACAAAAGTGATTAAATTTTGATAAAATGAAAAAATACAGTAATTTTCTAATTTTTTGAAGGTTGAAATATTCTTACTAAATTCCACACACTTATTAATTCCTTGATTTACATACGAACTACCAATTTACAAACACATTGGAGAATGGCCGCCTTAAATAAAATTTATATATTTTCAAAAGTAGGTTTTACTTCTTTTTAGAAATCAATAAAATACATTGATATGTGTAAATCTGGATCATTACAGATTTGTTTTACAGAATCAACAGATGGAAGGAGAAAAGACAAATTTGGAAGCTTACCTGTGAAGCTGTTAGTGTTTCCAGTTTGTGAAGTCTCTGAAGGACATTCTGCATGTCCTCCTGCAACCGCATGAGCACAAGAGCAATCTGCTCATTGAGGGTGCCTCTTGACCCTCTGTCTGAACCCCAGCGTTCCCCATCACCTCCACTTCCCATTTGCCGACTCTTAGTTCCTTCACTCAAATGTTGCATCCTATGCCCTATTTTAAGAGAGCAAAATAAGTTTACTGTAATTTTCTCTTATAAAAGTAGAAACAATCTGTTTGAGTTTTTTGTTATTTCTTTGAGATTCAAACTTGCAAAGTGAAGTGGAAGCAAATCAAGAAGTACACAAAATAGGGGGCCTCCCTGGTGGCGCAGGGGTTAAAGTCAGTGCTCTCAAGCTATCCCCAGCCACTGCAGCATGAGTTCGATCCCTGGCCAGGGAGGTGACCCATGTGGTGAGGCAGACCTCTCCTGTCTCGCCCACTGCTCCCCTCAGCAGTGTATTTCAGTCAATCCACCTGTTCTGATACCCACTCTGTCTCTGGTGAATTCTCTCACTTCCCTCCCCCATACCTCTGGTCTGTACCCCAGTTCTTGTATGCATAGATAAATAAATCTTAAAAAAAAATGTGGGAAAGATAAAGAATTCAGATTTTCACCTAAAGTAAGAAAAAAAGCAAGAGTAAAATTACGGCAGTTAAGTGACTGTTTGGGGGGATGATGAATCATAAATTTGACTACCTTAAAAAATTACCAAAAAGATGTTGAAGTAGAATTATTTCCCCCAGATATTTGGAGAACACACTACTGCGACCTCTGGAGTCAAAGAATTAGATATAAAGAAAAAATGTCAGATACTATGTAAGAATAACTTTTAGCATTCCCTTTATAAATTGAGAGTCCTAGTGCATCTCTTATGTTGATCCTCCCCATTTTCCTAATTAGCTTATAAAGATAGTGAGAACAAGAAAGAAGTAATACATACCTTTCCCCCTTCTGACATTAGAGAATTCCTCATTTTCTCCACCTCGTTTCTCACGGTGTGGTGCTCCACTGTTACTTCTGCCATCTTCTCCTCCATGTTTTACTTCACCTTTCCCTTCAACTGCTATCATGTGCATATCTTCACAGTTGCCACTTCCAGAAGACACTTGAACATTTCCAGAACAAACAGGATTTTCCAAGGGCTGTTTGGGGTTACCACCCAAGCAGTATCGAAATGGTCCATTGTTAGATGTAAAGCTGTCTAGAGGCTACAAATTGAAAATAATATTTAGTTAAAAGCCATAATCATAAACCATATTATCACAAATTTTCATAAGATTACTGTTTTCATAAAATGTTTTTTCATATTATTATAGGGAATATTTTTCTAAAAACTCTTTTTCAATTCATATTCTGTTTTTTATATGCAAGAAAGAAATGGGGTAGGAATGATTCATCTATGAGGAAAGAATTGAGAAGTTTTGGCAGTGAATTTTTCTTGTGAGTCAGTTATTCATCTAAGAAACATTTAAATGTCTATTCTTATCCTAGTTACTATGCTTAACTCTGGGAATACTAGGAAGAAAGAGACAGATTCCCTATCTGCAAGAAGCTTCAAGTCTTAGTAAGGGAGGTAAAGAAGCAAAATCATTGCAGCATAGTTTGATAAATATTATAAAAAATATGTATACAGGCAGCACACACAGAGATCAACTAACACATACTTGGGTTGGGTGGAGGTTTGGTCAGGGCAGTCTTCCTCAAGGAAATTATATCAACTAAGACTTGAACAAAAGAGTATAAGTCAAAGGTGTGGCAATGAGGACAGCATGTAACTATAAAGGAGCAGTGAATGTGGGGAGTGCAATAGCCAGATAATTACTGAGATTTATCCCTATGTAGTCCTTTTTCATTAGCTTTCCCAAAACAAATCTTTTACAAAAGAAATAAATAAAAGAGATTCTGGATTCTAATCACTACTTATTTCTGTTTTTCATTCATTTCAGCTCATTCTCGGCTTGGTTTTCTCACAATTATTTTTCCATCTATGCTATTCATTTGTGTTTAACCTTACTTAAAAAGTCTTTTATTCGTGTGCTTTTAAAATTTGACATTTGACCAAACTAAGAGGTAAATTTCATTGTATTATATACTGAAAAGAGAAAAACACAAAGAGAAAAAAATAAAATTAAAACCATTGATTTAGAAAGGCAAAAGATAAATGATTTTCTATAAGACACACTAAAATTGTGTTAGAACAGTGATGGGGAAAGGATATAACATCAGTAAACAATCCATGTTTCAAGCACAGAGACTAGCAGAGTTCACTCTCTGCTCCCTTGTCCCGTATCACTTGTTACATTATAAATTATAACATATTTAAGTATTTTTAATAATACAGAAATTTTTTATTTTTTAATTCACAGAAATAATTAAAAATACAAATGTTTAAACATTTTAGAGGTATGTTTTCAAAGTGATGAACAGCATGTAAATCTTCTATTAATAGAAGTTGTGCACCGAATTCTGATATACCACTTTGAAAACTCACCAATTAAAAAAATCTTATTTTTACCTCTTCTTGTCCAAATTGCTCCATGGAATCACAGTAAACTTCACTGTCAGAATCACTTGTCAAATGCTGAATTCCTGAAACATCTTCAATATAGTCATCATTTACATCTAAATATGAACAAATATACAGATGATTATTCTTCAAGAAAAATATACATTTATTCCATTTCAAAATTTATCAACTCTATAGTATTTTCATGCTGGGAGACAAATTTATTTTACTAAGTCACATTTTTTTTAACTTACTAAAACTTTATAAAGGTGGTACAGAAAGATGCTGTCAAGATCAAACCTTACAAAAACTTAAACTTATAACAGAAAACTGACTACCAGGTAAGAGGCCTACATCTGGGATAAAACTATGCAAGTTTGGTTATTACATTAAGAAATGATATATCTTGATTTCTCAACTGAATTGCAGCAATGTTGTTAATTCACCATTACATACAATAGGCACTTTCCCTACAGTTCTAAGATATAAAAAGACCATAATTCATGTTGCTGATTGGAAAAAAAAAAAGATGATCAGAGATTTTGGTTAAAAGAAACCTCAAGAAAAAAAATAAGCATTTCAATTTTTTGTCTCTTCCCAGTATTTAAGATGTCAGGAGGAGATGTGGCAGGTCCTCTGGTATAAAATTCTAATTTCTTTAGATTCTCCAGTAGGAGCCACAATTAACTGTACCGACAACATAGGAGCCAAGAATTTGTACAACACCTCTGTGAAGGGGATCAAGGAATGAATGACAGACCAGACCGCCTGATGCTGGTGTGCGGGGTATTATAAAAGGTCATAGTCAAGAAAAGCAAACCAGAGTGCAGGAAGAAGGCACATTCAGCAGGAGGTATCTCAACAAAGAAAATCATACAAAAGACAGTATATTTTTCTATTTTGAAGATAATACTGGAGTCACAGTAAGCAATAAAGGCAAGATGAAAGATACTGACATAACAGGACCAATTACAAAAAGGAGTTTGCAGATTTATGGCCCAGGATTGCATCCAGTTGTGGCAGCTTGAATGACTCTTTAGTGTATTTGTAAACAACAACAACAAATAAAGAATATCTGCTCCAAAAACACACTAAATATTTCAAAGATTTATTTTCAAATGCCATATAAGACACATTAAAAACATCTCAATGAGGGCCTCCCTGGTGGCGCAGGCAGTTGAATGCCACACTGTGAGGCTGGCAGCAGCCTCTGCAACACGGGTTCAAACCCGGCCGGCCTGGGAGAATCCCACATGTCGCAGCAGACCTCTCCTGTCTCACCCGCTGCTCCCCTCAGCAGTGTATTTCATTCAGTCTGCCTGTTGTGTTCCCCGCTCTGTCTCTCGTGAATCTTCTCACCCTCCCACGCATCTGGCCTGTACCCCAATTCTTGCATAAATAAATAAATCTTAAAAAAAAAAAAAAAAACTTCAATGCAACATAAAAACCCTGGCCCTGATTTACTGTCCTTCAAAGCTATAAATAAACCCTTATAATATTAACAAACCCTAAAATATTATTGAATAAAGGCTTTTAAAGTTCTAAACTACTCCTAAGTACAAAATTATTAAAATATTCCTCCCCGGTGGTGCAGCGGTTGAGCGCTGGGTGGGGAAGCTGCCCGCAGCCTCTGAAGCGCTGGTTCGATCCCCGGCTGCTCCCCGGCCACTGGAGGAGGGTCCCACATGGCAGGCAGACCTCTCCTGCCTCCCGCTGCTCCCCTCAGCAGTGTACTTTGGTCCTTCTGCCTGCTCTGCTCCCCGCTCTGGCTCTGGTGAATTCTCTCACCCTCCCGTGCTTCTGACTGTACCCAGTGCTTGTATGAATAAATAAATAAATAAATAAATAAATCTTAAAAATAAATAAATAAAGTAAGGCTGTATTTCTCATTTAAAAAAAAAAAAGAATATTCCATTCATACAAAAGACTCTGGATAAATAATTATTATGGCACAATACCTTGGTGGGTAGAGACAGTTTTTCTAGTTTTCTCCAAGTTTTGGTCTACTGATTTAACTTCTTCAGCACTTCTGTCTTTCAGAGAAGTGACCTGAATGTCATTATGTACATCCTGAACAAAACTGTCTTTATCATAGCCATTAGTGACAATTTCCAAATTCTTATGGTCTGTGGATTTTGTCATTTTATCTTTTATGAAAAAAGAAAAAGGAGAGATAAAGGTTCACAGTAGAAAAGCTTCTGCATACTATGTTGTAATATCAAGTAATAACTTTATCACCTACTTTAATCCCTTTGAGGATTTCCTACATTGAATCTCTGTCAATCCCTGAATTCCTTTTTAGCATAAGCAAATTGCTCTATGAGATGCAGAAGTACAAAGAGCTCCACAGAGCCAATAAAATCATCCTTCAGGAAAGGTACTGTTCGGGCCTCCCTGCTGGCACAGGGGTTAGGCTATTGCTAACAACTGCGGCAGGAGCTCGATCCCCCCTGCCAGCAAGCTAACCCCACGGCACAGCAGACCTCTCCTGTCTCACCCACTCCTTCCCTCAGCAGTTATTTCAGTAGATCTGCCTATTCTGTCTCTGGTGGGTCCTCTCACCTCCCACACCTCTGGCCTGCACCTCACTTCTTGTATGCATAGATAGATAGAATAAATCTTTAACAAAAAGAAAAAAGAAAAGGTACTGTTCGTCATACCCTACTGTAAAGTAAAGCAAAACTAAGAAGTGTGGTTTGTGTTAGTGTCTTTTTGCCTCCCTTTTCTAAAATGGCCTTCCCAAGAATAACTGGCTTTGTTACTAACAAGGCCCATTCTATGCAGTAACCCAAGATTCCAGGGTTCCCTCTTCATCAAAACTTCTGCTTGCATCCTATTTTCTGGATTCAGTTCCATTCTTGACAAGATATTGAAAGTCTAACTTGTCTCCCTTTCTTGGTAACATATACATATTCATATTGGAAACAATTCCTTAAAGGAATCTATTTCTAATATAGCATTTCAGGTATTATATTCAGAGGAGTGGCCTATTGTGTTAGACTTCAATTAACATGTAGTTTCAAGTAATATCTATGCATAGGCTGGTTGTCCCTAGACACTGTTGTAGACCCAGTAACCATAACAAAGCTGGTTACTGGGTCAACAGCCTAGATTCCACCATATGCGCTAATTGCATATAATACAAAATAGCCCAAACCTCCCCATATCCTTTTATCTAATAAAATTGTTATTTTATTAAAATTGTAGCCTATCATCCAAAGATTACCATTATCATTTTGTTCTGCTCCTTTCACTTCCTCTTGGGTCTCTTCTTCTTCAGACTCAGCTCCACTATCACTGCTTTCCGCTTTACCATTAACAGTTTTGGCATTTGGAGTAGAAGTTAGTACATTACCCAGATCTAAAACAGAGAATGACCACTTAATGACTAATATTTTGACATACATCAATGTATAATTGATAGATAACTGATAAAATAATTTTGAATTAAAAGTTAGAATTTTGATCATTAATAGTACTCTTTTTTTTACTATAAATATCCATACATGGCACAAGTATATTCCTCCAAGTATCAGTTTACAACAAAAATGATAAAGCTATTATAAAACTTTTCTGAACAAAACAGAGGATAAATTATTTTTAAGTTAACATCAATCAAAATAGTGAAGTTAGAAGTGAATGATCTGTATACATAGTAACTGAAGAGATAATTGCTATGTGCTAGCATGCTGAAAACATAACATTTTTTGGCTCTAACAACAGTCTTATCAGTATTATAGTTGGGCTACGTTTAAAATTTTGTATCCTTTTATTACCTTTAGCAATTCACATGCCTTTAGGAATCCAAGTGCACAACTGACACTACTGTGTCTTCATATTTATTTTTTTAATTATCAGATAAAATAACCAATCACCTAAAAAGGAAAATTGTCCTATCACCCAAAGTCATATTTTGAGAATACATAAGAGCTCCTCAAACACAGTATGCATAGGAATCAGTTAAAATGCAGACTCCGAATCAGTAAGTCTGGAGTGATCTAAGATTCTGCACTTTCATAAAGCTCCCATGTGATAGTAATGCTGTTGATTACTATAGCACATATGGTATAGGGAATGATATTTTCATCAACTCTTTAAGATACTATTGATCTTAAGTGCCTACTGGTCAAAAATAGTGATCCTTCATAAATTTTTGGTCTTGATTTTTACTTACACAAATGTTTTGGATGCTTTTCTGCATCCCAAATAATGTATTAAATTTCAAAATCTCCATACATCTTAAATAACCAGGTCTATGCTCTTGTTAAGTCTAACTAATGATTAGATGCAAAGAGTAAAAATTCAACCCTATCATAAATATTATGTCCTATTACTCTCTTAGAGAATCATGGGAGTAGGATTGTTTTTGAAAGTTTCTCTTACTTTTCCCCTGACAACCAGAAAAAGCAAGTATAACAATTAATGACAACAAAACCCCACACTACATTGCAGACTAAAGGATAAAACCAAGTGATTGTAATCATAGATAGAGAAAAGAAACTTAACAAAACTCAACACTTTTTAATGATAATAATGGTGAAAAAATTAAGAATTCAAAAGAATTTCCTTAATCTGATGAACTGCATGTATGAACTTTCACAACCAGAAGAATACGCAATGTTAAAAAAACTGAAAGTTCTGTTCCTAAGATAATGGGTAAGACAAAGATGTCTGCTTCTGTCACATCTAATTAATATTAAACTGCAAGTCCTAGCCCAGGAAATTAGGCAAGAAAAATAAAGCCATCCAGTCTGGAAAGAAATGATCTCTCATTGCAGATGACATGCTCTTGTATATAGAAAAGCCTAAGGAATCTACAAAGAAAAACAAAAGGAAGAAAAAGAAACTATTGGAACTAAAAAATGGCTCAATGAGGTCGCAGGATATATTAGATCAACATACAAAAAAATCAATTATAGTTCTACAAACTAATAATTTGAAAATTAAATTGAAAAGTAATTCAATTTATAATAGCAGCATAAAGAATTCTTATTAGCAATACAGTTGATGAAAGAGTGTACAAATTATATGTGCAAATGACATTGTTGAAAGAAATCAAAGAAGATCTAAATGGACTAGAAGACAATGCAGTTGAGATAACTATACTCTCCCAAATGATTACAAATGATTACTCTACAAATCATTACAAATCCTACCAAATACCAGTTGACTTTTTTTGCAAAAACTGATCGGCTGATTCAAAAATTTATTTGGAAATGTGAGCGATCCAAATAATAAACAGCTCATATTTCCCGATTTCCAAACTTACTAATTACGTATATGTTGAAAAAGCCCACTACACAAATAGGTAAAGTTATACTGCAAATACACCTGGTTACTTTTAGCAAGATTCTTTGTTTGAATAACAAAAGTTAAAATTGCAAAGTGTCTTACAATTTGTCAGTATCTTAAAAGATGCAAATACCCATTAAATACCCATATCCTTGGATCCAGAAATTACACTTCTAATATATCCTATCGACATACTTCCACATATATAAAATGATAGTTGCTCATGGTTAGTCTCAATGACATTTTTTGAAAACCGGAAGAAACAAACTAACTGTCCATTTGAATGATACAGGTTAAATTATGGTACAGTTCTTTATCTCTTACAACATTTTAATCCAGAGGATTTGAAATGCAGCTTTCTAATTTTGCCAAAGTAATACATTATATATACTATATATTATGTAAGATCTTCAACAAAAACTAATGTAGCTTTCAGTAAAAAAATTGATACTTTCAGGGGCCTCCCTGGTAGTGCAGGGGTTAAGACACAACCTATGAAGCTATCCACAGCCTCTGCAGCACAAGTTCAATCCTCGGCCTGCCAGGGAGCTACCCACATTGCGGAGCAGACCTCTCCTATCTCCTCTGCTACCCCTTCAGCAGTGTATTTCAGTAGATCCTCCTATTATGCTCCCCACTCTGTCTATGGTGAATCCTCTCATCCCCCACACTTCTGGCCTACATCCTAGTTCTTGTGCACATAAATAAATAAAAATAAATATTAAAAAAATTTAAAAATAGAAGTTTTTAAGTTATATAAATTTGTGCTGAATTCTTTAAGCATGTATGTTTTATTTTTTTATTTTTTTTTAAATATTTATTTATTTATTTATACAAGCACTGCGTACAGTCAGAAGCGCGAGAGGGTGAGAGAATTCACCAGAGCCAGAGCAGGGAGCAGAACAGGCAGAAGGACTGAAGTACACTGCTGAGGGGAGCAGCGGGCGGCAGGAGAGGTCTGCACGCCATGTGGGACCCTTGCCCGGTGGCCGGGCTTGAACTGGCGCTGCAGAGGCTGCGGGCAGCTTCTCAAGCCAGCACTCAACCGCTGCGCCACCGGGGAGGCCCAAGCATGTATGTTTTAAACAAAATTTTTACATGGATTTCATTTTGCCTACCTTCTAAGTATTTAGAAATTTTCTCCAATCGGACTGGCATGTGAAAGTAAAAAAAAAAAATTAGACATATAAACTTTAATGCATGCATATGTATTAGCTGCTAAATTAAAAACTAAGAAAAAACAGTCCAACCTGAAGTTAAATCAGAACTTCTGCCACTTTTTTTGTCCTCTACAATTTCATAAAATGGACCTATGACATGCAGCAATTCTTCCACTTTCTCAGTCATAGGCATAGTTTCAAGTATCTGTAATAGAAATAAAACAATCTTGTGAAATCACAAACTGTTAATCTTATCTGCACTAGTGTCAAATAATTTAATAATTCTAATTTATTTATCAATAATATCGAGATCTGTGCCTCCCTGGTGGTGTAGGGATTAAAGACAGCACTATCAAGCTATCACCAGCCACTGCAGCATGAGTTTGATTCCTGGCAGGCCAAGGAGCTAACCCACATGAAGCAGCAGACCTCTCCTGTCTCGCCCGCTGCTCCCCTCAGCAGTGTATTTCAGTACATCTGCCTGTTCTGCTCCCACTCTCTCTGGTGAATCCTCTCACCCCACTGCACCTCTGGCTTACACCCCAGTTGTATGCATGAATAAATACATCTTAAAACAAAAAATAATAATCTTGAGATCTGAAGTTCATTTATAGATACTACCCTAATGTGCATATTAATTACATACTTAATGTGCATACTCCCTTAGAAAAGCTTCAAGTATATTAAAGTATTCTCATCTTGAAAATTATTTTCTATAAGCTTCATATAAAAATACATACAAATAATAAAAAAATATGCATGAAACTAAAGGCACTAATATTAAAGAAAATAGAAAACTATGATGTTAAAGGAAAATTTTGACGTGTTTATTGATATTAAAGTAGTGTTTAAAGGGCACAAAAGGGCCTCCCTGGTGGCGCAAGGGGTTAAGACGCAATCTATGAAGCTATCCGCAGCCACTGCAGCACCAGTTTGATCCCCGGCCAGGGAGCTACCCACATGGTGCAGCAGACCTCTCTTGCCTCACCCACTGCTCCCCTCAGCAGTGTATTTTAGTCAATCTGCCTGTTCTGTTTCCTACTTTGTCTCTGGTGAATCCTCTCACCTCCCCCCACACCTCTGACCTGTACCCCAGTTCTTGTATACATAAATAAATAAATCTTTAAAAAAATAAAATAAAAAATAAAAAGGATACCTTCATACCTGTGAAACAAATTGGAATTATCATTTATCATTCAAATTTTTTCTGTAACTTTTTTTTATTGGCGTAACATTGGTTTACAACACTGTATATGATTAGGGAAATAGATTCACACCTCTTCAGATGTATGTCACAACACTATATCCACCACCGAAGAATCCATAACCTCCACCATGAACCACTGGGCTACCTCCCCCAATCTGTTCCCCACCTCCCACCTTGCGCCTTTAGACTCTCGATTCTGCAATCATATTTCTAGGGTTTGTTTTGGTTTAGTTTTGTCTGTTCCTTTGTTTTGTTTCTTTATAGTCTACATATGAATGACATCACTGGTGTTTATAATTTATTTCATTTAGCATATCCTCCAGTTTCATCCATGTTGTTGTAAATGGCAAGGTAGGTGTAGATATTATAGAATAGGTATAAATTAGGTAGGTTGTAAATAAAATAGGTATAAAAAGAATACTTTATTCATATGTCTTTTTGACATATGATTTCTAAATATTTCTAAAGGAAATATTGTTAGTATGTCTTTTTGACATATGATTTCTAAATATTTCTAAAGGAAATATTGTTAGTATAAAGCTGGGGCCAATAAGGAGAGCAGAGTAATTTTTCCTTCATTTTAGCCAGAATTTCAATAGTCAATATAATCAGGACACAAGTGTCCATAGCAAGATACACTGAGAATTTAAGAGGATAACTGTCAAAAAAAAAAAGTCAAGTGTCTGAAAAAGAAGCTTTAAAACAAAACAGAATGATCTCAGTCAAAAAGAAAAGATAAAAGAAATGGCACACATCCATAGTAACACACACATCCATATAGTACAGGCAGAGATGAAGACCCCCAGACAAGCAGACAGAAGCAACTGTCAGCCTACTGACATTTAGCAGGCAACTAAAATTTATCCTGAGAAGATTTTATTTAAAGAATAAGTAAATTCAACTGGGTTGTAACTTATCCAAATGAAGAATGTTTTAACAGAAATATCTGCTAAGTTTCATGGACTCTAGAAAGGCAGCATCCAATAGAACAATAATGTTTCTAGGTTTATTCAGCATTTTTCTTAGTGAGAGCCATGAGTATGATGTAAATATATGGGAAAGGTACAGGTATATTATATTGTAAAGCAAAGACTAAATTTCTTGGACTTTTTTGGTTAGATGGATACATCCAACAAAGAAACCATAACTTTATTCATGACAAAAACATCACAAATTTTGCAAAACTGCAGCCATTACTTTGAAACAAAACAAAAGTTCTTGTTTTCAGGTGGCTCTATTGTTACTTCTATAGCAGCATTCACAGTATCATTGTTTTATTCTTCTGGACTCAGACTACCTCTGCTTTCCACACATATGCTTGTGACATGACCATTCTATCAGTATATACTTAACTCCCACACCTGTTTCATCAACCTTTCTCTTCACCCTCCTCTAGCACAGATGGAATCTGTGTTTATTCGAATGTTGCAGACAGTTTTACCTTGACTTTTAAATTTCTCAGTAGCTGCTAGCTATCCTTGCTGAAATAAATCCTCCATTTTTACATCCCCCCAAACAAAGTAGCTATCTGAAGCTGGGTTCTTGATGGTGTTCTTAGGTTTCAGGACAGTGACTAGTAATCCCTGTAAAGACCTGTTCAAGGCACAGTTTGAACACAGCCCTCCATTCTTGTCACTCTGGCTCTGGTTTGCTTTACTGACTGGTTCTTCACCAATTTCAGCTGCTGTATTGGCTGGACTTGTGTGCCATCCTAATCCTCAAGCTCTGGTCTTGATTCATCACAGGTAGATTTTGTTCCAGATCCTGTTTAGCCTGAGTCTGTGGCAACTCTTGCTCAGTAGCAAGGATAGTTTCTGCAGCTTCACTGAGCATTTTGAGTAGGGAAACAAGAAACCAAACTGAGTATATCTCTTAAAGCTATCTAAACCCAGCACTCTTCTCTCTCTTCAGTAGACAAGCTTAGCATATACTCATCTAGTTTGCCAAGTGCCTTTGACTTTTGAGGAGGCATACCTAATCCTGGGTATGCTAATGGCTAGAAAAATATATTATTATCCACACTAAATTAAGAAATTTAATTAAGTTTCTAAAAAGATGGTTATCATGAGTTAAGCCTTATTTAATTTTTTTAAGATTTATTTTTTTTATTTATGCATACAAGAACTGGGGTGCAGGGCAGAGGTGCAGGGGTGTGTGTGTGAGAGGATTCACCAAAGACAGAGTGGGGAACAGAACAGGTGGATTGACTGAAATACACTGATGAGGGGAGCAGTGCGCAAGGCAGGAGAGCTCTGCTGTGCCATGTGTGTTGCTTTCTGGCCGGGGATCGAACTTGTGCTATGGTGGCTACTGATAGCTTCATAATGCTGCACCTTAACCTCTTGTGCCACCAGGGAGTACCAAGTTAAGCCTTTAAAAACAAATCAACTTCACTAAAAAAAAAAATAAATAACTAAAAATAAAAAACAAATTAATCTTTAGTACCAGAGAAAGCCAATGTCCTGGTCTCACAGCTATGCACAAGACCCTCATCAGTGGTAATATTTGGTTCCATTCTTTATAGCCCCTATTCTAATCTTCCCTTCATTACAGTGATTGTCCCATCTGTTTAGAAATCCTGAAATAATTGGTCTAGGATTATACCGGAACAAGTGTTTTTTTTTTTTTTCATACAAGATCCTGTGCTGATTCTAATGTGCAGCCAGAGTTGAGTACATTGGTCTTTCTTAAAATTCAATTTTCATAATGCACATTATTCAAGTACTGGTTGAATTACCTGGGAATCCCCATAAGATAGCCTGTGCAGAAAACAGAATTTTATACTCCCCTCCAATTATGAGTAAAAATAATTTATTTAAAGAAACATAGATTTCTCCCCAAACACATTAATTACTCTTTGTGCTAAAAGTTAAAATACTATTAATTTTAAAGAATTTTTATTTTAGCAATTTCTCAATGATATTTCATTAGGCTGTATAAATTATGAGAAACAATTTTCTGGGCCTCCCTGGTGGCACAAAATTTAAGATGCAGCATTATCAAGCTATCGGCAGCCACTGCAGCCACTTCACTCCCCGGCCAGGGAGCTACCCATAGAGCGCAGCAGACCTCTCCTGTCTCGCCCGCTCCACCCCTCAGCAGTGTATTTCAGTCAATCTGCCTGTTCTGTTCCCCATTCTGACTCTGGTGACTCCTCTCTCACACACACCCCCTCTGGCCTATCCCCCAGCTCTTGTATGCATAAATAAATAAAATAAATCTTAAAAAAAATTTCCTATAAAACAGTCTCCATAACAACAACTAAAATAAATGAATAAAGTTCCTTCAATCCTTGAGATTTATACTATAAGAATAATTCTTAAAGAGTAATAGTAAACTTTACAGTGAACTATAATTTAATGACCATTTCCATTAATAAACTATTGCAAGTAGAAAAAGTCCTAAATTCACAACTAATCTTTGACAAAGGAGCAAAGAATATGCAGCGGTACAAGGACAATTTATTGAACTGGTGCCGGGAAACCAGACCACTACTTCTCCCCATGCACAAAAATCAACTCAAAATGGATAAAAGAACTGGACATAAGACATGAAACCATAAAATATATAGAAGAAAATATAGGTAAAACACTATAAGACATACAAGTCAGTAACATCTTTAAAGATTCATCACCCAAAGCAAAGAATGTCAAGGAAAAGATAAATATCTGGGATTACATCAAACTGAAAAGCTTCTATACAGCAAAAGAGACATTAGCCAAAACAAAGAGACACCCCACTGATTATGAAAAAATCTTGGCATGCTATACAACTGATGAGACTAAACACAAAGATATTCAAAGAACTTACAGGACTCAACAAGAACAAAGTAAACAATCCAGTGAAGTAGTTGGCAAAAGAACTTAAAAGACACTTCTCCAAAGAGGAAATGCAAACAGCCAACAGGCATATGAAAAAATGTTCAACATCCCTTATAATCAGGGAAATACAAATTAAAACCACACTCAATAAGAATGGCACATATCAAAAAAACTAGCAACAACAAATGTTGGCGAGGATGTGGTGAAAAAGGAACTCTCCTACATTGCTGGTGGGACTGCAAACTGGTCCATCCACTATGGAAATCTGTCTAGAGGTTCCTCAAACTACTAAAAATGGAAGTACCATATATCCCAACAATTCTACTCCAAGGGATCTACCCAAAGGACACAAAAATATTGATTCAAAAGAACACGTGTACCCCTATGTTTATTAGAGCACTATTTACAATAGGTAAAACCTGGAAACAACCCAAATGCCCCAAAATAGATGACTGGATCAATAAGATGTGGTATATATACACAATACAATAAAAAAAAGATAAACTAATGTCATTCGCAGCAACATGGATGGAGCTAGAAGGAATTATGCTCAGTGAAATAAGTCAGAAGGAAAAAGAAAAATATCAGATGGTTTCACTTATAGAAGGAATATAGGGGAACCAAATAAGACATCAGGGAAAAAAATATTAACAATACAAAACACAACAAAACAAAAACAAACAATTATAAATCAGAGACATACTGCAGGAGAGGAGGCAGGAGAGGGATCAGAGGGAGGGAGGGAGGAGCATAGAGGACTAAGGTGATGATGCACAGGTGCATTGGTGAAGGAAACTCTATGGGGACTACACCTGAGGGGGTGGAGGGAAGCAAACATTGTTTAAAAATGAACAATGAGGGCCTCCCCGGTGGTGCAGCAGGTTGAGCACAGTGCTGTGACGCTATCTGCAGCCTCTGTAGCACAGGTTCAATTCCTGGCTGGCCAGGAAGATACCCACATGGCGCGGCAGACCTCTACTGTCTCGCCTGCCGCTCCCCTCAGCAGTGTATTTCAGTCTATCCACTTTGTCTCTGGTGAATTCTTTCACCCTCCTGTGCCTCCTGCCTGTACCCCAGCTATTGTATAAATAAAATAAATCTTAAAAAAATAAAAAATAAAAATGAACAATGATGTAAAATATATATAAATAAAAAAAGAAAAAATTGTAATGCAGCTTGCTAAATACTATAATAAATATATGTATACAATATAGTGATGGCAAAAAATAAGTAAAGAAAAAGTCCTAAATTCAGTTAATTAAATTTTGGGGACACTGTATTGTCCTACATGATTATTTAGAAGTATGCAATTTTATCTACTGATGTCCATAAAGCTGAACCATTAAAAAAAAAACTTAAAATACTAATCAAAATTTCAATGTATGGATATCTTAATATTTTTAGATTTATCTCTAAATGTTTAGCAGAAACTTTATTGAATTTAATGTATGAAATGGAATTTTCAAAGACTAAATCAAAATAGGTATATTCTTTTTTATCTCTAAGTAGCTACAGAACTCTTTAGGTACACTGAAGGCATTTAAACACTGCTAAAAGGCACTAGTACAGTTTTGTTCTTTTTTGGAAAAAATGTTATAAACATTGTTTCACCTCCCCCTCCCACTTTAAACTGTGACTACATTATTAATGAAACTGGATGGGAAAATTGGTAAATTTTACTTAGGGTGTCAAGTCAATGCCACATTATAAAAATGTGTCCTAAAAATTATGATACTTAAGATAAAGAAAAAAAGAATAGCTGTCAAACTAAAAAGGCTTTATTCCCTTTTCCCCTCTGCTTTTGAAAGACTCTTTGTTTTTGTATTATTGATATAGTTAGCCGAGTGAACTAAACTCTGCCCTTTATTACAGATAAACAAAGTCCACTAAATAAAAATTGTGAAAGTGTAGAAAAGGGCAAAACTTTGAGCCATGTAAAAGGAATGAAGATAAAATAAAACATACAATAAAAAAAAAAAACTAGTCTGAATCTGTCAGACAAAAATTACTGGAGATTAACACAGCCAAATCTTCTGACAACAAAACTATTCCTTTACACAGATTTTCTTTGTGTTCAAAGGTAATTTACTTAAGATAATCAAACAGACCCAAATTTCACAACTTCTGATTCATCCCCAACATAAAAATGTCCTTTCTAAAAAGGAACTAATGTCATCTTTAAAATCTATTAATTTCTTTATAACCATGCTCTTCTAAATAATATTTTGAACAGACTTAAAAGAGCAAATTAATAAGGAATGTTCTCCAAAGCAGTTACCAGAGGAAATATAAATCCTGATCTTATTCTGATCCTGAAGAATCTTTGCATAAACAAGAAAGTGCTTGTACTAAGAAGTCCAGTGATGAGAACATCTCAATTTGTGGGACAAAAATGTGTATAAGAATACTGTTATAACAAGGCAGTCTTATTAAATATTTCTACAAACTAAAAAGTTTAAAAGCAGCCCAGATACTTCCCAGACTCCTAAGGAACATTAACACTTAAAAAGATTTCTGTTTCTGGACTTCCCTGATAGCCTAGGGATTAAGTCTCTGCACTGTCACCACTAATGGCCTGAACTCAATTCCCTGTTCTGAGTTCAATCCAGTCAGGGAGCTAACCCACATATGCTACAGCAGACCTCTCCTAGCTTACCAGCTGCTCCCCTCAGCAGTGTATTTCAGTAGATCTGTCTGTTCTGCTCCCCACTCTATGGTGAATCCTCTCACACCCCCATGCCTCTGGCCTACACCCCAGTTCTTCTATGCAAAATAAATAAATAAAAATCTTAAAAAAAAGAAAAAAGATTTCTGTTTCTGCACTTTCCTCATAAGTCAACTATAGAAAAAGATATGAGAGAAAAAACAATAGTAAGCTATTATATCACCAAAATGTGATATATCTTAAGGAAAAAATACCCTAAGATTAACTTTGATAAGACAAAGTCCTAATAAACTCAATAATCTAGATATTATGTTCTAACATATTACAATCTTCTTGTTCCTTAAAACTAAGCAGCTAATTTACACATGATAGAACATTAGATTAGCACTGCTCTGAATATTGTTATATTTTACTGGAATTTACATTCCCTACCTTTTTCATTTCTTCAACATATGCAATCATGGCTTCCTCTTTGGTCATATCACCCAATGAACTCCAAGCATCCCTAGAAATGAAAATGTAAAAATAACCACAAAAAGAGACCTGATTCTCCACTGTTCAGAATACAATTTATAGTTGATACTATAGTGTTATTAATTTATAATAGGTTCTACTTAAATCCACATTATGCAATGGGCTTGAATTAAAATACTATAGTAAAAAAACTGGTAAACATTTTTAGGTTTAAATACCTTTGTATTTAAAACTTCTCTTTTGGGCCTCCTTGGTGGCACAAGGGGTTAAATCTCAGCACCATGAAGCAAAGGAAGCCACTGCAGCATGAGTTAGATCCCTGCCACGGAGCTAACCCACATGGCACAGCAGACCTCGCCTGTCTCTCCAGCTGCTCCTCTCAGCAGTGTATTTCAGTCAATCCACTGTTCTGCTCCCCACTCTGTCTCTGGTGAATCTGCTCACCCCCCTGCGCCCTGGCCTACACCCCACCATAAATAAATAAAATAAATCTTCAAAAAAAAAAAATATGGGGCCTCCCCGGTGGCGCAGAGGGTTAAGCACAGCACCGTGAAGCTGTCCGCAGCCTCTGCAGGGCGGGTTTGATCCCAGCCAGTCAGGGAGCTAACCCACATGGCGCGACAGACCTCTCCTGTCTCACCCATTGCTCCCCTCAGCAGTGTGTTTCAGTCAGTCTGCCTGTTCTGTTCCCTGCTCTGTCTCTGGTGAATTCTCTCACTCTCCCGCGCCTCTGGCCGGTACCCCAGTTTTTGTATAAATAAATCAAAAAAATAAAATAAAATAAATAAAACTTCTCTTTTTATACATTTTTCCAGAAGCAGTTTAACTCTATCAAAAAGGAGTTCTGGGGGAAATCATAAGGTAAATAAATTTTCTTAAAACAGGTTTAATAGCATAGGGCCATTTATTCTTTTTTTTTTTAATAGAGGCATGTTTTATTTATTTATTTATTTATTTATTTGTTTGTTTGTTTTGTTTATACATGCACTGGGTACAGTCAGAAGCGCGGGAGGGTGAGAGAATTCACCAGAGCCAGAGCAGGGAGCAGAGCAGGCAGAAGGACTGAAGTACACTGCTGAGGGGAGCAGCGGGCGGCAGGAGAGGTCTGCGCGCCATGTGGGACCCTCCTCCAGTGGCCGGGAGCACCCGGGGATCGAACCGGCGCCGCAGAGGCCGCGGGCAGCTTCGCAACCCAGCGCTCAACCGCTGCGCCACCAGGGAGGCCCAATTCTTAATCTATTGTTTTATGACTACTCATAAAGATCTTAGAGGAAAGTACAGTATTAAGAAATCTTCAAAAGAGTTTAAAGCACTTTCAACTCAGGATGACGAAATTTAGCCATCCAAATGTTGGCATAATTTATAAAAGCACAATCTAAAATTGAAATTGGTTAGACATTTGCAAAGTCTTCAATAGTCTTCAAATGTTCATTATAAAAATTTCAAAGGCAGGCCTCCATGGTGGCACAAGGGGTTGAGACATGGCCTATGAGGAAATCTACGCTTCTGCAGCACAAGTTCGATCCCCAGCCAGCCAGGGAGCGGCCCGCATGGGGTGCTCTCCTGACTCGCCTGCTGCTCCCCTCAGCAGTGTGCTTCAGTTGGTCTGCCTGTTCTGTTCCCTGCTCTGTCTCTGGTGGATCCTCTGCCCACCCTGCCTCCCAAACATCCCCCCCAATCCTCTGGCCTGTTGTCCCAGCTCGTATACATAGATGGATGAATCTTTAAAAAAAAATAAAAAATAAAATAAGAATAAATAAAAAAATTCAAAG
The DNA here is from genome assembly GCF_964194135.1 of Talpa europaea. Taxonomy (NCBI): domain Eukaryota; kingdom Metazoa; phylum Chordata; class Mammalia; order Eulipotyphla; family Talpidae; genus Talpa; species Talpa europaea. The sequence continues at coordinate 20,291,124 of NC_140082.1, forward strand.
GCATATCCCTAGATACTTTGATTCTTTTTTTTTAAATTGCATTTTTTTTAAAGATTTATTTATTTATTCATACAAACACTGGGTACAGTCAGAAGCGTGGGAGGGTGAGAGAATTCACCAGAGCCAGAGTGGGGAACAGAGCAAGCAGAAGGACCGAAGTACACTGCTGAGGGGAGCAGCGGGCAGCAGGAGAGGTCTGCGCGCCATGCGGGACCCTCCTCCGGTGGCCGGGGAGCAGCCCGGGGATCAAACCGGTGCCACAGAGGCTGAGGGCAGCTTCACAACCCAGCGCTCAACCGCTGCGCCACTGGGGAAGTCTGATACTTTGATTCTTTTAAGCATATTAAAAATCAAATTTCTATTCAACTACAGTGGGACAAGAGTGAAGGCTTATCTAAAAAGTTAATATGGCTGTACCATATTCCTAGTTACTTATTGTCCTACTCTCAAGTAAACAATGTCACTTGATAAGCTAGAGTCATTATAAAGAGGAAGAAGAGTTTAACTTAGTTTGGGAGCTGCTCTTCACATAAAAAGAAAAAGAAAAAACTCCATAAAAGGAAAAAACTAACTGAATTTTTTTTTTATCTGTGATGCACTTACTTACCCCTTTTAGTTTTATCATTTTCCTCTTTTCCCCAAGAGTTCCCTATTTGTGTGAAATTGTGTTAAGAGCACATAGAGGATAAATTGTATATGGTAGCAGTCCTCTCCAGTGGCGCAGCGGTTGAGCACTGGGCTGAGAAGCTTCCTGCAGCCTCTGCAGTGCCGGTTCAATCCCCAGCCACCAGCGAGGGTCCCACATGGCGTGCAGACATCTCCTGCCACACCTGCTGCTCCCCTCAGCAGTGCATTTCATCAGTCTGCCTGTTCTGTTCCCCACTCTGGCTCTGGTGAATTCTCTCACCCTCCCTCGCTTCTGACTGTACCTGGTGCTTGTATAAATAAATAAATAAATCTTTAAAAAAAATTGTATATGGTACCTAGAACACTTTATGCACAGAATAATACATAACTACATAAATAATAGTGATATAATTATGTCATTAAGATAAACTTTCTTTCATTGTTTTCTGTATAAAATTACCATTTATATCTTCCAATAGGATCCCAGAATCCAGGCCTTGAAACTTTACAGGGTCCTTCTGTTGCCTGCTTATAGAAACTATAGAACTTGAGCATCATCTCATTTGTTGGCTGGAATGAACCTATTGGAAACATACATTAAATATAGATGACTTGGAAAATGCAATTGATAATATAAGGGTATAAATCAGCTTAGCTACACTAATTGTGATTTTTAAATATTTCATTAACAGTTCAAATAATAATTTACTGATCTCTATCTTAAGAAACAAAAGCTATGACTGTTAGCTGCTATTTTTTAAATCATGTGATTTTATATTTCAATAACAGTATATTATGCTTCAATAAATAAAAGACAATAATTAGCAAACATGCTGTTTATGAACCAAAATAAATGGCAAATGATATTGAAAAATCAATATATTTAAATATAAAATAATTGTATTATGCAACTATAAAGTATTTTAAGCCAAAGATTGTGAGAAGTCAAAACTGACTGGCGGGCCTCCCCGGTGGCGCAGCGGTTGAGCGCTGGGTTGCGAAACTGCGCGCGGCCTCTGCGGCGCCGGTTCGATCCCCGGCTGCTCCCCGGCCACCAGAGGAGGGTTCCACATGGCGCGCAGACCTCTCCTGCCGCCCGCTGCTCCCCTCAGCAGTGTACTTCGGTCCTTCTGCCTGCTCTGCTCCTCGCTCTGGCTCTGGTGAATTCTCTCACCCTCCCGCGCTTCTGACTGTGCCCAGTGCATGTATAAACAAAACAAACAAACAAACCAGCAAACAAATAAATAAAGCATGCCTCTATAAAAAAAAAAATAAATAAAAAAAAAAAAAAAACAAAACAAAACTGACTGGCATAAAATAAAAAGCTAATGTTTACTCTGCTTAACAAAATTGCAACAGTAATAAATATAACTCCTCTTGGACTAAATTTCAATCTCTTAAAAGAAAAGTAAAAAGGAACTTTAAAGACAACCACTGTTGCAAAAAAATAAATAAATGAAGCCAAACACTATGTACAGTGATAGAAAAAGAATACAAGATAAAATATGCATTTCCCTGGGCCTCTCTGGTGGCACAAGGGGTTAAGCACTGCACCAAGAAGCAATCCGCAGCTTCTGCAGCATGAGTTCAATACACGGCCAGCCAGAAAGCAACACACATGGCAAAGCAGACCTCTCCAGTCCTGCCTACTGTTCCCCTCAGCAGTGTATTTCAGTCAGTCTGCCTGTTGTGTTCCCCACTCTGTCTCTGGTGAATCCTCTCACCCCCCGCATCTCTGGCCTGTATGCATAAATAAATAAATCTTTTTTTAAAAAATACACACTTCCCACCTCTATAATTTTTAACACATCAATTTCTTCCAAGATCAGTCTTCATAGGGCCTCCCTTGTGATGCAAGGGGTTAAGTCTTAGCACTGTGAAACATCCGCAACCATTGCAGCAAGAGTTCAACCCCTGGCCAGGGAGCAAGCCCCCAAGGCACAGCAGAGCTTTCCTGTCTTGCCCACTGCTCCCCTCAGGAGTGAATTTCAGTCAATCCGCCTGTTCTGCTCCCCACTGTGTCTCTGGTGAATCCTCTCACCTTTTCCCCCACCTCTGGCCTACACCCCAGCTCTCGTATACACAAATAAATTAAATCTTAAAAAAAAAAATCAGTCTTCATACATGTTTCTACTATATCTTATACCTTTTTATTAAAAAAATTCAAATTATAGAAATAATAGGGGCCAGGGAAGGGGAGGAGATTGGATGAGACACTAACCTGGTATAGTAGGAAATCTGCACACACATATTGTTTATGGCCTGTCTGCTCTGAGTTAATTTTCCAGCCCAAGGACGACAGGTCTGGAGGAGAGTGGGAAGCCAGTGCTGTCTGAAGACCAGCCTCAGCACAATGTGAAGAGATTGAGGTCAGGAGTCCAGGAGGACAATAAGGAGCTGGGGTGGAGGGCGGGGGTCTGGACATGATAATCTCTTGACAGTAGTGAAGGCCTGCTTACTGCTGAGCTCTCTTTGTTCAACTCACTATAAAAAGGCAGCTGGAAATGAAATGTTAAGGCAGACTGCCAGTTGGTGTGATTAAAGCACACTTTAGAAAGGTTCAATTCCTGTCTCTACTTTATTGGCATTAGGTGGTGACAGGTAACCCGAACTCCGGTCTTCTGGTAACAGAAACAATGCTGTAAGTAATTTTCTTCATAATGAAAAAGTGGAATGTGTAATTTTTATAACAGCTCCTTTGCTAAAAAATTATGATAACATACACAGCAGGATAATTTATTGCTACAGCCCTTAAAATTATATTGCAGAGTATTAAAAAATGTTATGATAAAAGTTTCATGACCTATAAAATAGGAAAAAAACAGCAACTTAAAGACAAACAATTAGCACAAACAATTTAGTCCAAACAATTTCTGAAAAATAAGCATTTATATACATAAGTAGAGCAGAAGGATATATATCAAAATGATAAAAGATAATATATCTCTAGATAGTAAAATAACTATGCAAGTTATATTTGCTTTCCTTTTCCCTTATTTGTATTAAAAAATTTTACATTCAGTGTATAACACTTTTATAACAAAAATTACTATAAGCAAAAATTTTAAATTAAAAATCAAAAAGATATAAAAACTTTATAGTTTATATAATAAATATGTAGCAAACAAAAGCTAGTTGTTTATAAATGTGCAAATCATAACAAAGACAAACGAAAGCTTGTATTTCAAGTTTGGTCAAAGAGAGTAACTAACTCCTAAATCACAATAATAATTATCTGACAACATATACTCATTTAGGAGTATCTATTTGTTACAGGGCTTTAATTATATAGTCCTTTACATAGTTAAGGGGAAAAATGGAGAAACTACCGTTAAAAGTGGCTACCTATTTAAATAACAAATCTAAATTCAAAACAAAAAAAGTATCTCATTATATCTTCAGGAAGTCATTCAAAGAAGACATAAAAGTTTATTTGTTTAAGTTAATGATATATAGACTATAACAGGGTAGAGCAAAAACTGAAAACATATTATTGGATGTTTTCTGTGTGCAAAGCATGGGATAAAGTATAAGCCCTGTCCACAAGTAGCTCACACATGATATATTTGATGATTTAAAGATATTATCTAAGAATATAATTTTTTTCTTTTATTTATTTTTTATATCAATTTTTAATTTTTTTACATCATTGTTCATTTTTAAACAATATTTGCTTCCCCCCACCCCCTCAGGTGTAGTCCCCATAGAGTTTCCTTCACCAATGCACCCGTGCACATCACCTCAGTCCCCTGTGCTCCTCCCTCCCTCCCATTGATCCCTCTCCCTCCTCCTCCCCTGCAGATGTCTCTGATTTATAATCGTCCATTTTTGTTTTGTGTTTTGTACTGTTATCAATTTTTTTACACTGATGTCTTTTTTGGCTCCCCTATATTAAGAATATAAATTTTTTTTTCTTAAGTGTGTGGTTTTTTTTTTTTAAAGATTTATTTTTATTTATTTATACAAGCACTGGGTACAGTCAGAAGCGCGGGAGGGTAAGAGAATTCACCAGAGCCAGAGCGGGGAGCAGAGCAGGCAGAAGGACCGAAGTACACTGCTGAGGGGAGCAGCGGGCGGCAGGAGAGGTCTGCGCGCCATGTGGGACCCTCCTCAGGTGGCCGGGGAGCAGCCGGGGATCGAACCGGTGCTGCAGAGGCCGCGGGCAGCTTCGCAACCCAGCGCTCAACCGCTGCGTCACCAGGGAGGCCCAAGAATATAAATTTTTATGAGGTAATGTCTGCCACAGACATGAACAGCAGTGGCAATAGTGGTTTCATCTAAGCAGATGTTCTGTGTTATTTTTTTTTAATATTTTATTTATTTATTTTTTAAAGATTTTAAAAATTTATTTATGCATACAAGCACTGGGGTGTAGGCCAGAGGCAGGAGCAGAACAGGCAGAGCTACTGAAATACACTGCTGAGGGGAGCAACTAGTGAGACAGGGGAGGTCTGCTATGCCATGTGGGTTAGCTCCCTGGCTAGGGAGTAAACTCATGCTGCAGTGGCTGCCAATAGCTTGATAGTGCTGAGACTTAACCCCTGTGCCACCAGGAAGGCCCTATTTTGTGTCATTTTGTGCATTTTTTCTTTAACCTCTTCTCTTTCTCATTAGAAATCAATGTCTACCCATATAGCAGTGAAAGTATTGCCTACAGAGGCAAAACACATCTATGTGGTAGTTTTTCTGAAGATAATTCTAAAAATACGTATTTAGTACTTTTGGGTATTAAATTCTACTATTCATTTTAAAACATTAAAAAAAGCTCTTTAATTTCAAAGGCCAAGGACATACCAAACATACAAACCACAGGATTCGTTATTACATTAGGTCTCAAATGAAGATTAAGCAACAATGAACAAAAAACTGTAAGTTCTTACTCTTTGCAAAATAGCCCAGGGCAGGCCAAATAATTTAAAAGTATTATTATAAATATTTGATAATTAATTATAAAAATACTTTTTCAGTTAATATGAATTTAGTTTTGGGAGATAACAATATAGGGCCTCCCAGGTGGCATAAGGGGTTAAATTGTGGCATTATGAAGCTATCCACAACCACTGCAGCATTGACCCACATGGCACAGAAGATGTTTCCTGCCTTGTCCACTGTTCCCCTCAGCAGTATAATTCAGTCAGTCTGCCTGTTCTATTCCCCACTCTGGCTCTGGTGAATCCTCTCACCCCCCAGCATCTCTGGCCTGTACCCCAGCTCTTGTATGCATAAATAAATAAATCTTTAAAATAAAAGGAGATAATAGTATATGAATATTGTATGGAACAGGTGTCAAATGTATAGGTGTTTTGATTTTACATTACTTTCTTAAATGTTATGTAATTCCAAACTATATTTACATCTATATCAGAATCACAATAAGTTATATATCAACAAAGATTACTAATCTACAGATATCAAATCTAGCTTTAAAGTTAGAGATGCGTGGTTTAGGAAAAAGAATGAAAGTACAACTTACATAAAACTCTTAGAATCATATCTTACTATAAACTCCCTTAATTGTATATTTTAAAAAATCAATACATAAGTTCTCCTATTATTTATTTACATTTTGTTCATTGACTTTTATCTTTTAATCCCCCATATGTCCTCCTCCAATTCAATGCTTAAGATTGAAAAAGGAACACTATTTTGTGTCTATTTGTTTTCAAAAACCCTTTGAATCCACTAAATGAATTTTTATTGAATAAGATTGAAAATTCATTACTTAGACAAATTGTGATTAATGAAATAGAGAACATGATATTAATCTAGTGCAATAAGCTGATGTTGTATTCACTTAGTTTTACATGATGGGACAATATTTAAAAACTTCATTGAAAAAGTACACGCTCATGGGGCCTCCCTGGTGGCACAAGGGGTTAGGCATCAGCACTATGAGGCAATCCTCAAATACTGCAGCAAGAATTCCATCCCTGACCAGGGAGGTCACCCACTTGGCACAGCAGACCTCTCCTGTCTCGCCCACTGCTCCCCTCAGCAATGTATTTCAGTCAATCCACCTGTTCCCCCTCTGCCTCTGGTGACTCCTCTCACCCTCTGCACCCCTGGCCTGCATCGCAGTTCTTGTATGCATAAATAGATGTATTTAAAAAAAAAAAAAGGTACATGCTCATTGTGAAAAACAATTCAGGCTGCAGAAGGATATGAAGTAAGAAAAATCCTCCTCTTCAAACTACTCTACAGAAAAAAACCTGAATAATGTTATTAAATACTGGTCAGAGATATAGAACCACAAATTCAAAAAGCTCTGCAAAACCCTAACAGGTAAAACAGGAAGAAGACCGTACCAAGCCACATAAGAGTTAAATCCCTAAAAACAGAAGTGAGAGAGATATCTTAAAGTTGTGAGAGATGACATATTAAATGCAGATGAACAAAAACTGAATTCCTTTTCTCCCAAGCTGCAAAGAAGGTCCAGTATGAGTATAAAGAGAACACTAGTCACAATAGAAGAGCCCCCGAAGTAGTAAATATATATTTTCCTTTTAAAATAAATTGTTTTACAAATGAATAGCTATTCAAGTAGCTCTTCAATTCATATCAGTCTTCCAAAGGCTCAAGCAGATTGTGAGTATGCTATGCGGCACCAAGCATCTCCATTTCAGACTTATTTTTAACATAACCATATCCGCAGTCATTAAGTGACAACACTTTTGTTTTCAACAATACAAACGACTTAAGATTTGGATAATACGTGTCTCCGGCTTGAAAGGGCACAGATAACTGAGTCCCATTTGATACATCTCCTTCGATTACACTCCTTTTCAATGCAGAAGACAAGTAGGTTAAATAAGCAAGACTAGAAGCAGAAAGAAGGTTAAAGGAGACACGATTCAGAAACTGGGGCGACAAGCCTCAGCAAGACACTTCTTCAGAGGAGTCCCAAGTGCACGTACCATTTTTCGGCAAACTCTGGATCACCTTCACCGCCGCCTCAAACCTGGTTTCGTGCACGGATCTTGTATCTGCCATCTCCAGTCGCCAGCGCCTGCCCAGGTCCCAAGGTCTGTCGGCCGGAATCAGGCAGCAGCAGCACCAGCTTTCCCAGGAGCCTGCATGGAACTGGAAAATGGAGCGCAGCCGCGGATCAACATGCCCAAAGGGAGGAGGCCCAGGAGCACAGATGGTCAGGTCCCCGCTGCCCTGCCCTATCCAGGCCACCCAGACGAGGTGGCCCGGCTGCTTCCTCCTCCCCGGGGCGTGACCAAGGTCGAGACGCCGGCCCGCGACTACAGAAAAAAACCTCACCGTGAGGAAGAGCATCTCTACCAGAAGGCGGAGGGGCTCCGGCCACCGGTGGTCGCCGAGCCGCTCTCCCACCCGCAGGACCCTAGCCGAGCGGCCACACCCCCCATCACCGCGGGGTCTGAGGGTCAGTCGGCGCCCGCCCCGCAGCCCCGCCCCAGAGCCACCGGAGGACCCACTAGCTGCCGCAGCCACTGCCACCGCCTGGCAGCAAACTCCACCCACCCGCCCTCCAGCCACTGCGAGGACGCGCGCTGGCCGGCGGTCCCCGGGGAGGGCCGGAGAAGCCGGGGGGTGTGGGGGGAAGAGAAGGGAGATGGGTCCACGGAAGACTCCGTGCTCGCTTTTTGAACTGGCTGGACCAAAGTGTCCGCGCCAAGGTAGCGGGGCAGGCAGACCTCGCAGGGCGCGCGGGGCTGGATTCTGGGCCTGGATTCTGCGCCTGGGCCCAAAGCAGCGTGCGTCGGTTCCGCTGGGCAAGGGAAAAAAAAAGACGAGACGACTCTGAGGTCCCAGCACCTGCCCTGGGGTTAGGGTGCGGTGGGGGTGGGGAGACGGTGAGGAGTCGTCAACTGCGGACTTTAGCTCCGGACAGATGTGGTGCTAACCTGAAGTTTTGCCATTTAAATTCTGTAACCTAGGGCGAGTCACTCGGCCTCGCCAGCAGCAATCTTCACGCCACCCCAAAGGGAGATGGCAGGATTAGGGATGTTGGATCAAGGTGCTATGCAGGCCCGCAGGTCTTCGATGGCTTTACCGTCCAGAGCCAAGGACCTCCGCGCAACATTTAGTGGGGAGCGAGGTCGCCCACTACCTGGCCGGGCCGGAGGAGGGCGAGCACCTTCCCTTGCACCACCCCTAGCATCCAGCCCTGGCTGGGGAGCCGGGCTTAGCCCTGGGCCAGCCAGATTTAACAGCGACCGGGCTTGGGGGAGGAGCGGATGAGAAGCCAGAATCATCAACCTAGAGGGGAGCTCCCTGGACTTCACCTTCTGACCACGCCCTGCGTCCGCGGGCACCTGGAGGGCGACCCCAGGCCCTTCGCGGGGGGACTGGTGCGGAGTGTGAGGGTGGGGTCCTGGGACCCGGAAATCCCCAAGTCTCCAGGTCGTTTTTGTCAGTTGGGGACGGGTCAGGGGGGGTCACTAGTACAGATCTAGGCGAGGACTACAGGTTATTCTTCCCTCGGAGCCGCACTGCCGGCATTTACCTTGGTATTGCCGGGCAAGGCCTGTCCCGTAATGTCACCGACGCCCGCCCCTCGCCCTGCCCCGCGGACTTGTGGGAAATGTAGTCCCTCCGCGGCGGCGCTTCCGGACACCTCCCTCCCGCGGCGGCGCTTCCGGACACTCCCTCCCGCGGCGGCGCTTCCTCCCGCCCATTCCGGTCGGGTTTCTCAGCGGGGCAGAGACTTTCCTTCCGGGGCTGCGTCGGGCCCTGCTGGTTCAAAATGCCTCATCCGCTTCTAGCAGAAGGAGCCCTTAGTGATGTCTCTCCGGGGCTTCTTGGTGTGATTGGATTTGAATCGGAGAATTGGAGTCTAATTTCTTGTTCCTGATGCTTATTCACGTTAAGGTCATGTACCTGAAAGCTGAGGCGTACAGGTGACAAAGACTGCCTTTTACTGACTGCCTGGTATTTGTCATGCCTATGACACGTTCTTTAAAAACAAACAACACCGGAAAATAAAACAGTTGGGTGTTAACGAATTAGGAAATTGAAACTCATTACTCAAGGCCCCAGAGATTAGGAAATAGTCTTGGACTTTTTCCAGGAAACTAAGTTGTGCTGGAAAATGGGTTTCACTTCAATTACATGAATGTGTTCATTTTGGGAAACTGTAGAACAGCATAAGATTTCTTTTTCTTTGTGTATGTTCTACTTCAATTAATTAAGAGACTAGCAGTTTTTCTAATTTACTCACACCAGGATGATCTTATGTATTTCATATATACTGTTTCTCTACTCATTTTTGTTCTTTTTTAAAGCTTTTTTGCTTCCTTTTTTCTTGCTCTTTTATAATATTCTTTTCATTTCCAATCTACTCAGTCATAAATACTTATAGAAGGCTTGGATGTCTATTTCTAATCTAGGATATTCATTTTGACAACTGTTTAGTTAGCTAATGTAGTAAGGAAATGTATGGTTTGTTGATCTTTAGATACTGGTGAATAAGTCTTGTTTGCAAATGATGTTATGGGAAAATAGCATAGGAAAAAGGAAAATATATCTTTCATATACTTGGACAGGTTTAGAGGTGATAATGACTTTGGAAAGTAAGATGATTACGATAGATTGAATCAGTTTGCAAGGTGCCCTCCAATTATGGAAACCTGTAATTCTACCTAGAATATATTTCATGGAACATTAGTTAATGCCTTTCAGAACTTTCTGTACAGTGACTAATGAAGCACTTTTAAAAATTGATACATAATTGATATATATTGATTTCAGGAATACAAAATAATGATTCTATATTTGTATGTATTGCAAAACCATCACCATATAAGTAAAGCATTGTTGATCATTATTTCTAGAGACATCTTAATTAAGAATAGACCCATTTTTACTCATGGCCATAGGGAGAAAAAATAATTTTTTGTTAGGGGTTTTAAGAAACAAAGGAATAGCATTTAAAAAATCATGCTCTTTAGATGCTCTTTCCTTTAGATGCTCTTTCCCTTACAAACATTTATCTTCTAATATGTTCCATGTGATGTAATTGACACTGAGGTTACAAAACACCTCAGAGAGCTCAATTTATTGTGGTAAAAAGTCATGTAATACAATGATTACAGTGTAATACAAAAATATTAAAACTGAAGAATATAAAAAGTTCTGTGTGCACCCTTGAACAGAACTGTACATAATAGCACTATTTGGTAACAGTCCTAACCTGGAAACAACTCAATGACCACCAGCAGTATAATAGGTACATTAAGACCACTGAAGCATAATGAGAACAAACAAACTGCAACTAATCAGCATTTATGAATCTCACAGACATTATGTTGAGAAAAACAATCTAGATTCGAAAGTCTGATTCCATTCATACAAAGTTAAAAAATAGGCAAAACTGACATGTTATGTTTAAATTCAAGCTAGAGGTAGGGTTGTCTGGAATTAAGACAAGGGAATTTTGGGGTATTGGTAATGTTCTATTTCTTGTATTAGATGCTTCCTACGTGAGCGTGTTTACTTTGTGAAACTATTGAACTGTGTTACTAAGATTTATTTTTCTTTGTGTATGTTATACTTCAATTAAAATTTACTTTTAAAAAATTTAAGTGCCTTGGGAACAAAAGAGTGAGTAAATCTATGTGACCCAGATGAGGAGATGTCACCAAAGCAGTGACATGAACTGGTTCTTCTGGAATGGATGGTATTTACAAGTTGGAAAGTTCATTCTTGGGAAAGGTATAAAAGCTAAAACAAAGTAGCATCTAGTTTATAAGCAGCAATTTGTTTATGTGATTGTACCCTAGATATGAGGGGTGGGAAGGTGGAACTAGGAATTGTATTAAAAGCTTATTGAAGCCAACTTTTTTTTTCCAGTTTAAATAATAAATTATTGAGAATTCCTCAGATGGTGGCTATGACCTTCCAACCTTGAGGGAGGAACCAGTCCTGTGAAAAATCACACAGTGTCCTGACAACACTGGCCACACAGGGAGGATGCAAAGTGGGGCAATTGAAAATGGGGCAATCTCCTTTTCATTCAAGAAGAACAGATGGCCCTTCCTGGTGGCACAGTGGGTTGAGCGCAGCGCTGTGAGGCAGTCCGCAGTCTCTGCAGCACCAGTTCGATTCCCAGCTGGCCAGGGAGAAATCCAAATGGCGCGGCAGACCTCTCCTGTCTCTCCTGCTGCTCCCCTTAGCAGTATGTTTCAGTCCATCTGCCTGTTCTACTTCCGGCTCTAACTATGGTAAATCCTCTCACCCTCCGGTGCCTCTGGCCTGTACTCCATTTGTGTGTAAATAAAATTAAAAAAAAAAAAATCTAAAAAAAAAAAAATAACAGAGAGGTCAGATGCAAAGGGGACTGTCATATGACATAAAGGAGTAGGGGGTGTGGCCGTGTTGACCCCCAGGCCGGCTGTTTGAGGCCAACTTGAAAGTCATATAAGCTATGCAAAGGAGTTCTTTGTTTATAAATCCGTAGACTATTTTTGTATCAGCCAGAGTTTGATCAGGAAAGCAGCACCACTGTAAGAGTTTAATTACAGGGAAAGACTTTATGTAATTGTGGAAGCTGGTGAAGAGACTATGGAGGGCCTCCCCGGTGGCGCAGCGGTTGAGCGCTGTGTTGCGAAGCTGCCCGCAGCCTCTGCTGCGCCGGTTCAATCCCCAGCTGCTCCCCGGCCACCAGAGGAGGGTCCCACATGGCGTGCAGACCTCTCCTGCCGCCCGCTGCTCCCCTCAGCAGTGTACTTCGGTCCTTCTGCCTGCTCTACTCCCCGCTCTGGCTCTGGTGAATTCTCTCACCCTCCCGCGCTTCTGACTGTACCCAGTGCTTGTATAAATAAATAAAAATAAATCTTTAAAAAAAAAAAAAAAAAGAGAGACTATGGAAGGCTACTGCCTCTCTGTCCAGAGGTGAACCTGAAATTACCTGAGGTCACCATGTCTTATAGTCAGGAACTGGTGTGAAATGAAAGACAAACTGAAATCCCTGGACAAACTGGAGCTGGTGCGGACAAATTGAATCCTGTGTTCTCTCTCATTACTGCTAAACTCAATGACACGGTTGACCTTCAGTAGAAAATGGTACAAGTCTCTATGGAGCTGAACTCATGCCTGACTTAAGACTCAGGAGCTAGAGTTCATGTAGCTACTTCACGCCTCCAGAGCTGCTTCGCTTATGCCTGCCAGATCTCACAAATTCTTAGAGAAACTAGAAATACACATGTCCAATAATGAAGCATTTTCCTTTTCTTTTTTTTTTTTTAAGATTTATTTATTTTTATATACGAACTGGGGTACGGGCCAGAGGCGCAGGAGGGTGAAAGGATTCACCAGAGACAGAGTGGGGAGCAGAACAGCAGACGGACCAAAGTACACTGCTGAGGGGAGCAGCGGGCGAGACAGGAGAGGTCTGCCAGGCCATGTGGGACTCTCCCTTGTTGGTCAGAAATCGAACCAGCGCTGCAGAGGCTGCGGACAGGTTCACAGTGCTGCGCTTAACCCACTGCGCCTCCTGGGAGGCCATTTTCTAGTTTTTATTTTAGAGAACACATCCATAAGATAATGGAGACACTTATAAAGACGTCCATCAGTGAGCTGTTTGCATTAGCAAACAACTTGAAGCAACCAAAAATACCTTAAAATAGAGAACAGCTAATAAAATGGGAAAATTTGAATAATTAAATACAATATAGCAATGAAAACAAATTATATGATATTGTATACATCTGAAGAAAATACTGTTAAATGAAAAAAATCAGTTTGTGTACTATAAAACATACAAAACAACCAAATTGTTTATACAGGGGCCTCCCTGGTGAGACAAGGCTTAAGTCCCAGCACTGTGAAGCTATCAGCACCTGCAAGTTTGATCCCAAGCCAGGGAGCTGACCCACATGGTGAGGCAGACCTCTCCTGTCTCTCCTGCTGCTCCCCTCTGTAGTGTATTTCGGTAAATCCCCCTGTTCTGTTACCCACTCTGTCTCTGGTGAATCCTCTCACCCCTTCACCTTTGGCTGACACCCAGCTCTTTTTTTTTCTTTTTAAAGATTTATTTATTTATTTATACATACATACATACAAGCACTGGGTACAGTCAGAAGCGCGGGAGGGTGAGAGAATTCACCAGAGCCAGAGCGGGTAGCAGAGCAGGCAGAAGGACCGAGGTACACTGCTGAGGGGAGCAGCGGGCGGCAGGAGAGGTCTGCGGGCCATGTGGGACCCTCCTCTGGTGGCAGGGGAGTGAGCAGCCAGGAATTGAACAGGCGCTACAGAGGCTGCGGGTAACTTTGCAACCCAGCGCGCAACCGCTGTGCCACCGGGGAGGCCCAGTACTATTGTAGTTTTTAAAAGGAATCTTTAACTCTTTAGCAATACATAAAACTACAGGAATATAGAAAAATAGGATTCTGAATTTATAATTGTCAAAGTTAGGGATAGAAATATCAGAGTTCACTATACTGTTCTCTCTAATTTCATTTATGTTTGAAATTTCTCATAAAATATTTAAGCTATAAACATCCTTTCATTTGGGCCTCCCCGGTGGCGCAGCGGTTGAGCGCTGGGTTGCGAAGCTGCCCGCGGCCTCTGCAGGCACCGGTTCGATCCCCGGCTGTTCCCCAGCCACCGGAGGAGGGTCCCACATGGCGCGCAGACCTCTCCTGCCGCCCGCTGCTCCCCTCAGCAGTATATTTTGTCACTCTGCCTGCTCTGCTCCCACCTCTGACTCTGGTAAATTCTCTCTCCCTCCCGCGCTTCTGACTACCCAGTGCTTGTATAAATAAATAAAAATAAATCTTTAAAAAAATGTTTATGATATAGTCATATTTGCTTAATTTAATGGAGGAAGGGAAAATGGTTTTCAAATTGTGGGTGATGAGTCAATAGTGGGTTGTAAAATCAATTTGAAGTTCCTTAGTAGCATTAAATAAAATGATTAAATGAAATAGAATAGGAACTATGATATTAAGCAGTTTTGTGAAACATGTTTCCTAGTATTTACATGTTTACCTACATATCTGTACTGGGTCATGTTGTATAATGTTATTTCTTATTTTGAATTGTATCAAAAAATACTGAGATGCTTCCCCGGTGGTGCATGGTGCAGCGGGTTCAGCGCAGCGCTGTGAGGCTGTCCGCAGTCTCTGCGGTGTGGTTCGATTCCTGGCGGGCCAGGGAGAGTCCCATATGGCGCAGCAGACCTCTCCTGTCTCGCCTGCTGCTCCCCTCAGCAGTGATTTTCAGTCATTCTGCCTGTTCTGCTCCCAGCTCTGTCTCTGGTGAATCGTCTCACCCTCCCCCGCCTCTGGCCTGTACCCCAGATCTTGTATAAAAATAAATAAATCTTTAAAAAAAATAAAACTGAGAGCTCATGGCTATGTGGTGTTGTGTTTTATTTCCACAAACCCCATTTATTTTTATTTTTTAAAGATTTATTTACTTATGCAGACAAGAACTGGGGCACAGGCCAGAGGTGTGGGGGAGAAAAGGATTTAGCAGATACAGAATGGGGAACAGAACAGGCAGATCAACTGAAATACACTGGTGAGACAAGCAGCGGGCAAGACAGGAGAGGTCTGCTGCTCCGTGTGGGTTAGCTCCCTGGGCAGGGATTGAACTTGTTTTGAAGTGGCTGGCGATAGCTTCGTAGTGCTGAGACTTAACCCCTTGCGTCACCATGGAGGTCCTAGTTTTTTTTTTTTTTTTTTAAATGTGAAGGGAGCATATTCAACTCTATTACCTTAAAGGCATAAAGGATAACTTCTTTGAGTGGGCTTTATATGAATCCTAATATTTAAACAGATAGTGTTAGCTGTTATGCTTATTAGAAAAGAACACTGATATGAAAGCCAGAGGACTTTACTGTTATTATATTCAGTGCCCTTAGCTAAAATCCTTAATTGTCTAAGCTTAAACTTGTTTGGTCAAGATAGAAACAAATTTTTGTCTTTTTAAATTTTAAAATTATATATTTTTAAAAAATATTTATTTATTTATTTATGCATACAACAACTGGGGTACAGGCCAGAGATGCGGGGGTGGGGGTGGTGGGAGGACACACCAGAGACAGAGTGGGGAGCAGAACAGGCAGACTGACTGAAATGCACAGTGGGCAAGGCAGGAGAGGTCTGCTGTGCCCTGTGGGCCAGCTCCCTGGTCAGGTATCGAACTCGCGCTGCAGAGGCTGCGGCTTGCTTCATACCGCGGTGCTTAACCCCTTGCGCCACCAGGAACACCCTCCCGTTTTGATCTTTATCACAATCGACATCTCTGATTCACTGTCATTTCCCTAACTTTCGCCAAGTTTCACTGCCTTCTGGAGAAACCGGTTTTATTACTCTGTGGCGCCATCTCTCGGAGCTGTCAGCAAACGCCAGACTTCAACCACCTCGTTCCAACACTTCCTTACCCTCTCGGTT
Organism: Talpa europaea; assembly: GCF_964194135.1. NCBI lineage: Eukaryota > Metazoa > Chordata > Mammalia > Eulipotyphla > Talpidae > Talpa > Talpa europaea. The sequence goes on from NC_140082.1 coordinate 20,307,116, forward strand.
GTTTCCAACGCTACCTGGACGCATGCGCTGTTGATGAGTCACCCAGCCCGCGAGAGAGCGAGAGACCACATTTCCCAGAATTCCCTGCCAAAGGGAAAAAAAAAAAAATCCCGCGGGGCGGGACGGGAATGGTGGTGCTGCCAAACCAGCCATGAATCCTCGCGAGAGGGAACGAGACTAAGGTGGCTGCGCGCCGCGGGTGGAGGTGGGCGGAGGGAGTGCAGAGGAAGGGGCGGGGGCGCCGTCCCACAATACCAGGCGGGAGGGCGGGTAGGCGATTTGTATCCGGGCTGAGAGGTGCCCCGAGCCTCCGCGGCTCCCGCTGCCTCTGTCTCTTTAACGCGAGAGGAAGCGATGCAGAGGGGTGGAAAATGGCAGAGCTGCAGATGTTACTAGAGGAGGAGATCCCGTCTGGCAAGCGGGCGCTGATAGAGAGTTACCAGAACCTGACCCGGGTTGCGGACTACTGTGAGAACAACTACATACAGGTGAGCGCGCGGCGCGGGGCGGGCGGTCGGGGCCGCGGACCCGGCGCCGGCCGCGCGAGTGACCAGCCCCCTGGGCGGGGTGGGGACCTGCCCTGCCCTGGGCGGCCGCCTCCGTCCCGAACCCCGAACCCCGAACCCCGGCCGCGGCCGCGGGCGGGCAGGGACCGGGCGGCGGGGCTGAGGGAGTCGGGCTGCGGTACAGGAAGTGGCTGTGGGGGTTGAAGCCGCGGAGGGAGAGACAGAAAAATGGGCGAGGGAACCGCGGAGCCCGCAGCCGCCGGCGCCCCCTGGCCGCCCGCCTCCCCGCGGGCTCGGCCCCCCCACCCCGGGCCGCGCGGCCCCCCAACAGCCTCCCGCCCGCCGCCGCTGACCCGGGGGCGCGCCCCGCGGCTCCCCACCCGGAGTGGGGTCTGGGGCCGGCGGAGGAAAGGGCAGGGAGGAGGCGCTGGGAGGAGCAGCTGAAGGGAGAGGAAAAGCGGGGTGGGGGCGATTATGTCAGTTCAACCCAGAGGGTGTGTCTTTTATTTATTTATTTTTTAAAAATTTGTCATGAGTCACATTACACAGACCTCCCCGAGGAGAGGAGGAAGCGGGTGGGGAGTGAGGGAGGGCGCAGAGGAGAAGAGAAGTTAATCTTCCAATTCTTCTAATTGAAGGTTTGTCAGGCTGCCCGCCTGTCCATTTTCAAATCGGGGTCCCCTCTCACCCCCCCCCCCATCATTTTCAGTTCCGCCCCACTGTGATGTTGACAGAAATTATTTGGGCTATCATTATTATAAAACACAATTGTTGTCGGCTACTTGGGGAAAAAATGTCTTAAATCCGCTGTCTTGCCCAAAAGTTCTTGAAGTGTTAGCTTCCTAAGTAACTTAAAATAGAATGGTGTAATCACCGGTTGCTTATTTTCTGAGGTTTCTCTGCAACCGAAGTAATTGTAGAGAACGTGGATCCAGCGAGATTACGGAACATATTTCGGGTCAGAACGAGAACGCAAAATGTTTACTGTAAATTTATTAGATAATTCTAGGGGCCGTATCTGTGACAGATTCTTGTTTGCTTTTATTTCAGTGATTGAAAGTGATTATGCTGTGGGAGTTCCTTTGCAGATCTTTAACTGCATAAGCCAACAGTTTGCTATAGAAGCAAATAAAGTAGCAGAGTCCTCTGTAGCAATGTAATGGCACCAGAAACTCCCTGGCTAGTGGAAGGCATGTCCAAAAGGGGCTTTGAAAGGTTTAGAGTATTGCAGTTTAGAAGTTTTTATAGATATGTCTTCCATGTGATTATCATTTTTAAGAACCAATAGTTTCTGTGTTGGCAAATGCTTTTCCTCCTCTTTATTTTTAGAAGGGGATACTGTTTTCAGAATGTTTTGAATATTTCTCAATTTCCATATTAGTAACATTGTATCTTCAGTAGCACTACTAGGAATTTATCTCATACATTTTTTTTTTCAAGCTTTTACTTTAGGAATTCTACTGATAAATAAACTTGTTGAATTGAACGCTTGCCATATCTACTGTATTACTTGTTTCTGCAAACTTTGTATTTGACCTTTTAAAACTACTTTAATAGATAGTAGAAATGTAGCTGTAGTTTTCAAACAGGAAATTGATTTTATAGCTTATTGGTGTTAAAACTAAAATTCATTCAAGTTAACATGAAAAGCCTTAAATTGAAGTGAATCTCAGTTTGCTGAAAGTTTTAAAGATTTTGAAAGTCTGAGGGACAGCACAGGAACTTAAATTTAAATGCCCCCATTCCAAAACATTCATTGCTTTGTAGAAGTAGGCAGATAAGTACTTCATAAAGAAGTGACTTCTTTTTGTTTTGTCTGTTGGGAAATCTAACAAATATATGGTGTGGTAACTGCTACGTGTTGGCAAATGCAAACGTGTTTTGACCTGTCTGTTGACTTATTTCTTTTTTCAGGTAGTTGGGTGCTGTAAGGTTTTTTTTTTTTTCTTTCCTTCCCCTTTGACCCCTTTCATTTTCTCCTCCTTCCCTCCTACCTCCAGTCATGTAACTTTGCAGCACTTCTAATCATCAGTAATATCCCTGATTCTGACATGTTATTTCTTATGTGATCTCTTACTTTAAACATGCTAGTGCCATGGTGCCAAGATCTACCATGTCAGTGGGTCCAAGTTTTTTTGGTGGCCCTAGACTTGACTCCAGTGAGGTATTCTGATTTTACTTGGGGGTGGGGAGGTGGGTGTGGGAGATGAAATTCACCCATAGCAATGTTTATCTGGTAGTCTTTAAACTTTGGGCTGCATTATGCAAGCTACTAGCTGCCTTTTGAAGATGTACAGATAGGATCAGTGCTCAGACAGGCGCAGAAGATGATGAAGACTCTGTGGAAGGTGATGAAGTAGCTGACTGTGCTGTGCTCTACCTTTGATGCTGCAAGTGCAAATAATATTAGAAATACCCATTTGAATGTCTTTTGAGATTTTTCCCTATTCTTTCTGTGAGTCTTACTGAGTTTTAACCAACTCTCTACATACTTTCACAGAGAAAGTATGTGGTCACTTGTGTTGTGATAATTTTTTATACCCAAGGTGAATAAGTTAGTGATTTTTGAGAATTCAATTTTCATTTTGTTACTTTCCTACAGTTTGGAATTACAATTTAGTTCAGCTGTACTAGCAGACAGGTTCTTTTGACTATAGTGCAATTAAGTGCTTGAGTACTTATTAGCTCTTTGGGCCCTAATGACTTTGTTAAATTGTATTATTAATAGTAAAACTTCTCAAAAGGGTATTCCACCTTGAAAGTGATTTTGAAATTGTTATGGGGAACTATTTAAAGTAGAGAGTGCTTTTTTTTTAAACCCACACATTTACTTTTTAAAGGTTTATTTATTTATGCATACAAGAACTTGAGTATAGGCAAGAGGTGCGGGAGGTAAGAGGATTCACCAGAGACAGAGTGGGGAGCAGAATAGGCAGATACACCGAAATACATTGTTGAGGAGAGCAGCCAGACAGGAGAGGTCTGCTGCATCAGACCTCTCCAGGGTTAGCTTCCTGGCTGAGGATGGAACTCTGTGCTGCAGTGGGTGCGGACAGCTTCATAGTGCTGAGACTTAATCCCTTGCGCCACCAGGGAGGCCCCACACATTTCTTTAGACATAGAAATCTACCTCTCTATCCTGCTTTAGTTTCATTTTTTTCTGTTGGATTATTTCAAGAATAGTCACTCCTCAACTTGTACCCACTCATTCATCTGACTAATTTTCCTTGTTCTCCTTTAATGTCCATACTGCTTTTGCCTTTGGAAACTATTTTGGGAAATAAGAAGGGTAGCTAAATGAAAAGTGGTAGAAGCTGCTTCATATTTCCCTGCATGCAGATTGTTAGGTTGACTAAGGACAGAAAAGTCTTCCATATATCCTAGCTAAACTTTTTAATTTAATTCCATTTTTTTACCTGGAATTCCATCAACAGAAACTTTATATGAATTACCATGTATATTCTAACTGAGAATATAAAGATAATGCTGTTAATGGGCTACTTAATTTAGCTTGCTTTCCTCATCCCAGGACTTATTATTTGCTCATTTGATCATTGTGCACTTTTGGCATGGAATGCAGGTAATTTTTGAGCAAGAGCACTTTTTTTTTTTTTTTAAGATTTATTTATTTATGGATACAAGAGCTGGGGTACAGGTGTGGAGGTGAGAGGCTTCACCAGAGACAGAGTGGGGAATAGAACAGGCAGAGTGACCGAAATACACTGCTGAGGGGAGCAGCAGGTGAGTCAGGAGAGGTCTGCTGCGCCATGTGGGTAGCTCCTTGGCTGGAGATCGAACTCATGCTGTAGTGGCTGTGGATAGCTTCATAGGTTGCGTCTTAACCCCCTGCACCACCAGGAAGGTCCCTTGAGCAAGAGCACTTTGGAGTAGGTAGAAGTAGGTAACATTTCTGGCACTGTACAATTTACCCCAGTCGATAAACTGTGTCACTTAATTATTATGATAATTGGATGCCTTTTTTTCTCTCTCAGATGAGTAATCTGATGTTCAGAGGCATTAAATACCTAGCCTAATAAAGTTTCACATCTCATTTTAAATAGTGTCTGGAATCAAACCTAGATTTTCTGATTCTGTATCCTAAGATCTGAATACTGGATTGGGTACCTACTGTAAAACGGGATAAAAAGAATGTGCAAAGGGTAGTGGAAAAGGGAAGAGGGCAATAGAACTTTTTATTTATTGAGTACCTACTCATAGATTTTTCTGGTTGATTTCTATTATCTTTTATCAGAACTCAGAAAAGTTAAATAACTTTTGTTTGATCATGCAGTTAGTAATTGGCAGTTGGGATTTCTGACTTCCGCAGACTCCACAGGCTTTATTTTTTCTGTGTGCAGGAGTCTAGAATTCTGTTCTTTCCTGACACTGATGCATCTAGAACTCAGATTCTTCCTCAGCATGTCTGGGAATCTAAACAGTGCTTTTCCCATTGGTTCTTCTGAGATGTAGGTTGTAAACGTGAAAACCAGGTGTGACTGTAACTTGGGGACTTGCCTGGGTTGCCAAGGGATGAGAGTTTTGGCACTTGAAGTGTAGTGTTATGGGAGTCATAGGCTAGTTTTTCACTGAGTTCAGTGGGTCCTTTTCCTTTCTTTGCATCGCTCTCCTGTTCGTTCTGATTCAGCTTTGCAGTTATAAGAAAATTTGTAGAATAAGTTGAAATTGACAAAATGTCTTGAAATATTTTGGGTAGCTTTGATATTTCCACAAAGCTAAGTTCAGATAAAGATGGTCAAAGTGATTGAGGATTAGGATGGTTTGGAAGTGGTTTAGAATTCTTTGACTCTTTGAAGTTTCAGTAAAGCGGGTTGGAAATCTGAATGAGTTAAATAGGACTTTAGTAATGTACTGTGTGGTGACTACAATTAAAAATATTGTATTACATATTTAAAAATTTCAGAGAATAAATTTTAAAAGTTCTCACAAGGGAAAAAAAGTTGCAACTGTGGTGACAGATGTTAACTAGACTTACTGTGGTGATCTTTTTGTAGTATATGCAGATATGGAGTCCATTATGTCCTATACCTGCAATGGATGTTTTATGTCATTTATATTGCAATAAAAAGAAAAACCAAACAGGGTTTTAGATAATTTTATGGATGATGTTCAGTTGTTAGATTGACCCACGCCCTCTCATAACATGTTTGTTAGTTCTGTTGTCCAAACAGGATTTGACCTTGCATATTAGGTCTTATGAAAGTCTTTGTAAGGATGGAATGTAAGACCAGTTCTTACTAATAATACTCTCAAGAACATGGAGTATTCTTTAGGACTGTGTATCATTTGAAAGTTTCTATTAAAACGAATTACTTTTTTTTTCTTTTTGTAACTTTAATACTAATAAAAGCTTTAATATGTAATACCTTCATCTGTCCTGGTCTTTTTAGGTCCCTGGTTTTAATATGTTTGTGTTTCAGCAAGTTTTGGGGAAAGGATTTTTTAGAAAGCTGTTGAAATACCCCCCCGGAGGATAAGGACAATTTTCTAATTCCTTCTGTGTGCTTCTGTTTTCTCCAGTTGGTTCTGATTGCTGAAGAATGCTAATAATACTCCTTGTAGTGGAAAAGAGGTATTTGTTGAATTGGAGGTGTGGTCTGTGGACATTTAAATAGCACTATTTATCTTTGGTGCAATTATGTCCTAGGAACTACACATTTTATGAGTTAACAGATATGACTATATTAGCCAGAAAGGAAGCGTGCTCATATTGGAACAAGAGGTTGATTCAAACATTAGGAGACTATGTAGATTTAATTTTATAAGATCCATGAAAATGGTGTTGGTAAGGTTAAAAAAGTAAAGTAAAAGTAATAGCTCAATGCTAATTTGGAAATGTTAAAAAGTTTGGTGGGGGAACTGTTTATTTTTCTAATGTCTTTTTCTGTTGATTGTAATTTTAATGATGTTATAGTCTGGTTTTTGGAAGAAAAAATAGTCAAACCTCAGACTATAAGTTTTCTAGACCTTAAAACTTAATGAGATTCTTGCCAACAAAAATAAGGATTTTTTTTTTTTAAAGAAAGTACAGCATTGAGAAGATAAGGCATGTGGAAAATGGCAACTATTGGATTTTGTTTTTAAAGAAAATAGCTCACCTGATCATTTCAACAGTAAACATTAATTCCTTAGAAAGGAGACTTAAGATTTTTTAGTATTTGTTACCACTCTGTGTCAAGTCAAATAAGTTCAATTAAACTTGAATATACTAATTTTGAAAATTTCTCCAAAATAGGGTAATGAATTAATGTTTGTAAAGAAAATCTGAAAGTAAACTAAACAAAACAGCCTAAGGAAGATGGTGGTTTTGTTATCAAATGGATTCTGAGCTTGATAGGCATCTGTACTTACATTCAGTAAATGTTTGCAGAATTGCTTTTTACATCTACTAAAGAATATTAGTAGGATTATCTCAAGTATAGTTTAAAGTATAAGGAAACTAATTTTAAGTCTTATTTTACTAATTATTAGCATAGTAATTAAAACTTTTGGAAAATTTCAATCATCTGGAAATGGAAAGAGTAGTATAATATCATATCCAATATATTCATCATTGAACTTTAGTTAGTAGTAACTATCAACTCATGGTCATGCCCCTTTCCTGTCTCCCTACCATAATTTTATTTTTTAAAAATTTATTTATACATACAAGAACTGGGGTACAGGTCAGAGGTGTGGGGGGTGAGAGGATTCACCAGAGACAGTGGGTAGCAGAGCGGGCAGATCTACTGAAATACACTGCTGAGGGGAGCAGTGGGCGAGTCAGGAGAGGTCTGCTGCGCCATGTGGTTCGCTCCCTGGCTGGGGATCCAACTCATGCTGCGGTGGCTGTGGCGAGCTTCATAAGTTGTGTCTTAACCCCTTGTGCCACCAGGCAGGCCCTCCTTACCATAATTGTGAAGCCTGTGTTTAACATATCATTTTGTCTGTAAATATTTTCATGTGTATTTCTAAAATATAAGGGCTTTTAAAATCCATTCTATAGCTTCTGTAAATGGGGAAAAGAAAAAATGTTATTACAACTTTCTTGTGACAAAAAGAAGTAGAGGGCCTCCCCAGTGGCGCAGCGGTTGAGCGCTGGGTTGTGAAGCTGCCCGCAGCCTGTGCAGCGCCGGTTCGATCCCCGGCTGCTCCCCGGCCACTGGCGGAGCGTCCCACATGGCGCGCAGACCTCTCCTGCTGCCCGCTGCTCCCCCTCAGCAGTGTACTTCGGTCCTTCTACCTGCTCTGCTCCCTGCTCTGGCTCTGGTGAATTCTCTCACCCTCCTGCGCTTCTGACTGTACCCAGTGCTTGTATAAATTAAAATAAATAAATAAATAAATAAAGTACAATTGTTTATTAAAAAAATAAGTAGAAAAAAATTTTTTTAAAGATTTATTTATTTATGCATACAAGAGCTGGGGCACAGGCCAGAGATGCTGGGGATAAGAGGATTCACAGCAGACAGAGTGGGGAACAGAACAGGTGGACTGACTGAAATACACTGCTGTGGGAAGCAGTGGGCAAGTCAGGAGAGGTCTGCTCCACCATGTGGGTTACCTCCCTGGCAGGGATTGAACTCTTGCTGCAGAGGCTGCAGATTTCTTCATAGTGCGGTGCTTAACCCCTTGCGCCACCAGGGAGGCCGAAAGTTTTTTAAATAGTTAATATATATATATATTTTTTTTTATAGAGGCATGTTTTTATTTATTTATTTATTTGTTTGTTTGTTTTGTTTATACATGCACTGGGTACAGTCAGAAGCGCAGGAGGGTGAGAGAATTCACCAGAGCCAGAGCGGGGAGCAGAGCAGGCAGAAGGACCGAAGTACACTGCTGAGGGGAGCAGCGGGCGGCAGGAGAGGTCTGCGCACCATGTGGGACCCTCCTTTGGTGGCCGGGGAGCAGACGGGGATCGAACCGGTGCCGCAGAGAACGCGGACAGCTTCGCAACCCAGCGCTCAACCGCTGCGCCACCGGGGAGGCCCCAGTTAATATATTTTTAATTGACAGATTCTTTTATTAGTGAATTCTGCCATAGGTTGATTAAAATATAACTATTATTTGCTTCATAGTGGAATTTTTTTGAGGTGAATTTCATATACTAGAAGGCTAACCATTGAAAAGTGTTCAGTTCAGTGGTATTTAGTATATTCACAGTTTTGTGCAGCCCTCACATTAATAGTTTCAAAATATATTTGTCACCCCAAAAAAAACAAAGCCGAAACCAAAACACCCATATACATCAGCTGTTTTGGCCCACACCCCAGCACCTGGCATCCATTTGCTTTGTATTTCTATGAATTTACCTATTTTACGTTTCATATAAATGGAATTATACAATATGTGGCCTTTTATATCTGGCACCAAAAGGTAAAATTTATTTCAGAAAGGAAGAGTGCTGTTTAGAAAATAAACAGAGAGGCAGAATACAGAAAATTGGGGTTGGGAAAGAGGATCATTTTAGGGAAGGTAGTAAGTGACTCTTTGTGGTGGTTACCCTTGAGCCGAGACCTGGAAGGCAGATAGGGCATTTTTCCTTGTGAAGGCCTAAGGAAAACGGAAGCACAAAGCATCCCAGATGGGGAAAATCTTTGTAAGGATGATGTGGTTGGTAGGTAGGTAATGAGAAGGCAGGGCTGGTAGGAGAGAGATCAAAGAGAAGGGCCAGGTTGTATAGGGCCTTGAAAGGAGATTGAATTTTATCTAAGTGTGATGGGGTTATCATTAGAGTACTTGATTTGACTTTTTAAACAGTTCAGACTGCTGAGTGGAAAACATATGAAGGGAAATTAAGAGCAGTTGCTCAGCAGGGATGGTATTGTAGTAGTTAGGCAGGAAACGACCATGGCTTATACTTTAAAAGTAGGCGGAATAAGGAATTGAGGACAGAGGTTGGATATTTTTAAAGCAGTAGGATTTATGTAGATTGGATGTGGATTATGAAGGAAAAATTGGAATCTAAGCTTGACTTCTGGTTTATATTTTGTTCTTAAGCACATCAGTGGATGGTAGCACATGGGAATGGGGGATATATCACGAGACCTATTGTACACATGTTAGGTATGAGATACCTGTTAGACAATCACATAGCTAGGCCAGAGACATCAGTGTTTATTGTCTTCAGATAACAGGTCAGCATGAATAAAAATGTCAATCACATGTCATTAAAAAATTCTAGTAGCTATCTTTTAAAATATATAAACTTTGAAATTAATTTTAGCAATACGTTTTATTTAACCCAGTGTATCCCAAATATATTTCAGTAAGCAGTCAATGTAGTTTATTGATGCAGAACTACTTTACTTTTTTTTTTTTTTTTTTGGTGCTAACTCTTCAGAATCTGATCTATATTTTATTCTTAGAGCTCATACTAGTTGGGACATGGGTAGGGCTAATGGGTAGGCAGTCTTGTGATATCAAAGGCTAGTTGGATTGAAATACTTAAGTAAATTGCAAAGATAGAGGTTGGATATTCATAATGAAATTTTTGAAATCTAGATTTTTGGAAATGGTGTAATTATTAGTGATGACCATGAGAGTTTTTGCTTGTGGTGAAGAAAAAGTTCAGATCAGTTGAATAAGAGACAAGGGTTATAGGTGGATTATCTGAGTAAATGTTGACATCACTGAGAATCATGATAGGAACAGTGGTGAACTAGTGAGCTAGATGCTAGAATTCTTAAGGAAGGAGAGAAGTGACAAGGATGTTTGTAGATAGCAATCATAGGTAGATTATGTCCTTAAAAGACCTCTTCTCTTGCCCACTAGATCCATTTGTACTCTGTTAAATATACCACTGGAATCGTGTATATTTCCTCAGTGGCATTCATTATATTTATTTGACGCTTGATGCTAGTCTGTAGGAAAGCAAGACCAAATTTGTTTTGTTTATTTCCATATTTTCATTATCTGCCTAGTGCCTGGCAAATGAACTCTCAAAAGTTTACATTTACTGTCCAAGTGTCGGAAGCTTGATTCTAGTCTTCATTCCATCACTAATTAGTTGTGTCTTAACTAGTCTTTAGCTTTCTCTTATTCTCTGTAAACTGATGCACATGACCTGGATTATGTCCAGAGTGACATTTATGATGGTTTTTATTTATTTATTTATTTTTATTTTTTTAAAGATTTATTTTTTATTTATACAAGCACTGGGTACAGTCAGAAGCGCAGGAGGGTGAGAGAATTCACCAGAGCCAGAGCAGGGAGCAGAGCAGGCAGAAGGACCGAAGTGCACTGCTGAGGGGAGCACCGGGCGGTAGGAGAGGTCTGCGAGCCATGTGGGTCCCTCCTCCGGTGGCCGGGGAGTAGCCGGGGATCGAACCGGCGGCACAGAGGCTGTGGGCAGCTTTGCAACCCAGCGCTCAACCACTGCACTACCGGGGAGGCCCTTATGATGGTTTTTAGTAGAGTTTGTTTCTGTGACTCCCAGTTCTACAGTTCTGATGTTTTTCATTAAGAGTGTATTTCTAAATTATTCACTTTACTTAAAAGTATTTCCATTAAGATCTGGAACACGACAAGGATGTCTACTGTCACCACTGCTTTTCAATATAATACTGGAAGTCCTAACTAGAGCAATAAGACAACAGAACGACATAACAGGAATCCAAATAGGGAAGGAAGAAGTTAAACTATCACTATTTGCAGATGATATGATAATATACTTAGGGAATCCTAAAAACGCCACAGAAAAACTAATCAAACTAATCAATCAGTTTAGTAAAATAGCAGGATACAAAATCAACACACAAAAATCAGTAGCCTTCCTATACACAAACAATAAATCTGAGGAAGAAGAAATCAAGAAAACCATCCCTTTTATTATTGAAACAAAAAAAAATAAAATACTTGGGAATAAACCTAACAAAAGAGGTAAAGGACCTATACAAAGAAAACTATAAAACACTGTTAAAAGAAATAGAAGAAGACACAAAGAAATGGAAAGACATCCCCTGCTCATGGATTGGAAGAATTAACATTATCAAAATGGCCATCCTACCAAAAGCAATTTACAGATTCAATGCTATTCCAATAAAAATTTCAATGACATTCTTCAAAGAAATAGAACAAATATTGATGAAATTCATATGGAACCACTGAAAACCCCGAATAGCCAAAGCTCTCCTGAAAAAAAGAAGGGAATGGAGGTATCTCACTCTCAGACTTCAAACTATACTACAAAGCCATAACATCAAAACTGCATGGTACTGGAACAAGAACAGAAGCACGGACCAATGGAACCAAATAGAAAATCCAGAAATAAACCCACAGAATAACTGATCTTTGACAAAGGAGCAAGAATATGCAATGGAGCAAAGAAAGTTTGTTCAATAAATGGTGCTGGGAAAACTGGGTCGCTACATGCATAAAAATGAAGCTTGACTACTACCTCACACCATGCACAAAAACCAACACAAAATGGATTAAAAAATAGACATGAGACCTGAAACCATAAAATACATAGAAGGAAATATCAGGGAAAATACTACATGACATACACCTCAGTAACATCTTTAAAGACACATCATCCAAAGCAGTGATAGTGAAGGCAAAGATAAACAGCTGGGACTACATCAAATTAAAGCGCTTCTGTACAGGAAAAGAGACTGTAACCAAAACAAAGAGACACCCTACCAATTGGGAGAAAATTTTTGTACACAACACTAATGATAAAGGACTGATCACAAAAATCTACAAAGAGGTGATGAGACTCAACAAAAGCAAAGTAAATAATCCAGTCAAGAAATGGGCAGAAGAGCTAAAAAGAAACTTCTCCAAAGAGGAAATGCAGATGGCCAACAGGCATATGAAAAAAATGTTCAACATAACTTGTAATCAGGGAAATGCAAATCGAAACTACAATGAGATACCATCTTAGACCAGTGAGAATGGCACATATTAAAAAAAGCTAGCAACAACAAGTATTGGCGAGGATGTGGAGAAAAAGGAACTCTCCTGCACTGTTGGTGGGAAGGCAAACTGGTCCAACCACTATGGAAAGCTGTGTGCAGATTCCTCAGCCTGCTAAAGATGGAGCTTCCATATGATCCAGCAATTCCACTCCTAGGTATTTACCCAAAGGACACAGAAACATTAATTCAAAAGGGCACCTGGGACCTTCCTTGGTGGTGCAAGAGGTTAAGACGCAACCTATGAAGCTGTCTGCAGCCTCTGCAGCACGAGTTCGATCCCCCAACCGGCCAACGAGGAACCCACATGGCGAAGCAGACACCTTTTCTGCCTCACCTGCTGCTCCCTTCAGCAGTGTATTTCAGTCAGTCTGCCTGTTCTGTTCCCCACTCTGTCTCTGGTGAATCCTCTCACCCCCCACATCTCTGGCCTGTGCCCCAGCTCTTGTATGCATAAATAAGTAAATCTTTAAAAAAAAAGCCAAAAGGGCACCTGCACCCCTACATTTATAGCAGCACTATTTACAATAGCTAAGTTATGGAAAGATCCCAAATGCCCAAAAATAGATGACTGGATCAAGAAGAAGTGGTACCTATACACAATGGAATATTACTCAGTAATCAAAAAAGATAAGCTCATGCAATTTGCAGCAACATGGATGGAGCTGGTAGGGATCATGCTCAGCGAAATAAGCCAGAAAGAAAAAGAAAAATACTGGATGGTCTCACTCATCGCAGGGATTTAGAACACCTAAATAAGAGACCAGGAAAAAACCTAATTATAATAAAGTAAAAATCAAAATCAACAAGCAGCTATAAACTAGAGACACTGGGGGGGGGAGGGTGAGGCAGGGGAGGGAGTAGGTGGGAATTGTATGGGGATTATAAACAAGATGAAAGTGCATGCATTGTGCAAAAATGAAAAATGCTGTAAAAAATGTATAAAATAAAAAAATACGAAAAATAAATTATTCACTTAAAAAAATCTGATTGCCTATAGCAATTCCTTCTGTTTTGTTAGCAAAAGTTAATATTTAAAATGTTTACTTTTTTGTAATTAAGATATCGAGACATTGAATAAATAGCCGGTTTAGGAAATTATTTAATTCAAATTATTATGAACACTATAATTCCTTCTAAACATTCTTAGTGATGTTTTTATTAAAGGCAATTTTCTAAGTCTTACTGAAGAGAGAAAATAATAGGTGAGGATGTGTGAATTTAAAATATTTTGTCTTTATCTCCTGAGTAATTTTCAGCAAAATAGATCCAACAGCACTGACACATTAAAGTCTCAGAACTCCTTTATACAATTAAAAACTACTGAGGACCAGAACCTCCCTGGTGGCGCAGGGCTTAAAAAGTCTCAGTGCTTTGAAGCTATTGCCAGCCACTGGCTTGGGAGCTGACCCACATGGCACAGCAAGCCTCTTTTGTCTCACCCACATCTCCCCTCAGCAGTGTGTTTCAGTAGATCTGCCTGTTCTGCTCCACACTCTGTCTCTGGTGAATCCCTCATTCCTCCCTCCCCCATACCTCTACCATACACCCCAGTTCTTGTATGCATAAATAAATAAAAATAATATCTTTAAAAATAAAAAGTACTGAGGACCCCAGAGAACTTTTCTTTTAGTGGGTCATACCTACCAGTATTTACTGTTTCGAAAATTAAAACATGCGCCTCCCCGGTAGCGCAGCGGGTTGAGCGCAGCGCTGAAAAGCTGTCCACAGCCTCTGCAGCACAGGTTTGATTCCTAGCTGGCCAGGGAGATATCCACATGGCACAGCAGACCTCTCCTGTCTCGCCTGCTGCTCCCCTCAGCAGTGTATATCAGTCAGTCTGCCTGTTCTGCTGCCTGCTCTGTCTCTGGTGAGTCCTCTCAACCCCCGCATCTATGGCCTCTACCCTAGTTCTTGTATAAATAAAAATAAATCTTTAATTAAAAAGTTAAAACAAGTTTAACTCATTTATTCATTTAAAACAATATGTAGTGGGATTTATTTTTGTTAACATCGTCTGTTTTCTGAGAAATAACCTTAACTTTCCAAAACAAAAGAAGTTTAATGGGAAACATGTCATTGTTTTATATTATTGCAAATCTTTTTAGTGACTGGTTAATGGAAGACAATTCTTCTACCTACTTCTGCATTCAGCCTGTTGTGATATTTTATTTTGGCTGACGTATATGAGAAAGATTGCCTTTAATACAGTTCTGTAGTTAGGGAGGGAGGAGTGTTAATTAATTGCCTATGTATGCATGCTTGTGGATCTTTCTTTGACCATCAAAATTCAACAGAAGGTGGTTTTTTAAAGATTGGTGGCAATGGGGGTTCTGACATTGTTATCAGTGAAGATTTCATACTCCCTGACACTCTATGGCTGGTAGGGGGCGGGAGGGGAGGGATTGGGGTCGAAATAAGGGGGTTGCAATTGTATGGGGAATATAAAAATAAAATTTATTATAAAAAAAAAAAGTTGTTCCATGGGTCATTTGGAGAATATTTGTTCATTGAATTATGCAGATTTCTGACTGTTGACATATGATATGAAAAAAATCACCTGTCACCGCAGGTATTGGGCGTGCCTTTAAATATTGAAGTACTCCCAAGGATTTGGGGATGGATAAAAATTTTCTTAAATTTTAATTTTTTGCTTGAAAGCTGGAATTTCCCTACTGGAACAAATATTAACAGATTTTTCCTTGAAGTGATTGGCTTACTTGATTCATATTTGGAAAAATACCTGCTAGACATCCAATCTGAATAAGCATACTTTATTTTTTTTGAGTAACAGTGAAGTTGTATTTTGAAGTTCCATGGAAAAGTGACGTATTTAGCTTATGGATAAATTGCACAAGTCTTCTTTTCTCATAAAGTCAACCATAATACTTAGTGCTATATGCATACTTCCCATTTTGCTACACAGAATATTAAAAGATATCTTAAGGATCAAGATTCGATGAAATTGGTATTTTTTTTCCCCTGCTTCATTCAGAACACTTAGATGAAATATCTTTTCCCTCCCGAGTGCTTGCCAGTAAAGAACACAATGCCTGCAAGTACAGTTGGTGTTTCTGCCTTGATTCATGCTAAGAGGTTGGTAGTGTACTCCTGCTTTTGCACCATTCAGCACACCAAGGGAAGCAAAAAACAGTATTGTGAAAATAGTTTTGCCCTTGTAAGCCCCTGAAAGGGCCTTAGGGGTCCTCAGTGGTCTGCAGACTTCACTTTGAGAAACTTTTGTATGGATAATTGGTTCAGTAGACTAAATGTTTTTCGTGATAATAATGGGAGTCTGAATTTTAAATATCATTGTATAGCATTGTGTATATTGGGCACCTCTAACCAAAGTAGCTTGAGTAATATACCTCATAAAAATTTAAAGTTCTTTGTGTAGGAATTCTCTTAGCATATACTGTGTTAATTATTTTGGATAGTTTTTGTATTCCAGGTCTTACTGCTCTGCATATTTCATCTCAGTAGTATTAATTTTGAAATAGTTTTAAAAGTTGCATATATTTGCTTTCTTCAAATTTATCCTTGCCAAAATCTTAGTAGTTTGTTTGAATAAATTTGTTTAATGGGAACTTATTTAAATGATAGGGTTTTTATAAAGCCATATGAAATAATTTTAATTTAAAAATGATATAATCATCATTTATTTCTAACTTGAGTGTGTTCCAGTTTAGATCTGAGGAAATCTGTTGTTGAATTTTCAACCATGTGACTATTTTACTTAAAAATAAATTTAAAAATATGTTGTTGATATTGTCCGTGGTATATATATTTCCTGTACTAATATATTTATGTCTAAAAAAAAATAGCTGAGTTAAAGTGGGAGAAAAGGACAAAAAGTGCTTTTGTTACAGCTGTTTCTCCAACATTTTCCCTCTTTATATATTTTTATGTTTATCATGAAGGAAAGACTTTGGATTAATCCATTTCTCTTTCAGAAAGGTTAAGATACCTTTTTTCTTGTTCAGCTTCCTATTCCATTGAAATTAGTATTCAATAATTAATATTCAGTTTTCCTTTGAATAGTGGTAAGACACAATGGTGATACACCAGTTTTTCAGAATGATGGAGAATACCGTAAAGATCTCAGAGAAAAGTGGCAAAATTTTATTGGATTCCAAGTTGGGGCCATAGGTGTTTTAAAAGAAATGGTCAATAAAATGAAATACGTGTGGTTATATGTAACATGTATTTCACAATATGACAGAATACGTGTCTGTCACCTCCTATTCAGTTATCAGAAATATTTTTTTTCCTGTGTTATTATCAGTGAGCTTAGTGAATCTTTGTACTTAAGGGATTTATGTCTTTTTCCCTTCCCCCCTCCTTTAAAGTAAGTCATATACTAGTAATAGATTTTATCTAGGAAGTGCTTGTTGACATGAGAGTATATATTAAGTTCCTTCACCTAGCATATCACGTTGAAGAAGTAATGTTGGAGTTGAGATCTGATGAGTGATCTGTTAACCAGGAAATTTTGAGGGAAGGAAAAACTCTCTCTACCAGAGGGAACAGGAACATTTTATGTACAGTTCCAAAGGTAAGTGAAAGCAGGGTGTGCTTGAGAAGATTGTGAGCAAAGAGGGGTAAATAATCTGTGAGGAGTTATGTAGGCTGTAAAGGCTATACTGAGGATGTTGATTTTTTTTTCCTGAGGCTGATGAGATGAGTTTTAAGGTATGGGAAAGCATTATTTTTACTTTTTGAAAGGGTTACTGGTGAATAGAGTGGAGAGCAGATTAGAAGGAGACTGAGTACAGATTGGAAGGGACTCCAGGAGAGATTGAGTGAGACTAGACTAGAGGGGATGGTTGTTAAGTGTTGGTAAATTAGGGCCTCCCCAGTGGCGCAGCGGTTGAGCGCTGGGCTGCGAAGCTGCCCACAGCCTCTGCAGCGCCGGTTCCATCCTCAGCTGCTCCCCAGCCACCGGAGGAGGGTCCCACATGGCGTGCTGCTCCCCTCAGCAGTGTACTTCGGTCCTTCTGCCTGCTCTGCTCCCCGCCCTGGCTCTGGTGAATTCTCTCACCCTCCCGCGCTTCTGACTATACCCAGTGCATGCATGCATGCATGCATAAATAAATAAATCTTTAAAAGAAAGTGTTGGTAAATTAGCTAAAATCTCTAGTGTTTGATATTATTGACATAGGCTGTGATTGCTTATTTTTCTGTTCTATAAAGAGGTATGCTTGAGGCTATAGGGATATGTTAGAAGTATTCAACAAATAGTTATCACCTACTCTTTGAAAGACTATGCTAGGTATTGTGATGTGGTATTATGACGTCTGTTTTATATGTCATATCGTTAGGTAAAAACCATTGACTGGTGGAAGATTATAAAGCCTTAAAATTAAGAGAAAATTGATCTATAACACTTATATTTAAATGATGAAATGTTCTGTATAGAAGCATATGATTGTTATTTTTGAAAGGGTTTTGATTCCAGTTTTGGCGTCATTAGAATTTTGCTTATGGGGGCCTCCTTGGTGGCGCAAGGGGTTAAGCATCAGCACCATGAAGCAGTCCGCAGCTACTGCAGCACAGAGTTCTATCCCCAGCCAGGAAAGTGACCCACATGGCGCAGCAGACCTCTATTGTCTCACCTACTGCTCTCCTCTGCAGTGTATTTCAGTCAATCTGCCTGTTATGCTCCCCACTTTGTCTCTGGTGAATCCTCTCACCCCCTGCACCTCTGGCCTGTACCCCAGTTCTTGTATGCATAAATAAATAAATCTTAAAAAAAATTTGCTTATGGAAGAAAAATTATCAAGCAGCATTTTTTAAAAGTGGTGCATTCCTAAAAGAGATTCAGATAATACAGTTGTATTAAATGCAAAAGTTGAAATTCCCTTTTGTTTATTCCCTGCTCTTTGTCCTATTTTTTATCCTTTCAATTTTTGCACTAAGGGTGAGGCTGTCTAAGAAAAACCATGTTTCCTTAATGCAGGATAGACTGTATGCAGAGTGACCAGTTAGGATTGTTTTATTTAGCCATGTGTAATTCTTACATGAGATAGCTTCAGTGAAGATTTGAAAAGGAAGGAATGGATGCAAGGAAAGTAATAGTCAGGAAACCTTGGTGAAGGAGATAGGGGTGGTTAAGGAAAGGGAGAACTCAAAGATAACGTTGTAGCTGTTCTCCTCCAGCTTAAAGCTAATACGCCTACAGAGGTAATTTGCAGTCACCGAAGTGAATCTATAGACCTTCTCTTTTCAGTCGTTAGTACACAGTTGGTTCCAACACTTTCCAGCTTTTACTCCTCCACAATTGAATTGATTGGCAGAGCAGTGGGTTGGAAAATAGGAATGAGGCTTGACTGTTAGTTAGCTGTGTGGGCAGAGTGGGGAGAAGAAAGAGAGGAAAGGACTCCAAGGTCTCTGGCTCTATACTATTGGATATAGCAAGTTTCTCCTGATGTCACTTTTGGTGTTCTGTCATCATCTTCTGTATTAGAAATTGTCATTTTTATACACTTAGAATCTCTTAATGAATACTTGTATTAAGATTTGTGTGACTTATATGAAATTTGGGAATGTCCCTTTTAAAAAAGGAACTTTTCATGGGCTGGGCCTGGTGGGACTGAAAGGAGAGAGGCAGAGGGTGACCCTTCTGTTATTTAAAAATGTAAAAAATGCTGCAGATTTGATGGAAAAGGAGGTGCCCATTGATGGCTCATTAATAATCCCTGCAGTGACTGCTGATTCATTTCAGATACTTATCGCAGCAAACAAAGCAGTTCACCTTTGCAAAATGGGAAAAATGAAAACAAGAACTCTGTCTACTGAAATCATTTTCAGCCTTTCCCTAAATAACAATATTTCAGAGGCTTTGAAGAAATTTGGTATCTCAGCAAATGATACATCAATTGTAATCATTTATATTGCAGGAGAACAGATACCTTATATCAAAAATACCTTATATCTCAGGTAGAAGGTCTCAGGTTTCTCTGAAAAATCTTTCTGAAATACCAAATATTATAGACTCAAAAAGATACATAAATGATCTTCACAAGAAGAAAGTATCGGGACATTGTTGGATGATATCATTTGTAGGATGTCAACAAAAAAAGATATTTTGTAAAATGGCAAGTATATTGGCCTCCCTGGTGGCACATAGGGTTAAGCAGCACTAGGAAGCAATCCCTGGCCTCTGCAGCACAAGTTTGATCCCCAGCCAGCCAGGGAGAAACCACATGGCGCAGCAGACCTCTCCTGTCTCGCCCGCTGCTCCCCTCAGCAGTGTATTTCAGTCAGTCTGCCTGTTCTGTTCCCCACTCTGTGTCTGGTGGATCCTCTCACCACCCACATCTCTGTCCTGTACTCCAGCTCTTGAATGCATAAATAAATAAATCTTAAAAAAAAAATGACAGGTATTAACAAAAAATGTTCAGCATTCATAAAAAAATGGATTTTCCTTTGCTGATTATAAAATTAGTACAAATGTCTCTGTTATAATGATATCATCATAAACTCTTAGAAAGTTGTAACTTTTCAAAAGGTCAGTGTGCTGTGGTTCAGACTCAGGTATGTGCTCCTAATGGCTCCATCACACTGGCTTTCTGTGCCATCACTAAAACATGTTCTTTTCATCAATCAGTGTGTATAAAAAGGAACCTTTGGAGAGTATTCTAAGGGAAAGTGCAGTGTTGGGAGTTTCAGAGAAGGCACCTTTTCATGAAGAGTGAGTTTAGTTGAATCATGAGTTTAAAGAGTTAAGGGGCAGTGAGGAGGGTTGGGAGACAGGGGATGCAGGTAGTAGGAACATCATGTATTCAAGGCACGTTTGAGAGATACAAGTAGTTTGTATCCGATGCAAGGGAGGGTAGTGGAGGAGATAAGGTTTCAGTCAAAAATAAACCTGAACTGGGCCTCCCTGGTGGCACAGCGGTTGAGCTCTGGTTTGCGAAGCTGCCCGCGGCCTCTGCGGCGCCAGTTCGATCCCCAGCTGCTCCCTGGCCACTGGAGGAGGGTCCCACATGGCTCACAGACCTCTCCTGCCGCCCGCTGCTCCCCTCAGCAGTGTACTTCGGTCCTTCTGCCTGCTCTGCTCCCCGCTCTGGCTCTGGTGAATTCTCTCACCCCCCTGCGCTTCTGACTACCCAGTGCTTGTATAAACAAAACAAACAAACAAACAAATAAATAAATAAAAAACATGCCTCTATTAAAAAATAAATAAATAAACCTGAACTGCTGCCATTAAACTTAGAAGACCTGAAATTTACTGTTTTCCATATTTAAAAACAGGAACCATGTTTTAAAACTTTAACATTGGTAAGATAAAATTGTACTTTTGCTATACTCTGATATATATTTTATTCCTTTATCTAGACACATTTAGCATAATCAACAAAAACTGAATGAGGGAGTATGTGCATAAGAAATGAATTGTATATCTGAATAAATCACTTTTTAAACAGGATTTAACTTATTTGTGCACACAAGTACTCGGGTGTAGACCAGAGATGCAGGGGCATGAGAGGATTCACCAGAGAATGGGGAGTAGAACAGGCAGATCTACTGAAGTACACTGCTAAGGGGAGCAGTGGGCGAGACAGGAGAGGTCTGCTGCGCCATGTGGGTTGTTCCCTGACCTGCTGGGGATCGAACTTGTGCTGCAGTGTCTGCCAATAGCTTGATAGCTCTGTGTCTTTAACCCCTGCGCCACCAGGGAGGCCCAGAATAAATCACTTTTGTATGAAAGAAGTGTGATATGGGGACTGTTTGCATGAGTGGATTTGTTATTACTGTTTATTAATATTTTGTGGACAACAGAGCTGTTGATTTCCAATTCAGTTATACATTTCTTCCACTCATCTTTATTCTTCTTTCCCTTCCCCCTCTGGTTCCCCACTCTCCCCCAAAAAGAATGGGAGGAAGAAAGAAAGGGAGAAAGGCAGGAGCACTATATTACTATCTATGTGAAAATCCATTCTCAGGGTTTCTGTTTTGTATTTTGGGTGAAGAGAAGAGTGTTGTGAAGTGAGAGGAGTGATATATTTATATTGCTGAGGAAAATTGCAATAAAACATTCCTTTTACAGCCAGCTAGAAATCTTAAAAAAGTTTGCTTCTTCCAAGCTGTTTTGACCTCATGGATGCTAAAAATCATACAATGATAAAGATCTTGTTTCTTTATCTTTATGGATTCATGGAGATCACAGCTAAACTTATGACTTCAATTTATTATTATTTGGGTTTTGCAGGCCATTTGGTCTATCATAAGTACTCAACTCTGCCTTGTAGTAAAAAAAAAAAAATCTGATGCTACTAACTAATCTGATGTGCAAACACAGAGGACAAGTATTTTGCCTGAGGGTCATAGTTTATTGAACCCTTTTCTGTAGCCTGAATTTTAGTTGCTGTGTTAAATTGCTGATAACCAAAACTATTTGAAGTAACATATTAAGATGAATAAATTTCTTTTTTTCTTGCCTGCCTGCCTGCCTGCCTGCCTGCTCCCTTCCTCCCTCCCTCCCTCCTTTCCTTTCTTCTTTTTAAATAGATTTTATTTTTTAGAACAGTTCTAGGTTCTCAGCAAAATTTAAAGGTATGTAGATTTCCCGTATACCCTCTGCCCCACACATATACACTCTTCCATAATACCAGCATCCTGTAATAGAAGGGTACACTTGTTATAGTTGATGAATTGTGTTTAATATTCTGGGTCTTTTGATTCTCCATATAAGCCTTATTAATTTTTTCCAGGTTTATTAGGCTATACATTATACATTAACTATACATTGTATAAATTTAAGGTGTACCTTGTGACTGTTTAAAATATCCACAGTAGGATTAACTAAAATCCTACAACTCTTCACCTCACAGAATTAACATTTTGTAGTAAGAACATTTAAGATTTACTCTTAGCAACTTTCAAATAAAAGTATTGTTGTAATACAGTATTGTTAACTATAGTCATCATGTTATACATTAGAGCCCCAGAACTTAGCTTATAACTCAAAGTTTGTATCCTTTGATCAATATCTCATGTCTCCCAACCCCCAACCCTGGCAGTAACCTGAGTACAAAATTTTTAGATTCTGCATATGTGGTTTCATGTGGCATTTGTCTTTCTGCCTCTGACTTAGATTAACTAGTGTACTGCCCATAAAGTCCATGTTGTTGGAAATAGCAGGATTTCCTCTTTCTCATGACTGAAAAATATGCCTTTCATATCTTCACATCTTCTTTTTTCATTCATCTGTAGACCTATGTTGTTTCCATATTATGAAAAATGCTGTAATAATGAACCTGGGAGTGCAGTCATCTCTTCAAGATTCTGGTTTCATTTCCTTTGTAATACATGATGCATATATAGCATATGGAATGCACTATATACTGAATATAAAATGCTGTGTACTGCATTATAATAACCTATGTACTGAATACGATATATTGAATTATAAGATATACGAAATTATACTTAACCTTTACCAGTGTGCTGTGTTTCTTAGTGTTTTCATGTTACTAATTAGCATCTTCCATTTCAGCTTGAAGACGTCATTATTTCTTGTAATGCAGGTCTAGTTGTGATAACCCCCCCCCAACCTTTACTTATCTGAAAGTCTTTATCTCTTTATTTCCGAAGGACAGCTTTGATGATTAAAGTATTCTTGGTTAGTGTGTTTTTTCTTTGTAATATATCATTTCACTCCCCTGATCTGTAAAGTTTCTGCTGAGAAGTCTGCCGATAGCTTTATGGGGATCCCCTTTCATGAGACAAGCTGCTGTGGTGGCTTTTTCTCCTCCTTGTCTTTTTCTTCCTCCACCTGCTTTCTATTAAGATTCTTTTTGATTTTTGACAGTTTTATTGTATGTCTTGGGAAAGATCGCTTTGAGTTGAATTTGTTTGGGCACCTGTCAGCTTATGAATTTGGATGTCCAAATCTTTCCCCAGACTTGGGAAAGTTCTCAGCAATTCTTTAAATAAGCTTTCTGCCCTCCCTCTCTTTTCCTTATGGAACATCAATCATTTGCAAATTGTTTCTCTTTATTGTTTCCCAGAAATCACCTCGGCTTTTCCCACTCTTTTTAATTCTTTTTTCTTTGTTCTCTGGCTGGATTATTTCAAAGTTACTGTCTTATACTCCACGGATTCTTTTATCTGATTGATCCTTGCTGCTGTTGATACTCTCTTTTGCATTTTTTATTTCATTCATTGTATTCTTTAGCTCCAGAATTTCTATTTATTTCTCTGTTATATCTCTTTGTTAAACTTTTCATCTGTGGATTACTTTTATTGATTTTGTTGAATTATCTTTCTGTTTTCTTATAGTTCACTGAGTTTCCTTAAAACAGCTCTTTTGAATTCTTTATTGAATAAATTTCAAAATTCCATGTCTTTGGAGTTGGTTACTGGAAAATTATTTTGAGACTTTGATGGTATTGCATTTCTTTGAAATTTTATATTCCTTGAATGCTTTGCTTTCTTTGCATTTAAAGTAGCAGAAACCTCCATCAGTCTTGATTGATTGATGCAGGAGAGAAGCAGCTGTCAGTTCTGCTGGAGATTCTGAGGTTTTCTCAGATCTCTATGGGCATGCCTGCTCCATACTCCTCATTCCTAGTTGTGGCATAATACTTAAGCTTGTATGCTTTTTCTTTGATTCAGGATAGTACCAGGTCAAGTGCTGAAAGCCTTTTCTTTTTTTCTTTTTGTTTTTTGCTTCCCCAAAGGTGGTGCTATGTGCTGAAGTTTATGGTCTCTCACAGGCCTTCTTATTCAGGTCAGCTTTTTGTGAATGCTCATTAGCTTTTTGCTCAGGCTCACTCTCCTCATTGTCAGGAGCATTCACAGGGAGCCAGCTATGAGATGGGTATGTGTGGGAGGTCAGGATGTGGGGTGCTGGGTGTGCCTTTGGACCAGTTGTGGGGAAGCAAAAGCAAGGGATCCAAGTGGCTCTCCTTCTGACTTTCTAATAGAGTCCATGATGTGCTTATTGGGATCCACATTGTTCTGATATGTTTTGTTTCAAGCTCTGACAGCTCTTCTCCCAGGGACTTATTACCCCTACTCTTGGAGCTCAGGACTCAGTATTCTGGATGGAACAAGAGAGAGAAGGCCCAATTTGGCAGTGTGCCTCATAGCTGGAGAAACCTGGTGCTTTCTCACACACACTCATTTTGTTTCATGGGAAAAATCATTGTTTACAAGGGCTCTCTTGGCACTAAGCTATGCTGATTTGGAGGTAAGGGTAACATGGGTAAAGTCAAACTGTTCTTTTTACCCTTTCCCATGATTCTCATTTCAGATTTTTTTCTTCATCCTAAAGGTGGGCTGGGACTTCTTCCTAGACTAATGGACTTTCACAAAGGTTCTTTTGTCTATAGTAGATTGTCTAAATTAGAGGGTCCCAAACACTGACTCCAAGACAGTAGAGTTGCTGTGTGCGTCATTTTAGAGTCCTTCTCTAGGATCAAACCCTGTGTGTATGCTATTCAGTGCATGGGTGGACTAGATTCCTCTTTGGTTCCTGTGTGGCAGAACTAGAGCCAAGTGGAGCTATAACCAAATCCCTCTGATATGAAACTATTTTTGAAAGCCTGCTAGAGTCAGCTACATAGGTGACCTGTCTTTTTAAAATGGCTCTCCTCAGTGTTGGACTGACTGGGTTTCACAGTCCCCTTTCTGGATCCCATAGCTCCCAGAAAGGCAACTTTGTCCATGGATGCATGACAAATTGTTGTTGTGGGTGGATACCATGAGGGATATCCATTCCACTGGAGAGGAAGGTACTCTCCATTTGACTATTTTGGTGACATATTTTTTTTTTTTAAAATAGAAGCATGTTTTATTTGTTTGTTTGTTTGTTTGTTTTGTTTATACATGCACTGGATACAGTCAGAAGCGCAGGAGGGTGAGAGAATTCACCAGAGCCAGATTGGGGAGCAGAGCAGGCAGAAGGACCGAAGTACATTGCTGAGGGGAGCAGTGGGCAGCAGGAGAGGTCTGCGCGCCATGTGGGACCTTCCTCCAGTGGCCAGGGAGCAGCCAGGGATCGAACCGGTGCCGCAGAGGCTGCAGGCAGCTTCGCAACCCAGCGCTCAACCTCTGCGTCACTGGGGAGGCCCACATGATTTTTTTTTTTTTTTTTAAAACAAACCTGAGCCTTCCTGGTGGCGCAAGGGATTAAGCACCTCACTGGGAAGCAATCCACAGCCTCTTCAGCACAAGTTTGATTCCCTGACTGGTCAGGGAGCAACCCACATGGCGCAGCAGATCTCTCCTGACTCGCCCGCTGCACCCCTCAGCAGTGTATTTCAGTCAGTCTGCCTGTTCTGCTCCCCACTCTGTCTCTGGTGAATTCTCTCAAACCCCACATCTCTGGCCTGCACCCCAGCTCTTGTATGAATAAATAAATAAATCTTAAAAAAAAAACAAACAAATCTTTAGAGTACACTGTTATTTATTAAAAAAAAAAGTTTGGATTTTCATTAGGTTTGCATAAATATATAGTTAGGAAGAAGAGACATCTTGACAGTACTAAGTCTTTCCATAACCATAAAAAAATGTCTTTTTGAAATTCATTTAGTTCTTTTATTTCTTTCATCAGTTTTGTAGGGTTTTTTTTTTTTTTTTAAAGATTTATTTATTTATGCATACAAGAGCTGGGGTATAGGCTAGAGGTGCGGGGGGGGGGGGTGAGAGGATTCACCAGAGACAGAGTGGGAAACAGAACAGGCAGATCTACTGAAATACACTGCTGAGGGGAGCAGTGGGCGAGTCAGGAGAGGTCTGCTGCACCGTGTGGGTTCCTCCCTGGCCCGGAATCGAACACATGCTGTAGTGGCTGCAGATTGCCTCATAGGCAGCGTCTTAACCCCTTGTGCCACCAGGGAGGCCCAGTTTTGTAGTTTTCTTTGTGTAGCTCTTGTACATATTTTGTTAGATGGATTTTTTTTTAATGCTATCATATCCCTTAATTAGCATTTAGATTTCTAATAGATTATTTAGTTAGGGTTCAATATGTGGTAATTTATTTGTAAAATGTTTTTCTTTCTATTGTTTCTTTCTTTTTCTAGTTTATAGCTGATGTGTAAACAGAATATCCTTCTCTTCACATCTCAGATTTTTGAGAATATTTATAAAACTGACTCTACAGGTCACAGTTCTTTTGGAATAACTAATTTAGAAAATTCACTTAGTTTTGATAGATACTTTAATTATTTGTATATTCTTATAAGTCTTATAATATAATAGATTATGAAATAAGGGTAATGGTAGTTTGTCAGTTAGTGTCATCAGAGGTCCTAATTTTTGGTTGGGAAAATGTGGTTGATGAATTGCTAGAATGGAGACCAGCCAGGACTGATTCTGTGAGACTTTATTGTAAGCATGTATAAAGGAGGAAGTAGGCAGGATTAATGGTAGGACAAGATACTTTTGTTGGTATTTATAGACCCTTGATTTTTTTCTTTTTTAAGCAGAAGTCCTTTGTTTTTCTCAAGTCAATTAATTAAGGTGGTGCTGATTGTGACAGTATTAACTACCACCTTACCAAGTAGTTTATAAAACGATGCATTATATTCCTTAAGTAATTTCCTACTAGAATCACATTTATCTGGGTATGAATTAAAGATGTAAATTTTTTACTTTATTGAGGAATGACTCAAAAGTGTTAAATGTTTAATTTTTGTTTATTTGTAGAACTCCTGTATAGAGAGTTATATCATACATTCAACATTCTCAGCAATCCTGAGAAAGTCTACTTTCTCACTCTTATCTTTTTGTTAATTAACATTGACATGGCATACAAATTACTTAATGATGACTTGGAGTGGCTTGTCTTAGAGGAAATACTTTAGTAATTTCACTTTGACACAGTAGAACGATGTTCACTTACAGAATTATAGACTGGGAGGCATTGTGCAATATTGGAAGACGGACCTCAGAGACATAGTGACTATTTCTTCTTAGCACTGCTCTTTTGGACAAATTACTTAACCTCACCAAATTTCTTTTTCCTCATTGTTAATTAGTGTAAGTGGTACATTTAACATAAAGATACCTTTCATATTACAGAAGAGTTCCTCTCTCCATTCTTTTTTTTTTTAAAGATTTATTTATTTATTTATACAAGCACTGGGTACAGTCAGAAGCGCTGGAGGGTGAGAGAATTCACCAGAGCCAGAGAAGGCAGAAGGACCGAAGCACACTGCTGAGGGGAGCAGCAGACAGCAGGAGAAGTCTGTGTGCCATGTGGGACCCTCGCCCTGTGGCCGGGGATCGAACTGGCGCTGCAGAGGCTGTGGGCTGCTGCGCCACCAGGGAGGCCCCCTCTCTCCATTCTTGTGTCTTCTCTTCATTTTCCCAGCCTACTTTACAAAACTGGCTGAAGTGATCTTTCTAAAGTCAAAAAACTCATGCTGCAGGTAGCTTCACAGTGCTGTGCTTAATCACCTTGCCCCACCAAGGAGGCCCCAGTTGCGTTTTTCTGTTAAAAAATACAATTATAACTTTTATACAGAATATATATGTTTAATGAATGTTACTCTAGTAAATATTGGTTCTTTTTTCTTATTTCAGGCTACAGATAAGAGAAAAGCTTTAGAAGAGACCAAAGCCTACACAACCCAATCCCTAGCTAGTGTTGCATATCAAATAAATGCATTGGCCAACAATGTACTCCAGTTGCTGGACATCCAGGCCTCTCAGCTCCGGAGAATGGAGTCATCCATCAATCATATCTCACAGGTAACAGCTTGTAAAAGCCTTTAAATTCACATGATCAGTTTTCCGTAGTGGCTGTACCAATTTACCAACCCTCTAGCAGTATACAAGGTTTTTGTTTTTGTTCACATTTGTGTCAATATTTATTATTTTTTACCTTTTGGTAGTAACTATTTTAACGGGTGTGAGGTGAAATCTCGTAGTTTTGTTTTGTGTTTCCTTAATGATAAATGATGTGGAACATCTTTGCATGTGTCTGTTGGCCATCTGTAGTCTTTGGTGAAATGTCTCTTTAGAATCTATGCCTGTTTTTTTCATCAGGTTGCATATTTTTTTTGGGTTGTATGAATTGTTTATGTTTTGGATATTAACCCCTTGTCTGATATATGTTTTGTAAATATCTTTTACTATTCAGGAGACTGTCCCACCCCTCCCTTCATAAGACAGAATTTGTATGTTTTCCGAGTATAGAAGAACCTCTGGGAATTTTAACATCAGACCTTGTTTTCTTATTAAGGTTCTATTTGTCAGGTAGATCAAATTGGGCTCTCCATCTATATCTAGCACCACAGTTACCCCAGAATGATCTCATTTGAGGATTATTTGTGCCTAAATGTAGTTCCAGAACTAGTGTGTGTGTGTGTTTT
The DNA here is from genome assembly GCF_964194135.1 of Talpa europaea. Lineage (NCBI taxonomy): Eukaryota > Metazoa > Chordata > Mammalia > Eulipotyphla > Talpidae > Talpa > Talpa europaea. The sequence goes on from NC_140082.1 coordinate 20,335,862, forward strand.
GTTTTTACAAGTATTTTTGGTTTATGAAGAAAGAAAAGGAGGGTGAATCTCGAATTCATGTATAAGTTGGTGAATATTGTCCGTGTATGGCTTATATTGAGTCTGAGATTTTCCTTTTTATTTTTTGCTTTTTCATCTTCTGTTTTTATTTTTTTAAATGACAGCTGATGTAGTATTTTTGTTGGTTTTTAAAATGTCTTTATTGGCCATAAAAATTGGTAAGGACACTTCTTCCTCCCTTCCTCTCTTTTTATATCTTTCTTTCAGTCTGACTGTCTTGTCTCTTTGCGTCCCCTTCCCTATTCTCTTCTTAAAAGAATTTACTAATCTGTGAAATTCACAGTTCAAGAATTTTTCATATCCCAATCATCTTTTTCTAATATGCATACACACCAATTCACCATTCCATCTGTGAATAAATAAGAATGAAAGGGACTTGAACCATCAACCTTGCAGGACCAGAAAAAAGATTCTATTTTAGGCTGATGGAAACAGGGCAGAGCTATGCATTTAACTTCTGTTCCAGCATAAACCAGCCAAGTACTTGGGAGTACCCGAAGAACAAATGCTAGCAAGAAGAAACTAAGGAGGAAGTGGAGTTAGTCTACACTTGGAAAAAGGAAACAGCCCCGGGGCTTGCTGTTTTATAGTCAGTTGGTATCTTGCTAGGCAGCTAAAATTGCATACAAGTCTATAGTATAAGGCTAAAAGAAATGAACAAAGATCAGCTGCTACCTATTTTACAGGCGATAGACTGGAATTTAAGTCCAGCTAAGCTTACTGCAACATTTTTTCAGGAAACTATAACAGAAGTAGGAGTTCTACAAGGTATATACCAGGTGTAGGACATCTATCATTAGTAGACATATGGAAAATAATAGAGGTAGTAAGAGGTCTCTATTCAGTTTTATTTTCTATATCCCGTGGAAGTGTTTTATTGACAGATCTGAAGTTGTACCCAGAAGCCTGTAAGAACAATTGGACAAATGTTCTTAGTTTTTAGCTTCAGCAGAGCAAGAAAATTCTCTTAGGGTGGAGTTAGGGAGGATGAGGTGAAGGTGAAGGTTGAGTGAACTATGACAGTCATATCATAGCATCCACTGAAATTACCTAAAGTGCTTTTTTTTTTTTAATTTTTTTTAAAGCACTTCAAACACATACTGTATAGGTGTCCCACAGCCCAGCTGTGATAGGGGCGTGTGTGGAGGCTTCACAACACCAACAAGCAATTTTTAGACACCAGCAGGGTGTCCAAGAATTCAACTCAAATTCTGAGACTCCCCAGAGATAGCATTGCATTCCACTATTATGGGCTCAATCTCCCGAGACTGCCCTCCACATCAGACACCCTCCATAAAGCCAGCAGTATAAGCAAAGGTTTCTAGGACCCTCCTCAGGTTTGACTGATTTGCTGGAGTAGCTCACAGAACTCATTTACTCCATCATGAATTTAATACAAACAATATAACACAGTCTGGTGGGCATGTAATTTGAGTGGCATTTGAAGGAAGCCTGTGCATTTACCATGTTACATGGAATGCAAATACATTCCAGGTAATGACATTAAACAAACACATGAATGTTTTGTTCAGGGTGACTAGGATGTAGGATAAAATGTTGGGAATGATGAATATACCTTTACCTTAAGTTTGGGAAAATAAATCTGAAGTTCAAAATTACAATTAGTTATCCTTTTATTTGCTTTCGTTGGTGAGGGTGAATGACTCTTGTATTGTGTTCATGGAGTTGATGTTATCCCTTGCTTTTTCTCTGCCTCTCATATTTGCTTGGTACTGGAACTCTACGGTGCCTGAATCATAGCAACATGTTTAGCAGAAAAAGAAATTTATGTCTTCTCAAACCATCCTCAGATGCAGACTGAAGTAATTAAGCCTGAAGCAAAGTAAAGACAGTGTCTTTTGGAAATTGGGCACTCTGTTCTTTGCTTTCTAGGTAAACAGCTGGCTATCCTGCCTCTGTTCATTAAGCTTTTTGGAGAAATGAAACACCCAAGCCCACATTTTGCCTCAAATCACCTATTTGTGGTGATTTGAGGACGCAAACCTCCAATTCCCTCCCCGTTGATCACAAATTTTGGGCTAAACTTTTTTAGTTTTGCCCTAACTAGTAGTGTAGGACAGGACTGTTCTCATTTAGTGTAAGGACTACCTCTTTTTCAAAAAGATTTATTTTTATTTAAGTATACAAGAACTGGGGTGTAGGCTAGAGGTGGGTGGGGGGATTTACCGGAGACACTGTGGGGAGCAGAACAGGTGGATCCACTGAGACACTGCTGAAAGGAGCAATGGGCAAGACAGGAGAGGTCTGCTGTGCCATGTGAGTGTAGCAGTGGCTGCTGTAGCTTGACAGCACTGAGACTTTAACCCCTGCGCCACCAGGGAGGCCCCAGGATGACCTCTTTCAAAAAGGGATTTTGAGACCCTTCTTGTATCCTGACTGCAAATGGCTAGTTTGGGAGTCTTCGTCCACATTTTACATTCTTTTGGTTATCTGTAAGTCATTCACCTCCTAATCAGTTTCTGAGACTGCAGAGTAACCCATTCTTTTGTTTCAAAGCCTAAAAATGTTCTTTTACCTCCTGCAGTTTAAATTTCAGATTTCTTAGCTTGGTTTAAAAGATTCTTTGATTTGGTCTCTTTTAACTCTCATTGCATTCCTGCTGTGCTCAACTGTTCCAAATGTTCCAAACTTAGCTTATAAATTTGTGCCTCCATCCTCTTCCATAAGCTATTTGTCTTACTTGGAATTCACTCTGTCCTGTCTCTGTTCTGCTTAACACAAGCAACAGCTGAAGTCTTCTCTAATTAGCCTAGGGTAGAGTACTGACTTTTTGTGCCATTCCATGAAACTTGTTTCTAATTTTATCAGTGACTTGAGGTATATCTACCCTATCTCACTCTTTAAAGATCAAGACCATGTTTTATTCATTTCTGTATTCTCAGTGTACAGTAACTGGCATGTAAGAAGTGGTTTGATTAGTAGTTGTTGAATGAATAAGACAGTGTGGTATGGTCTACTTTAGAGTCATAAAGACCTGGGTTTGAATTCTGCTTCTGCCACCATATAATTTGTTCAGATTATCTAACGTCTTTGATTTTGTTTTCTCACATGCAAAATCTGGACAAGAGTGCTGACTTTACAGAGGAAATAATGCATAGCATGTAAAACATTTAGTTTAGTATCTAATGATAAAATGTTGGCATTATTAGTCATCAGGTCAATCATCCATCCTTTCTCCTGTATTTCTCTTGTGCTCTCTCTTCCAATCAATTTGTAAGTATGTTTTTCTCTTACCATATCCTTTGAGATAATCCTTTTCTCTCTTGATGGTTCACACCCCAAGTTCTTGAATCTACTATCTCATGGAGTCTTTTCCCCCCACAAACAAATGTGTATGTCTCAATCCATTGTTATTTAGTTTCACCTCCTTCCATCTATGTTGCTTTTTGCAAAGAGCAACAGTGATATTCTTGTTCTAAATCTAATGGCTGCCGCCTCCCTGGTGGTACAGGGGGTTGAGCACAGGGCTATGAAGCTGTCCACAATCTTTGCCGTATGAGTTTGATGCCTGGCCGGCCTGGGGAGTGTCCCACATGGTGTGGTGGACCTCTCCTGTCTCGCCCACTGCTCCCCTCAGCAGTGTGTTTCAGTACATTTGCCTGTTCTGCTCCCTGCTCTCTCTGGTGGGTCTTCTCACCCCCCCCAACTCCCTCCCCCCTGCAGCAACTCTGGCCTGTACCCCACTTCTTAAAAAAAAATCTAATTGCTTTTCCATTTCTTTTTGCTTTTATTTGTAGACTATAACAAATTTATCATTATATGTATATTTATCTAATACCTGTTCTTTTTATTTATGTTTTTTAAGATTTGTTTATGCATAGAAGAACTGGGGTACAGGCCAGAGGTGCGGGGGGTGAGAGGATTCACCAGAGACAGAGTGGGGAACAGAACAGGCACACTGACTGAAATACACTGCTGAGGGGAGCAGCAGGCGAAGCAGGAGAGGTCTGCTGTGCCATGTGGGTAGCTCCCTGGCCAGCCAGCCAGGCAGGGGATTGAACTCAGGGGATCGAACTCATGCTAGAAAGGCTGTGGATAGCTTCACAGTGCTGTGCTTAACCCCTTGAACTACCAAGGAGACCCCACTATTCCTTTTATTAGAAGTAATTTTAATGATGACTGGAACCTCATCTGTTTTGTCCATCACTATATCACTAAGTGTCTCTCATTGGGTCCAGGAGGCAGTACCAACCCAAACTTTTGAATTATGTTTGTGGCATTCTGGACAATCTAGAGTCCTTTATCATAGGTCAGAGGTATCACTGTTAATTTTAGAAGGTTCTCCATTTCAAAACAAAGCAAATGTACCCCAGTTCCTATCTCAAGACCTTAACTCAGTCACATCTACACAGTCCCCTCTGCCGTGTAGAGGAGTAGAACCCCTCTACAGATTTCTACTTTCCCACCTTCAGCAAGCCCAAGGCCTTATAATTTTGTCTCCAGTTGGCATAAAAATCCAAGTCACTTTATTAGTGTATTACATACCTCTACAAAGTTAACTTCTTTCATGATTTCTGCTCTGGGTTTTAGACTTCCTTCCTACTCTCCCTGGTTTTTTTTTTTTTTTTTTTTTTTTTTTTACCCTTTTTTAGCACTGGATTATGAATTTTTGAAGATGCTATCAGCCTATCAAATATATTTACGTAGTTTGTAGCAGGGACTATTCAGGTTATCTGATCTGCCATATTACCCCATTGACTTTCCTTATATAAACAAGGTATTGATGACTTACCAGCAAACTGTGCCTTTTAAATTTAATCTCATCCAACCTGTCCTGGTTTACTCTGTCTGACTCTGCCTAGTGAGGTAGCTCTCTTTTTTGTGAACACTTATTTTCTATTTTTCTGTGTCTCATGAACTAAAGGTATATAGATACTATTTTGTATGTATGGGCTATTGTTGGGCCTCATTTCAGTTTCTTTCACCTTCCCTCCCTTTGATAATATGTGAATATGATTAAAAGACTACTACCTAGGGGATTATAATGAAAAGCCAAGTGCTGCACCACCCCTTATTATCCCTGGTCTTGTGCTCTAGAATGCTTGTAGTGGGTGCTATGTATTGGGCTTTTTACAAACCTATGAATAACTTCATCCTCACAACTATGTTATAAAAGAAATTGATACACAAGGTGTTAATGTGATTTGTTCAGGGTCATACAGCTATAAACTGGCATTATTTAAACTGGGCACTCAGGTTTTGGAATCAGTTAATCACTGTGCCATACTGTCCTTACTTTCAGAATAAAAGTATTTTCCCTCAGACTTTTAAAAGCAGTAATCCATTTTGTTCTTGCTTCTAATATTGTCATTTCCATGTCTGATGTGTTTCTTATTTTTGATCCTTTGCATGTAGCTTGTTCTTCTTTGAAAACCTTTGGGATACTCACTTTAGCTTCAGTGTTTTGAAATTTTACAGGGTTATAATTTGGTACTGGTTTTTTATAAATGTGTGCTTGTGGTTGGTGGGCCTTTTGGGCCCTTTTCAATATGAAATTTGCCACTATATTTTGGGGATACAGTAGTATTTTCTTGATAATATATCTTTTCTACTATATTCTCTTTTTTTCTAGATGTTCTATTCAGATATTAGACCTTTTTGATTAATTTAAAACTTTTCCTTCCTACTTTATCTCTTTGTGAGACTTCAGTTCCAGTGTATCTTATTGTTTCTGTTTTTTACTATCTTTTTAAATTTTGAGTTCCTTTTTCATAGGCTCAGTGATTACTCGTTAATGTATTATCTTTTATTCTTCTGCATAAATGTTATTTTTCTCTTTTTAAGTGTATATTCTTTGCAAAATATTTTTCATCTTTTTTCCGGTTTTGTTGTAGGGTCTCCTCCCCCCCACCCCCCATATAAAATAATGCACCAAATAATCTGGTGACCCTTGGTCATCTGCTTATATTAAAGAATGACAAACTGAAATGGTCAAATGAAAACCACATGACAGAGACTGTTATTTGGTGGGGCAACTGGGTTTTGAGAAAGGGCACCCCAAAATTTCAATATGTAGAAGTTTCTTTTTCTTGTGACATTTTGTTTATGCATTGGATGATCATCTAATTTCTTTGAGAGTTGTATTCATGAGGAAATGCTGGTGTTTGAGAAATGGTGAGTGTAAGGATTGGAAACTCTACTTTTAATGTATGAACACTTAATTCCCCAGCTTTTAGCTATGTTCCTCATTTATCAAGGAATTTTATTGAGATATAATTCATGTACCATATAGTCTACACACTGAAAGTGAACAATTCAGTGATTTTTGCTGTATTCAGAGTTATGCATCCATCAGCACAATTTTAAAACATTGTCATTACCCAAAAAGAAACTCCTTACTGCTCTTAACTGTCATCCCAATTCATACACCCTCTTTGCACCCAACCCTAAGTAACCAGTAATTTACATTTTTTGTAAATCTATATAGGTTTGCTACTCTATTTCATATAAATGCAGTATGTGTCATTTGTGGTGGCTTTTTTTCACCTGGCATGTTGTTTTCAGGGTTTATTCATATTATGGCATGCATGTATGCATGTATTCTTTTTATTGTTAATCTGTACTATGGATAATAACACATTTTGCTTATCTCTTCACTGGTTAGCAGACATTTGGATTATTTCCACTTTAGGGCTGTTATAAAATAATGTTGTTTGGGCATTTGTGTAAAAGTTTCTGTATGAACATATATTTTTTAGTGTTATTGGGTGTATACCTAGGAGTGGACTCGCTGGATCATATGATAACTCTGTTTAACCATTTGAGGAACTACTCACTGTTTTCCAAAGTAACTGCACTAATGTGTTATTATACTTAGTGGGTATCAAATAGTCTCACATTGTGTTTTGACTGCATTCCACACTTTTGTAGACTATAGAACATGTTGCTTTCCAAGTCTCAGCCTCTTTAGGGTTATCTTTGTTTTAGAATAAATTGCTCTGCTGTCTGTAGGTGTTTGGGTTCTAGCTACTTCTGATCAGTTAGTTTCCTTGGCTCCATTTGCTTTCTGATATCCAAAGATTTATTGGAAGATCTTGTCCACTAATTTTTCTTCGTTTATATCCCCTTGTTCTAGGAAAAAAAAAATACACATAATGTGTAATATTTAACTTTATATGTAGTAATTATTTAGTAGTCCTTTTGGTGAAATCTTAGGAGAGAGAAAAATTAGTGTGTGATCAATGCTTTAAATTTAATCAATAGTACCAATATGTACCTTTAAATATCCTCCAAGAGGAATTATTGTGCCAGAAATACTCCAGTAATGAATATGAAATAAGGAGGCTCAAAAGGGCTGTTGAGTAGAATCCAAATCTTTGCAAAGTGTTGGATTTGACTCTTCTGATAATACTAATTTGTTTTCCTTGTTACATGTTTACTGTAGTTGTGGCATCTTAAATGAACTAACACTTTTTAATTTCTCAGATTGCTTCTGTGAGTTGTATTTATCAGTGAATATAAGCTTTAAGTGGTTTAATATCATCTAGTAAACTCAGAGTTAAACACTTTCATTATAGGTTGGGGAACAGAGAAGAACAATGATAATAAAAAACTAAAATTTAATTCTTTTTGCGTGCCAGGCACTGTTGAAAATGATTTGTATATATTAACTAATTTAATCCTCATAACAGTTTGAGGTTGATGCAATTTTTGTTGTTATTAAATCTCATATGTATGGTAAGAAAACTGAGGCATTGGGCCTCCCCAGTGGCACAGCGGTTGAGCGCTGGGCTGCGAAGCTGCCCACAGCCTCTGCAGCGCCAGTTCGATCCCCGGCCACTGGGTGAGGGTCCCATATGGCACGCAGACCTCTCCTGCTGCCCGCTGCTCCCCTCAGCAGTGGATTTCGGTCCATCTGCCTGTTCTGTTCCCTGCTCTGGCTCTCGCCCACCCGCGCTTCTGAATGTACCCACTGCTTGTATAAATAAATAAATAAATCTTTAAAAAAAAAAAAAAGAAAACTGAGGCATAGAGTGGTTAAGTAACTTGCTCACAATTACACAGCAAGTAAGTGCTAGAGTCTACTTTTCAATCTGTGCGTTCTGGTTCCTGAGCCTGTGCTTTTAGTCATGAAAGTCATGAACACTATAATGCATGGTATTTGTACAGATTTTTCAATGTATTATCTTCTTAAGAGAAGAGAAACACTCATGAAATATTAAAACAAATATTAATTCTTAGGTAAGGAGTAGTAGATTAGGGAATAAATATAAATTTGTGATACTAAACTGTTATTTAATATTCCCTTAAATGTTAATATTTACTTGTACCCTAGTTTTAGTCAAAAATGATTATTACTGGGGCCTCCCTGGTGGCGCAAGGGGTTAAGCACTGCACTATGAAGTAATCCGCAGCCTCTGCAGCACGAGTTCGATCCTCGAGTTCGATCCTCAATCCTTGGCCCGCCAGGGAGGAACCCACATGGTGCAGCAGACCTCTCCTGTCTCTCCCACTGCTCCCTCCCCTCAGCAGTGTATTTCAGTCAGTCTGCCTGTTCTGTTCCCCACTCTGTCTCTAGTGAATCCTCTCACCCCCTGCATCTCTGGCCTGTACCCCAGCTGTTGTTTGCATAAATAAATAAATCTTTAAAAAAATGATTATTGCTAAGTCACAATTTTTAAAAAAGATTTATTTATCTATCTATCTATTTATTTATTTAATCATTTATTTATTTATTTATATAAGCACTGGGTACAGTCAGAAGCACGGGAGGGTGAGAGGATTCGCCAGAGGCAGAGCGGGGAACAGAGGAGGCAGACTTGACAAAATACGCTGCTGAGGGGAGCAGCCAGGCTGCAGGAGAGGTCTGCGCGCCATGTGGGACCCTCGCCTGGTGGTCGGGGATCGAACTGGTGCTGCAGAGGCTGTGGGCAGCTTCGCAACCCAGTGCTCAACCGCTGCACCACCGGGGAGGCCCTAAGTCATAAATTTTTAAAGGTGGATGTGTAATTAATGTGTGGAATATTTTATAATGTGTCTTAAATTTTAAGCAGGATTGGAGGAGAAAGAAAAATGTCATTGGATGGTATTAAAAATTGGATATGGGTGAAGTGTTAGTGACAGATCCAGTTCTTCCCAGGGGAAGATATTTTGGAATAATTCTCATCCAAGTGTTTCATGTTTTATGTCCCCTGCCCCCTGGGTCTTATTTTGCAGCTCATCTTTTCTAAATAGATCTATTTTATAGTTGTGTATATAGGTCATTCTGAATCAAGTTAACTTCACAGTTGATTGGGACCTTGTTTCAAGCTTATTGAACAAAGCTCTGTTACACAGAATTTTGGGCATAGGGCCATTTCCAGAGTCTGGTCTAAATAAGTAGTGACAGACAAAGATTGTCTCTTTCTTGGCTGAAGGCTTTCTCTGTGTGGCTTTCCTCAGGACTCTTTTATGCTTTTTCTACCCCTTTCATGCTTCTCTCTTTTAATTCAGAGCAAAAGTTTTTCAGTTTTCGTTCTGTAGTTATTCTTTCAGCAAGCATCTATTGTGCTTTTACTTATATGCAGTCTTTGCTTGAAACCTATAATGCCCTCCCTGTATTGGCAGTGGCAGTTGTGAGAATAGTAGGCCTTTCATATCACATATTTTAGAAAATATGTGAAATATTAAGTAGTTTTGCTATGTCATACTTCTTTCCTCCTTGTTTTTCTGTCTTTTGATAATCAAAAAGAGTTTTTCTGGAGGATCTTTAAAAGAAACATTTGCTTTTTTACCTCTCAAGGTAGTAAGGGAAAGTATAGTGACTATAGTTAAAAGAACATATCTGCATATAATAGTTATTAATAATCATCTAAAAGATAACTTAAAAATCTTGTCTAATTATAGAATTTATCTTTTTCTTTCACATTTTAAAGAAAATGTTTCCTTTCTAAATAGACTCCTTTTGTATTATTTTAAATTAATCATTCCTTTTGAACCTTTTCTTTCTTTTTTAAAGATTTATTTATTTATTTATACAAGAACCGTGGTACAGGCCAGATGCACGGGAGGGTGAGAGGATTCACCAGAGACAGAGCAGGGAACAGAACAGGCAGACTGACGAAATACACTGCTGAGGGGAGCAGCGGGCGAGACAGGAGAGGTCTGCCGCGTCATGTGGGACCCTCGCCGGCCAGCCGGGATGGAGCCAGTGCTGCAGAGGATGCAAACAGCTTCACAGCGCTGTGCTCAACTGCCTGCACCACCAGAGGAGGCCCATGAGCCTTTTCTTTACACACAATTTATTTGTATCTGTCAGTTTCTAATCTGTTCATATTATAAATAGCTTACTTGATCCTTAAAATAAATTGTTCAAGTTTGGTTTCCTAATTTCCTTAATCTTTCTTTAATAAGAAAGAGTAGAATTCCATTTATTGTTATTCATGCAACTTAAAAAATTCTCTAATTTCTGAACAGGTGTTATACCTTTATTTGTGCTGTTACCTCTGTTTGGATTTTCCCCTGCCCCATCCTCCTCTCTTCTCTTCAGCGTGCCAAATATGGCTGCTTAAATTGAGGTTCCTTTTATGGAATCTTTCCATACTTCTCAAGGAATACATCTCATAGTTTTCTTTGCCTATTTGTGTTTTGTATGGAGTTAAAAACTTAAAGTATGTACTTAATGCATTCAAAAGAATAAATGCAATATATGTTATACCATTTGTAATAACAAGACATGTGTGAGTCCACCAACTAACAGAAATTTTTTTCTTCTACCTGTGTGCTTCTCTCCATACTCCTGAAGGAAATGTTACTTTCTTTAAAAAAGTTCATCTTATTTATATGTATCCTTAAACAGTTATTGTTTAATTTTCTTGTGTTTGGGTTTAATAATAGATTCATGTTGTATATTGTGTATCTTAACTTTTTTTTTTTAATTGTGGCTTTTTAAAAAACCATCTATTTATGTGTTCGAGAACTGGGGTACAAGCCAGAGGTGCAGGAGGGTGAGAGGATTCACCAGAGATAGAGTGGGGAGCAGAACAGGCAGACAGACCGAAAACACTGCTGAGGGGAGCAGCGAGTGAGACAGGAGAGGTCTGCCGTGCCATGTGGGTTGCTCCCTGGGCGGCTGGAGATTGAACTCATGCTGCAGCAGCTGCATATTGCTTCACAGTGCTGTGCTTTAACCCCTTGCACCACCAGGGAGGCCCAATTGTAGCTTGTTTTTTTAACTCAGCATTGTTTCTAAGATTTATCTGTATTATATGTATAGTTCATTTTCATGAGTGTATAGTATTTTAATTATATATAAGACATTTATTTCCATTTGTGTTAAATGGATTTGGAATTTTTTCCCCTTTATACTGTGTGATAGCAATCATTTTCAGTTTCTTTCTACATGATTAATTAGTTTCCTTATTTGAGTAATGCATTTCTTTTCATTGTGCTATCACTGTGAGATAACTGTGTTTCCTTATGTGCATGAGTTTGTTTTTGAGTTTTCTCTCCTTTTTTTTTTTTTAAATAAAAGATTATTTATGCATACAAGAACCAGGGAGTAGGCCAGAGATGAGGGGGTTGAGAGATTCACCAGAGACAGAGTGGGGAGCAGAACAGGCAGATCTGCTGAAATGCAATGCTGAGAGGAGCAGCGGGCAAGACAGCAGCGGGCATATGGGTTATCTCCCTGGCCCGTGAGTCAAACTCTTGCTGCAGTGGCTGGAGATAGCTTGATTGTGCTGAATCCTTACCCCTTGTGCCACCAGAGAGGTTCCAATTTTCTCTTCTTTTGAATTGATCCATTTAGCCCTATGTAAGATCTGTCTTTCTTACTCTAGATTTATAATAAATCTCAAAAGGTAACTTACCCCTACCTCTGACCATCTTTTTTTTCTTACCTTCTCTGGTCATTCTTTCATATGTATTTTGAAACCACAAAAGTTCCCTTTGGGGGTTTTATTGGGAGGCAATGAAACTTTGATCATTTGGGAAAATTTGGCATTAATATTCCATAGAAGAATAGAAGTGGGAGAACAAAACTTGTGACTGGGGAAGGGGGCTGTGTTGTACCTGGCTTTGAAGACCACATGATTTTTCCCCCCCAAGGTTAATTTGTTGAACTCCCATTTCACCATTTCCTTATTTTTTCTTTTATTTATAACTGGATGTGCAGAGAATTTCTTCAGGGTTTTATTCAGAAGGCAAATTATATATCTGATGTTACTCATAGCCATTAGTCTGTCTTACAATTCTTGATGTTATTTGTAAATATTGTTTCTATCACAGCATGTTAACTCTAGATTATGGCTAAATTCAGAGGCCTATTTGCTTTGTACTATACTACTGGAACTGTTTTTTTTTTTTTTTTAAAGATTTATTTATTTATGCATACAACAGTTGGGGTACAGACCAGAGGTGCAGGGTGGTGAGAGGATTCACCGAAGACAGTGGGGAACAGACAGCAGGCAGATCAACTGAGATACAGTGCAGAGGGGAGCAGCGGGTGAGTCAGGAGAGGTCTGCTGCGCCACGTGGGTTGCTCCGTGGCCCGCTGCGGATTGCTTCATGGTGCTGTGCTTAACCCCATGTGCCACCAGGGAGGCCCCATCATCATTTTTTAAGTAAACCTTGTGTATATTTAAATTGTACATCATGATTTCTTTTATACTTTGTAAAATGAGTATTACTAACAGCTAATTAATATATCTTATCACAGTCACCTTACTTATTTGAGTGATTAGAGCACCTGAAATCTATTCAGTAAATTTCCAGTTTTTAATAGAGTATGATTAACTATTGCCATAATGCTGTGCCCTGGATCATTAGACTTATTCATTCCTACAAAACTGCAACTTTGTACCCTCTTTTCAAGGCCTGTGGTAGTCAGCTTCTACTCTCCTTTTTATGTGTTCAGTGTTCTTAGATTCTACATTTAACTGCAATCAGTTTTTTCCTCCCTCCCTGTGTCTGTCTTACTTCACTTAGTATAATGTCCTCCAGGTTTAACATTCATATTTCTAGTGTGCTATATAACATATATGTGTTTTCATATTAATATTTTAGAAATACTTTATCATTGTTGCAGAATTATGATTGGATAGTATGATAAGTACAGGTGTGGTTAAATTTTTAGTACTTTTTGGTATTAAGTAATAGAAATTCTAATATCTCAAGCCCCATTTTATATAAGCAACATGGAATCTTAGTGAATTAAAGAGCTTGTATAAAATATTATAGCTAGCAGGTGAAAGAACTTGTAGTCAAACCAAGGTCTTCTGATTTCTTGTTTGTGTGCTTTTTTTTTTTAAACCACTTGTTTTCAGCTGTGCTTCATGGGTCTAGACTTTGGTCACCTAGATCTTCTAATTCCTCTCAACTTGGGTAACTTAAATTTTATTTCTATTATGTTTGAATTGAAAACTAATTTTCTTTTTATCAAATTTCTTCTTTTGTTATCTAAAGGTAAGGAAAAAAACATGAGAGCAAGGAAATTCAAGTAGGAGAAGGAATTAGTCTCCTGAAAAAGCTTATTTGTCTTGGTGAACATATGCATGCTGTTAGACAAATGTTCCAAGCTTGTTCCCCCTCCTCCTCCCTACTTTATTCACCCTGCCATATGGAGATTTGTGCGTTGCTGGGTCGGTTGTGATTTGGACTTTTGTGATTCTGAATTGGGAGATTGGGGGTAGACTTAGAGGAAAAATTTTCTTGTAACTTGAACAGTGTCCTGAATAATTTTGTGTTGTGTAAGGGAAGTAATAACGGTAATAAAAAGTGATTTTAAGGAGTTGTGGACACCATGATGTTTGTGAAAAACATGGAGAGAACTTGAGCCATTTTGAATTTGTTTTTTCCATGAAGACTGGGAACTGTGTGGGGTATTCTTTTAATAGCATTTAAGCAGGTGAGGTACCTTCAGATTTCTTCATTTTTTTTCCTCAACAAAAAGTTATTTTTTTGGTAAGGATCACTAGTTACACCATGGAAAACAGATTAGAAAGGGACTAAATTGAATGTAAGTGGCCAATTGGAAGATTATACTATAGACAATGTGCGATATGATAATAATAGTAGATTGACTAGGATTAAAGTATTGGAAACAAATTTTAGGTATTTAAAGGTAAACATGGTAAGATTTAGTAATGTTGAATATGAAGTAAGTACTAGATGCCAGGAAACTGAAATAAAGACATTGAAATAGTGTTGAGTAGACTTATGGTTGATATTGGACATATTAATTTTGATTTTTCATTGAAACATTTTAGAGGCGCATTGGTTTTATGTATAATTCTGCAGCTCATAGAAGAGCTTTAGAGACAGAAAAAGCAAATAATCCTTATAATTACTGAGGGAGTAGGCAGTCAGAGATGTGAATTGTTTCACTATAAAAACATGTCTGCTTTGTTTCAGGAACTGTGAAAAGTCTGAGGCTGCCCTACATGTGAGCCAGCAGTTTGCCATGGTTTTGTAGTTTATGGTAGAAGGTACAAGTCTTCTGGGTCAGAGACATGTGACTGACTTGGGTGACCTCACGGGTCAGTCATGTCATTGATACCCTCAGCTAACACCAAAGGCAGATTTTGAACTACCTTTTTCTTATTGTATTACTCCCACTTTAGGGATTACTGCCTTGGAGTTCACATTATTAACAAGTTACCTAGCCTTCTTCAAGGGTCCCCTCCCCTGAGTAATCAAGACCAGTCTTTGGAGAGATCACATTTGTCTGTGGGCTGTGTGATCTACTGGTAGTGCTTGTTTAAACATTTGAAGATAGAACCTATATTTTGTATCTATCTATGATGATACATGTGTTGACATGATGGACCGATATGATGGACCTGGAGGCAGTGATGGCAGTCTGGGCAATGTAGGCTTGATCAGCAACATGCAACATTCAGTTCTTTCTGCCTTGAATAACTTTCTTATTTGCTTCTCTTTTCATCCTTTAAAAATCTACTTATTCAGTAAAGCCTTTAACTGAACCATTCTCAACCTTAAGTATCTTTCTCTGGTCATCTTTAATTTCAAATAAACTGTGCAAGTGTCACAGCAGCATTTACCTTGTGTTGAAATTATTTTTTTTTTTTCTGGTTTGCATCCTTGCTATATAAAGTATAAGCTTTATTTAGAGCAGAACCAATTTTTCCCTTTGCATACAGACCAACTCTTTAAGGAAGAAAATTGCATTCCTGAAAATTGTTTTGGAATCAAGTTCATTGCATTAGTTGGTGCTTTTCATCACTTTCAGGAATTTCCGGTTTTGAGTCTCAAGAACGTTACTATGCTTAGTTTTGAGGGGGATGATACACTATTCACTGGAAAATAGGCGATATAGTTCTATTGCCCAATTTATATTTGGCCATCACATTTATTATGCCAAATAATGATTTTTTGCTTTGTTCAAATTTCAAATTTAGACTGTGGATATTCATAAAGAGAAAGTGGCTCGAAGAGAGATTGGTATATTGACAACAAATAAGAATACATCCAGAACTCACAAAATAATAGCACCTGCAAATATGGAGCGCCCTGTAAGGTATATTCGGAAACCTATTGACTATACAGTTCTGGATGATGTGGGCCATGGTGTCAAGGTAAGCATTTTTATATGACAGTAACTTGAAATAATTTGCATGTCTGATAAACATTTGGATAGTAAATATGGCAATAAAGATAATTTTCTTAAAGAATTAGTAGGTTCGTTTAGCCAAATAGCGTTTTAATTTCCATAGAATATTTACTTAATATTAGTTATGTATTATACTAAGACTGTATACAGAGTAGTATGGCAGAATTTTACCTGTAGAATAGGCTATAATCAATAAGATAATAAAAACGGAGACAAAGGATGTTCAAAAAAATTGAAATGGCTTTTCATTAATTAATCCATTTGAATCCTAAACTAGTATTATAAATTTGTCTTGTGAACACCATGACTTTCTTTTACTACTGATTTAATCCTTAAAAATAAAAAATTGAGATGTTTTCCAGAATTAGTATGGAAAATGATTTATAAATACTTCTGTCCTTTTATTCTCAAGTATGTGTATTTAGTAGTGTTCTTGTATGGATATAATTCCAGGAATTCATGACAAATGAAAAAATTATATGTCATTTTGTTCTATGCATATATACTCTATCTCCACAAACAGACTTTTAAGAAAGATATTATTTATTGCCCATGTCCACTTCTTAGCATGGCAGAATTAGCTCCTCTAAAAGGATACCTTTAGCCTGTCAAGTTTTTAGGTATTTTTTTTTAAAGATTTATTTATTTATGCATACAAGAACTGGGGTACAGGCCAGAGGTGTGGGGGGTGAGAGGATTCACCAGAGACAGAGTGGGGAACAGAACAGGCAGATTTACTGAAATACACTGCTGAGGGGAGCAGCGGGTGAGTCAGGAGAGGTCTGCTGTGCCATGTGGGTAGCTCCCTGGCCGGGGATGGAACTTGTGCTGCAGTGGCTGCAGATAGCTTCATAGGTTGCATCTTAACCCCTTGTGCCACCAGGGAGGCTCCAAGCTTTTAGGTGTTAGTGGGTCACTTTGCAAGCATATGAATTACCTGAATTCTTTAGCTATTTCTGCTCAGGATGAACTTTGGTAGTCCCGTTCCTAGAGGACCATTATTTGCCTTTGTTTGTGGTCTTCCAAATATTTACATTAATTTTTAGGAGTTAGCTAGAATCTTAAAGCCATTTCTACCTGATTGATCTTACAGACACTACTGCTAGGTCTCTTGCATTCTGAATTTTCTGGGGTTCCTGATTAATCCCTATTAACAATGTTGCCCTTTATTTTACTCCTTGACACTATTGAAAATCTTTACTACCATACTTCAAAGTATGATGTGTGTATGTGTGGGCGTGTGTGTCTATAAATTTAAAAAATTGTATCCAAATATATCAGTAGTTCTCATGATAGCTGCAAGCTTTATGTTAAGTCTTTTACATCCCAAGATCGAGATTCCCTCATATGTTCTTTTTTATTTTGATTAAGTTTTACTGTTATATATTTGTATTTCATTTAAATGATACTATATGTTAATGCATTTTATGCTATAAATAGATGGTACATATAAATTTTGGTAGAATTAAAAATCTGGGCAAACATCTTTCCCTTTTTTTAATTATTTAGTAGAAGAACTTGAGTGTTTTGGGAACATATAACTGGAAGAACTTTATAGGTTGCTATTAGTTACTATTTTGACCTATAAAATGAGATTATTTCTTTTCAACACTCCTCATCCCCAACACATCAAAACACCTGTATACATAAATACAATTAATAGAGGAGATTAGAAGTTATATACTTGCAGAGTTCCAACTAGAATTTTCATTCCCAATCTAATTCTCTTTTCATTCTTTCACTTTGGACCAGTTTATACTTAAATGTTAAACTGTTACGTTTTGTGTTTGTGTGTGTTTACTTGAAACAATAAATGAGGCAAGTTGTGTGTTTGTATTTAAGGTACTTCTGAGTTACTTTATAATAGCAGTGAATGTATTGTTATACTATCACATTAGTATGTTTTATTTTCAAGATTAATAATGTTATTCAAATTTAACTCTAAATCTAGGTGTGAAATGAAGCAACTAGGTAGGATTCCAGACATTGTTTCCAGATAAAAATGAGTATTATTTGAAATAAACATTTAAAAAAAAACCCAAATTCTGGCAGTTTCTAAACGGCGCATATATTGAAGACAAAGGTATTCCTCTTTTGGGTGATTTCCTTAATGTTGCCTCACGATCACCTGAAAAATGATAGATACGTATTTAGAATGGCATATGTTATTGAAAGAACGGGAGACCAAAAATGAAATTGTGGAAGTAATACTCTACACACTGAAGATATTTTTTCTTAAGTGGCATAGTATAAGCAGTGATTCTTAAGAACTGTATATATTGCTTCATGGATATAGGCCAGTCATCTTTGATAGAAGTAACTTTTAGTTTCAAAGCACCTTTTCTTCAATCTTGAATTTTGGCTAAATTGTTTAAAAAAAAAAAAAGAAGCTTAAAACTCAAGCAGTCTCTTACTACTTACTCATGTTGACCTATTTAGGATTTGGATTTGGAAATACAAATGAGAGGGTGTCTAGACCCTGTTAGAATCTGACTTACCTATTGCTGTACATTGTGATTGGGTTTTTAAACACTGAGATTCTAGATCGTTTCCTGATTTTGGAAGCAACCCATAGTTTTGAATTTCAATATTTGTAGTTTATCGCTTTTTAAAACTACTATGCTACCATTCAAATAACGAATACTCATACCTGGGCATTCATTATCTACTAGTCTTAGGTCTTATACAATGATATGAAAAATAGCTTTACATTTAATATGTTAAGGTGCTTGTATGTTTAAAAAAGTTGTTATTTTTAAATCTGTGATTTGGTTGCCATAGGATAAAATACTGACCTAAGAAATTATTGGTACCACATGAGATTGGTATAATTAAGTGGTGTCCTTATGATGTACTCTCTTGAAAAATATTTGATACACATGACTATCTCCCTATTGGTTATGAATATCTTTCCCTTTATAAAATAATTGAAATTTGGCTGGGTAAAAGCTTATTAATGTGAATTGAATAACTGTAAATGTAAACCTGTCCTATCAGATTTAACTTATCTAGAATTAATTTGTACTTTCTCCCCCCTCCTTTTTTTTGCCAACATAAAGTGGCTAAAAGCCAAGGTAAGAGATGTTATTTATCATTTGATCCACAGCATTCCCTCTACATTGGTAGAGGCTGCAAAGCCACTAAAAATTGAAAACTCTTCCTATGTCTGTCTGCTTTTCCTCCTATAGGATTTATGTAGATTAAATATGCTCAAACTTAGTTCAACTCAGCATATTAGCTTTGATGTGTTAATATATCAAAGATATATTGACATCAGCATTTGTATAGGAACATTAATTTTGCTAACATTTATTGCTTTGCTCATTTTTTGATAGTTGCCTTGCTTTTATTGACTTACAATTAGGAGGTTTCCCAGACATCATAGATGACTTTGTTACTGAATTGTTAGGATAAAGATGATTTTTCAGATGGATATTTTAGCAAATTGATACTGAGATCTGTAGTTTATATTCATGCACACATTTCAAAAATTTTGGGAAACCCAGTATTTGAATGCAGATAAATTTGATCTCAGCAAACATGTTTAGCAATAAAGTAAAATATAAATCCAATAATCTCACCTCTATTTTGCCATAAATTAGTATGAATGGCACACAGTAATAAAAGTCTAGTGCAAGCGGTTTCTTTACTTTTTAAAATACAGCACCCCAAAGTCTGTTATTAAAACTGTCTGGGAATCCTTACATCACATTCTGATATTTAAAAAAATAATAATACATGGTGTCAAAACACCAGGAGAACAGTTTGATACAAAAATAAAAGCTTTTCTTTCCACATTTTAGCATGGAAATAACCAGCCTGGAAGAACTGGCACATTGTCGAGAACAAATCCTCCTACTCAGAAACCACCGAGTCCTCCCATGTCAGGTCGGGGAACATTGGGGTAAGAATTGAACTACATTGTACAGAAGAATTTGTATGTTAAAGGAAAATATGTTTCTGAGATAAAGAAAATCCTTGGGATGGGATCCTTTCTATGGTAACACTGCCTTTTACAAATAATTTTGGATCTTATTTCCTTGAATGGAATCCAAAATTAATTTGCTTGTATTGTAGTATCCTCTAAACACGTCTGTATCAGGAAAGTCTTTGTATATGTGTAAATGAGCATTGTTTATATTTTATCTCCATTTTTAAAAATATAAATCTGACCAAAGTTTATTACAAATGAAATGACTAGAAGATTCTTTATGATGCTTTCACATGTATGTGCAATATTTATGGCACAGAGCTTTAAATAAGTAGTCTATTTTGTGTAGTTTGACCTGGTATCTTGCTCCACTTCTATTTTCCCTTTATACTTGGCCCCTGAGACTTAGGAATTCTTTTTACCTGGAGTAGTTCTAACTGCTTCTGCTGGTTTTAATCTTCATGCTAGAGTAGCTTGGAAAGGCCAGTTGGAGAAGTAAGAAAGATAACTATTTCTTAGTGCAATAAAAATATTACTTAAACGTTTTACCAAGATCATTTCCTGTAACACAGGAATTGGTTTTGGTGGAAAGTTGGAGAATCATTTTATAGTAGTAGGGATCAGCAATCAGCAATCAACTTTTAAAGGAGATCTTTTCAGTGAGTTTCCATTTTCATTCTGTAAACCTCTTGCCCCTAAACAAAATGAAGTTGTTATTAAATAGAAAAATGAAAATGATTTGTTGCCAAATTAATGGCATTGCATCTAGGATTAGCATGTACTTGTCTGTATATTTTCATATTGAGTTAGGAATAAATTACAGAGCAGATATTTAGCTTCTCAAATGTAATGGATAGTGGCTTATGAGTAAGTTTGGGACTAATGTTTATTTAAGCTTAATATTACTGAGCATTTAAAAAATCACAACCATTATTTTTAGAAATAAGGTTAGACTTTAAATTGCCCTTAGGTTTTCCTAAGAAAGGGTAACATTTTAATTTTTTTGTTAATGTAATGAAATTCACATATATCCCAATTAAGACTTCTAAACAAATTTTATTTCTAAAGAATTTTTAAAAGTTGCGTTATACTTGTCACAAAGGGACAGTCATACTTTGGGGGAAAGTATCATTTTAGATGTCTTGTCTTGCTTATTATTCCTTTCTCTATTATGCTTCTTCAGACGGAATACTCCTTATAAAACCCTGGAGCCTGTTAAACCCCCAACAGTTCCTAATGACTACATGACAAGTCCTGCTAGACTTGGAAGTCAGCATAGTCCAGGCAGGACAGCTTCTTTAAATCAGAGACCGAGGACACACAGGTAAACCTTCAGGTTGAGCCTTTGAACATCTGAGAATGGAGGTTATTGACTGGTGATAAACTATTGTGAGGTTGCTGAATTAAAACGTTAGTTGCTGAATTAAAGGTAAAGTATTACTCTAATGGTGACATAGAATTAAAAATTAGGAATATGGGCCTCCCTGGTGGCTCAGGGGTTAAAGTCTCAGCACTCTTAAGTTTGATCCCCAGACAGGGAACTAAACCACAAGGCGCAGTAGACCTTTCCTGTCTTGCCCACTGCTCCCCTCAGCAGCGTATTTCAGTAGATCTGTTCAGTAGATCATATTCAGTAGATCTTGTTCTGCTTCCCGCTCTGTCTATGGTGAATCCTCTCACTCCCCACACCTCTGGCCTAGATCCTAGTTCTTATATGCATAAATAAATAAAAAAAATCTTAAAAAAAATTTGGGAATAATAATACTGTGTATCTTCCTGTGAATGTGTACTGTTCTTAGATTGCTAGTATTTCCTCATTTGATGGAAGTGCAGATATATGTTTGGATCAGGACTAAAGAATTTTTTTTTAAATTTTTTTTAAGATTTATTTATTCATGCATACGAGAACTGGGGTACAGGCCAGATATGTAGGAGGGTGAGAGGATGAGAGGATTCACCAGGGACAGAGCGGGGAACAGAACAGGTAGACTGAAATACACTGCTGAGGGGAGCTGTAGGCAAGACAGGAGAGGTCTGCCGTGCCATGTGTGATTCTCACCAGTCGGGAACAAGCCAAGCGCTGCAGAGGCTGCGGACAGCTTCACAGTGCTGTGCTCAACCACCTGCACCACTGGGGGAGGCCCCCAATGGATTTTTTTTTTTAAAACTTGCTAGGAAACATAACATACATTCAGAAAATTATATGCTTCATGAAGTACACAACTTGATAGATTAATACAAATGAATTTTAATACAAATTGAACACTCATGTAATCATGACCTAGACCAGAAAATGGAACTTTAAGACCTAGGACTCCCCCCAGGGCTTTCCCAGTGATTGCTTCTACCTCCCTCCATCCACTCCACCCCCACCCCAAGGTACCCAAATTTTGGAGCACTTTTGTAAAGCCAGGCATTTTTTATATAGCTTAATATGTTTTATATCTCATTCAGTAATGTGAGCAAGGAGTGTCTCTTTGCCTTAATTTAGGTTAATAGAGAGTCAACTTAGCAAATTCATTTTTGGGGATTAAAATAGATGCTTTGAAATTGGTATTTACTGATATTACACCTTTCAGTGAGTAAACCTTTATATTGATATCTGTAATTACTATATCAGGAAAAGTTCAATGAGGACCCAAATTGTTCCTTAATAATGTTTGTTATTATTGTATCAAAGCATGGTTTTACTTTGTAGTATAAGTTGTAAGGGTTTAATCATATTCAGCAACTAGTTATTAAGAGTTAGTTCATTAGATGCTTGGGATTATATCAGTAAGATACAGTTCCTTTTGTTCAGGACCTCATTCTGTTAGAACAGAGATTGACAAACTTTTTAATAAGGAACCAGATTTCAATATTTTAGGATTTGTGGGCCATATGGTCTCTGTTGGAATCACTCAGTTTGTTACTGTTGCATGAAAACAGCGAGATAACACATTAATGAATGAGCCTGACTGTGTTCCAATAAAACTTTATATATGGCATGGAAATTTGAATATCATGTAATTTCAATGTATCACAAACTTATTCCTTTGATTTTTTTCAATTATTTAAAAATGGAAAAAGTTTCTTAGTTCATAGTTCATAAAAATTGGGTAAGCTTTGGCCAAATTTGACCTCTGGGCTGTAGTTTGCCAGCTTCTGTGCCGTAGAAAAAGTTACATAAGCCAATAATTGTAGAAGAGCACTTTTAGTGCAGAAATACTGATGTCTGTGATATGGGGTGGCACAAAGCATAATACTAATCTTGTGACTTAAGGGAGTCATAGAGCCATTCCCATTGAAGCTATTTTTGTTACATAATAGCTTTCTTCCTTTTTCTTCCATTAATGTGATGATGTTTTATAGAATGACTATCTTAGGGTAAAAACAAAAATTTTATCTAGATGGTGTCTTTGCCCTTTGAATTTCTGGGCCAGTGAGCTTGATTTTAATACACAGTATGGAGCCTAAGGCTATACTTGCCCAAATATATATTTGCATAAATGTGCAGGCACACATTACTAAAAACAACTGAAGGTGTGAGGTCTTTTATCTGAAGGGGTAGTAAATCATAGAAATTAGAATAGTTGGGATTGGTTTGAGTTTAATAGTAATTTACTGTTCTGGATGGTCCATGCTTAAACTTCACTACTTTTTCCCCATCATTTTGCTCATTTTTCAGAAAATTTCATGTTTGTCACCATTTTTGAGATGAATGGAGGTTTTAATACTAATTCTAAAAAGAATTTATTACTCTTTTAATTAGCTTCCAAAACATCTATACTTTCTTTATTGTGACATCTATCGCAGTATTTTTCTTTTAGAGCTATAATTGACATGTAACATCATATTAGTTTCAGGTACACAAATCATGATAGATTATTTTTTTTATTTATGCACAGAAGAACTGGGGTGTAGACCAGAGGTGCAGGAGGTGAGAGGATTCACCAGAGACAGAGTGGTGAGCAGAGCAGGTGGATTTACCATTACATTTTTTTTTTAAGATTTATTTATGCATACAAGACCTGGGTTACAGGCCAGAGGTGTGGGAGGTGAGAGGATTCATCACAGACAGAGTGGGGAACAGAACAGGCAGAGTGACCGAAGTACACTGCTGAAGGGAGCAGGGGGCAGTCAGGAGAGGTCTGTTGTGCCATGCGGGTTCCTCCCTGGCCGGCCTGGGGATTGAACGCGTTCTGCAGAGGCTGTGGACAACTACATAGGTTGTGTCTTAACCCCTTGTGCCACCAGGGAGGCCCAGCCATCACATTTTTTAATGTCTGTTCTCCCATTCTCAGCCATGGCATTGTGGTTCCATTGACAATGTGATTCATATCTGCTGTGTTAAGGTTGCCATTCATAGTAAGTTTTAAATAAACCCTTGTTGACTCACTGTACTATTTTATTGGTTATTTCTCAAGTGTATGATCTCTCTTAATGGTTGTAAGGCTGATGTTATAATTTTGTTTTCAAATAGATTGAGAGGTACTGTGAAACACAAGAGCCACTTAATTTGTATTGAACAATTTAAAAAATTTCTTGTTTTATACATAAATATAAATTTGTATAAATATACACACACATAAAAGGAGGATTTAGTGACTTCAAGTTGATTATTACAATTTTTTTTTGGCTGAATCTGTAGATTTGCTTTTCTTTGCATTTTTTACTTTGTTTTCATAGCGGAAGTAGTGGAGGAAGTGGAAGTCGAGAAAATAGTGGAAGCAGCAGTATTGGCATTCCCATTGCCGTGCCTACACCTTCACCACCCACTATTGGACCAGGTATGTTATTTATAAATCTAGTTTTACGTGCAGCAATATTTATGAGTTTTATTATGATGCCTGGCATAATTTAGGTTGTATTAGATAAAATTATTTGATAATTTTATGTGGTTGTTAAAAATTAAGGTTAATAAACATATTTAGATTGGATTTCGCAGAAACTCGGGGTTTTACTAACTGTTTCTACTTACATATAAAGCATATTAAAGAGCTTTATTAAATAACTCTTTTGGCCATTTTGTATTAGAAATACTTGTTTTAGGCACTATTCAAGATGATATGTATTATTTCAAGAACAAACCAATATTGATGGTCCAATGAAAGAATCACTGTCTCTAATGTGAATTATGTACCAAAAGTTATGTTGCTTATAGGCTGGTATCTCATATCTGGTATTAGCTTGTTCTATGACTACTATGTTTGTGTGGTGGTACATGTTTCAGTAAAATGTCATGAATATAAAATGGAATTAAAATCAGAAAAGTTCTTTTACTTTTTAGATTGTGTAAAAATTTCAGAAATCTTTAGAGAATTAAATTAGTCCCTTGATATTTAATAAATGAAATGAAGATTTTATAGTATTAAAAATATACATTATAAGAATATGGTAAATTAAAATTCTTCTCAAGGATGTTGTTGAAGAAGGAGAAAAGGTTTCTTATAAATACAGGCATATTTTAATAGTTAATGCAGGTATGAACTCTCAATGGCCTTTTTACCTAGTAAAAATCTTATTCATTTGAACATGCTTTACATATGGGTGTCTCTCTCTTTCTCTCTCTTTTTTTTTTTTCTTTCCAATACATTGTACTTTCTTACTGTTTCAGAATGTTTAGTTCTCTTTCTTGCACTCTGACCTGAATTATAAACTATTTTATTAGAAAACATTTCTGTCCCTCCTCCTTCTGGAGCTCCACCAGCACCACCTCTTCCACCACTTCTCCCAGTGAGCACTGTGATAGGTGAGATTGCATAACAATTGGAGTGATTTAACTTACGTTGCATAATTCATAATAAACTCCTCTGTTAGATGCTAGCTTTTATAGTTATTAGGTTGTAGGTGGTACTACAAAGGTCGAAATATTAAATCTAATTTACACTAATTTTTTCCAGTGAAAGGCCTCTGAAGTTACACAGAAAACAAATATAAAATAGCTTTCTCTGTTATATGAAATGTTTCCTTGCTTGGTTTACAACCATCTTAATGTAGTTGTTGTTTAGGGTTTTCTAGGAAAATTATAGCAGTGATTGTTCAGAAGTTTGTTTTTTTTTTAAATTACTAATGTAATATATTTTTTTAAGTGAAATTTGATTTGGAACTCCCCGGTATATACAACAGTCAAGGATTTGGGGGTGAAGGTGGGGAAATAGAAGAGGAAATGGAAAGGAAAATGATGTGTGGTGGGGGGACTCAGACTTTCCCATGGATGGAAATATGAAAAACTCTGATTATAGGACAGTACTTATGGCATCTGAGGATGCCATGAAATACTTTTTTTCCCCATAGAATACATTTAAATTATTCCCAAGGTGGGAGCATGTAAGGATTTCCAAATATAGGATCACTGTAAAAAATGTTCCGTGTAGAAATACACAGTAACAACAATCTGGGTAGAAATGAATGACATGTTTCAAATAATGAGAGCTGAATTCCAGTCTAGGTTTTGAAATAAAGCTGTCTAGCAACATCTTCTGAAAACATTGGCACTTGTATACAAAAGAAAAGGAACAAATGGGAGTGGGTGATTAGAAAAAGGAAGACCCCAATAATAGAAATAATAGGTAGAAAGTCATATGAAAAAGAAATTTCCTCAATGTAATTAATAATCAGGAAAATGAAAATTAAAACTACAATGATAAATGCTATTTTTCATTCACCACATAGGTAAAACTAGAATTCTCCCACTACTATCAAGTATTGATGAGGATGTTTAATAAATAGAGTATACTGGCTTTATGAGTTTATCTACTCACTTTGGAAAGTAATTTATTACCCTAGTCAAGTTGAGCAGTTTTCTACCCTAAATTTATCAATTTCATGTCTAGATATTTATCCTACAGCATCAGTTCCCAAAATATGGTTGTGGCAACTACTCCCACTCTCCAGGGGCCTGGGAGAGTGTCGTGGATACTGTCATGGAGTTTTTGAGGTCAGAACTACATTCAAAATATTAATACTTAATCATTCTCATTCTGGCTCAAGTGTACAGTGGAATTTTCCAGAGCCTACATGATGATAAAACCATTTCTTTAACAACTAATGTAATGTATACTTTTATGCCCATGTGTTTGAAAGATACATCAATTTTAGTTTCTAATACAGTACTTACCAATCACTGTAATTTATCAACAAAACTTTTTTGAGGTTCCTAATTTTTAAGAGTGAACCTTAAGATAAAAATATGAAAACCATATGTCCTATGAGCCTAGAGCTGTGACTCTGAGAGTGATACATAGGATGACAGCATCAGCATCATGTGGAAAGTAGTTAGAAATGTAAATTCTCAGGTCCCATTGTAAGTCTACTCACAGAAACTGAGGACTGGATCCCAGGAATCTGTATTACAATATACTCTCAGTGTGAAATTCTAATCAGTGTTGAATTTTGAACCACTATTCTGAAGAAACCCAGGAACCATATTTAGAAATGTTCATTATGGGTAGTAGTAGTAATAGGAAAAATCTGGGTGCAACCCAAATATTTTGTAATAGTAGAATGGAGATATAAATTGTGGTGTATTCACATGCAAATAAGGCAATAAAAATGATTGGTATTTTGATATACTTATTAGCATGAATGAAACTTAATATCAAGGAAAAGGCTAATCAGTATTTTCATACCATTATTGAAGTTAATAAATTTGCAAAATGTGTATATTGTGTATTGATATGTGATTAAATGCAAACACACTACATCTAGCAAAGAAAGAGAAAGTTTAACACAAACCTTGTGGAGTTTGGGATCCAGAAGGAGCATACAGAAGCTTCAGTGATACTGACAATAGGCTATTTCTTGAACTAGGTATTTACCTTATTTTATTTTTCTTTGCATATATATAACACACATGTATATACACACATGTAAATGCATAACGATTACATATAATTACATAATAGTATATATAATCATGTAGCTGTACATAAATGTATTTTATCTATAAAAAGTATATCAAAGTATATCAATCACTTATCCTTTGGTATTATGATTTTTTCCTAATAATATTACGATAGTTTCTAAAATAGGTATAGTGTGGAACTCTTACTAAACGGTTTTCAGTTTTCAAATCACCAGGAAAAATAACTTTGATTTTATATACTTTTTGTACAAATTAGAGAAACAAAATGATTTTACGGAGATTTCTATTTAATAATGGTTAAGGGGTTATTTCTTAGCTCTCTGGAAAACTAGCTGTCCACAATAGCTCATTCATGAAGACTAGACTATTTTAAAAATGTGTTTGTATTTAGAATGAGCATATGGATGATTCAAATAATAAATGACTGCCTATGGCTTGGGAGCTCCAAAATGTTAAATATTGGCACTTCTTTTTTTTTAATGAACAAGCTCTGCTGTACAGTTTTATCTGATAACTTGTATGACCTCTAGGAGAGGTTAAACTAGACAGTGAAAATAAGCTAGGATGCTGTTTTTTGTTTTTACTTGGTTAAATGTTTTCCTTGATTAGATGTTTGGGTGGGGCAAAAAGGATAATATTAATCCTAAACACACTTTGGAAAGTATAGTTAACTTTAGAGGCTTTCAACTATTAACCTTTTAAATATTAAATGTTTGAAATGTTGGTAAAAATGGTACTGAATAAAACTTTGAGTATTAGTAATACTTTAGTCAGTTTAGATATGTATGGTAATTTTTTTTTTTTTAAGATAACTTTAGATGTAGAATGGAGAAAAAGCCCTCCAAGTGTGGAGAGAGAGCATGGATTTTTCTATAGAAAGCTGCCTTTAAATGTACATATTATACAGTGTCTTTTTATCTTGTCAGAAAAATTGAAGTACTAGGGGAAAGACAGTCTTAAAAGCTTGAAAATACCCAGCAAATTTGACATTCTGTGTTTTGAAATTAGAAATTTTACTTCTCTTTATAAAGATCCTACTATAATATGTATTGATAATAACTGCTTAATGTAATAAAAGTTCAAATAAAAATAGTAATCTGGAAAATATGCATAACTTTAAATTTTATAATTTAGTATATATTTGGTCAGATTCTTAAACTGTGATTCTGAAGATTTGACAATGAAGTTTGTAAATCAGGTATTAATATTAAATCTAAAAACTGATGCTTTCCATCTCAGACTGTCTTGATACTTATTTTGTTGGAGAGACACAGTTTATCTATTAAAATCTGTGTATTCTAAAATGATACAGAAAAATTTTTTCATGTGATATTAGCACAATACCATTTGGAATTATGCTAATTTAAAAGGTTTAAGAATACTACATATTTACTTTTGCAGCTTTCCGCACAGTATCTGTTTTTTCTTTCTGTTTGTTAACTTCAGAGATAGAGATATTTGAGTTTTATCTTTGCTTTTCTCTTTTGTATTTTGTGTTGTGGGCCTTAACAAGTAATTTATTTCTTACTGAGAGCCCCCCTCTCTTTGTTCTACAATCTGAGGTGATGCAAGATGCTCAAGTTCTTTGTTGGTTGCCTTTGACTAATGCTTTTCAGCAGCCCCGGGCTCAACTCCTGGTTCCCAGTATGGCACAATGACCAGGCAGATTTCTCGACACAACTCTACCACTTCTTCAACATCTTCTGGTGGATACAGACGAACTCCCTCTGTGACTGCTCAGTTTTCTGCTCAGCCTCATGTTAATGGAGGTCCACTTTATTCTCAAAATTCAAGTAAGCTTGTGCTTTGCAGGCACAGTGCAACACAGTGGAGCTCCTTTTGAAGGAAATTATTTGAAATTGATATTCTTACCAGTGATAGACAACAATTGAACCCATGCTCTAGTCATGTTTATTTTTGCTTTAGAAGGTTAGTCCTTAAATCATGTCATTTAAGAATATATTGCTTACCATTTCTCTCAATATTAGCACTTACTGAGTATGCTTGCATACAGAAACGTAACTAATATTTTAATATGATTTTTATTACTTAAAAGTGAAAATAGAGAACAAATATTGATATTAAATAAGCTGGGCTTATTGGCATGTTTGGGAGAGCTCAATAATAGTAATACTAAAAGTTTTATTTAATTAAAAATTTTAAATTCAAAATGTTTTATTTAACATTAAAATATTAAACATTAAAAATATTAAAACATTAAAAATATTAAAAGTTTTTCTTTATATAATGAAATTGCTGGCTATCACTTTTAAGCTTGTTAACTTATACTGAAATGAGTTCAAAACCATTAAAACATTTGTGATGTCTGCTTATTCTGTCTCTGAATAATTCTAACCATGGGGGGAGGATTTTCTTTTGGCTCCTTTCTGTTCACCTCAAATTGTACATCTCAACACTAACTGCATTCAATGTTTAAAAAATAGTAAGATGAGAAAATAGTTTTAGTATATGTTGTCATGTTTGAATTGCTTTTTGTAATTATTAGTTTTACTTTCCATATTGAGATGCTAAATCCAAAAAGAAAAAAGATAAGGAATTCTGAAATGAGCCTATTGTTCAGTCATTGTTATTGGCTTGAAGTGGTGATTACTGGACATAGACTAAAACATACTTTCCCATGTAATTTTTATAGCTTTCTAGAGCTGCATGTTATATTATTTTAAAAACACTGAATATTCCATGTTTGCATCAGAAATTGGTTTATGTTCCTTTTATACATAATTCATATTCTGAAAAGATATATTAAAACAGAGTGAGCTTATTTTTATTGACATTTTAAAGATTAATGAGTTGTGTCACAGCAAAAACGTTTAAGAATTAAAAAGTACTTTAGCAGAAATGCCAGAATTCACAGATAATACCAAAATTAATACCTGTCGTCAGCCTAAATTTTTTTTTATGATACAAAAGAACTTAATTAGAATTTTACCTTATATTTTCCCTTATCCCCTTTTGGAGAAAGGTAGTTAGTATCTAAATACTCCACAGATTATTCAATGATTAGCCTCACTAGTTTATGAACTTTCAGTTTTTTTTTTCATATTACGCTGTTTCTTATTATCCCATCTTTATGTTCATTATTTTTCTTTTCCTCACTTAGCCACTCAGTTTACTCTGCAAATAAGAGTTTTTGTGTAGTTTTAACAATACTTGGGTGGGTTGCTTATTCTCAGATAAGACCTCTTCTTACTGAATGTCTTTACAATTTGGCATCAAATTTTAAATATGTTTAATATGTTGTCAAATTAATTATCTCAGAGTGCTGTTGTTATAATTGTAGTTAGTAGTAATATGTGGATGTTTTTAGTGTTTTGATGTGCATATTTTTCCTTCTGTCTAAATGTAGTGGTAATGATTACTACTTTCATCATAGTTTTTCTTTTTCTTTATTTACTAACCAGCATGGCTAGTTACTAAGGATGGTTTCTACAAACTGTTTATTCTTGGAGGGAGCTTTTTTTAAATCAAAAACTGTAACATTTTATTTAATCATCTAGATACAGAGTATAAGAATGAATAAGGACCAGTATCATGGTAGATTGAATGTTACTTTTAGCTATATAGTGCATATTAATTCTCATACATGGCTTCCTTCAGTTATTGCTTCTTTGAATACTGAACCCAGGCAATCTTTGGCAATTACTGTGTTGTCAAAATGAGATAAAGTTGTAACCACATGAATATTTCCTTCTAGTTTGCTATAAGCTTTAATACATGTGCCTGCCCACATGAACATTTGATATCAAGTTCTAATAAATTCTGTCCTTCCCAGAAAGAAGTTGGAGTATGATTTCAGTTGCCAAATGATTCATTTAGAAATTACTGCACTGTAAGCAACTGATATTTTAACCTTAGATCAGGTTTCCTTTTTTTTTTTGAAAAGTAGTAAAAGGAAGAAGGACATTTTTGAGATATCCCCTGAAGTTCAGGAAACAGTTAAAAATGACATATGGAGGGAAATTTATTCCTTAGTAAATTAAAAAAAAATAATCTTGCTTTACAAATAAGGGTATTTTTTTGGACAGTTGTGGGAAGCTTAGTTTAGAGTAAGAACTGTCTTTAAAGGAAACCTGTGATTCATCTATTTATTATACCCCTCCAGCCATTTCACAACATAGTTTTAAAAAATTTATTTGGGTTCTAATTGACAGCATTATCCTAAAAAGAGACAAATCTGTTATAGTTGTAGAGAAATAATAAAGATACAATATCCTGAAAATGTCTAAGTATTTCATTCTTACCTGTTATTTTTTTTAAAGTTTTCCCTTAGAATTTGAAAATTTCATTGCACAAGATTGGATGCGGTGGTAAATTTAAATCTTTCCCATATATTAAGATTAAATTAAATGTATCTATTCTTTAGTAAAAAATAACCAGTTAACTAAGCACAGCTCTGGGAAATGAATTTGGTGAAGGATCTGCAGGTTTTTTTGTTTTGTTTTTTTTGTTTTGTTTTGTTTCATTTGCAAACTGTTCTTTGCATACTTATGTTTGTGGTCTTTGTAACTGACTTCTGCTTTTTGTTTGTTTCCTTTTCTTTCCTTTATCTGTTTTACTTCCCCCATATTGTGTTGTTGCTACCAGTTTCTATTGCTCCACCCCCTCCCCCTATGCCTCAGTTGACTCCACAGATACCTCTCACAGGCTTCGTGGCCAGGGTGCAGGAAAACAGTAAGTTTGGAAAAACCAAGCTATCAAAGAGTAGAGGCTGTCTCCTTATAGCATGCATGGCTGATGAGTCATCATTTTCCTTACTTTTTTTGAGAAGCTAATCTTACCTTGAAAATAGGCAGATATGTTACTGAAACTGAAGAGCACGGTCTTCAGTTTTTTTCTCTTGTGTGCATGATTACTGACCCATATAAATTTCAAAACTGCAACTGATGTATTTAATGATCTAAAACATGAAATCTGATCTTTGAGGATTCTTAAGAGCTTAACACGAAAATTCAAATTATATAGAAACTGTTAGCTTCCATTAGTTATTAGAGGAATTAATTAAAAGACATTTTGTATTTCGTTGCCAGCAGCTTCATCAAGATATATTCTTTTTTTTTTAGGATTTAATTCATTTATGCATACAAGAAATGGGGGATAGGCCAGAGGTATGGGGGGGGGTGAAAGGATTCACCAGAGACAGAGTGGGGCACAGAACAGGCAGATTGACTGAACTACACTGCTGAGGGGAGCAGCAGGCGAGACAGGAGAGGTCTGTTGCGCCATGTGGGTCACCTCCCTGGCCCTGGATCGCACTTGTGCTGCAGTGGCTGCGGATAGCTTCATAGATTGTGTCTTAACCCCATGCGCCACCAGGGAGGCCCCGAGATAGAGATATTCTTTAAGATTAATTTTACTATTCAGTTGGGGCAGATATCAAACAACCCCCTACCCCCGTTGTAAAAATTTTTGGACAAAGCTTTGTAGCCTCAGATTTTTATACATGAATAATTTCTGAACCCATATGATGATTGATTGATAGGATAAGAATGATCCCTCGAAGTTAACTCCATTATAACAGTGATAAACTTATCACTATGTGGACCCCTAATTTTGGCTATATGCAATTCTATGATTATTTCTGATGTGTCAATCTGTTAGTTCTTTAAGGTCTTTGAAGTAAGATACAGTTTAGTGATTTGGAGAATTTCTTTTGATTATATGGACTTAATTGTGATAGTTTATGTTATCACCACTTAATTACTTTGAGGTTCCAGAAGATACATAATCTTAACTATATGATCACAGCGAGTGCTATTTAATAAAATGAAAAATACCACTACTACTGAATTATATTATGTCAAATAGATGTTGAGATTAAGATGGTAAGGTGGTCTAGTAATTTACTTCATTTGGAGCCATTACCATGCAAATAAATCTCAATGACTTATGCAAAAGTATAACTTCCTTGAACTTCCAGGAGATGATGGCAAATTTTATATTTCAGCTTTAGCTGACCATGTTGTGTTATTCTTCACATTTCCATCCTTTCTGCCAATCAAATTATTTGTTTATTTGTTATGTACTAAGTTATGGGAAGAATGCAAATAGTCTAAGACAAAGTCCCTACCTTTAAGAAATGTATGGTTTAATGAACTTAAAATCATAGTTTAAAAATGTTGAAATTTCTGAATGTAAACCAACATTATTGTTCACACTTGTTTGTAAGCTGTTATTGCACATGTTAAAGTAAGTGAATTTTATTTAAAAATAATTGAGTGAGGATAAGTTGCTGATTCTTAGTGCTATAAGGTTTTTAAAACCAAATCTGCAAGAGTTTAAAAACTAAGCCAGTTCAACTTTTTTTTTTTTTTAAAGATTTATTTATTTATACAAGCACTGGGTACAGTCAAGCGTGGGAGGGTGAGAGAATTCACCAGAGCCAGAGGGGAGAGCAGAGCAGTCAGAAAGACCGAAGTACACTGCTGAGGGGACCAGCGGGCGGCAGGAGAGGTCTGCGCGTCATGTGGGACCCTCGCCTGGCTGCCGGGGATCGAACCGGCGCTGCAGAAGCTGCAGGCAGCTTCTCAACCCAGCGCTCAACCGCTGCGCCATCAGGGAGGCCCACCAGTTCAACTTTTTAAACAGCCTCACAGTCAAGAATTTTTAGGAAATATTAATAGCCATAATGAGCATCCATTTATGGTTCAAAGCTTACTAACTAGCTGTTTGGTAACGGTTTTAAATAGAATTGATTAATTATGTACCTTTCTCTTTGCTAGAGATGCCCATGGTACTATTTTTGTTTTTATCAACATGAACTTGAGTCAGTCATTTCTCTAGTGAAGCAGAATGTTCAACTTTTATTAGGCATCTGGTTTCCATGCATCAACCATGTTAATTTAAGTTTGATGATAAATTTTATATTAGTATCTTAAAAATTTTCCGTGCTCTTAAATACTTGGCTTATGGCACTCAGATAATACATACAGCATTTTTCCAATTAATAAATGTATTTCAATTTAAGACATGGGCCTCTAAGAAAGAAACAGTAGTGTGTTTACATGTATGTATTATGAATGTCAAAAAGCATTTTGAGCTAATTACACAGGATGCTAGACAAAGTATTATGCATAGAGAATTAGATTGACCAGACTCTTTGCCCCTCTGCATGTAATTATAAGATGAGCCAGTGTGGATTCACAGAATGAAAACATTAATAATAACTTAAAATTAAAAATAAATATACTTTAGGGATTCAGACAAAAATAATTTTACACATTCAACCAAATTAAGGATATGAGCTATTGCTATGGCTATGATGTTACAATGGATTCATAGCCATTTCCTTCTTTTAGTAATAGTAGGAAGTGTTAGGAGTTACCGGCAAAAATAAAATGGATCCAACTCATTTGAGGGAAAAATAACTATATCTGTTTGATAGCTATCAGAGTAAGTGTCACCACATAGGGTTTGTTTTCTAATAGTCTCTTTTATCCTAACAGGATAAAATAGAAATCACAGAATTAAAGTGGTTATAAAAATAGGGCTGTTACCTACAAACATTTTACTGTTTTCTTTTTAATGTGTTATATTTTATTGAGGTAATGTTGGTTTACAACACTGTACATGATTTGGGGGTATAGCGTCACACCTCCTCAGATGTTCACACCATGTCCACCATGAGCCCTGCATATGGTGCTTAATCCCACACCATATTCCATTGGGCCCCTTCTTCCCTTCACGCCCTGCCTCCCACCCTCTCCCTTTGGTGATCTCAGTGCCTCCAAGCCTTATTTTAATACTAGGTCACTGGCTATATTCTCAGTACGTTATTCCAAATGGTTGAGGAAATGCATTACAAATAAATACTATACATATGTTTTATTTGATCACATAAATAGTCCATAAATTGACATTTGAATTAGTGTTGTGGTATTCTAAACTCTGCTGATATTTGTATCAAAACATTTTCTTATGATTTTAACTCAAAGACGTTGGTGGATCAGATATTTAAATTAAAAATTTGTTGGTGATGGTTGTGTGATGGAACACATCTAAGGAGGTGTGAATCTGTGCCTCCAAAATCATACATGCTGTTGTATATCAATGCTACCTCAATAAAATAAAATAATTTTTAAAATAATACATAACTACAGAAAAAAAGAATTCGTTGGTTCCAGCATTGAATTCCTTAATATTGAGCACATTCGTTACCTGGTATCATAATTATTCAGTGAACACAGTTCTAGCCTGACATTTTCACATTTTGCTGTTTACATCTGTGATTATTTAAATCACACATGTACATATACCACAACCTTGTAGAATTTGAGTTATGAGTCATTTTTTGGTTTTGCGTATTAAGTTTCTTTCTGTTTTTGTTTTTAATTTACATCTTTGTGCAATACTTTATTTTAAAAATATTTACTGTGGATATATTAGAACATTAGATTTTTAGAATCTAGTCTTTTCCATCATCCCATGCTTGTTTTGTTAGTGGTAATGCAGAAATCTGAGCTTGCTTTTTCTACATTAAAAATGTTGATTGTGAATGAGTATTTTTTAAAATAGTAAGATTTCCTATAAGTTTGGAATTATTCAGCTTTTAATTTCAGCTTATTAAAATTTAAATGAAAGCAAAAGTAGAAAAATTTAAATGAAAGAGTAGATGATGCAGACCTAATACCATAAACTTTTCCTTTTTTTCTCCATTAAAACAAACAAAAAAATAACCAAAAAATCCGCTCACTGGAGATATTAAATCCAAAGCCAGGGACAGACTATGCACAATGAATGGTTATCAAGTTATTAATACAGTGTCTTTCATAAATTTTTACTGTAGTCCAAGTGACAGTAGTGACATAGGCTGGCAGCTAGGCTAAGTGTGGCATTTGTTCTCACCTGAGCCTTGGAATGAAGAGACTTCTTTACGCCTGTAACCTTATAAAAAGAGACATTGTCTCCTAACCTCCTGCATTCATTAATTTATAGTACTTCTTAATATTCTCGTTTTTAGCTCATTTTATTATGGCAAAATTATTCTCAAGTATAGTGGAAGCTTTATTTAACACACCAAGCTTTTATTTCTAATCATTGCATGTTTTATAATAGTGCATGCCACATGAATTAGAACTTAATTTCAAATTCTTAAATTCTATTAACTTATGAATTTCCATTGCCTTAATTTCTGATTTAAATCAATTATCTGAACTTTTTTAGTTGCTGATAGTCCAACTCCCCCCCCACCACCTCCACCAGATGACATTCCTATGTTTGATGACTCTCCACCACCGCCACCGCCACCTCCAGTGGACTATGAAGATGAGGAGGCTGCAGTAGTTCAGTATAATGATCCATATGCAGATGGGGATCCTGCTTGGGCCCCCAAGAATTATATTGAGAAAGGTAAGTACAGTTATCATTGAGTTGATATAAAGGAATATAACCCAATTACAGAATTTTAGAGCAGTGAACATCTAATCAGTGTTTCAGATGGCCTTACCAGTCAAGATAATTTAATCAAACATATTTCCCTTATATTTCCAATTTAAATGGAAATATTTTATTTATTTTATTTATTAAATGGAAATCTTTATTTTTAAAATTAAAAGTGTAATGTAGATAGGAATTTTCAGGTTACATATGCTTCCAACTGGAGATTAACTTGCTTGCTTCTCTGCATTTTATAAACAACTAAGGCACAAAAAAGGAGTTAAATGACTTATTGAAGTCATATATTTAGTAAAGATTTAAAACAAAACTTCCAAGCTCTTGTAGTAAAAGTAGAGACCGTTCATAACTAAATATTTAAAATTACATCTGGGATTATTATGAGAAAAATCTTCAATTAAGATTTTCACTGAGTTGACCTGGTGAAAGAGAAGATAATCCCTCAAATTTAATTTCACTAAGTTATGTACCACTCTAACATCAGATGTACCACCTGAATTATCTGGCATTCACTAGTTACTAAGAAATGGTGGGAAAGAAACATCCTGTTTTTATTGAGCTTATTTGCTTTTTTCCATCTAATTCTGTGCTATCTATCTTAAAGTAATAGTCCTGAAAAATGCTTATCTTTTATTTAATGCATTTGATAACCTTGGAAATTAACCTACCTTAAGCAAGCTGTTCTTGAAATCTATGGCATTCTATTCTACCCAAGTTCTGAGTATATGACTAAAAATGAATTTGCTCTTTTCCTTTTTTAAAACTGGAAATTCTATATATTGTTTAGGAAGTCCTGGATATTGTACTTTATACTTGGATCCTCATGTACCTTCAAATGGAGATGTTGTACTTATTGTGAGAATGACAAACTTGAGTAGACTTGAATTGTGTGTTTACTTGTATTAAAGTAAATTTAACTTTAATAACTATGAAAATGGGACAATTGTATTTATATAAGTTGACAAGTTTGGAATGATAGGATGGCTAATAAACTTGATAATAGAGCAGGATTAAAAAATACCTATACAAGTTGAAATAATGATTCTTATGCCAGGGATCATCTCACATTCTTTTGGTTGATAAAAATAGTTAATAAAAAATTTTAAACTGTCAGCCATGCGGTCTCTTGGCACAACTGCTCATCTCCACTATTGCAGCATCACAGCCACCATACATAAGTGAGTGAATGAGCCTGTGAACCATTAAAACTTTATTTACATAAAAGGCAGTGGCTTGGATTTGGCCATGGGCACTGTTTACTGACCACCCCTAGTCTTAATAAAAAATTTGAGATTTAGTAGGGTTATACTTAAAGCCTTTAATAGTCACCTTTATAATCACAAAATGAATAAAACCTGGTTTAATAGACTTTTAGTTGAATATATTAATATTATGACTATTTCAAAAGTTGGATTCTTAGAAGAAATTAACTGAACTTTAACATGAACCAATCTGATCATATTTCATGTATATTAGATTAGTGTTATGTCTGATTTTGAGTAATATATTTCTCAAATAACTACAATAGCAACAAACAGGTTAGCAAAGGGAAAAAATGAATTTAATAACATACATGTGGGGAATTTGCATGGTTGTAAATTTTAAAGACTAAGGGAGTGGACCAAGGATATTTGTCTTGCAGTTAGGGCCCTGGGACATTAAGGAGAGTAGGAAGTGACCACATAAAGACAGGGTGTTATCACCAACTTAGAGAGTGAAGGTGAGATTTTTAGATAAAGAGGGCGTGTTCACTGATTAACTTACAACTGATGGTACACCCCAGGCTACTTCTCTGGGTCATAAAAGCCGGGGAGCAGTGATTGCTTTTCTTGATTAGAGAAAGGGTGGAAGCTTGAGTGTTGATCACTGTTACTAAGGAAGGGCCAAGAACTTTAATGACTATGTTTTCTTCACTAAGGGTTAATCTCTAACAATCACTCAATTTTCTTGGGTGGTTATTTAGCCAAAAAACAATATAATGGTAATTTAGTATTATTTATTCTGTGTGTTTTTGGTTTTTATATTTTTAAGCTTATTAATGTCAGTAATCATAACACTATGATTCTGCTGTAGGATTAAAATGGAGGGGGAATGGATTTGTTGAGTTACTTACTATCGTATTTATAAAGAGGTAAAAAAAGATTACCTGTCTTAACTTAGCAAATGATGCTATGGATCAATACTTCCTGGGTTTTTCATAATTCAGAAAGGTGGGAGAGACTCTTTCTTAGAGAAATAAGTTTCAGAAAATCATAAATGTCTTAAAAACTTAGTATTTTAAGAAAAGGACTATGAAACATCAGTGAGAAAGCATTATCATATACCATTTTATATATAATAGAAAATTACAATTTCAGAATTATAGTATAAACTAAAGATATGATTAAATTCATAAACCAATAGTATGGAAATTATTTCTGTTTTAATGGCTTTTTAAAAAAAGATTTATTTATGTATACAGGAACTGGGGTACAGGCCAGAGGTGTGGGGGTTGAGAGGATTCACCAGACAGAGTGGGAACAGAACAGGCAGATTGAAATACACTGCTGAGAGGAGCAGCAGGCAAGACAGGAGAGGTCTGCTGCGCCATGTGGGTTAGCTCCCTCACTCAGGATAGCTTCATAAGTTGTGTCTTAATCCCTTGCACCACCAGGGAAGCCCCAGGAAATCCTTCCTTCCTTCCTTCCTTCCTTCCTTCCTTCCTTCCTTCCTTCCTTCCTTCCTTCCTTCCTTCCTTCCTTCCTTCCTTCCTTCCTTCCTTCCTTCCTTCCTCCCTCCCTCCCTCCCTCCCTCCCTCCCTCCCTCCCTCCCTCCCTCCCTCCCTCCCTCCCTCCCTCCCTCCCTCCCTCCCTCCCTCCCTCCCTCCCTCCCTCCCTCCCTCCCTCCCTCCCTCCCTCCCTCCCTCCCTCCCTCCCTCCCTCCCTCCCTCCCTCCCGCTCTTTCTCTCTCCTCTCTCTCTGTCTCTTTTTCTCTCTTTCTTTTAGATTTATTTATGTATTTATACAAGCACTGGGTACAGTCAGAAGCACGGGAGGGTGAGAGAATTCACCAGAGCCAGAGTGGGGAGCATAACACACAGAAGGACCGAAGTACACTGCTGAGGGGAGCAGCGGGCGGCAGGAGAGGTCTGCGCGCCATGTGGGACCCGCCATGTGGGACCCTCGCCTGGTGGCCGGGGTTGAACTGGTGCTGCAGAGGTTGCGGGCAGCTTTGCAACCCAGCGCTCAACCGCTGCGCCACCGGGGAGGTCCAGGAAATTATTTCTTGATGCCTTCCATAGCATTGTCAGCAAATGAAGTGAGTTCTGAACTAAAAATAATCAGTTACCACAGAATTGCATGACAGTTCTTTAAATCTTAATTAATGGGGAGAACAGAAAAAGAAAAATCTTAATTAATGGATCACTCCTTATGTTTCCCCCATTTTACAGAAATCCTGTTGACCTTTAAAATGTGTAAATATTCCTTCTTAAAAAATGTAGGGATAGCCCCACACATTGCATTAATGTTTCCCTTGAATGAGTAGGATAAATGTTTACTTCTCAGTATATGTTTATTTCAAATTGATAGCTTGAGTTGTTTCTTGGTTTCCTGTTTGTCTAAGTAGTTTGTCTCATCGTAAAATTCAGAGATTTTCCCTGAACAGCTTGGTAGAAGCTATTGATGTCTCTAGTCTAATCAAGTAGTCAGATTGACCCTAAGATCAAGTCACTGATGAGTCTCCCAGGTGGCACAGGGGTTAAGTCTCAGTGCTATCAAGCTATTGCCAGCCACTGCAGCATGAGTTAAATCCCCGGCCAGGGAGCTAACCCACATGGCACATCAGACCTCTCCTGACTTGCCCGCTATACCCCTCAGCAGTGTATTTCAGTAGATCTATCTGTTCTGTCTCTGGGTGAATCCTCTCACCCCCCTGTACCTCTGGCCTCTACCCCAGTTCTTGTATGCATAAATAAATAAAATAAATCTTTTTTTAAAAAAAGATCAAGCCATTGATATACCTACATTTATAGATACAAGAATTAAGACTTCATAAAAACTTGGTCTTGCTGCTATAAATTTGACATTATCTTTAAAAAAGGTCAATTAAATGTTGCCTATAGTACACTCATATGTTTTTAATTCTTTATCTCCATAGTTGTGGCAATATATGATTATACAAAAGACAAGGATGATGAGCTATCATTTATGGAGGGTGCAATCATTTATGTTATAAAGAAGAATGACGATGGCTGGTATGAAGGAGTCTGCAATCGAGTGACTGGTTTGTTCCCTGGGAACTATGTTGAGTCAATCATGCACTATACTGATTAAATTTTTTGCTTCTAAAGTAGGTTCTTATTCTTACTCAGTCATACTGTGGGACTATCATGGTTAACAGAATTGTCTTAAAATGTTCCCATATTTCAGGACATGCTGTTTTACTGGTATAATTGAATGTCTACCTGTAAGCATAAATCTTTGAGGCAGTTTGTGTATTGCTCAATAGCAATTTTTTTACAAGATGCTGTCCATAATTGATTATGCTTATATACTTACACATTGTTAACTTTATGACCAGCCTAAATATTCTGGGGTGTGGGGTATAATATTTAACAAATCATGATTCAGATTGTACCATAACATGTTTCAGTGCAGCATGATTAACGCTATGTCAGACTAATATTAAAATCAGAAAACTTAAATGCTGGTGCTGGTCATACTTTTTGTTTAGATTCTCATTCTTGAAATAAACTGTTTAAAGCATGCATACAAATTCATGTATTGAAGTATACTTAAAAATATCCAAGATGCTTCCAATTTGTGTACTGTTTACATGGAGCACTTAAGTCTCGAAATGAGTTGGGTCTCTTAAGGTCTCTATGTGAAACTAAACAAACCAAAAAAAGGGTTATTTGAAATGTTGTAATTTGTACCTGAGTTTTTTAATGAGTGAATTTACATTATACGTTTTTTCCATTCATAAATACATAAGTGAACCAAAGGTTTTTGTCTTTTTCCTTTACTGGTTTGCTTTAAAAAACAAAACAAATAAAAGATACTCATTTATTACAGAATTATGGTTCTACTTTCCCAATATATTAACTTTGAAAAACACTTTAGCCTTATTTCAATCTGTTCCAACAGTAACATGTGATTTTCATGATTTACAATCTGAGATGGTTATTAACAAGTCAATCTACTGAATCCCTTTTCTAAAGTAACTTTTTCAAAGCTAAGAACATGTGTCAAAGTGCACATTCTATAGGTAAAATTTGTAAGGATTGCTACCCTTAAACAAGGCTTCAGTTTTTCAATGAGCTGTTATATTACTGGTCCAGTGAAAGGAAATTATAAGTATCTTTTACATACTGTTTTTGTAGAAGTGGATGCAGTTGATTTTTAAATAGGCACTATTTAGTCCATTACCTGACACTAGCAGCAACATAACGATTTTTAAAACATTTGGGAAAAAAAGATTGGTCATATGTTAAATCAGTGAACAGGGATATATACCTGACCAACAGATTTGTATTGTCTTTTGATATAATTGAAATGCAACACATGCACTTTGTGTGTCTCCTCTTAATTTAAGGGAGGGTTTGAGGGATGTTTTCTCTTCTTATTTTGTGTATAATTCTATACTGCCTAGGATTTTAAAGTAGAGCACTCAACTGTGGGTTTCTGTGTATCGAGGATTTGTTTGGATTTCAAATTATAGTTATGTACTGGGTGTTAGATTTGTAACAGCATAGTAAATGTTAAGACTAGTGCAAAACATTTCTGAAAATTAAAACCATTATTGCTACCAAATGAATGTGACTGTTGCATACGCATTTTGCTTTTGTTAATCTTCAGACATGCTTTTAGTATCACTAGTGACCAGGTGGCTTTTAGTATCACTTTTCTCGGTGGAATGTTCTTAATCTTGTATATAACCTATTGTCTAAATTTCATGTACAGTCTTTTATAATAAACCATTCTCCTATATGAAATTTTGGATACTATTAAAATCT
The DNA here is from genome assembly GCF_964194135.1 of Talpa europaea. NCBI lineage: Eukaryota > Metazoa > Chordata > Mammalia > Eulipotyphla > Talpidae > Talpa > Talpa europaea. Next base: position 20,378,676 of record NC_140082.1, read on the forward strand.
TATGTGGACAGAGATGTAGAGAATAATTTTCTGACCTATGATAAAACCAGATAAACCATTTGAATTTTAACATTATTTATTTGTATAATGACTTTACATGTCACTATTAACAGTGTAAACAATACCACATAAAACCCTTAAGATATCTCGATTAGAATTTATAGAACTAGAATGACAGATTCAGAGTGTTTAATTACATTTAAAAAGTTTTCTGAAAAAAATTTGCCAATAAAAAAATTGCCCATCCACAAAGTTGAAATGATTTTTTGAAATGATTTTTGGTTATCTGCACATGAAGCAAAGTATATTCCACAAAATTTTTAGGCACAGTCTGGTAAAATAGCTGCCAGAACTAACAGAAGGAGTTGTCATTTATCTCTTGTGAGTACAATTTCTGAAAGTTGTATGAGGGCATCTCTTTCTGGGGATGGTCGAAGTTTACTGATCTCTTTTATTGCTTCATGGCAGTATTGCTGGGCGAGGTAGGTTGTTTGTTGCACACCATCACTCTGTGAGACACAAAACAAAACAACAGTTAGATGCATGTCATCTCCTGAATCAACTCTTAAATTCCCGCTATAATGAATTAAAACATACCTTCTTTGAGATCAGATAAGGTAACAGTCAAAATGTGTTACTAATGTTCTCTCTACAATTCATAGTTCTAGTTTCCCCTCTACTTTTAAACCCTTCTCTCAGATTAAAAACAAATTTATTCTGTTAACACACAAAACAACTAACTCATTTGTATCAAGCAGCCATCTACATCCTTCTTTTACGTGTTGGTAAGAGTTTCTAAAAAGGGGGCCTCCCTTGTGGCACAGCGGGTTGAGCGCAGTGCTGTGAAGCAGTCTGCAGCCTCTGCAGTGCGGGTTCGATTCCCGGCTGGCCAGGGAGATTCCCACATGGCGTTGCAGACCTCTCCTGCCTCACCTGCTGCTCCCCTCAGCAGTGTTTTTGGTCCATCTGTTTGTTCAGCTCCCTGCTTTGTCTCTGATGAATTCTCTCACCCTCCCACAACTCTGCCCTGTACCCCAGCCCTTGTATAAATAAATAAATCTTTTTAAAAAAAAAAAGTTTCTAAAAAGGTCTACCTATAATAGCTAAACAGTGAAATTTTATATAAAAATTTCTGCAGTGAAAGTTAAAATCAATTTCATTCTTCCAAAGGGACCAAAAGCTTTGTCCTTTGGTTTTTATTTCTTACCTGATTATTGTTTTTTTAATTTCACTAGGAAAGATGAGGATTTAGCCCATTCATATATGCCTCCTAGTTTGGTCACTATGTAACTGTCTTTAATTATTCTAATGATGACCTCTGTCATCATGTAGGACCAGCTTCTGACTTTCTTTTATATTAAGACGAAGATACCAGTACTCTTATTCTTTCCTTTAATTATACCTTTACATTCCAGAGAGAAATCTGCATTTTATTCTGTAATGTTTTTATGTTGGTTCTTTCTAAAGCTGAACACTAATAAAGCATTATTTCCATGAACTAATTTCCTTTTTCATGGTTCCAAGTACATGATCCCTCTGTCATTCAGAGTAAGATATTTCTAACATCATGATTGAAAGGCTTCTGATTTTCTATACACTGCCATCTGAAATGACTAAAATATGACACATTTTACTTTGCTGTGTTTAGTACAGAAGCCCAGTTCTGAATGTAATTGCTTTTTATTCTTCCTCTTTGGTAGAGGAGCTCATTCCAGATTCCTGTAATTTCCAATGCCTCAATCATTTGTTTCATCACTTAGACCAACTGCTTTCTGCACTAATGTACAACTTTTTCCAGGATGACTTTTCATTCATCTCTTCAATTCATTCCATTGGTTTTAGTACCTACTTTTTCGTCCTCAGTGTTTGCATATTTTTTGCTGAAATACATCAAAACCTAGAAACTATGTATTGGAATTCAGTTAGTCCTTCAGTATGCTAATGACTTTTGCCTTCATATTTAATGGATGATTTTACTGATTATAGAATTCTAGGTATATCTAGATTCTGGTTCTTTTTTTTTTTTTTTAAAAGATTTATTATGTTTACAAGAACTGGGGTACAGACCAGAGGCGCGGGGGATGAGAGGACTCACCAGAGACAGAGTGGGAACAGAAAAGGCAGATTGACCGAAACACACTGCTGAGGGGAGCAGTGGGCGAGCCAGGAGAGGTCTGCTGTGCCATTTGGGCAGGTCCCTGGCCGGGGATCGAACTCGTGTTGCAGTAGCTTCGGACAGCCCCATAGGCTGCGTTCCAACCCCTTGCGCCACCAGGGAGGCCCCTGTATTTAGATTCTGACAACAGAATGGTGGTTTCCAGAGAGGAAGGAGGGAATGGTAGAAGGTGTCAACTGGTTGGTGGTTGATGATGGACATTTGGTGGTGTGCCTGGTGAGAAAGTGAAATACTGGAACCTATACAGTGTTGTAAACTGCTGTTACCTTGATTAAAAAAGAAAATCTAGGTTTAAGATGTTTCTTCCTCATCTGGAATACCTTGCTCTCTGCCTTCTAACCTCCAGTTGTTTTTTGCTCTTCATGATCCAGTTTGATCCTTTTTCCTTTAGCAGGGTGACCACTTTTTTTCTTTGATTTCACTTTTTGATTTGTTTCATGATTATATTGATCCTATTGAGGGCTTTTCTTTTTTTGTTTTTCCCATTTGCTTTTTTTACATTTGGGGTATTTTCTCAACTTCATATTCCTACCCTTCTTTGGGATTAGTTTTTCCACAAATATTAAAAATTTCTTGAAGCTTGTGCTTACTCATTGTTTCAAAAAAAAAAAAAAAACTATATTTTTTGAAAGCAGTATTTTTGAATCTCCTTATTTACATTTTTCCTGAGTTTTCATTTATCTTGATCTCACTATTTCATTTAGTAAAGTTTATTCACCTATTTAATAATCCTAATAATTTCAATAAATCCTGTTTTTGACTGTTTATATTTAATGAAGGTAGGGACTAAGAGATCTGTGAATGAAAAGGGAACTAGAACTTAGAGCTCATTGGAGAATTTGTTTTAGAGAGTATTTCTGTGGGTTTTAAGTGCATTTCTTTCTAAGCTTGCTGGAACTTCACTGTTCCAGCATAAGAGTTACAATCAGTGTCCCTCTTTTCAGTCCCACTTCTTACTTCAGCCTTCAGGAGTACTATTTCTGAAACCAGAACTTCTCCCAGGCATATCAACTTCTTCATCAGTGATACCCTGTCTCATATTAGTTTTTAATAGTACTGCCAAACCACCCTCCCAAAAGTGGCAGTACACAGCAGATTATGATGCTGATCAGTATAGAGCTAAGACAAATAATCCTTTGGTGGGGTTTTGCATTTTGGAAATTTAAAAAATCTGAAACGGCAATTATTTGGAATTTATTCAAGTACTGACTAACTAGATTTCAGACCTCATTTGTTTACTAGAAATTGTTTGCTCACTCTGTCTCCTTCATTAGATCTATTGGCTCCATGTGAATTTTAGATTTTGGAAACAGCTCATTCTTAAAAGATCGTCACTGAAAATAAATACATGGAAAAGCATCTGGATTTTACAGAAAAGTTTTCAGGGTTTGTGGTGATATATATTTGAAATACATTTATAGCCTGTCAAGGTTAAACATTTCTGTTTATCTATGTTGGTTTAATTTTCTTTAAAGTTACCATTTGTTTAGTCACAATTTCATAGCAGTTACATAGACTGGACTAGGTCATTCCAGTTTTGAGGAGAGGATTGTAATAATCTAGCCATGGCAAGGATGAGGGTTTGGACTAGGAAGCAGGCTTGGCTGACTAGGAAACAGGCTTGGCTGACTAGAATAGCTGCTGCTGATGGGTATGGGGAAGATTGGTTCCAAACCAATGACTCTCAGCCCTTACTGCACATCAAGGTAACTTAATAGCTTCCAAAAACTATTAATGCCCAAGCCATACCCTAGACCAATAGAAAGCATAGGGAAAAAATGAACTCTAAAATCATTTTTTTTCCTGAGTGTTTTGCCAAGTCAAGAATTGACTCAATTTGGTCTTGCAAATGTAGCGTTTAACCAAAGAATTATCTTGCGACATTGTAGGTGCTGCTGGCTTTTCTTTTTAAAAATAATCTTACCTGTAATACGTATTGTCGTGCTCTGTCCACATCTCCTGGCAAGTTGAACCGTCTCATTATCATAGCATTCATTTCTGGGAACTAACCATCAAAAAAGAAAATATCACTGGGGAGAATCAAATGTTTTAACACTTGTTTGTAACAACAGGAAATAACAATGTGGGGGGGGGGGGAGTGGCTAAAATGTTTAGATGATGCAGGGGGGCAGTAAACTGCAGCAGCTAAAGAACACAGCTAAGAGACATCCATTTTCCATGCCCAGGCGTGGAGCTGGACTGGTGCACAGGAGAGGTGGCTATTTGTCTGTTAATTTTGATGTTCTGTCTTTGGCCTAATAGTAAGAAAGAGGGAACAAAATAGATGTTTAAACTTTCCTTTTAACTTCTCTTATGGTGCTGAAACTTTTAGATTGCACTAGAATCACCAGCGGCCTTTTGGGCCTCTCCTCACGAATTCCTAATTGAGTTGGGGTTGGGCCTGAGTGTGTGGTGAAGCTATTTTGTTGGGTCTCTGTAGACATGTTGAGAAACACTAGCTTAGGAAAAGGATGAGAATTAGGCATTCTACTTTAGTAAATTCAGTGACACTTGAAAGCTATGAGATTTCCAAGCAGTGGCTGTTTTGAGCAGAGGTCTCTGCCATAGCAGCTTGTAGAGTGGCTCAAAGCTGTGGGTTCTCAGCACTGACTGCACATTGGGGTCACTTGAGTTGCGGAGGCTTAATAATATAGTGACTTGGTATTTGGTCCAGGCATCAGAATTTTAAAACTCTCCAGGTGTCTTTAATATGCAACCAAGATTGAGATCTACTGAATTAGAGGCTATATATTACAGACACCAGTCCAGTAACTATGGTAAGTTATAAAGACTAGAGTTAAGCTGATGGTAGTAAGAGGTACACCAGGCACTCTGAAAAGCCGTATTCTACAAAATTTAGCAATTTAGAATTGTCACCATTAACGAAATCCAAAGCGAGGACACAAATCACGTCATTTAGATCCCTGCTCTAGTGCTGGTCCTGCCACAGCTAAGTTCCTTAACCCCTCGGGTCCCAGACTTTTCATACTTGTCTCAAGGGAGCTGAACTACATGATCTGAATGCCATTAGTGCTAATAACTTATGGTTCCATGAAATAAGATGATGTTAGATTTAGTTTTGGACATTGTCAGTGCTTACAGCAGTTGCTAGTTTTTCCCTGGCAGTGAATCTGAAGGGTAAAATGAGTTGTCCTATAACCACCACCCGGGTATTAGTAATCCTAGAAGAAAAAATAGAGCCCGCATAAAAAAACCTCAACTAGATGATGGCAGATGAGGAATTAAGAATGTGCCTTTCAGAGCAAAGTATGTGTCAGAACAAAGTTCTAAACATGTAGAGGCTTGCTAACATGTTTAACATTTAAAGAGCCAGCAACTGGTTGGTTCTTACATTTAAACAAGTAATTTGCTTTAGTTCCTGGTCTTTTGAGAATAAAGTAATTTTCAGGTTTTACAGAAAATCAATCAGGAAAGTTCAAGTCAGTCAATTCTGGCAGTAGAAAGTCAAACTAAGTAAGCATTTGTCTTAGTTTCTTAATACCACATTCCAAAATTGGATTTCTGAAAGGCTGTATTCTCAAAGTGGATGTGACACAGTCCTGGGCATCTTGCAAAATTACCTTGTTTATGGCATATGAGCTTTTTCTGCAGTACCAAGTGGGGTAAAATGTGCTGATTGGGTGGTTTCTCTGATTTCTGTTAGTCTAAAAAGCTCTGAGCTAGCAACATTTGAAAAAAATTCTTATATTGAGTCTGACAATACCCTTTCTTTGAAACATGTAGTGTATGCAAACTTTAATATGCAAATATCAATCTCTTCCCCGTTCCGTTATGTGTGTGTGAAGAAGAAACATCAACAGGAAATAGTTGCCTGCCTGTGGATTCAGTGGGAAGGAAAAACATTTTTGTTTGCTCAGGCTGTTTTTAAGTAGAAAAACACCTGTGGATGAATCAGATTCTACAATAAAATCTGTCCATAAATGAACTACAAAGGTGATCAAAAATTGGAGTGCGCTTACTCAAAAGTTGGGTAATTGTAAGGCACCAACTAGTCCTAACAAGAGCAGAATACTGTGCAGCTGGTGCAGGGGCTGGTGACGGCAGTTGGTGTGGCTGCAGGCTGACATTTAGATCTGGTGACTTATCAAATCAGAAAGGGAAGCAGAAGAAAGGAAAAGATCTTTTGAAGGATATTTAGGAACTAATGTCTCACAAAAAGGAAAAAAGAAACCTTCCGTTTGCTTCTTAAGATTTTGAAATCTACCCTATGTACCCTTTATATACTTAACATGAGGCTTCTCTAAGAAAATACGTATGCACATATACATGGAAGGCACTACTTTTGAAGAAGGGACTTCTTCAAAAATCCTGCAGCTTTTAAAAAAATCTCCTATACCCTGTTACTGAAAACTCCTTTAGAGAGATGTCAAAAACCGAATTACAAGAGAGAGAGTTTCTCCTGAGTTGCCAGGGTTCAACAAATTGCAATTTCAGACAACCCACCACACTAAGCTAAAAAGTGTTGTCCCAAGCTTTGGCTTGGTCCAGTGAGAGCAGGTTAGTGGTTACACATGGAAAAGTTCAAAGACTAATGTGCAAACAAATGTAACCTACCTCTAGAAAAAGATAATAAACCTTTACAACTCCTCCACTAATTAGGTAGATTAACCACAAGTAGTGCAAGTTGACACAGAGACTTGTGAGTGTCATGAGTGCATGTTCCGGAATGAGGGCGCACCAGGTATCTGCTCTCTGGCAAGACCAGTGGGGATCATACAAGCTCATCAGGCACTGGCTTTAATCAACATCAGCAGTGACAATATTACATCATGGAGTAGATGAAGACTCATCTAAGAAGACCTGGAGTGTTTGTTGCCTGCTCTGCCACTTATCAGATGTTTAATTCTGGCTAAGTCTGAACATGACTTTTTAAATAGAATGGATCTAATACCTACTACAAAGAGAAGCGATGACATTAGAGGTAATTTATTACGAAATCCTTTATAAACTATAGAAACAATGCATTTTCATTTAAAGGAGATTAACTGCATACTCTCATGATACTTCTGGAAACTGTTTTACCTAAGATCAGTTTAACCCCAGAAATCTTTGGACAAATTTCTGGTTAAGAATCCCCTTTCACAGTATAGTACACAGGAGAGCCTAAACTATTTATAAATACACACCTGACTTTAAGCCTGCGTACAACAGGACAGAAAAATCAGTCTGCTTAGGAAACAAGTCCTGTTGCAAGTCACTTCCTGCTCAGCTTCATTCTGTGTTCCCTTTTCTGGTGTTTTTTTTAACTGCTCTCCCCACTGCTGTGGGTGCAGATGGGAGTCCTGCTGTCTGGTGAGCATGAGTGTGTGCCTCACGAAGCAGGGACTTCCCAGTGCAGCTCATATAAAACTGGTTTGGGGAACTGCATGTAACCTTTTGTTTGTTCTCTTCCTTGATTTTTTAAACACCAGCACTTCCAGAACTCTTGTAGATTACTGACAAGTCACTATGTAGGAGTGGTCCGTCCCCCACCACCCCGCTGACGGCCTCACTATAGCTGAAGGCAGAATTGTTCCTTGCTCCTCAGTGGAGTATTAGCTTCTTCTGAAATGGCATAGTGAAACAAGCAGAAGAGGCATCCATTCTCAGTGAATCATCTTCAGGATTAAGTAATAAGACTCACTGCTAACTTACTATTATGGAGCTCATAACAATTATTTATAATGATTAAGATTTCTAAAATTAAAGCACCAGAAGCTTTTTAGTAGACTATAAGCTGCTTTGGGGAGAAGGCTTGTCACTAGTCATCTTGGAGACCTCAGAGCCTAGCTAAAGACCTCTTCACCACCCTGCCAGATCAGTGCACTGGGTCCAGCTTGTTCTTCACATCTACCTACCAGAATCTGAGTAGATTCATGTTTCCAGTTGTATAGATGGTGGCCAGCCACTCATCTTTCTACTCTCAGGCATAGCTTTCCATTTACAAACTCAGGAATACTTTGCCTTTTTTACAGGTTAATAGTAAAAAAGAAAATGTTCCTCACTTATGCCTTATATATGAAGTCTGTGTCAGAAGTTGGCACACATTATTAACATTCTTCTTGAGTCTCAATATGGGAAAGAACCACATGTAGATAGCACGCCTTTCACATCTCACCTCTGCCTCAAAATTTGGAGTGAAAGGAGCCCTGTTTTTTTTTTTTTAGGTAAAATCTGGTAATAAAAATAATAAAATCTGGAAATAATAAAAGCCTGGTAATAATGACAGATATTTCCAGAGTGCTCCAACATGTTCATTCATAGCCTCAATCCTCAACTGCCTGCTGTCCACTATTGTGTTTCCCCAGGAACCTGTCCCCCCAGCCATCAGGCTGCTCCAAGAACAACCCTGGTTATGCTGTGCTAGTAGATAAAAAGTGGTCTCTCTTAGACCAGAAATTGCTCAAAAAATAAAGTCACCAGTTTTTATATATCAAGATGGAATCACTGAGTTCTATAGAAGACATGGGTTATCTTTGTAAATTTTGAGAAACAATGGCAAAATCTCTATAGTTACCAAAATTTTAGACCAAAGTTTTTAATTTCATGGCATGGTGATGGATATCTTACTGCTTTGCGATTAAGGAAAGTAAATACTCTGATGAAAATCTATTTAAAAAGATGATCAAATTCTAGCTAATGTCCCATTTATTTCAAGTGAGCTTTGGCACGGCCAAAAGGAACACAGCCAGTGTCCAGATCAGGCCCTGAAATGTCTGCCTTACGACGTCTTTGAAGCATCCTTCGTCTTTCATCCCTATTAAGGAGAGCGGAAGCCTGCTTTGTTTACTTCCCTGACTGCTCTTCAATCTGGAGAACGAAGAAACTCTGGTTCTAGAATTGATTCCACTGACCTCCTGTCACTTTGAGGCAATGGGCGAGGCACTCTGAGGTCTCTCGGGAGCAAACAGTCCTATTAAACTTCAACAACTGGAGGATTTCTCAGTGTCTTAGGTTTGGAGGCCCTTCCTGTGTCTTTCTAAGAGGCTCCAAGGTAGACCCAAAATCCAGTCCTATAATCAAGACATGGAAACTATACACTCTGACAGTGCCCCAAATACATGGAAATAATCATCATGCACCTTAGATATATATAAAACACTTAACAGTTTACAAAGTATCTCCGTGAATGTTATCTCAGTCCTGGGAGGAAGGGTGCCATCTCAATTTAATAGATGAAGAAACAAAGTTTAATAAGCTTTGATGGCCCAACATCTTGGTCATATAATCCTAGGATCAAGTCTCTCTTTGTTCTCTTACATAAATGCTTTCCCATGAATTCGTTATGTCAGCCTTCCCACCAGCTGGGGGAAGATACTGGTTCTGTGGGATTAGCACTGTGTTGGAGGGAGACAAACCTACCTGCTGACAAGCGAATAAGACGGGGCCGGTGGCTAACCCAAGCTTCAGATCCGCTGACGTTGGTTTGCCCATCTGGTCAGAACAGGAGGTGAAGTCCAATACATCATCTATTAGCTAGTGAGAGGAGAAAAGGAATGTGAAAAGCGCCAGCATCCCAGCACAACCATTGCTCCTGCCACTGTCCCAACTGACCACATTCTTATAAAAGCAGAACACCAACCTGAAAAGCTATGCCCACATTTTTTCCATATTGATAGGCAATCTCATGTACCACTGGGTCAGGGCAGCCTAGGACAGAGACCTGGAACAGAAAGTTGTAAAATAAGTCGCTGGCAGACAGAAGCAAGACAGCCAGCCCGGGGCTAGAAGGGTGCACACATCTATTCTCTTAAATAAGCAGCAGTGTGGCTAGATTATGTACAACCATAATACTGCTATCAGGAGACCAAACATGTACAAAGTACCTGGGTTTTTAATGAAAAGATCTCAGTCCCAGACTGTTTTCCTAAATTCTAAGAAAACTATTCTCTTCAATCCCCCCTTCTTTTACACGATAAGCCCATCTACGAGGTCAGTTCTGCTTGGTAAACCTTTCTGTCAAGCTGAAGAAACAGAAACCAGTGTATGAAATACTGGCTTCCACCACTCAGCAAATTCAGCCCAATTGTTGGCTTTATTTATTCACATTTTCCTACTGATTTAGCCCTTATTTTAGGGATGGTGTCTAACGTGATCTAGTCATACACACGATGTTGTCATAAATGTGTAAATATATGTATATGTATAATATGTAATGTACAGATATATATTTTTTCATACTATAATAGCGTCAAGTCTCATACTTCAGACACAGATAGTTTCTTCATTATCAAAGGATCTTTGCTGGTGTTACTGTTTCCGTATGTCTCAAAAGAAATAATGGGACTGTAGTAAAACTTTTTTCAGAGGGGGTAGAAACAGGACTCTTACGATTTTTTAAAACCAAAATAACTAGCTGGCACTGGCCACTTGGGTGCATTTCCTGCTGCTCTGCTAAGCATGCTAAGTAGGCCCAGCCACATTTTCAGAAAACAAAGACTGGATAAACACCAAAATGGGGGAAGGGGAGAGATGTTGTACCCTCCTGAGAGTGTAGTGACTGTCAATGAGAGAGCTGGATGGCGCTCGGGCTGCTCTCTGTAATGGCTCACTGCTTATGAAGAACCCGTCCCCCACGTCAGTCCCTACTTCTGTGGTCCTCTGGATTGAACCTTCCTTTGCTCAGGCATCAGTATGGAAAGTGGTGTGGGCACTGCAGTTAGCTTGTGAGGGTGGCTTTTATACCCATTTATGTGACCTCACTATGTTGGTGAATCTTTCTGTGCGTCAGCTTTCTCATCTGTGAAACGCTGGAGTCAAAAGCGCTTACTCATAGGGCTGCTGTGAGGAATATGTGGGATGCTACTTTTAAACTCTCAGACAAACCCAACTGAGAAACTCAACATAACTGGCCTATACTCTGCAACCTACATCAAGGTAGTATCAGGACAGAAAAACCGAGGAACGATTCCAGATTCAAAGGAACAAGAGACTCATGACAACTAAATGCAACATGAGATCCTGGACCAGAAAATACTTTTATCCCCTTTTGTTAGAAAACTATTAGGACAACGGGCAAAATGTGAATAAGGTCCACTTGTAGGTTAGGTAAAAATATTATAACCAAAAACTGAGTTCTGAGGCCTCTCTGGTGCTGCAAGGGGCTTAAGTCTCAGCACTCTAAAGCTATCAGCAGTTGCTGCAGCATGAGTTCGATCCCCAGCCAGGGAGGTGACCCACATGGCGCAGCAGACCTCTCCTGTCTCGCCTGCTGCTCCCCTCAGCAGTGTATTTCAGTCGATCTGTCTGTTTTGTTCCTGTCTCTGGTGAATCCTCTCACCCCCCGTACCTCTGACCTACACCCCAACTATTGTATGCATAAATAAAAATAAATCTTTTGAGGAAAAAAAAATAACAACCAAGTTCTGCAAATATGATCCATAAGATTCTGTGGTAGCAACTGGTAGCTTTGAAAATAAAGTTAACAAGAACAACCATTGATTCCATGCCACACCCAGCACTGGAGAAAATAGAAATTCAGAAAACAAAAACAAAAACCTGGCCAACCAACCAAAAACCAAGAGAAAAGCCAACAAGGCAGGATTACCAGAATCCGTTCTGTTCCAGGTACTGCAGGAGCCAATGGAGCTGTCAGGGCTCCCATTACCATTAGATCTTTTTTCTTTTAAGATTTATCTATCCAGGCATACAAAGCTGGGGTGCAGACCAGAGGTGCGGGGGGGGGGGGGGGTGAGAGGATTCACCACAGACAGAGCCCGGAATAAAACAGGCAGATTGACTGAAATATACTGCTGAGGGGAACAGCAGCCAAGACAGGAGAGGTCTGCTATGCCATGTGGATTGCTGCTGGCTGGTGGGGGATCGAACTTGTGCTGCAGTGGCTGGCGATAGCTTGATTGTGCTGTTTTTAACCCCTGCGCCAACAGAGAGGCCCACCATTAGATCTTTTGGGGAACAAGTCAGAGCCTTTATTAGTCAGCTGTAGAATTTATTTTGCATGACCATGTATACAAATAAATAGCCAATCACCTTTTAAGACTACTTCTGTATTCATAACAACTTCTGTATTCATAACAATCAGTGTCACATACCCTCTCCTAGATGTTAATACTATTTCCACTAAAAATAGAATGAGTGGTTAAAAAGGGGGGGTAGGGTGGAGAATGAATTATAGGCTTCTAAATTTCCTTCAAATTCTATTACAACTTGGAATTCTAATAGTTTTGTAATACTGAAACTATTTCAACTCTCCTTATCCTCTCTTTTTGGCTTCTCTAGTTTGCTTTGCATGCATTTGGTTGGAGCCAACGTGTCTTTGCATTTTAAATATCATAAGAATATAAAAATAGCAATTTTGAATATATAACATCTCTGTAATATTCCTATCCATGGCACTTAAATATAGAAACTTTTGTTCAGAGCTCTCATGCTGATTTTGCTTTATTCTGCTAACAGCTCTGGAGTTTAGGAATAAATCATGGTGTGCCTCCTAGTGGACAACATAAGACATTTCACTCAGTAAGAGTTGAGCCATGTTAATATCTACATCCGTTGTTTACTGGCTCATCTGTAAAGAATGAGGTGCTCTTAATGACTGATTACATGTGTTATCATGTCTTTGGCTTCTTAAGCAGAGGACAGTGACCACATTAAGCCTTTCCTGATGACAGGGGTGTATCTCCTTGGTCCCGTCATAGGATTCTGTCACTGGGTCATTGGTTCCAGCTGCTGCCCTGTGCCTGTGTGTCCACAGAGTGGACAGTGCCTCAGGATTTCGAAGTCAAACAGCTCCACTTCCTGCTAGCAGCAATCTCAAGCTTGCAAAATCATCAATGAGCTCCACCTAGCACCCTGGGGGGACCCAATGAGGATGGCTATCTTTTTTTAAAAAGATGTATTTATTTATGCATACAAGAGCTGGGGTTTAGGCCAGATATGCAGAGAGGTGAGAGGATTCACCAGAGACAGAGTGGGGAATAGAACAGGTGAAATACACTGAAATACACTGCTGCGGGGAACAGTGGGCAAGACAGCAGAGGTCTGCTGTGCCATGTGGATTAGCTCCTTGGCCAGGGATTGAACTCATTCTGCAGTGGCTGCCAACAGCTTCACAGTGCTGAGAATTAACCCCTTGCCCACCAAGGAGGCCCCTAGCCTGGCCATCTTTATGGAGGTTTTGGTCATCAATGACATCATGAGCAGTGAAAGATGAATGTAGTGAATTTTTGGTATCCTCTTAATATCGGTCATTCTTTTATTTAGCATTCTAGCATTTATATTTTTCATTTTCTCTTGAGAATCCACACTTGCAATTTTTTGGAAGTAAAAAAATAATAGCCCTTTTAATAAAAAGACAAAAAATGGCTGAGATTGTGGCCAACATGTTCTACATAATTCACATTCCACAGGGTTTCAATTGGATCTTTTAAGGAAGAAAATGTTATCCTTGTTCTTTTCTGGCTGACAAACATTCCTTGACACTTTTCAGAACTACACACTATTGGCAAGGGATTCTTTCACCTGAGAGGCCTGAGAAAATGAACTGTAATTATGTTAAGAGTGTATCATGAAAGTAATTTACATTTCCCTCTAGAGGTCTTTCTCTCTTATTGCTTTGGTTGCAACGACTTACATGCCCAGATTTCCTCTGCTACATCAAGTTAGGCTAAGAAATGGTTAAATGAATATTTTTATGTAGTGCACTCTTTCATTCATGAGATAGCACTGAAGACCCCATGTTTTAATTTACAGATTAAAGAGAACACTGATTTTTATGAAAAGGTAATGATACGGAGAATGGATAGGTGAGGGAAAGAAAAAGTTATGGTTCACACTCAGTTACTGATAACAAGCAGAAAAACAGCTTGTGCATATTTCACATACAAATCCTAGGGGGATCTATTACTCATAAAAGGGGACACAGAACACTAGTACAATCTCATAGGTATTTTCTCCAAAATAAATATATTTAAGACCATAGCACTTTATAACTTTTAAAAGGTAAAATGTCAGAAAGAGTATGTGTGACGACTCTCAGGGGGGTAATTATAATTTATTACTCAATATATAATTTGGAAATTAATTTGGGGAGAATATTATTTTGATTCAATTATTGGAAGAAAAGATGCCAAGTTAATGTATGAATAGCAAAAGAAGACAGCAAAAATGAAAACCACAGAAGTTCTCTGTAGTTTGAGGACATAATTCTTTTTTCAATGACCTCCTGGGACTTTAGTGGAATTTTTCCTAGAGGAACTAGCCCCCAAGAAAGAGCTGTGAGGCTTTTTTTTTTTTTTTTTTTTAACTTGAAAAAAGACAGAACGTACATACTGCTTTACAACTGTTGGCAATCAGACTTGCAGTCTTCTTGAAGGTCTTTTCAAGGTAGTGGGCAAATCTTTCATTCTCATTTTCTTTTGACCCTAGTTGGAGAAATTCACCTATAAAGAAGGAAAGGGGCCATTTGAGATATGGTTTATCTCCTGACTAAATACTAAGAATGAATGGAAAAAATAAAAATCAGAATTAACCTACCACGCACCAGGTCTTCAATAACTTGGGTTAAAATAGAAATAACAGTTGTGTTTCCAATTCGTGCCAGAGCCATTGATGCTGCAGAAAGAATTAAATCTCCAGCAAGAACAGCCTGAAAAATAGAAAAAAAAAATTTCAGTGTCAAGCATCAGAGTAATGGAGGCAGTAAGTTGACTTAGGAGATAGGAAAATGGGGTGACATGGGACACAATTTTTACCCCTTTTTCTTCCTCAGCAGAATTGCATAACAGTCAGTTACAGATTTGAAACATTGTTTGGTGAATTGGATTGGCTCTCAGAGATCCCTGGCTGGGGATTGAACTCGTGCTGCAGAGGCTGTGGATAGCTTCACAGTGCTGTGCTTAACCCCTTGTGTCACTAGGGAGGCCCTACACACTTTTTTCAATGAAAACTAAGCTAAGGAATCTTGGCTCTTAAATTGAATGCTCTTTGCACTAACTTATCTTAGCCCTCATTTCATTGAACACTAAATAATCAATATTTTTCCATCTTCTTTAGAGTAATAGTAGTTACCTATGCTGTCTTTGCAACTAATTATGAATTATTCATAATTAAATTTATGCTCAAATCAAATATACTACCTATTTAAAGATATGCATAGGTGTTGTTTTACAGTAATTAGTTCTAAATGCTAGATTTCACCAACAACAATGTTCGAAGTCGTTAATTCATATTCAACAACAATCACATTTCAAGTTCCTATTGTGTCTGTTAATTCTCTAGGATCTAAAATTAGTGATGTTCAATATGTTTACCAATTAATCATATTGTAACATATATCAGATCTTGATAAATACATGTATAAAGTCACTGTATATATTATGATACACAAGCACACACAGATCCATCCATCTCCACCCCTTGCTTCATCAGGGGTTAGGATCTGCACACTTTCCTTTTCCTCTGGCCTCAAGGATCCTAGAGTCCAAGAGGCCCCAGCATCTAGAACTGAAGCCGCATAACTGTGGATGGCTGGGGTGGCGGTGGGGAGGCGGGGGAGCGTGATTTAAAGGAATGGCAGGAGGGGGAGATGGAGGGACCCTGTCGGCACTGCTGCAATTGGGCAGAACAATTAATCGTGGTGCGTCAGCTGTGGACACGCCTCTTTCCAAAAGGTCTGTTCATCTTAATTCTGATTTGCTCAACTTCAACCCCATTCTTCAATCCATGATTTAAATATCTTCAAACAAAATTATCATTGCTGCATGCCCTTTTCAAGAAATACCAATAAAATGTGGAAATATGCTTTAAAATACACTTATATGAACCAACTTCGATTATAGAGCCTCTGTTTACACATTTTTTTTTTTAGTTTTTATTTCTTGTCTTGACACTCTTGCATGCAGTCACTAAGTAGTTCAAGAGTTAAACTGGACCTGAATAATCAGAGTCCAAAAATAAAATGCATGATTCCTCATGAAAGTCTTTTTGGATAACTGCAAAATTCCTTTCCTTTAACCAAGAAGAATTCTATATAAAACCATGAATAATCAGAAATACTGAGTTTACTCTTCCATGGCTTTATGATGAAATATCTGAATACAGGCAAGATATGAATACTATTTTGAAAGTTGGAAGACATGTGAAGAAGTATATTTTACTTTTTACTGAGACAAATCTGCAAAAAAAAAAAAATGCAACCCAAAGAGCATGTGATTTAGTGAGAGGTCATAAAAATGAGAAGTCATACCTTCTTTTCACCCCAGATCTTATTAACTGTATGTTTTCCTCTTCGAGAATTTGCATCATCAATAACGTCGTCATGAACCAGACTAGCAGTGTGGATCATTTCTGCAATTAAGGCTACGGAGCGCTGGTTGGCTTGCACATCTCTAGTTAACAGAAAGCAATGCTTTTTAACAGACACTCCGCCTATAACCTTCTCAGCAATCATCTTGTGAAAACTGGACATCGAATCTAGGATAAAGAATTTTATTTCTCTAAGAGAAACTGTATAAACACTTTGGCTTCCCTACAGAGCTGCTTTCATCACTTGGAAAACATTTTAAAAATGTGTAAGTGGCATGTTTAAAACCATGCCAACATTATGTTTTATGGACACCACATTAAGAAGTAAATTTGCAAAGCAAGTGAACAAGACAAAACAAAAACAGATTCTTAGATCTAGAGAGTAGATTCTCTATATGGTCACTGTAGGGAAGGGGTGAGGGGGGATTGGGTAAAGGGAGTCAACCTTACGTTGGTGGATGGAAACTAGACTTCTGGGGGTTATCACGAGGTAGTGGACACAGATGTTGAGGTGTAATACTATACACCTAAAACTTTTACAATGTTATAAACCAATGAATGTTACCTCAATAAAAACTCATTTTAAAAAAAGTAATAGAATTTGTATGATTAACAGCAAAAAGAGAAACATCTCAAGTCTGGCCAGCAGGTTGAAGAGTCATCTTCATTTCTTATGATAGTGGTCTTGGTATTTGTCCTGTTTACAGTTAGGCTACAGTTAAATTTCAGGTGTGGATGGAGAAATGAGGTGATAAGAATTCTAAAAAACTGTATTAAAGAACCAATAGTCACTATGTTCAAAACTTTTAATACTCTCTTGAATATGTATTATGGACACCTTAATAACTAAGGTAGAATTTTTATATAAACTTTCTTATAGTTTGCATTTAACCTTCAGAAATTTATAGTTTCTTTGTAATCGTCATTATCACCATCACCAGCTAAGAGAATTTCCTAAAACTGAATGTCAAGAAAATTAAACTGGGGAAATAACTGAATTTTTTGAATCTAAAATATCCCAGACTTAAACATGCTAATTGAATGTTTGACTTATTCCAGTAGCTTACTTTTCAAATATCATCAAGTTCTCTCTTAGAGGGGAGAGAAGAGGGATACTGAAATATGTGACTTTTCCTTTAGAAAGTATCTTTCAATCTTGCTTTAAATATAATTTCAAATATGGTACTTTGCTGGCTCCTCTCTCCTAAGGTCCTAGAACTAAACCATGGAACCTTCTAATTGCTTTTAGCTTGGAAATCAATTAGAAAGTGTCGCTCATCGTTTATTAATATTGTTTATTTTTATTAATTGTAATTACAATTATAATGGTTCTAAATACTTCCAGACCACAACATGTTTGAAAAGGGAGAAGGTAAAGTAATGGAGGGCAGGGACACATCATCCTATAAAACTACTTTACAATCAGTCAGTCAGTCAAGTTAGTCAGTCAACCAACCAACCAATCAAACCACTTTGATAAATGAGAAAATGAAGGTTCAGATGGTTTCTAAGAGTCTCTTCTGGAGCCTCCCTGGTGGCGCAGCGGTTGAGCCCTGGGCTGTGAAGCTGCCCGCAGCCTCTGCAGCGCCAGTTCGATCCCTGGCCACTGGCGAGGGACCCATAGTGCACAGACCTCTCCTGCTGCTCCCGCTGCTCCCCTCAGCAGTGTATTTCGTCACTCTGTCTGTTCTGCTCCCCACTCTGGCTCTGGTGAATTCTCTCACCCTCCTGCGATTCTGACTGTACCCATTGCTTGTATAAATAAATAAATAAATAAATCTTTCAGAAAAAAACACAAAAGAGTCTGTTCTAAGTCCCTCAGTGATATACTCTGGTTTCTCTTCAGATCGTATAAATCTTTCGCCTTTTACTAAGTCCCTCAGCTGAGACACTCATAGACCAAGGAAGCTTCTTTGGGTGAGTTTATTGAGTCCTATCTTATTTGAGGTGCAGACATAGGAACACACATTGAGTTCTGTGTCAGCAGAAGGGGTTCCTGCTGGGAAGCCACAGTAAAATGGCAGCACTCACCGCCACACGAGAGTTCGTTTGTTTAGTAATCGGAAGATATTAAAACAACGATGCCTTAAGTTAATCTGAAAATGCTGGCCAATGGATTACCTTGGTTCAGACAAACGAGGAAAGCAAATACTAAATGTGGTTTCACTTAACAAGAGACTAAGAGAAGGCTCCATTATTCCCACATCTATAAAAACTGTACAAAGAACAGAGTTCTCAAGTGGCACAAAAAGGCTCTATTTCTGCTCCAAAATGTTCTTGTTTGTCTCTTCTGACAATTCTAAAAATAAGCACTTGATTTTGCTTGTTAGAATGCTGACAAGCTTACTGTTTCCCGCCCCATGTCCACCCCGCTATCAATACTCTTGAAAATAGACTGAGGCCCCAAATATCCTGAATCAGAGCTTCTATGGGTGAGGCTCAGTAATCTGCTAGATTACTGAGATGCTAGATGATCCTGATACAGTTTGGGGAATACTGCTCACCCAATGGGGGGGTATTCATTTGATTCACGTTAAGCCAGAGGAAGCTTTCCCCAGGAAGGGTTTCAGCTCAAGCTCAGCCTTTGCTAACCCACTGCTGCATTGCCTGTAAACCACAGGCAAAGGGAACGAAGATACTGTCCTAAGTTGATCTGAAATGGGGAGGTCAGTTCAGAGGTCTTGTGCTGGTGACCCCCAACATCTCTTCACAACCCAGGAGCAGAAAGGCTCACCTGCTCTAAACAGCACACAGATGGGGTTCTGTTAGCTTCCATGGCTGGTCTAAGAAATGATCACAGCCATGGTGGTTTAAAACAAATGTGATTCTGGGGCCTCCCTGGTGGCCCACATAAGGGGTTAAGCACTGCACTATGAAGCAATCTGCAGACTCTGCAGCATGAGTTCGATCCCAGGCTGGGCAAGCACATGGCAAAGCAGACTCTCTTGCCTCACCCGCTGCTCCCCTCAGTCAGTCTGCCTGTTCTGCTCTCCACTCTGTCTCTAGTGAATACTCTCACCCCCCGCATCTCTGGCCTGTACCCCAGCTCTTGTTTGCATAAATAACAAAATAT
Source organism: Talpa europaea (assembly GCF_964194135.1). Classification (NCBI taxonomy): domain Eukaryota; kingdom Metazoa; phylum Chordata; class Mammalia; order Eulipotyphla; family Talpidae; genus Talpa; species Talpa europaea. The sequence goes on from NC_140082.1 coordinate 20,398,190, forward strand.
AAATCTAAAAAAATGGGATTCTCCCAGTTCTTGAGGTGAGAATCTGAAGCTTCCCTGGATTGAAGTCAGATGTCAGCATGGCTACGCTCCCTCTGGAGGCTCTCAGGAAACCCTCTCCTCACATCTCCCAGATTCATCTGGCTGTTGGCAGGCCTTGACTCGGGCCCACCTCTTCAATCGCCAAACAGCCACCTTCAAACCCCACTCCACCTTCACACCACCTTCTCCTGTGTGAGTGCCAGTGACCCTTGGCCTCTCCACAGGGACACAAATAATTGCACTTAGGGTGGTGGGGTTGTCTTGGGACACACACAGCTGGCGTGCTGCGCCCAGTTGGCATGCTGCCTATTTTAAATTGCAGGAAACTGAGGGGTAGGAGATCCTAGAATGCTACTTTTTTGCCCAGTTATCTATCTCCTTAAAAGGAGGGGGGAAAAATTCTGTAGTGGTCCTAGAGGCAAGAGAGGGTCTTATCACCCCAGATGAGGGCTTCCAAAGTCTGTTTTTGATGTATATTTAGATAAACCCTGCAAAATTCCTTTTCTTTAAATTGCGAAGTTTTCTTCTTTTTTCCCCTCCTAAATTTATTGCCCCCTTTCTAGAGACTATGTAACCTCAATGGACTGGCCAAGTGACAGGTTCCATTGGTCTGTGTCTGGGCCTCCATGGCTAAAGTTTGCCTTCTCTCTTAATCTCGTGTCAGCTATTGTCCAGCTGTACCTAGAAGGACACGGGAAGATTTAGTTTCTTCCCCAACTGGGCCCACAAGACAATGCAGGATAATTTCCTCCTTCTAGACCTGTAACTTAATCACATCTACAAAAATCCTCTTTTTTTGGCTCTATAAGGTAAAATTCACAGGTTTTAGGGGGCCATTTTTCAGCCTTATTTTCACTAGCCTCTTCTGTTGATGCTCAGATGTTTCCCTTTCAGTAATCCACTTTTTGCAATACCTGCCGAAAATCTTGTTTGCCCTTATTATTGATACCACCTTGAAGTGTCTCACAGTGGTCCTGAAGTTGAATGTGTGGCACTGTAGTAGTTTCTGAACACCTCTTATCTCTGCTTCTCATCTCTGGCCTCAGATTTCAGTTCCCTGGCCTTTGTCTCTGGCCACTGTGACTTGTTCCCTTTCCTTGCTCTCCTTACTGGTGCACTGGGGATCCTACTGGCAGGACATCAAAGAGGTCTTCCATTTAAGGAATGGCAGGGGGCAGGTGGGATGCCTGGAGCTCAAAGTTGCTTACCAGATCCTTATCCTGGGCACGGGCCATTCAGGTTTATAAACCCAAACAACCACACTAAGCTCAGAGTGAAGTCTATCTCTCGTGGTATAAATGGCAGTTTTAAGCTTGATCCTGACAGGCAAAAATATATTAGCAGTTTTTTAAATTCACACGAGTTGACAACTGAGAGCAACAAATCTCACATATTTCGTATTTATGTCCAGATAGAACGGATGTCTTCAAAGCTGCATCGTAAATGATGCAGGGTTCACGACATTATTTTCTTGCCACTGAAAAAACAAGCAGACATTTCAAAATCTTTGGATATGTGGCGAGCAGTCCATCAAGACAACACCTCAGACCTGCCACTCACTGGGAAGCTATGATGCTGCAGAACAAGACAGTCTTCAGGTTTTTTAAAGCGGGCTTGGGAATGAAAGTGCAGAAGCTGATTCCTTCAGTGCTGGAATAAGCCTGCTGCTGGAGTGGTGGTTGCTGGGAGGGTGCAGGAGGCACGTCACGCCTCCTTGCTCTCAGCATTCTTATGCTTGAGCTTGAACTCGTGAATGAAATGGACAACCATCTGGTCACTGACTTCTACCTACTCAGTAGACATCCCTTATTAAAAACTTTAAGATCCATTTCAGTAATGAATCTGGACACATCAAAAGTGCCATCTCTTGTGTTCAAGACAAAACATCTCCTTTGCAACAATCCTCCTGACTGGATATCAACAGCAATAGTGGGGCAGTGACTTGGAAAACGCAGAACCCAGGAATAGTTCTAGATTTGTTTGGGCCTGACCCTAGAAATCACTGAAATGAGCCGGTGCTGTAATGACTATTTTATTATATTCTTTCCAGGGTTGGCTTTTATAATTCCCTTTGTCTTTATGAGAATCATAAAAGTCACCTCCTCTGAATATAAGATTTTTTAAATTGCACCTGGACTCTTTTTTTTTTTTCAAACAATTTAATTTTATTTATGTATGCATATAAGAACTGAGGTATAGGCCAGAGGTGCAGAGGGTGAAAGGATTCACTAGAGACAGAGCAGGGAGCAGAACAGGCAGATCTACTGAAATACACTGCTGAGGGGAGCAGCGGGCAAGGCAGGAGAGGTCTGCTGTGCCACATGGGTAGCTCCCTGGCTGGGGATCGAACTCATGTTGCAGTGATTGCTGATAGCTTGATAGTGCTAAGACTTAATCCTATGCACCACCAGAAAGGCCCCGTACTTAGACTCTTAACCTATTATTTAATGTGAAAACTGTACCTTACAATTTGTACCAACTAATCAAATGCCTGGCTTTGTAAACTAGACTAATGGGGATCAATATTTACTTGACTATCTGCACAATCAGGATAACAGAAGTGTGTCCAATGTGACCTGAGCAGTCCTGTTACCCTGACTGTTACACTCATCCCCCTTTCCAGTGCGGGAAGATCTCCATGAGAGTAGATGGTGCCAGGATCACTGAGTAGGTCCCTTCAACAAGGATGCTGAGCAGGATGCGTGCCATGTTTGAGAGAGATGTGCACACAATGATTACGCTATGCTCAGGGGTTGAGCTATTTTGTAGAAGTCCATTTATTGTGAAGCTAATTCTTGATCTTGAACTTTTGCTAAGTCCTGACCTACAGTTAGCCTGAGTTGTGCTGAACTCTGCCACAGGCTAGGTGTTCTGGAAAGCAGACTCTTACGTTGAAAGTACAAGATCTACTTAGGAGTGGCCCCTGGGATCAATACCCCAGGGAAGGCGAGGTGCAAACAGGACTGGAGAAGCTTCTGTACTGCAGGCCCCGCCATAGCCTCGACCACCTGTGGAGCTAGTGCAGCCCTTCACTGATCAGCCCTGGGTGAGGGCTGCCTGTGGAAGGGGCGCCGCCTCTGAAAATTTTCTGCAGCCGAAGCAGCCCATGCAGGGGCTGAGAATGGAAGGCTCCTTATCAACAGCACCAGGCACAGCAGCTCGGCAGGGGCCTGGAAGCACACCTGAGGCCCCGCGACTTTTAGGACCCTCCAGTCAGTCACCTGCCGTGTGCATCCCCACTCTGCCCACCCAGGGAGAGTGGCTTCAGGACATGGAGAGAAAAAAAAGGCTAGGTCTTAAGGTATTCCGGACCATATTACCCATTGAGGATATAGTCTAAGCCATGGTACTCCTTCCCAGAAAAATGAAAACAGACAAAAAATTGTGCAGACAATTCTAAGGAACTCATAGGCTCCTATGTCTCCCACGGACACCAAGCTAAGAACATTTAATGGAAAAACCTGAAAAGCTTAATAAAGGAAAGAGAAAAAAGGCAGCAAGAGGTGGTTTTCTACCCTCTTTATTAAGGTATCTGTTCTATTCTGTTTTATAAACCCCCGTCGAGGGTTACTGTTAACTAATTTAATACACATCTCACAAGCAAGAAACCCATGTCTTATAAGCCTCATAGGAGTCACTATACCTGACCGCCAAGGGATAAAATGGGCCTCTCAAACCCAGCCTCATCAGCAAATAAGCAAGTGAAGTACTGGAGGCGCCGCCGGTGGTACTGGTTAGAGGTGAAGGTTGCACCTGAAATATTAGTGATCTTTCCCTTAAATCTAAATCTTTTTCAGCAACCAAAACCCGCTCTCCAAAGCTCTTCCTTGTTCCCCACCTTCTTCCTTCCCTACCTAGCTCTGGTTTTCACTAACCAAAAGAAATCTGAAGAGGATTTTTGCTTTTATGACAAAAGGCAAAAATCAGAAATAACATCCTGCGTCTGCCCTGCAGTGATCACACGGGCAGCCACAGGCAGCCCTGCAGACCCTACCCCGGGAGCTGCTTTCTAGAGGTTGTTGATGGCACTGCTCCTGCTTTTCTGTATGTTGGTGTTATTTTAGATTTTATGTGTATTTGGTAGGTTATTTTGAGGGTCCCGGCATTCTCAAAAATATTTCCATATTAAGTAACGGTAATTGCTTCCTTGCCACATGCCATGTCAGCTACGAAGGGTTTTACAGAAACCCTCTGCTTTCAGAGCCAGGGAACCTGTATTCTCAAGAAGATGGCACACAGGGAGTAACACTGCCCTCCTGCACGCCACGATCTCGACTCTCCCCCAGGGCTTGACCCTGCCTCTAATACGCAATGCTGCCAGCCCTTCCAGAGAATAAAACAGACATAAAATGTCCCTGCAGAAGGGAGCAGTGATCTTACTTTTTAAACCAGCGATGCCTTTTCTTATGTTGTCCCATGTTTTCTGCCACTAACAGTTTCTGGTTTCAACAGGGCAAAGGGAAAAAAACTTTCTACCATGGGGGTAACAGCTGACAGGGCTGGAAGCAATGCAAAATTTTTCCTTCCCACCATATTTCTGAGTGTGGGATCCAGGATGAAGAGGATTATGTCTTCATCCCAGATATTAAAAATATAAACACACACGCTCTTTAGATCAGTGGTTCTCAAAGAGGGCTGATCTTGCTCCCCGGGGGGCATTTGGGAATGTCTGCAGACATTTTTGGTGTCATCAGCTGGGGTATGTGTGGGGCAGGGCACAACGGGCACTGAGCGGGCAGAGGCCAGAGATGCTGCTCAACATTGCACAACACCTGGGCGGTGCCATGACAGTGAATGATTGGTCCCCAAATATGAGTAGTGCCCAGGCCGAGAAACCCTGCTGGGGCCACGGGAGATGTAGTTCAAGTGTGGGTCGGAGAGGATGATGACGATGACTACACGCAGCAGGGTAAGTCCTTCCTCCTTTTCGGATTTCCATTAATCTTAAAGCGTTGCAGTTACTTTAATATTTCAAAACATAAAAGTGGAGGATAGTCAAAATGTCTTCTTTTAAGAAGACTTCCCTTTGGCAGGCCTGAAAAGGTCACGGCAGGCCCTGGGGTGTGGTGCCTGAATCGTGGCCGGAACACATGACTTTATCACAAATGACCTTTGGACTAACTGCTGGCTGCAGAGAAGGGTTCCGTGCATGCACCCCCCACCCCCTCAATATTCTTATTCCCAAACAAGAACACTAGTGTGGCTTTTCACATTCTTTCTAAAAAACCTATCTGGAACTGATGTTGTTCTTCCATGAACATTAACAAGCTTGAAGGGCAAGACACACAGCAGATTCCAGAGCCACTTTAGTGACGCCAAGTCTGAAACTACTCACCGCGAAGTGGCTTCTTAGACAAGCTACTTCTAAGATAGAAAACGAAATGGAAACCTTGGGACGGAAGATTTTCCAAATGTGAAAAATGACAGGGGCCTCCCCTGGTGGCGCAGCGGTTGAGCACTGGGCTGCGAAGCTGCCTGCAGCCTCAGCAGCGCCGGTTGGATCCCTGGCCACCGGCGAGGGTCCCACATGGAGCGCAGACCTCCTGTCGCGTTCGCTGCTCCCCTCAGCAGTGTGTTTCGTCAGTCTGCCTGTTCTGTTCCCTGCTCTGGCTCTGGTGAATTCTCTCACCCTCCCGCGCTTCTGACTGTACCCAGTGCTTGTGTATATAAATAAATAAACCTTAAAAAAAAAAAAAAGTGAAAAATGACAGAGGAGCAAAAGCAAATAACTCACCGGGAGTTATTATGATGACTATTGCACGCTCGGGCCATTAGCACCACAATAATTGGTCGGAAGGCTTTTCCTTTTCCATCAAAGTAGTATTCAGACATTTCCTTAAGTTCTGTTGTAGATATGAATAGTTCCTGAAATAAAGTTTCTCTGTGTCAAGATGGCAATATATTGCACAAAAAGTCAACAGTGCTTCTTTTACAAAACTTTATTTGATTTCAGTCAATTGAGAAACTCAACACTTGGCTGCAAAATGTCCCAACATTGTACAGCAACAAACCTGGCTGCCCTGTGCTGGGCCACAGGTGATGACTGGCTTGGCCTCTGCCACCTAAGCGCTGGGGTAGGCACTGCCTCCTACTCCCTGTGCCTCCGAGACAGCGGTAGGGGAGGAAAGCACAAGGTGAATCCAGGGATTCTGAGTCAGTGGCAGCTGGACAAACAGGGGCTTAGAAGATGGAGAGAGTATGGGGGCAGTGGCTGCTGAGCCAAAGAAGCAGGAGGTCAAGGGGCATTGAGGTAAGACAGCCAAGCTGTGTTTTGGGGCCAAAAGAGAGATAAGATGCTACCAGAGAGAAGCAAGGTTCAATAAGTCAGGCTCAACCATTATTTAACAGACATGTCAAAAGTTTAAAAGGAAGCGCGAGATGTCATATATTAAATACATTCAAAGTTTAGAGAAGGAAAAGAAGGGTGTGGATGAGCAAAAGCAAACATTTCATGGAGGAGAAAAGTTTTGACATGGGATTAAAAGAGAAGCAGGATTTTGATGTGTGAAGAGGGGGAAGCTTCCAGATAGTTGGATCTGCCTCTGCAGGATTTGATAGAATGAATCAGAGCTGATCCCTGAAGTAGTGGGAGCTCAGCCAGGCTCTGGTGAACACAGCATAGGGGATCAGTCGTAACTCACTCAGTTATCAACTGAGTGTCAAACATGGCTATACACACGGAGGTTACAAAGATAAATAAGACTGCTCCCTGCCTGCAGGAGCTCACTCCGGAGGGAAGAGGGAACACAAGAGCAAACAACACGATGGTCCTGCCATGGCTACCCTCGAACACCAAGGGGGTGCCTCTGGGAGGAGGGGAAGGGTGACAGGGCAACAGAAACGGGGTGGCCTGACCGAGGGTTGTGGGGACTGAAAGCAAGAGACAAGTCAGGATGATACAGAGGGAATGGAAGAGACTTTGGAAGTCCCAGAGCGGTACCTTCAATGAATAGGAAAGACAAGAGAAAAAACAATTTAGTAGGGGAGGCAGACTTTCAGGTAAGTTTGAGATAGTCAGGGACAGTCAGTGGAGTGGCCCAGCCAGCAGTTAGATATATGGTTTTAGGAGAGACAATTCAACGTGGAATAGAAATATTATCTGGGAGTCCTAAGTACGGAAACAGGGAAACTGGGGGGCCTGGGGGGGGGGGGGGGGGAGAGAGAATGCACGCTGATAGAATCCTAAGATATGGCAAAGTTAAAGGAAGTGGGACAGAGGTAACTAAGAGGACCCCAGTACAGTCTAAAATTTGGAGAGTGGAGTACAGAAGCCAGGGTTTCCTGGGGGCAGGGAGAGTGGTCAATAGTGTCAAATGTTCAGAAACATCACAGGAGGTAAAAACCTAGTATCCACTGGTGAGCAGAAGGAAGCCACTGATGACCTGGGCAACTTCAGTTTCGGAGACGAGGCTGGAAAGGACGCCACGGTGCGGCGCTGGCACAGGTGTGAAGGGGCCCAGACAGAGGAAGAGACAACGGGAGTGGAAGGGCAGGCGCGGGACACAGGGCCAAGGAATGCACCTTTACAAGATGAACACGGAGAAACTGGAGTACGCAGAAGGGATCCAAGAGAGACAACGAGGAGGAGACGTCTGCAGAGAGAGGAGAGGAAGAGGCAACTGCTGGAGTAGCTCCCCAGGCTCGGAGCAGGAGGCAAAGGGGGCGCGAGTTCACTGGAGGAAGGGACACATTCACTCCCCGGAGGGAAGGAGGTGAGATAAGCCATACACGGTGACAAAGCAGGCAGTGAGGGAGTTCCCCTTTCAGGCCCTCCACTTTGTGGAGTTGCTGTGAAAATAGAAGAGCTGGGTAGGGGCTCAGAAGGTAAGTGGAAAACCTTGGAAGGGGAAGAAAGCTGATGAGAGGTGAGTTTTTCCTATTGCCAACCTGCAATGACTTCTCTCTGGATGGCAACATGTACGGCAGGGCCCTGCAGCTGTTGCTCAAGAAACATTTGACACTTGACAAGTGCGAATGCAGCTTGCAAGGGCGCCATGCAGGTCCGTGGCAGGTTTTTCATAGTTCTAAGAAACCAACTTCCCTGCATCACCAGAAGTACCTTACCTTTCTAATGTCCTCATACAGACCTTTCAAGTCTCGCCAACCAAGTTTAAAAGGATCAGTGTATTTCTCACCACTTCGTGTTTTACTACAACAGCACACTGATGATGTTGTGTGATGGAATCTGGGACAAGCGAGAATGCACACGGTGTAAGTTGGAAGGTTGTTTTACTAGGTGAGATAACTTCACTTTTAAGTAGGAATAACAGACAACACACATACACATTTATGCTCAGGTAATGGAAAAATTTAAGTCCAGATACTGGCTGGAAATTAAGCATGAATCCAAAAGGGTTATTATTATTTAGAAAAATGCACAGAATTCTGTTTTTTTTGCAAAATGACACATCAATTGTTCCTTTTTATAACCAGGACTCTGAGAACTCAGAAAATCAAAGAAAGACTAATCTATATACATTGTATTCTGAGTCGAGTTTAAATTTTATTATGTCCCCATCTTTTGTTAAAGCAGAGATCAGACAGAACAGAGATTGTGGCCCTTAGTTAACAACATATTATATTGGCTGGACTAGTCCCACAACAATTTAGAATTTTTCTGACAACATGATCAATAGGGCTAGAAGCTATAATATGGATTACAAACTTACCGTGATATACTATATACATTTGGAAAGGCAGATGTTAAACTTCTCACAAGATTAAAATAGGATATCTATAAAATGAAAGTAAAAAGAAACATGTAAGTGTATATTCATAAAACACTTATAACACTGGATAAATAAAAACTACAATTCACAATACAAATCTAATTAACTTATTTTAATAAAATATAATAAATATATTTAATAATTTAATAAATATAATTTAATGAAATATTTTAATAAAAATAGATTAGATCATTTATAATCCACTTTATATAATCTATATCTTTATTTCAATGATTTACAAGTAGATTCCAAACTTCAGAAAAATGATAATTAAAAGGTTTAGCCACAGGGCAGCATAATTGTTAAAAGCACAATCTTTAGAAGAGAGATCTCGGCTCAAATTCCAGCATTTTCTGTTTGTGTTATATTGTGACATCTTTCTGATAACACCTACTCATGGAGAGATACCAAGATTAATTTGGAAAACTGTGTGTAAGGTGCTGTATTCCGTTAATACCGCTTCTATTCAACCAAGCTATTTTTTTGTTTTAAGAGTAAGGACCTTGGGCCAGTGGTTCCAAAGTGAGGTTAGAGGCACTCAGAAGAGTGGTGCAGTCTTGGGAGGGTGCTGGAAGGCTGCACTTGTCACTACTGGTTGGAGCAACGAGCACTTTCCAGTTCTGAATTTGTTCCCTGCCTGTCACATTCCCCCTGAAAGCCAACCCTGCATTCCATTACTATTTTAAAAAAGAGAAACTGTTGAGAAAAAAAAAAAAAAAAATCAAAGACTTACAAGTGATTTGGCCCTAGTGTTGTCCCAGTACAAGATTTTTTAACACTAGTAAAAAAGAAATCAGAAGAATGTGCTAGTGGGAACTGGGAGAGGTCACCCCAAGATATGCCAAAATGACACATCATTTTGAAGTTGCTTGAGGAACAGCTGAAGCAGGAAATTCTACCTCCAGCCCCTCCTAAAACCAGGAAATAAATCTCAGGTGTGAAGGGTGCCCTTTGACTGGGAGGGAGAAGGCATCTATCTCATTGCCAGAGGGGGCTCTCACAGTCTCTTATGTGTGAATTAACTGCTGAATTCCTCACTAAATTAGCATTCAACTTAAAAAATTCCTTGTGCTGTAAATTCCTCACATAGTTACTGCTTTTTGGTCTTAAAAGGCATATACACTGGGTATGTTGGCCACTTTCCCCAGATGCCACAATCACATGGCACCTGCATGCATATGAAATTAAAGTGGTCTTTTTCTCCTGTTAATCTGTCTTGTGTCAATACAATTCTTTTCCAGCAATAAGGGCCTATAAGGGGAGAGGAAGGTTTTTCTTCTGTAGCGGTACAAGCATTAGGTGGCACAGCAGTGTCACAGTCAGATCTGGAGTTACAATTGCTTTGCCCCCCAAGGATTGGGCTTAAGAGACTCAAAGTACCAAAACATGCCTGAGGCAGACTCCGGAAGGCTAATGCACTACTTTATAATAAAAACATGACAGAGGAACAGAAGTATAGGCATTGGCATCCTCAGAGCAGGTCCTCCTGGTGATCAAGGTCAGGGCTGGAAGCCATGGAGCATATATTCTCTCTAGGAAAGTACCCTTTCCATGGCTGAGAAAGTTGCTTGTGGCCATGGATCAAAAAAAAGGGGCATCAAAGCTGATGGATGCATGCATCTCTTCAAATATTACCCTCATCTGCTGTACTGGAAATATTTGAAATCTAGCCAGGACAGTAATGAAACGGATCCCAGCCAAGCCTGGGATCCTATCCCATAGGTGCTGGCGCCTATCATCTCTCCTTACAGCCTAGTCTGCCCAGTAGCCCAGCTGCCCCTCTTTCTCCAGATGTCCTCAAAGGGTGTACTTACAGGTTGTTCAACCTAATGATTTTTCAATTTTATAATGGGTAAAAGTGATATGTATTCAATAGATACATACTTCAAATTTTGAATTAGGGTATTGTTTTTCGCTTTCAGTAGTTTTCAAATGTCTCAATTCTATGAGACATTCAACTTCATTACAAAGTAGACCTTTGCATTAGGTAATTTTGCCCAGCTGCCGGCTATGTCCTGAGCATATTTCAGGCAGACGAGGCTACTTTAATATTTATGATGGCTTTATGGTGGACCCCCATCCTAAGTCAAGAGCGCTATGTATATTGTTAAGTCCAGATATACACCTGCTTTGATAGCCAGACATTTATAAATGCTGCATGTTTCATATTAGTAAAAGGTGTTGCCGGATATACGTGGAAATATAATGTGTAGCAAATGGACTAAAAGAGAAAAGTGCTAAAAACAAATAGACTTAAAAAATGAGCCTTGCAGATGAAGTGAACAGTCACACACAGTGACTGTGTCCAGAGAATCTCTAAAAAGGACAGTGAGTCTGGGCCTCCCTGGGGCGCAAGGGGTTAAGACACAACCTATGAAGCTATCAGCAGCCACTGTGGCATGAGTTCGATCCCCAGCCAGGGAGCAACCCACAGGGCGCAGCAGACCTCTCCTGACTCGCCCACTGCTCCCCTCAGCAGTGTATTTCAGTAGATCTGCCTGTTCCGTTTCCCACTCTGGCTCTGGTGACTCCTCTCACTCTCCAGCACTCCTGGTCCACACCCCAGTTCTTGTATGCATAAATAAATCTTTTAAAAAAGGACAATGTGTCCATAGATTTTGCTCAGTTATGCCAAACGGCAAGGGCCAGCCCCCAACACAGCACAGTGAGAATTCCTCACTACCAAGCCCTGGAAGACTCACAGAAATACAAAAACATGTCCATTTACAGGGGCTAAACTGACCAGAAAGGGCAAAAATGGGGGCTGGGCCCAAAGGCAGCAGGGTTGAGCGTCAAGAGTCAAGGTGAGTGCTGAGAATCTGACTTTACTTCCATAAACCAAAGGTCAAGGTAAAGAGCGCGCTGTCTTCACTCACGACATCCAGTGTCCTTCTACTGCTCCGAGGTCCGCTCGTCCCCAAAGCACCGAGTCCAGGGCTGTAACCCAGGCCCTCGGCATCACTCCTGCGCTCTCCGCAAGTCCTTTCCCGACCAAAGGCCATCCGGATCTTTCATAATAAGCCTGAGCGCCCCCCCCCCTTTCACTCTGAAATTCTAGTTACAACGAGTCCTTCCAAAGCCCTGGCTGCAAGGCGAAAGACTGTAACCTCCAGGCCCCGGGGGACAACCTGACCACTCCTCCTGGGAGTCCCAGAACCCAGCCTCTCCCTTTCCAAGCCCCCAAGGCTCCTCGGTCCCCCGGCCCCTGCTCCGCAGTCCCCTGCGGGGCGCACCCCTGTCAGGCAGGCGCCGGGCGCCCACCCCCCGCGCCCCCACGGGGCCGGGTGCTCGAGCCCCGGGTCCCGTCCAGGGCAGCCCGGCGGCCGCCCCCAGCCGGCGCGGGCGCCTCGCTCCATTCATTCGGCCGCCGGGCTGTCATTGGCGCGGTGACCTCTGCGCCCCGCCGCCGCGCGCGCCCCCGGCCTCACCTGCGCCCGGGCGTAGGCGGCTGCGCGCGGCCCGGGCGGCTCCGCGAGGCCAGGTGAGCCGCACCCCGGGCTCCGCGCCGCCGGCCTCCAGGAGCAGCCGCGCCGCCAGCGCCACCAGCACGAGGCCATGGCCCGAGTCTGAAAGCCGCGGCGGGCCGGCAGCTCCGCCTCTGACCCGGCAGTCCTCTCCGAGACCCGGAGGCGGAAACCTGGCGCAGGAAGCGCCGCGCCCCACCCCGGGGCCTCCGCGCGCCCCTCCCCGGCTGGAGGGCGGCGCGCGCTCGGGCGGCGGTGCGCGCCTCGCGGTCTCCCGGCCGGAAAAGGGGCGCGGCGGGTGCGCCCCGCTGGCCTGTGACCCCACCCCGGGGAGCACCTCCGCCTGGCCTTCCGCCCGAGCGACGGTCTCTGCCTAGCCCTGCCCTGCCCGATTTGAGCCAGCGGTGCCCACGCTCCTGGCAGCTGCTGCCTCTGGGCTACCAGCTGTCAGCAGGACGCAGCGCCGGGCGTCGGGCTTGCAGCTCTGAATTTTTCTGCAGGCAGAGAGATGCCTCAAGGAATAGGATCCCGGAGGCTTCGGTTTCCGCAGCTGCTTCTCGTGGGGGTGACCTGCCAGGCCATCGCGGGCTGCTTCTTGCGACAGGACCTGCAAGGAAGTGGCATCCTTTTGTACCTTGCCAGTAACAAGTCAAACTACGGTCAGGGCTATTGTGAAATAGAGGCGAGTTTAGCCTCGTCGCTCAGCTCTTGGACTCTCTCCTCTGAACACCTTTTAGGTATATTGTGCATAACTTGGTAGTCCATCTGGATGTGTGATTCCCATTCTTGGGTGTACGGAGCTTTGATATTTGGTAATGTTGGACCTGCACGGTCTCCAACTCGGGGTACTGGAGAATGTACAGGGTTGGAGTAACCCAGTATGGGTCACTTCTCTGCTTAGCTCTATAATGAGATCTGCTTCTCTTGTGGTAATGGAAGACTGCTTATTTACAGCACAAATCCCAGAAACACTAGTCATTCAACACTTGCACACAAAGAGCCAATGAAAGAAAGTGTGAGCTCATTAGAGGTACAGAAACAGAAGGAACTTACTCTGTCCTCAAAAAATTTACTCTTAGTAGGAAATAGACCAGCAGTTAGGCAACTGCAATTGTCAAGAGGTTTTTCTTCTAAACCATGGTTTCTTCATTAAAGAGTGAAAGTATCTGTAGTTTAGCATATTATTTTAATGTTTATTTTGAAAGTATTGGTTTTTTGTTCAATAAAAGCATAGAATATGCATAGAAAAAACATAAAATAAGCCAGTTTCATGGGATCCCCACCTCCCATCTTGAATATCAGGTAAAAAACGTGCCAGGTGCTTTACAGGTAATGGTTATTAAAATGCACCTGTAGATGATTTTTATGTAAATTTTATCTATTAAGAAATATGCAAGGGCGAATTTGCCAAAGTAGGCACTATTATTTGTGTTGTAATCCTGTGACTTAGATACTATCATTTGTTCTTTGTTCAGAAAAGAAATTGAGGTTTAGGAGAATTGAACATCTTGTCCAAGCTCACAGAGTTACAGCACAGCACAGCACTACCCAGTTGTGTCAGGCCATTTTCATTTAGAAATTGTTTACACAGACTAAAAATACCTAGAGCCTTCAAAGATGTAATCTGGCAAGACCCAGTGAGAAAAATATGAAAAGTCATGAAGACTTCCCAACATTACATGGTACTGCTAAACTAATGAAAGAACCTGATGTTCAGATCAGAGGAGTTGGTTTTTTTTTTTTTTTTTTTTTTTAAGATTTATTTATTTATTTATACAAGCACTGGGTACAGTCAGAAGTGTGGGAGGGTGAGTAAATTCACTGGAGCCAGAGCGGGGAACAAAACAGGCAGACTGACGAAATACACTGCTGAGGGGAGGAGCAGGCGGCAGTAGAGGTCTGTGAGACCCTCGCCCTGCAGCCGGGGATCGAACCGGGGCTGCAGAAGCTGCGGACAGCTTCACAGCCCAGCGCTCAACTGCTGTGTCACCAGGGGAGGCCCTCAGAGGAGTTTTTTTGACCCAGCTAGGATAAGCATGAGTGGAGGAAGCTTAAAGCATTGTCTGAACGGTGCAGTAACTCCCCAGGCCCACTTTTACACACACTAGACATGATTTTGGTCTTTTTAGCTGTACTTCTACAAAAGAATGAACTCATAAAAATGGAATATGTAATTGTTAGCATTTTTAAAGTTGCATTTTCAACATTGGAGATTTGACTTCACTTAAGATACATTCTATGTGTATGGCACTGAAAAAAATCTGTTACAGGCCACATTTTACAGCCAGGGAGAGAGTATATATATATGATACCATATACATATTACCTATGTGTTGGTTCATAATACTCTGTAAAACTTCTCCTGATCTTATTAAATAAATGAACAATGAATTATCAAGGCCATTGTGATAAGAACATTTATTGAGAGGAGAGTTTAAAATACAGTTGCACTGAAAGGTTAGCAATTTTTGTGAATTTCATATCCTTTGATAGATCTGAATTCTATCTGATTTAATTTTGGAATTGCTGATTTCTTAATGAAGTTAACATGAAGGGTTAACATACATTTGGAATTTTCCCTTATGACTGATAAGTTGGTTAAAATGTAACAAGGGTGAGGTTTGGTTTAATCTGGAACAGCCTTTTTCTGTTTCATGGCCAATGGTCATATTTATGGAATATATCAACATATAGCAAAATGTGTGTCAGTCAGTACAAAAATTCTAACTACCAATGGATCATTATAAACTGCCCATGCTCTACTAAAATGGAGCATTGGAAAAGAAAGTGCATTAATTATAGAATTCAGTCTGTTTCCATATAGAGATTCCTTGAGAAAAAAGAAAATGCACTGTTGGGACTTATAATCATACATCAGGTTTTCTGTTGAAATCACCTGTGTCTTGGTCAATTGCCCATTTGTTTCCCCATAGTAGTACCTCATTCATTGTGTACTTAAGGGAAAGTATGAGTTAAATCTGGAGGTTTTATACTCACGTGGGGGAGGTATAGGAATACTCTTTTTTTTTTTTTTAAGATTTATTTTTATTTTATATATACAAGCACTGGGTAGTCAGAAGTGTGGGAGGGTGAGAGAATTCACCAGAGCCAGAGCAGGGAGCAAAACAGGCAGAAGGACCGAAGTACACTGCTGAGGGGAGCAGCGGGCGGCAGGAGAGGTCTGCACACTATATGTGGCAGGAGAGGTCTGCACACTATGTGGGACCCTCGCTGGCAGCTGGGGATTGAACCGGCGCTGCGGAGGATGCGGAGGCTGCGGGCAGCTTCACAGCCCAGCACTCAACTGCTACGCCACCGGGGAGGCCCAGGAATACTCTTAATTATGTTAGAACTGACAGTTAATTAACCTAGGTGGCCTAAATAGGAGTTATTTCAAACAGCTGAACAAATTGTCATGATGCCACTTTTCGCCACTGATTCAAAATATTATATAGATAATTTTAATATCTGGGCTCTTTCTGTGCTTTTTACTGAGTCTCCTTATTCTTTGTATCTATTGTTGGATAACAATATTTTTAATTATTGTGTTCTTATGATTTTACTATAAGCACACTCTCCCATTTCTCTTATTTAAAAAATTTTGTCTATTTTTCCAGAATTAGTCTAAATTTGCTCCTTAAAAAAAATTCTCACTGGACTTTGATTGGACCTCTATTTTGTTTACTAAATAATTTGATGACGCCAACTTCATTGCAATATAATCTCTATCCAGAAACATAGGTTTTGTCTTCCTCTTTTCTTGTATTTTTAGTAATAAATGCTCCTGTTTGATTTTGTTTTGTTTTAATTGTTTTGGATTAGGAAAACTAATCCAAAGAACTGTACTTAAAAAGTACTGTTCTTCTTCTTATTTTTTTTTTTTTTTGCGTATCTAAAGCATATTCAGAACTCTTTACAGCTTTTAAAATAAAGTACATGTATTTAATGCATGGGCTTAATTAAATAGCTAATCTCATCAGAGGTCATTTATAAACTTCTGGTTTTGTGGATGGGTATGAATCAAATGTTATGAAGTTTCTGGTGGGACTGGGAACAGTTCTGCACATTTTAGAAAACATCTAGTGACTAGTATTAGAATTATTTATGGATCTGCTGTCCTTCAATTACTTGTGATTTTTCTGAAGAGCAGGAAAAAAATGTGATTAAAAGCCTACATTTTTTGGTTGGATTCCACTGAACTGGTTAGTTCTATAATTCTAATAGTCATACACCTTGTAGTTACATTTCCATTAGCACACTACATATATAGCAGTTGTACCCAAATTCCTGTTACCTGCTGGGGTAGAAGCGTTGTAAGGTCGTAGCATTTTATGCTGCCAGCAGCCTCATTCATCTGGGCTTCCATGTTTCCCCGATAGCAGCATTTTCCCCTTAGGCTTGTGATGTTTTGTTCATCCTGATCCTTAAGTGCACAAATCTGCTAATGTCGCTTTTAAGAGGCCACATCCAGTCACTGAGCCTGAAATGAAATTAAAAGTGACTAAGGATTATGAAATGGAAAACCAGGAGCAGTTACTGCTCACCAGTTGGGCATATCCCATGCCATTATCCTGACGATCTTAGAGAACAAAATGAGGGAATCTGTGAAAGGATCTGCTTTATTGAAAGCAGCAAGACTAACAAAAATACCAGAAAGGACTATGTGAGATACAAGGAAACGTCTCTGACCTGGATTGAAGACCATACACAGAAGCATATCCCTTTTGCCCGCATGTTGGTCAAGGAAGAGTTTGCATGCTGTTTGCACTGTGACAAAAGAAATGCTAACAATGCATCTCTTACCTGTTGTTAAGTGTGTTAAGTGACCCATGACTGCACTGTAATGCAGATCACCTCCGTTTTATTTATATATTCTGATTTATAAATATGTTGTACATTCTTTTGGTTTCCTGTGAATGAAGATTCTTTGAAGATAGGGTATATACGTCTTGTTTTAAACTTTTTCCATTTCCCTTCCTCTTGGACAGTTCCATATATGGTAGTGTATGAATATTTATGGTTGAAAATGGGAAAGTTGCCTTCAAATAACAAAGTATGAAGAAAATGATGGTTGAATTTTATTGAAAAACCAGAACCTTTCTAAGGATTATTAATGCTGGGTAGGCAACACAAATGAGAGCATTAAGAAATCTTTTTTTTTTTTTTTTATCAGCTGTGTTGCCAGTTGATCCTGTTAAAGAGAACTATGTTCGCAAAGTGAAAAACTGTATTTTTTCAATTGCCTTCCCTACTTCTTTCAAATCAAGAGTGCGTCTTGTAGCAGTTTCAAAGGTTAGGCTTTATTTTTTCACAATACAAATACTTCAACTTTTGCTAAAATTTTATTAATTTTTTCATTGTTAATATTGCTAGTCTATTGATAAATGACTATTTTATTTTTAAAATACAGGTACTTGGAGAATATTACACTTAGAAAGCACTTTCTAATACTTATTCTTGGATCCTAGTACACACTTTCTTAAAGCTATGCTTCAAGGGAAATGCATTTTAATGAAAAATAAAAGAGTGCAAAGAAATTGAATTCTCATCTTAGACATTGAGAGTTGGTCTCTAATTCTAAATTGTTCTCTCATGATATAGATGAATTTGGCATAAAAATAGGACATTTACATTTTGCTAGTTCCTTAAAAGTATATGTTCTAGGAAAAATATTAAAGCTATTTTACCGTGTATCACAAGAAATATACATAAAAATTTTAGAGCTAATAGAGCTAATTTTCCCACATAGCATAAATAATGATAGGAAATCTTGGCACATCTTTTATGAAAAGATGTAAAAGTATTTTTTGGCAGAGGCTTATTCTTTTAATTTCTATTTAGTCCTTTAAAAATTATTAAAGGATTGCTTAGGTGTGTAAGAATATTTTTTTCCTGCCTCAGGAAGTTCTGGAAGATATTTTGGACCTTGATTTGTCTGTCTCAGAAACAGATGATTTTCTCCAGCTTGTAAGTGGAGAAAAGATATTATTTGGATCCATTCCATTGGCTCACAGATATGGTGGCCACCAGGTAAGAGTAGCATCCATATCACTACCCTTAAGCAAATAAAAAAACTTGGTGAAAATGCTCTCTTAGTAAAGAAGTTATTTTGGATTAACTTCTTCAACATCAGCATATTGAGACGTTAACGAGACCTTCCAAGAAGAGTATGCCGTGGTAAGATGTTAATCGATTAGCTGATGTGATTTGCTATGATAAAACTGGAGCCTAAATATTAAAAAATGAAACTGGGGAACTACAAATGTAAAATTTCTGATTTATTGGTAGACAGCTCGGTGACATTTGGGCAAGAGATTTGGGCAAAATAAAGTGATACAATGTCGATATGAAAGCCTTAGAATGAACAATAGATTATAATTTTGCTAAGACATCTATAGAGCAAAGTTTTAAAACTGCTGGTAATGGTTCAAGCAATTAATAAGGCATGTTCTTGAAATAAGGCAAGATCATGAAGAAAGTTTAGAGTGTGGTTATAATGGTAAATGAGACCTGTTCCCTTTTTCAAATTGCTAATACTCTAGGGGAGGTGTAGATAAACATATTTCAGTCACATTTAGATTGTGGTAGGGGTAAGGATAGTAGTTATGAGAATTTATGAGACCAGAAAGGACTTTACTGTCCTGGAAAATCAAAACTTACTGGTGAAAGGAGTATCTGTGTGATAAGTAGAGAGATGTCTAAGCAAAAGAAAAAAATTTTGCCAATAATAGTTATTACTATCTTTTGAGCACTTGTGTATTCAGAGTAAAGGCATTTTGCACATTCATTCTTACAGTAATGTGACAAGGCTTATGCCATTTTACAGATTGAAAGATCAGTATTAATGATATTAAATAACTCAAACTTTCGCAGCCAGTAAGTGGCGTAACTGAGCATTGAAAAAAACATGTACAAATTTTAACAGAAAAAATTGGAAAGTCGTGCAAGTTAAAAAGCAATTTTTTCTGGTATGTGTGTTCTGACTTACGTTGCATATATATAGTGTAGACAGATTTTTCTACTAGTAAATTTTCCCAGTTTATATTCCATAATTAAATAGATCTAAGTATTCAATATTTAGCAAATTTGGCTTCAGGTATAAGATGATGAAGAAATTACTTATATATATTAGTTATGTAAATATAACTTGTTTTATTGATTTATTTTATTTTCACCTATATTCAAACCAGATTATTATAATTCTAAAATGCAGTACCCATTCTCAATTTTGACAGAAAAACCTGAGCTAATACAAACTATGAAGGCCAATAAACATGAAGTTTTCTTTTTTCCCTTTTAGTTTGGAATATGGGCAGATCAGCTTGGGGATGGAAGAGCTCATCTTATTGGAATTTACACGAACAGGTACTTCATGTCTTCCTGTGTAATCACATTTCTGCTGAATATCAACATGAGTTTTCTAACATTTAGTTTTTTTTTTTTTTTTTTTAAAGGCTGGGTGAGAAGTGGGAGCTCCAATTAAAAGGCTCGGGAAAGACCCCGTACTCCAGGTATGCTTTCTTACTTTTCCCCATCATTTAAATAAAATTTTATGTTGTCTTAAATATACCTGCAATTTAAAAAAACCTCATATTTCCCACAGAAATGGTGATGGCAGAGCTGTGCTTCGCTCCTCAGTGAGGGAATTTTTGTGCAGTGAGGCTATGCACTATCTTGGAATTCCCACTAGCAGAGCTGCCAGGTAATTCTTTCCTTGAGACTGCCTTTGAGAACTGCATTGTGTTATCTCCAGAAATGCGTCAAGAACCTGAACAGATAAATTTCTCTGAGCATGATTTTTATAGTTCTGTACAGTTTGGGTCCTTCACGCTAGCGTGCTAGCAAAGTGTCACTGTAATGTTTGATTCTCTTCCGTTTCAGTCTGGTTGTAAGTGATGATGAAATATGGAGAGATCAGTTCTACAATGGGAACCCTGCCAAAGAACGAGGTAACTGTTTGGGACACTCACATGAAACGACTCAGTGCTGAAGGAATGACAGGCAGTGGCCATCTTTGCTGTCTTGACAAGCAGCCCAGAGCTCTTCAAGATGTGTCCGTTCCCACCTTCCCTGGATGGGAAGGTGTCCCATCCACTTCAGACAGGGAGCTCTGGAGAGTGAACAAAAAGTTTGTGGACAGTGGGCCAAATGTCACACAGCGAGTACACTGCAGTTTATAGACTTTCTTCCCAGGAGGTCCACGAAGGCCTTTCCTCAGAACCCACTTGCTCTTTGTTTACTTTCAGCCAAGTGTTCAGTTAGTTTCCCCTCAACTCTGAGCAGGTTAGCAGTAAGGACTCAGAGTAAGTGAGCTGCAGAGCGTCAGTGAGAGGAAAGCCAGGCAGGCTGAGACTCTCTGGGGAGGTTGGGAAACTGAAACACACTAATAAAATATTTCACTGCTTAAAAAGCAGCGCTCCTGAGAGCCGCGGGGAGCCCTCCATGCTGTCCTGGGTCCCGCGAGTGTCACTGAATCACAGGGAGGCCGCGTTTATACTGACATTCTCGGTGATTCACCAAGGGAACGTTTTTTATTCTTTATACTTAGTGCATTTTTTTTTTTAGTGAATAATGTTTTGATAAGATTCTCATAAAAAAGAATTCCTCACAAGTTTTCATGCTTAAAGGAGTTAAAGGTTATTTATCCCTCTCTCCCCTGTAGTCTTTTCTAGATAAATGATGCTGTTGCACACAGGCCTGTAGCAACCATTTAGGTCTTTGTCTATAGAGCTTGTACTGAGATTCCAAGCACAGAGCAGTACTATGACTGTGTAACAGTATTTAATTTTATGGTTATGATTTACAGATACTGTTCATCTAAATTCTGAGCCACAATCTTAATGGTTTCGAATGGTTCCAAGTATTTATTCTTTTTTTGACCACCAGCACAATTTCTACTTCTAAATCTTCACATATACAGATATTTCAATTGTACTTTTACCCAGCAGCTACTGTGGTCATGAAGCTAGGGCTGGGGCCGGGGGTGGGAAAAGAATATGTGAAACCTCACACTGGCTGTGTGGGAACTGATTTGTGACTTTGAACAAGTTTCGTTTTGACTCTCTGCTGTCTCCATCTGAAGTGAAGGGTTAGACTAGATGATACCTTTCGTGTCTTTTAGCACTAACTTTCAGTGATTCAATGGGTATTCGCTAAGTAAACACTTAGAATAATTTATTGAGCTCTTACAGTTTTTTTCCTAAGTAACTACATAAAGTGACTATGTAAAAAAATATGAAAATAAATATCCAGATTAGTTATTGTGACTAAAACTTAACTATATGGATAATTCAGTCAACCCAGAAAATAGTAATTGACTCTTTCCTGTGCCTACCATTGGTCTAACCTCTAGGGGTCCAGGAGTAGTAAATACATATCATAGTCCCTGCTCTTAAGAAAATGAGGCCAGTGAAAGGAGGATCAGTTTAGTTTTCTGCAAGAAGTGGGGTTTGAACTTGAGCATAAGATTAGGTAGGATGTCTAGGGGGGAGCAGAGGGAGGCATGTAGAACAGGAAGGAAGGCAGCGAGTGTGGGAGGCTGATGAAGGACAAAACAGAATGGAGCTTTTGTCACGAGAATAGACTTCGCTCTGACATCTGAACACATGTAAGAGCAGCATTCCTTACAAGAAAGAAGCATGAACTCTGCTTACTAATTTTATTGCTAATACCTGTATTCAGAACAGAGGACGTCAGTAGAGACTGCGAAAGCAACCGCAGAATACATAGGTTCACTGTATTTCTTTAGTATATTCGTGAGTATAACATATTCAGACCTCTATTGAAGTTAAATTTCAGTTAGTGAAACAAATGGGGTCACCTGCAGGAACTATGCCGTAGAAATACTTCATTCATATCTATTTTAGGATGAGGCACAGGAAGGTTGATGTGACACAAAAGGTATCATCTAGTCTAACCCCTTCAATGGGAATCTGAAGTTTGTAGACTTTGGCTGTGTTGGAACCTTGGTGTTTTGAAAGTGTAGTTCCTAACATTCTGATTCTGACTCTTAAAGAAAAAGAGAAGGATCCTTGATCCTTTGCAGTGTATAAATTAGTTGTTTTTCTGATAAAATTTATTTATTAAAATAATTTCATTCTTATGAGAAGCACATGCTGTCTTTATATTGTTTAAAATAGTTATGCTAAAATAAATGTTTCTTTTTTAGGTGCAGTAGTGCTGCGAGTTGCAAAATCTTGGTTTAGAATTGGATCATTAGAAATTTTGGCTCATCATGGTGAATTTGATTTACTAAGGTTAGAAAGTGCCCTTTTTTTGAATGATAGAAGACAATTAAAAATTATTTATGTAGTTTATTATTTATGTACTGCAAAGTTAAAACTCTTTTTGGTTTTCTTATACGTAAAACCAAAAATTTCAACTAATAACTATTTTTTAAAAAGATTTATTTATTTATGCATACAAGAATTGGGTTGTAGGTCAGAGGTGTGGGGGGCTGAGAGGATTCACCAGAGACAGAATGGGGAGCAGAACAGGCAGATCTACTGAAATACACACTGAGGGGCGAGACAGGAGAGGTCTCCTGCGCCATGTGGGTTAGCTCGGGATGGAACTCAGGCCATAGTGGCTGGCCGTAGCTTGGTAGTGCTGAGACTTAACCTCAGTGCCACCAGAGAGGTGGCATTAATAACTACATTAATAACTATATTTAACACTTGCTGTGTTCTTCAAACCATGTGGATTTTCTAGGTGGTTGAAAAGAAGGAGTTTCCTATCCAGTGTACAGTCCAGCTATGGCTGAGCACCTCCGTGCCACTCAGAAGCCTGAGTGACAATGACTCAGACTCCTCAATTCTGCAGCCTCAAGAGGCCCAGATCTCTCCTCCCAACTCCTGGGCCTCCCCGGGGGCAGCCTCTGTCTCAGGTCTCTTCTTTCTTGGACATTGGGCTGACCCAGATATGAAACTCAATTCTCTAACAGAATGCAAACACAGATGACAGACTAAATTCACACAAAGGATTTAAGAACAGAGTATATCCAACTGAAGATTTCTGCAGGGAAGGCAGAGAAAAGGTGGCTGCTTCAAAGAGCAAAAACAATAAATTCTCCCCTCCTGTCACGCAGTTTGCCGCCAACCATCTCATACCTTGGCGCTTTCGGGATCTGTGCTCACAAAGTCCTGTCTTCCTCAAGCAGACTTAGCAAGATATTTCTTTGAACAGAAGCATTTCCTCCTTGAAGAGGAATTCAATTTCCATTTGTTAAGATAGTATAATAGTTATAAAAAGTATTTGGAAATATGTGAGAAATATTTTCTTGCAAAAGCTAGAATCACTTGGAATGTGTCCTTTTTGGTAGTTATCAGCTTGGTGAATCTAGGTACCTGCCCCACAAAGAATATACTTTTTTTAAAAAATTTATTTATTTTTGTACAAGAACTGGGGTACAGGCCAGAGACGTGGGAGGGTGAGAGGATTCACCAGAGACAAAGCGGGGAGCAGAACAGGCAGAAGGACTGAAGACACTGCTGAGGGGAGCAGCGGAAGAGGCAGGAGAGCTCTGGTGAGCCATGTGGGTTTCTCCCTGGACGGCCCGGGAATCAAACCTGCGCTGCAGAGGCTGCAGACAGCTTCACAGCGTGGCGCTCAACCCGCTGAGCCACTGGGAAAGCCCGCCACAAAGAATATAGGCAGAAGAGACATGAGGGAAATAAAGCAGAGATGTCATCACTCTGTCCGTGCCTGCTTCCTGTGTCTCCTCCTTAATGAGTTCATGGTCATCCTCACTTGTTCAAAGGGTTGCTAATCTCTTTGGGTATTATTTATAACTTCACATTTGTTTTGGGGGTCATGTCTGTTTGAATCCACCGTGTCACTGAAATTCTTCCATCTGGTAGTCATACTTTGTAGCTTATGTATCTGTTCGCATCGGATATATATTGCTGACCACCATCCTTGAAATGTCTTCACCGGCTAACATGACATTCCACTTATATACAAACGCTAATCCTTTCCTATGGTTTTGATTGGTGTTCATTCCAAATCATATCTACAGCCCCCATTTTTTTTTCAATGAATTTTCTCTTCTCCAATGCAGTCAACATCAGTACTTGGTTAGCTAGCTAGCTACAATAGTCTGATAAAATAGAGAATACATAATATGATTCATGTGCACCTTAAATATTTTAACTTCAAACATTGTCATTTTTTGGTCACCTCATTTGTGAACCCTCCATGTATAAATAATTGTTTCCTGCTCTGTTATCTTTATACTTTTTGTATATTTCAGTTGTTGGTTCTTTTTTTTTT
Source organism: Talpa europaea (assembly GCF_964194135.1). Classification (NCBI taxonomy): domain Eukaryota; kingdom Metazoa; phylum Chordata; class Mammalia; order Eulipotyphla; family Talpidae; genus Talpa; species Talpa europaea. The sequence continues at coordinate 20,422,692 of NC_140082.1, forward strand.
TTTTAGACTATAACATCATGTGTCCTTCTTCCCTAATAGACTCTGTGCTCTTTGAGATCTGGGCCTGGATCTTACCCTTCTTTTTTCAAGAGTTGCACAGGGTGTGGCTTATGGCAGGTGCAGTAGATATCCCATGGATGTTTGCGGAACTAATCTGAATTTGTAACCTAGTAAGGTAGCATGTACTATGATCTTAGAAACACATTTTCAGTTTTGATTGGTATTGAGGAAATATTTCTCTTTGGCTGTTTTGGGAGTAAAATCTTATTGCGTTAATTTGAAAACTTGAACCTTGAAAAATGAACATTCAAGGGGAGTTTAGGTGATTGGATATGGAATACTGTCTCCTGAGGGACACTCACTGAGATCTCCTTTTTATCTCCAGAACATTACTAGACTTCATCATACGGGAACATTTCCCCTCTATAGATGTCAAAGAACCTGATAGATATGTGGTACGTTTGTTTGTTTTTTTTCCCTTTTGAGTCAATGAGTGCATTCTAACAGAATCTTGAAAGGATCCAAATAGGTCTTTAAAAAAAAAAAAAAACAAATCACTTCCTGGCCTTTTGGCTAAGAGCAAGTGTAAAAAAACAAAACTTCTTTTTTTTTCTCCTTCTTTTATTTTTTCCTTACAAATCCCGTGTCAGGGCTGAATTTCAATAGATCACAGCGAGGGAGCTGCTCTGCTAAAAATTTCATTTTTTAAAAAACCCAAGTGTTTTTTTTTTTCCCCTTACCACCATTCCTTATACAGCTTTCACTGTTCTTTCCTCCCTCATCCCCCTTACCTGAGAAACCTCACTTTGTCTATGTATATCTGCTGGTTTATAATTGCTTTGCTTTGTCAGTTGATCCATGATTCCTTGTTTTACTCATATTTGTGAAAATGTCCAGTATTTGTCCTTCTCTTTCCCGCTTGCTCTATTGTCCATACTTCCCTTGACTTCCTTCCATTTTGCTGTAAATGGTGACATTTCATCTTTCCTTGCCACTGAATAGTGTTCCACTGTGTGGATAGACACATCCTCTTTATCCCATCCTCTGTCAGTAGCCACTTAGGTTACTTCCAAATCCAGCTATTGTAAATAATGCAGATACGTGGTAGGTTTTTCAAGAGAAGGGGCATTCTCTGCCTTCTCTCATGGCTTGCGAACATTAGTAGTACAACTTAGAATTTAAAAAACCAAAATTAGGAAAAGAAATACAGAGCTCTTGGAACATTTCATTAAAGAAAAAAAATGAACCACTTTGTAAATAAGATGTAAATAAGGTTTTTTTTTTTTAAAGATTTATTTATGCATACAAGAACTGGGGTGTAAGCCAGAGGTGTGTGTGTGAGGAGGTGAGCGGATTCAACAGACAGAGCGGGGAGCAGAACAGGCAGATTTACTGAAACACACTGCTGAGGGGAGCAGCGGGCAAGACAGGAGAGGTCCGCCCCTCCATGTGGGACCCTTGCCTGGCCGGGGCTCAAACCGGCTCTGCAGAGGCTGCGCACAGCTTAACAGTGCTGCACTCAACCGCCTGCACCACCAGGGGAGACCCCATTTTCTTACATATTTAAGAGCTCCATTTTGTTAGCTATTGTTTGGCCCACCTTTGAATTCTTCTCTGGTTCTTCTTGTCAGTAGATCTTAAGAGAGTATTGCTGCTGAAATTCTGAAGAATTTTTTATTGCATTCTAGGAATTTTTTTCTGTTGTGGTCTCTGAGACAGCACGACTTATTGCCTTGTGGATGTCTGTTGGTTTTGCTCATGGTAAGTTACCTACTGATATTTCATCTTTTTCATGGGAAAGTAGAATTAAATGGTTGAAGTAGCAGATTTCTTCTTTTGTGGGTTTTTAAATATTACTGTTGATAAGCATCTTAACATTTTTGACGTAAGAATTTGTATTTAGCAACAGAGAAATAGTCTTGTGTTTAAAACAGTTTTGAATGAGCAGCATACACTAAACAGAATCAGCATCCTCATTTTGATGAGAATGTTACCTGTACAGCGTTTAACCATAGGATTCCATGTGTGAATATATATTAGATCTAGATCACTTGAAAACTATTTTAAAAATCTTAATTATAAAAGCACTACTTGGTTATGGTAGAGAATTTAAAATACATAGAAGAGAGTGTGAGTTCCATTCTCCAGTGTAATCATTATTAACTATTTCATATCAATTCAATGGTATTCCTGCATTGAATTTCCTACAAAAGCAGTAGGACTGGCTTGTGTATTGAGGTTGTTCCCTGTATGGGATGGCATTGGAGGGAATGTCTGCCTACCAAGAGTAACTGAGAAACAAGTCATATATATATAAAGTCTGCACTGCTACTGGCCTGCAGCTAATGATGTCCTGAGGGTGCATATCCACATTTTTACCTATTCCCTTTTTCACAGTCTTTGAAAATTAATTAAACAAATTCCTTTACTGCCATTCCAATTTTTAAATCTAATTTTAGTGTTTCTTAAACTATTTGACTTCACCAGTTTAACCATTCAATTGATAATCTAATTTTATTTCATTTTTAAAGTAAATGTGTTTCCTATTCTGGATAATTTTTTATAGTTAAAATGCTTTTTATTTTATTTTCATGTGTTTGGACTTTTTATTATTGTTTTAGGTGTTTGTAATACTGATAACTTCAGTTTGTTATCCATTACAATTGACTATGGTCCATTTGGTTTCATGGAAGCTTATAACCCAGGTAGGTATGATTTACACACACACACACACATACCTTATTATAGTTAATAAGTCATCACAAATTCACTTTAGATAACTGCTATATCTAATATAATGATGGCATAGTAGAAAGAATTGGGTTCATTCATGAAATAGTGATTTATATGCCCCTCACACCTCCAGGGTGCCATAGAGATACAAAAAGAAGTCCTCTGTGGTGTCTGTCCTGAAGCATTATGTGCCAGTAATGATTACATGGAGAGAAGTAGGAGTGTGTTGTCAGGTGGATGTGGGTTTGTGTCCTGGCATCTGAACCTTAATGGCTCTGAGCCTTACAGAAGTTACTTAATCTCTCACTCTCGTAATCTATAAAGTATAATAGTCCATACTTATCATTGGAGGGATCAGAGGAGGCTCTCTGGAGGGCATGCTACTTAGTTGGAATTTGAAGTACATGTTTGATAACCTGGAAGTTTCTGTAGATTAGAAATGTATTCCTCCCATTAGGCAGATCTACATATTTGAAAAGATTCTAATGTGTGTGGGTATTAGTGTTTATATTCCTTTTGATTTGAAGGTTTAATGTCAGAAGGATTTTTATTTAATAAGTATAACTTTATTAAGTTTAACTATAAACAGAAATGATAAAAGAAACTATTTACTATTATTATTCCCATTATAAATGATGGTATTTTATTTTAAACAGATTTTGTACCAAATACATCTGATGATGAAAGAAGATATAAAATAGGAAATCAAGCTAATGTTGGGATGTTTAATTTAAAGAAGTTATTACAAGCACTAAACCCATTATTGGATCCTAGGCAAAAGCTACTGTGAGTCAATCATAAATCTACTGAATAAATCTGTTTGGAAATTTGTATAATGATTTTTTTGGAAAAAAATAACATTTAAAAAACCATCTTATTATTTAGTCTTTAATAATGAAGGCATTTCAAACTACATATTTTTCTATAGTACAGTTTTGGCCTTATTCTGTTAATTACCAGATAAAGTATTTTCCTATTTATTGCTTTTTTTAGGTGTTATAAAATTTTAGTTTATTCTTAAATTGAAGGATTATTTATCACTATACTTTTTAATTTCTAAGTGGTTAAAATTATTTTGTCTATACTTTCATAATCAAATAATATGTTTGATAAAATCTACTATTAAAAATGTGCTTAGGTTATTTGGTGGCCCAACATAGTAAGTTTTTGTATGTTTCATAATCATAAAAATATGTATGTGCTGTATGGTCAAAACTTTTAATATAATACATTGAGAACGTATCCATTGTATTATTCAAGTCCTTTATGACCTATTCACTTTTATTTACTGGATAAGTATGAATTGTGAGATGTGTATTAAAATCTCCTACCTTAATTGTATTTTTCAAGTCCTTTTCTCTAATTGTTTTATATTCTCTTTTGTTCTGTTTATATATTTTATTATTGTATCATTGGTATGTACAGGTTTTTAAAAATTATATATATATTTCACATCATTCTTCTTTTTTGTGCAGTGTATACTTTCTCCTCGAGGGTGTCGTAGGGATGACAAAATTCCCACCACCAGTTCACCCGTGCGCCATCACCATAGTCCCTTGTGCTCTTCCCTCCCCTGTTTTGATCCCTCTCCCTCCTGCTCCCCTGCAGAATATCTCTGATTTATAGTTGCCTGTTAATTTTGTTTTTCAATTTGTTGTAATTATTTTTTTCTTGACCCCTTATTTTGTTCCCCTACATTCCTTCTACAAGTGAAACCTTCTGATATTTTTCTTTTTCTTTCTGACTTATTTCACTGAGAATAATACCTTCCAGCTCTATTCATATTGCTGCAAATGGCATGAGTTTATCTTTTTTGATTGCTGAGTAATATTCCATTGTGTATAAGTATATAAAGGTTTTGTTTCAATTAAAACACATTTAAGAATTTTATGAAAATATAGTTTAAGGTAAAAAAAACTTAATTTTTGTGTTTGTATGAAATATTTCACTATATTTTCATATGTTCAGACAAATAATTATTGTGTTGGCTAAGGTATTTATAATGTATTAGTTTGGGCTTAAGGTAATTTAAAAAATACACAAAAGTCCATTTATTTAATTGTTTTGGTGTTATAGAGACATCAACATTTATCCTATAAGCTACTTGTATATCCTAATATTTCAGGAGTGACATAATTTGATCTGTACTCAAATCATGGAGGCAGTAAATTCTGACAATATTCTGTAGGACATGATAAATAATTATCACTAGGCCAGATACAGTAGTATATTATTTAACAGGCTACTGTAGTATTATTTAATGTACAAGAAGATTCACTTTGTTCTTATAAAAGGTGATTTAGGGCCTCCCTGGTGGTGCAGGTGGTTGAGCACAGCACAGTGAAGCTGTCCACAGCCTCTGCAGTGCTTGTTCAACCCCCACCAGCCACGGAGATACCCACATGGTGCGGCAGATCTCTCCAGTCTCACCCGCTGCTCCCCTCGGCAGTGTATTTTGTCAGTCTGCCTGTTCTGTTCCCCACTCTGTCTCTGGTGGATCCTCTCACCCCCTGCAACTCTGGCCTGTACCCAGGTTCTTAAATAAATAATTAAATCTTAAAAAAAAAAGTGATTTAAAGATGTTGATTTTGGGCCTCCCTGGTGGTGCAGGGAGTTAAGTCTCAGCACTATGAAGCTATCTGCAGTCACTGCAGCATGAGTTCGATCCCCAGCCAGGGAGCTAACCCCCATGGTGCAGCAGACCTCTCCTGTCTTGCCCATTGCTCCTTAACAGTGCATTTCAGTCAATCTGTCTGTTCTGCTTCCCACTCTGTCTCTGGTGAATCCTCTCACCCTCTCATACCTCTGGCCTGTACCTCAGTATGGCCTGTACTTTGTATGCATAAATAAATAAATCTTTTTAAAAAAAGGATGTTAATTTTAAATTAAGGTTTAACTGTCTTTTCTTTTTTTTCCCTCTTTAGTGCTGCTCAAATTCTTGAGGGATATCCAGTTATTTATTATACAAGGTTTGCCCTTTTTGAATATATAATCAATCATATTGGTTGGCTTGAGGGGAATTCTTAAAACAGCGAGAACCTTAATAATGAATTGACATTTCTCATTTTAGATTTAGGGAGTTGTTTAAAGTCAAACTGGGATTACTTGGAGAAAGTAAGGATGATAATGACCTAATTGCATTGCTGTTACATGTAAGTTTATTATTTTATCTTTCTTCTGATTAACATGTGAATTACTATTCAGCATATTCTTGAGGAATAGAGACTGATACATGTAATTATTTTCATTAGCTCATGGAAAAGACAGAAGCTGATTTTACAATGACGTTTCGGCAGCTCAGTGAGATTACCCAAAGCCAGTTACTGGAGCTCCACATTCCTCAGGTATTAACTTGTGGCATTTGATTCTCTTCTTAATTCAGTTTTCTTTAACAGGTTTATTGACAAATAATTTATATACCAGAAAATTGCACTCCTTTCAATTGTGCAAATCCAGTGATTTTCAGTAATTTACAGATTTGTGTCAGTAAGACCACAATTTAATTTTAGAGCAGTTCCATCTTTTTAAAAAGATCCCTCTGCCCTTTTGAAGTCAGTCTCTAGCTCCCAGCTCTAAGTGACTACTAGTCGACATCCTGTCTCTCAAGGTTTTTACTTTCTAGACTTTTCCCATGAATGGAAGCATATATTATGTAGTCTTTTGCATTTGGCTGCTTTACTTAGCAAACTTTTGATGTTCATCTGTGTCCTAACCTATGTCAGTAAGTTCTTTCCTTATTATTATTGGGTAGAATGTTGTTAACAAGGATTTTCATGAATTTGAATTTTAGAGTTGAATATTAAATAAAGAAAAGGAAAATGTTTTTTCCTTTTTTTTTTTGTACTACTACTTGAAATTTGGATATTGAGGGCCTCCCCAGTGGCACAGCGGTTGAGCGCTAGGTTGTGAAGCTGCCCACAGCCTCTGCAGCGCTGGTTCCATCCCTGGCCACTGGCGAGGGTCCCACATGGCGCGCAGACCTCTCCTGCCGCCTGCTGCTCCCCTCAGCAGTGAGCTTCGTCAGTCTGCCTGTTCTGTTCCCCGCTCCGGCTCTGGTGAATTCTCTCACCCTCCCACGCTTCTGATTGTACCCAGTGCTTGCATTAAAAAAAAAAAAAATTGGATATTGATATTGATATACTTAAATGATATACTTAATGATATACTTAAAATTTGGATATTATTTTGTTATTAAAGAAGAGTTTAAAATAAGGTGAAGTTCAAATAAACCAAAGAAATATTAATATAACAAGCAGTTTATTATTGTGTTTTCATTTAGCAATTCTGGGCACTGAAGATGATTTCAAAACATGAACTCTTTCCTACTTGGGTGTCCCAGTACATTTTGAGACTGAAGAGGTAAGGTCATCTAATTGTTTCCCTACAAGTGTCTAATGCTTTGTCATTATGTCTTGTGACATTAGCAATGCCTGCTCCTTAGATTCTTATTTCATTTTGAAGCAGGTTTTTTTCACTCCAGGGTATTTTGTACTAACCGAGGCACATATAATGACATTGCACCATGCAGAGAACATGCATCTGCTCACCTCAGTTGGTGATAGTACAGCTCCCACCACATCAAAATGTATAATTTTGGCAGTTTGATTTTATGACAAGGGCTCTGAAGACTGGGTGGTTTGCTTTTGAAAAGGGTATTTATATGAAAACTTCTCTATGTAAGGACCCTTCCCTGGAAAACCTAATTTCCTTATCTCTTCAGTTGAAGAACTAAATCTACATTCCTTTTGTCTACTGTGCCTTCCTTGGTAAACTTCTAATTGAGCTTCCTCTTCCCTAACCTCCCTTGTTTTACTAAGCATAAAAAAATGGCTTCTGAAGCCACATGGGCTAGTTACTTAGTCATGCTGGGTTTCTCCCATGTCTGCAGGAAGTATTCTTGTGATTATTAAACTTCTTTTTCACTTTTCCTCTTATCAATTTGTCTGATGCCTGTTTGATTATTTGCCAGGCTAGAAGACACCCCAACAAACTTGAGACCTGAAACTCTGGAGGAAAGCCACTCAGCTCAATGTGTATTAATTTTCGTATCTTACAGAGTTGTGAGAATTGCTTTGTTTCATAACTCACAATGAATCAGAAGTAACAAACATGAAAGAGGAAAGTCGTTGTAGGTAGTGGCAGCTGAAGGAGAGACAGAGATAAACCACAGGCTCACAGGAGCAAATGGTGCATCACAATTTAATGGCTACTGAAGGCTCTTTATAAAGATGATGCTGTGTAATCCAGAAAAAGTTAAATTATTTTTAGAAAATTTACATTTATGATGAGGAAAGGTATAGTTTAATTTTTTTATTTTTTATTTATTTATTTATTTTTTTTATAGAGGCATGCTTTATTTATTTAGTTTGTTTGTTTGTTTGTTTTATACATGCACTGGGTACAGTCAGAAGCGTGGGAGGGTGAGAGAATTCACCAGAGCCAGAGCAGGGAGCAGAACAGGCAGAAGGACCGAAGTACACTGCTGAGGGGAGCAGCGGGCGGCAGGAGAGGTCTGCGCACCATGTGGGACCCTCCTCCGGTGGCCGGGGAGCAGCCGGGGATCGAACCGGCGCCGCAGAGGCCGCGGGCAGCTTCGCAACCCAGCGCTCAACCACTGCGCCACCGGGGAGGCCCTAGTTTAATTTTTTTAAACAAATAAAACAGGGTGCAATTTTACATATTGTTAGAATCTAACTGAATCTTAGAAAAGATAAGTTGGGGAAACAGTGGTTCATTTTGTCCTTTGTTTTACTCATTTTTAGTAACAGGAATGATTCAGATTCTGAAAGAAGGAAAAGGATGGCAAGTAAGTTGTTATTTTGATTTTCTCATTATTAAGTATTATCATTTGAAAGCAACATTTTTGAAAATAAGAATAAATTACTTAAGGGAACTGATTTTTTATCATTAATTTTTTGTTTTTAAATAGAATAAGTCTAGATGAGTATATTTGAGTTGAGTAGAAGTGTCATATATGAGATTTTCTCATTTCATCAGGGGACTTTTAACCTAGAGAATGATAGCTCTTGTTGGGGTGCAGGGAAAATCACCCATCCTTCTAGAGTCTTTACTGGATGAGTAATCAAAACAGCATCATCTGGGTCAGTAAAGGAAAAACAATCAATTTAAAAACATAAGTATGGAGAATTTACATGGCTGTAAATTCTAAAGCATAAGTGAGAAATAGGGGATAATTATCCTGTGTTTAGCTACCCGGGGTATCAAGGTGTGGGGGTGACTTCACAAGGCAGACCAGGAAGGGGTAACCTCATTCTTATTCTGCAAATAAAGATGAGATTCTCAAAGAGGACATATTCATTGATAAACTTGGATGAAAACCTCCCACCCCCCCCACAAAACTGATTCTTTTGTGTCATAGAAGGAGGAACAGTGATTGCTTCTTTAATTAGGGAAGGGTAAAGGACTCGGGTAAGGAGAAAAACCTTCATGTCCTCCAGGACCCTACTATTCTCAACTCAAAATACTCTGTATTCTTTAAGTAATGGTAGCGGGACCTTGGTTGACCTCTAGTTCCCATATCAAGGTGACACAATATTGCTTAAAAAGATTTTTCTGTACTCATCAAATTGTAAATACTGTACATTATTTATGAATAATCAGAATGGACTGATGATGCTCATTTTCAAATGAGTCTCCCAACAAAGTTCTTTAAGATTATTTAATTTTTGTGGTAATTTCAACTGGCCTGTGTTGCTTATAATTTATTGTTCTTTGATTTGCTCTTCACCTTGGCCTAAGCTGTTAATCCTAGATATGTGCTGAAGAACTGGATGGCAGAATCTGCAGTGCAAAAAGCAGAAAGAAATGACTTTTCAGAGGTAAGATGGCTGACTTTCCTGGGTTTATTTTTATTCATTTTAAACGCTTACTTTGTTTGCAGACATGTGAAATATGCCAGCACCAGCTTCTCAGAATTCTCTCTGACTGGTATCTCATTTTTTTTTTTTTTTGGCTTATCAGCAAATCATTTTCTCATATTTTCTAAGATATATATATATATTTTTAAAGATTTATTTATATCTACAAGAACTGGGGTACATTTAGAGGTGCAGGAGGGTGAGAGAATTCACCAGAGACAGAGTAGGGAGCAGAACAGGCAGACAGACCAAAGACACCACTGAGGGGAGCAGCGGGTGAGGCAGGAGAGGTCTGCCACGCAATGTGGGTTTCTCCCTGGCCAGCCGGGAATCGACAGACAGCTTCACAGCGTGGCGCTCAACCCGCTGTGCCACTGGGAAGGCCCTCTAAGATATTTTTGAATATATTTAAAATTTTTAATATTTTATATCATTTCTAATATTATTTGAAATTCTGGGCATCTGATTTTGCTCTTCTGGAATTTTGGATTTCAGTCTCTGAAATGCAGTGAAGCCTGATTCTAGGGTACAGCTCTCCAGGTGAAATTACCTTTTGTGGTGTCTATGGCACTAGCAACCTGGGGTCACCTAACTTAATCTTGACAGCAGTGAGGATGAAAGAAGTAGGTGGACATGTATCAGCATGGGTGGATCTCACATGGGGCATTAAGCAAAATAAATGCTGCAGAGGAGACTTAAAAATAGTGTAAAGCATCCAAAATCATGTGTTATCTAGGGATACATTTATCAAAGTGATTGAAGTCATATATCTTTTTTCAGATCCCCAGCAATTCATAATCAGTTATTTAAAAATGCATTGCACGTGATGTACCTTAAGGAGAGGACAGGCCTTGGCACTCGAGCCGCCATCCCTCTGCTGTCACTGGAGCGGGTGTCAATGATTGTGGCCCAATTTTGAACATTGGCCACAGACTCAGAATCCTTCTCCTCGCAGCGTGCTTTGGGGTCACTCCCAATTAACCCGAGGTGGCATGAGAGAGAGTATTTTCGCTATTTCTCATTTGGAACTTGCATTAACTTTTTATATTGGTAGTTTAATTGATCTGACAAACCTAGGTTTTCATTTTAGAGAGTAAGTGATTAGCCTGGATCTTAGCTGGGAAACAACATTTGAATAAGTTGTCTGGTTGGTCTGTTGCTCCTTCTTTCCCTATGTTTTGTTCCATTCTGTTTTCTTCCCTTCCTCAAAATTATATTTGAGTAGTGACGCATTCCCGCCAGGGGTGGGGAGTTGTCTTAAGTTAAAGCAAACTATGGAGTTCACAAGACTGACACAGGTGACTCCTGGTCTCACTCAGCTCCGAGATGGAGGTAAAAGCAGCTTGCGGACAGGGCGCCCTCAGGTTCCTCTGGCAGGAATCTGCAGCCCACGCCAGCAGGAAGGGCAGCCAGGAAGCTCAGGTGGAGAGAGGTAAGATCCACACTGGGCAGAAGCAGGAGCAGCCCCAGCTTAAAAGCTTCATTCCCACAGAAACCAGTATCTCTTATAACAATTCTGGAGGCTTAGTTTCCACTGACCCCTCAAGAGACCCACTTCATATCAAGAGTCACCACGGTAAAGAAAGCCCAGAGTATTCTATCAGGTATTTACAATTCTCCCAGTCCAGATGCTGCTTGTCAGTTAAAAGCAATGTTGTATGCTGATACGCTTGCCACTTTAATCAGGTTACCTGGGGAGCAGACCTAGAAAGTTAACTAAGGGTTAAATCTCATGCTAGAAAACAAAGAGATTTTGTAATCCTTTACACACACAACTTGTTTTACTTTCTTGTATCAAACATTCTTGAGGGGCCTTCCTGGTGGCCTATGGGTTAAGTCTTAGTACTGTCATCGCTAAGTTGGATCCTCGGCCAGGAAGCTGACCCACATGGCGCAGCAGACCTCTCTGACTCACCTGCTGCTCCCCTCAGCTGTGTATTTCAGTCAATCTGCCTGTTCTGTTCCCCACTCTGTCTCTGGTGAATCCTCTCACCCCTGCACCTCTGGCCTATGCCCCGGTTCTTCTACATAACAAACAAACAAATAAAAAACATTCTTGAAAATGCACTCTGTGCAAGGTAATGTATTGAAGTATTGAAAACCAATTCGGGGAGGTTTTAAACTCGTAGCTGAGCTTAGGTAGGTGAGCAGCTGACGGCGGTGAAGAACATGCATGACAAATGCCAGTGAAGAACATGGCTGTGAGAGCACCATGTGGTGGCGAGGCCAGCTGCCTACTTCAACTGTTAGTGATCTGGTAAGATGCTCTGTTTGATCTCTTGGTTCTCCTCATTAAATGTTCACATTTCCTTTTTCAGATCTAGACTTTTCTTTAGTAATACCCAAGGAAGTGACAAAACCACAGAAACTATACTTTTTTTTTGTATTTTAAAAGGACAAATTTATTAGGAAAAGGAGAAAGAAAAAGAGAGGTATCCTGTGTAGTCACAGGTGGGCAGGAGAGTTTTGCCAGTGCTAAATTTATACATTTTGACCCTAAAATGATTATTGAAAAAGAGGTGTGTTCTCGGATGGCTCCATTTATTACCATGGAGCAGAATTTTGGATGAGAAAGAATGTGAGTTGGAATCCATGGTTTTGATTTGGAAAGACTGTAAATCATTGACATCCTTTTATTTATTTATTTTTTTGGTACCCATCTTAGGAAATAATAACTCTTTTCTTAATGTTGTGAAGCAACCTTAAAATCATCAGGATATGGATGTTTAAACATTCTCAAACAAATTTAAATTTTATCCTGTTTTATCAACTTGGAAAATTAATAAGGATCCTGAGACAGGAAATCTGTATTTATCGACTTCAATTGTTTTCCAGATCCATCTTCTCCAGCAAGTTCTTCAGCATCCTTTCCAGAAGCATCCTGCAGCTGAGAAAGCAGGGTACTCCTCACCTACTCCTTCTTGGGCTAAAGATCTTAAAGTTAGCTGCTCATCTTAACTTGCAGAAAATAAGGAATGCTTCTGATATTGAACTCAACATAGAACAACTCATCATTGTGAACACTTGAATTTAAGAACATCTTATACCACTGGAGTTATTATTGTTATGATGTACAAGTTTCCCAAATTTGGTTTCTTTTTGACATGATCCTAAAAGTTTTTGATGATGTCCTTATTTTTTGGTGTAAGATGTTTCCAGTTCATCCTGTGTATTTCTTGCCTCAGAACTGGAGTTAGTTATTTCTCTGAGTGCCTTTCAGTGAAATGGCACTTGGGGACCCCAGTGTGGATGCCAAAAGCTTTGGGTATATTTGAAATGCTTTACAAAGCTTGTTAAATTATAATTAAAAATTTTTGAGTTGTATGCCTTCTTCCTTAAAATTAAATGATATAAAAACAAAAAAGGTATATTATTAAAACTAAAGTCCTAGTGTCACACAATTTTAAGGTGACCTTTCATTAATTTTTACAATTGTTAAAATATATAAAGCATTACATGCACATTTAAAAATCTTTTTTTTTTAAAGATTTATTTATTTATGCATACAAGAACTGGGCTACAGGCCAGAGGTGTGGTCGGTGAGAGGATTCACCAGAGACAGAGTGGGGAACAGAACAGGCAGACTGACTGAAATACACTGCTGAGGGGAGCAGCAGGCAAGACAGGAGAGGTCTGCTGCACCACATGGGTTGCTCCCTGGCCGGGGATCGAACTCATACTGCAGAGGCTGTGGATTGCTTCATAGTGCAGTGCTTAAACCCTTGCGCCACCAGGGAGGCCCCCACATTTAAAAATCTAAAGGAAATATATTGAATAAATTTGGAAGTCTTCCTTCACACACTTAACATTCATTCTGTAGCCCAAGGGAAATATTCTCTATATTCTCTAGTCTTGTATCTTTTCATATTTTTTGTATACATATATATGCTTACATACAAATATACATATATAAATGTAGATGTTTATGTGAGTAATGGTAAACTTATATTGCTTTATAATTAACCTTTAGTTATATTTATTAATTCTAAATATCAATATGTGCAGATTCTATTTTCTTTAACAGCCTAAAAATATTCCATAATATAAAAATGCCATATTTTGTGAAATCATTTACATATTTGTACCCATTTGGATTTCAAGAGTTTTTTCCCCTTTATAAATAGTTTCCTTTTCATCTATTTTTGTTTGTAAGGTCCCACAAATAGAATTAATTTGGTCAAAGTTAAATTCATTGAAAATATTTACGTACTGCCAAATTGAACCCCCAAAAGGTTTTATCAATTAACATTCCTAACAATTTTTGTATCACAATACCAGTTTCCTCACAAACTAATAGAAAGTTTAAAATAGGATGTTAAAAACAAATACAAATATATAATAAGTAAATAAAAAAAGAATACATTTGTCAATTTAAATACAGTGATTACTGGACTAGATACAAAAAGAAAAATCTACTGTGTTGTTTACAAGTGGCATACCTAGACCAAAATGACACAGAAAGTTTGAAATTTAATAGAAGGATTTGTTTGGTAAATAACTGGAAAAAAATGGTGTAGATGTATGAATATAAGATAAAATGTAAAAACTATTAAATAGTGATATATATAGTTCAATATAAGTACATTTTGTTACACTTCGTAAAGTGTCAGAAAAGCACAATTTGCTAGAACAAAAGATACTGACAAATGTACTTTTCATAGAAGGAAACTTTAACACATCCTTCTTAGTAACTGATAGATCAAGCAGACTGGATATTAGACTAGGGGAGAGTGGAGTAATGTGCTTAAGTTACACGAATAGTACATCATACCCTTTACAGTCGTGTAGACATGGTTGTCTTTTCTGACTCTAAGTTTTAATTTATAAGGTACTTACTGCCATGTAATAATAGGGAATCCAAAAACTAACATTTCCCCCAAATATTATATTATTCAACTACTAAAAAATCAAAGGCAAAATAGTGCATGTCCACCACTCCAGTCAATCAAGCAATGAGCCTTGAAAAAAATTGAACACACTCTGCCTCTCCTGCTTTTTTATCCTCTTTCAATTTTTCTGAAAGCTTCTGAAGGTCATGGAGGGAATGGTGGAAAATGTGTAAAATCAAGAAAACTTTAGAAGGCACGGGCTTTTTAAAAACTCAAGTATGTCAGGATAGTGTTGCTGTTGCTCTAGATTCAGACACTGATATTTTCAGAAATACTATCTGCAGAAAATCTTTTAAAAACGTTTATTTGCTGCCGCAGCATCTTAATATAAAGGAACACAAGACGTCATGTGGCTGACTTGGAAAGAGATGAATCCACAGCAAAGATGTACATACAGGCAGGCATTCGAAATCCTGTTTGGTGAGATGATGAATGTGCACCCCCATTGTGAGATTTACACTGCGTCTTGTCCGAACCCCAGTATTATTCTGCCTAAAATGAAGATGATGCCACCGAAACAGCAGCATTGCTTGAGGTTACAAATGACACCTAACACACAAGGGCCGCTGTCACCCAGCTAGGGCATGTTGCCTCTCTTCTTCTGCAAAGCTTTCATGAGATCTGACATGAAATCCTGCTCCCCGCCGGGGGGCCCCGGGTTCTCTTGCCTCTTTGGCGGAACAGGAGGCCTTTTGGCCACAATGGGGGGCGTTTTTGAGGACGTGGGGTCCAGGGCAGGTGGGGGCGGCGGCGGAGGTGGTAATGCAGACCCCACATCCCCGGCACAAGTCGGCGGTGGGGGGGGCACGAAGTCCGGGGGCTCATCGTTAAAATAGGGGGGCGGTGGGGGGAGCTCGTCCTCCTCCAGCGGGGGCGGGGGCGGGGGTGGTGGCAGGACGTCGTCGGGCGGGGGAGGGAAGCCGCCGGCGCCCCGGGGCTGGGCGGGGGTCCCCGGGCCGCCCCCCACGTCTGAAGACCGGCGCACGGGAGGAGGTGGTGGCAGGCTGGACTTGGGAGGGTGGCGGGCGCCCTGCTCGCCTGGGCTGTCGTTTCCAAGGGCGGGCTTCTTGTCCTTGAATAAAGCAACAACAGCGTCATTCTTAACCTCACAGCCTGCAAGGAGATGACACTTACCCTGGCTTGTGAGATGCTGCCGATTCAGGCAGGATCTGACCCAGGGGAGGGGCGTGGGGCTCGACCCCGCATCCCTGAGACTCCAAGGTCGTTCCCAAGCTCATTTTCGCTCTGGGATAGAGAATGACTCCAAATGGCAGCTAACAAGGGGGTGGGGAGAGAGGTGGGGGATGCTAATCTCCCCAGTCTTCTGTAAATGCAAGACAATGCCCTATTCAGGAAGGGGATTATTATATTTAGATTATAGTATTTGGAACCACTTTATTCTGGAGTTACTGATGTCTTTTTTTTTTTTTTAAAGATTTATTTATGCATACAAGAGCTGGGGTACAGGCCATAGTTGTGGGGGTGAGAGGATTCACCAGAGACAGAGCGGGGAACAGAACAGGCAGCTTGACCAAAGTATACTGCTGCTTGGAGGTGTGGGAGAAGCAGGAGAGGTCTGCCTTGCCATGTGGGTAGCTCCCTGCCAGTCGGGGCTTGAACTCGTGGTGCAGAGGCTGCAGATTGCTTCATAGTGCGGTGCTGAACCCCTTGCACCACCAGGGAGGCCCGTTACTGATGTCTTTAAGAGAGCTCTACCGGTAAATAGTTTGGCTAGTTGTGGGATTGCCGCCATCTTTATGGTCAGTCAGCCCAAGAGACTGGAAGCAAAATGGCTCCCTAACTCCACCTTGGTTCCCAAGGCAGGCCACTGAGATCCTCAGAATATGCAGTCATGACACTGTTCTTGGTCTGGTTGAGCGCAGCTATCACAAGCTGGCATCTGTCACATTATTTTGCTCTGTGCCATTTCCTCAGTGGCAGAGAGATGCCCGACCCTTTCTCCAAATTGCTGGCTTAAACCTCCTTGGTTGATTAACACAAAGGAAATAGAAGGTAAAAGAAAATGGAAGTAGCTTTCTCCTGCCTAAGGTAACCTTGTGAGAACGTGGGCACAGACATCTTTCCTGGCACAGAGCTGTCCCGCCTGCTTCTGCTTCTGTGTGTTTTGGCTCTCATGCTGAAAACCAGGGCTGTGGGCTCAGCTTGGCTCTCTTTGGTGTAACAGCTTCAAGGGAGGTGGTGGGTGGACCAGGAATCTGCCCACCTGGCGGTAGTCTTAGATTGGTCTTTGCTTACTTGTGTAAAAGTCAGTTGGCTGTTCTGGTATAAGGTGAGCATCGTGATCCCTACTAATTTTGGTCTCATGATCAAATGATAAATATGAGATAAATATGTGAGTGGGTTTGAAAAGTAAAATTGTGACGTGTGCTCTAGGTTGACACCAGAATGCCAAACCTGGCCAAATGCTGAGAGAGGCTCAGCCCTTCCTATGCCAACAGTGGAACAGATAATAAGGAATTATATTTATCTGATGCAACTTCCCCAGGAATTTCAGGCAGCTGACTTGAGTCCTCCTCTTTTAGTGATAATTATCGTTGCAATTTGCATTTTATCAGGCTTTCATGTCATTTCTTTCTTTGCTTCATAACCTTTTCCCTTCTAAATTTAGAAGTCTTATTTTTTTCTAATAAAGCTTCATGATTGAGTTTTATTTTATGTAGTTTATTTGCTTAACAGTTCACTGGTGCTTTTTTTTTTTTTTAAACTGCCAATTTTCTGAATTGGCAGTTTGAGAACTGGTGTTCATACACAGTTAAGTGATTTCTATTCTGGGATCCTTTTATTGTTTTCAGTATTTAAAAATGTTTCTTTCCACTTGGCATAGAAATCACACAAAAAAAGAGAAGTCATGACAACAACAATAATAATAGCAGAAAGTATATTGCACGATGAAATTGTCAGACTTGAGAGAATAACAGACTTCCGAAGGTAATAGAAATATTGGAGAAGCACAACTTTTAAAGATCTACAGTGGTTTCCAAAAATTATAAAATGTTTAATACAAGATTTAAATGGAAACAATGACATGAAAGATTACTGATGTTCCCAATTGTTGAAGGTTCTTTTGAATCACACAGGAAATATTCAATGGAACTTATTGTATATAGTCAGCTTAGATGTTGCTAATTGGACTAGTGTATAAATTTTAATTTTTGGCTACAGTTTATAGGTCAGTTTAAAAGAATCTTCAACTTGGCTATTATTTTTAAATGTATGTGCTTCTCTCCATCCTGATGCATATATGTAGAAGCAGATACATATAAAATGCACATTTTACAGGGCAACCTTCTAATCTGGTTGCATTGAATACAGGACTTCTGACTCGCTAGTTGCTTTAATTTATTCATCAAAAATAAGTAAAAATCCCAAGGGCTTAAAACTCATGTCACTTTCAGAAAATGCTAAAATCATTTGACTACACCAAGAAAATCACTTTAGTCATAGAACATGTCGCTAAATGAACACTACTTACCAGTTCTCAAATGATTTTGCTCTGTACTATGCCCTTAGTGGCAGAGAGGGACTTAAAGAGGTTCCCAGCCTCATGCTCAAATGTGTGGCTTAACTGTCATACTCTGACTACCAGAAAGAAAGTTTAAACAGAGATTCCTCTTCTTTTCTCAAGCAGTGTGATAATAGTTGCTTCACCTTTCAAGGCTAGCCAATGTCATTTTTAAGACAAAAAATATAAAACAAGTCAGTGAAATTCATTAGATGAAACTAGAGTGACTTCTTAATTGTTAGAATTGCATATTCTCTTTTTAAAAGAACAATTATTAGAACACTGCTGGTGGTTTGGAATATGAGCTGACAGGTGACAGGTTGACAGAGTGATGCTGGCACTCTCTGGCCTCACCTTGGTTGTTTCCACTTGTTTCTGGGTCTCCTGCAGGACAGCATTCACAGAACTCATGGCCTGGGGAATCTGACCATTGGCCTGGGTGGTGCCAGTTTTAAGCCCTGAGAAGGAGGAAGAGAGATATAAAGAGTGAACTAGGCATCTTTAACATTCCTGAAAGTTGATTTGAAAATATAAAACAGTTTATCTGTCCAAAACAGAAGAAAGGGATACACAGGCGTAACATGGAACCCAGACCTTATGAAAAATTCATATTCTAAGGCAGTACTCCGTAAGATTCAGCAAAGATTCAGGAGAATGAATGCTTTCTAAAGGCTACAGAAGATCTAGATTAACTAGCAGTTCTGCACTTAGAAAATTTTTGGCGATTGGAAAAATAAACCTTGAAAATAAACTCTTTAAAAATAATTCCTGTTAATATTACTCAGCATTCAAAAAAGATAAACACATGCAATTTGCAGCAACATGGATGGCGCTGGAAGGGATCATGCTCAGCGAAATAAGCCAGAAAGAAAAAAATACCGGATGGTCTCACTCATAGCAGGAATCTAGAAAACTTAAATAAGGGACCAGGAAAATGAGTAACTATAAGAAAGTGAAAATCAAAATCAACAAAAAACTATGAACCAGAGACGCTCTATGGGGGTGGGGGGCGGGGAGGGGAGGGATTGGGGTCAAAATAAGGGGGTTGCAATTGTATGGGGAATATAAAAATAAAATTTATTTAAAAAATAATAATAATAATTCCTGTTGACGTGTTTCTGTAATGCATGTATGCAGTTTCACACTCGGCTGTGTACAGAAACAATGTGGGAACATTATTCTCAACAACATGTATTTTGGACACAGAAATAGTAGCCAGAGGGGACTGGGCAAATGTGCAAGCCTTGACCTATTCTGGAATTAGATTCTTTTCCCAAGAGAGGCCTGATAGACACTTATCTTATATTCTTGCTTTTAAAGTTGCCCTTTCCCCATAAAAATGAGACTAATTGGGCCTCCCCGGTGGCGCAGCGGTTGAGCGCTGGGTTGCGAAGCTGCCGGCGACCTCTGCGGCGCCGGTTCGATCCCCGGCTGCTCCCCGGCCACCGGAGGAGGGTCCCACATGGCGCGCAGACCTCTCCTGCCGCCCGCTGCTCCCCTCAGCAGTGTACTTCGGTCCTTCTGCCTGCTCTGCTCCCTGCTCTGGCTCTGGTGAATTCTCTCACCCTCCCACGCTTCTGACTGTACCCAGTGCATGTATAAACAAAGAAGCAAACAAATAAATAAATAAAACATGCCTCTATAAAAAATAAATAAATAAAATTAAAAAAAAATGAGACTAATTGAGGTTTCATGGTTTTGAGAGACTCCGAAGAAGCTGTGTCTGCAGCTCTCTGACTCCTCAGAGAAATTCTGGAGAGAATGACGCACTTATGGACGACGTTTCTCCAGCACAGGGCACGGTCTGGGAGGGTCCTGGGGTGCAGCGCCATGTCCTTTCCTTGTGGAGTTGGGGCCACCCCCATCTGTTCACCAACTAGAGAGTTGCTCTGAGTCTTGGTGTCTAGAGTTATTATTGGGGTTTCATTACCTATGCGCATTGATTAAATCACTGATCATGTGACCAACAAACCCAGCCTCCTCCCTGGAGGTCTGGCAGCTGAAAATTGCAAGTGTCTAATCATATACCAAGTGGCCAGTCCTGTGCTAAAGCTATCCGGGACCCACCACTAGTCACAAAGGCAGCCCTATCACTCTGGAAATCCCAAGTTTTAGAAGCTGTGTCAGCAACTGGGGCCAGCTGGAGTCTTCACTGACTGGTCTGAGTGGATCCACCTGAACGCCAGAGAGAGCTCTGCTAGAGGCTGACTGGAAATGGCTCTTCCTAGTTGCTGACCACAGATCCAAACACTCCCGACAGCTATGTCCAGAGCCCAGTGATGACACCTATGTAGGTGATGGTGCAACATACTAGTTGCTTAATTCTGGAAGGCCTCTCATAGCTTCAAGATGTCCTGATTGTTCTAAAACAGGTCAGCTCATAACGAAAGAGCAGTGGCTTGCTGAAATGTAGGATGGTGCTTAAGAAAAATAACTAGAACAGTTAATCAGAAGACTTGGTAAGAAACAGAACTAGTTCCTAAAGCAAGTGACCTCAATTTCAGAGAAAAACGCTGAGAAGAAAAAATTTGTTTTCTTCTATCCGGGTGTAGGTTAAAGAAAATGTCAGGCTTTTCTGCCCTCCCGCCATCAGGATAGATGATGGATCCTTGCGGTCCTGAATGCATGCCTGATGGCGGGCACCTGGAATAGGGTGTGGGCATAGGTAGATGGGATTCAGCTGAGTTAAGACTGTGCTTTTTTAAGGGCGGCGTCACGGGGACGCCAGCAGCAGCAGCAGAAGCCTAAAGAGAAGCAGAGAAGCAGCAGAACGAACGCCAGAGAGCCCAGATAGAGTGAAGACTTGCTGGGGGCTGGGAGGCCTCCCGGCCTCCCGGACCCCCAGCACCCCTGCCTGCCATATGCCTGGTGAACCCCAATAAAAGAGCTGCAAAAACCACTGAGGACTCTGACTCCTCCTTTACCCGGTCTGCTGGATCAGAAAACCTGCACTGTGTCCAATTCCTGCATTTATACCGGGCTGTCTGGAAAAGAGAGGGATCCTAGAGTTCTGCTGCATCAAATTCCTTAGCAGCTTACATGGTCGCCCTCAACGAACGAGCCTTGAAGCTGCAATATCTGCAGGCAGAGCTCAGGAGTTTTTATTGGAAAGGAGGTAGTGCCCCTGGGAGGGATACCCACATAGTCTCAGGGATGTTTCATGCCAGAGTGACTCCACCTTGAGAAGGGGAAACTCGAGAGTCCAAGACCTTCAGGTGGTGTTTCATTATCAAGCTAAAGACTAGCAGAATTAAGATGGCACCTAGGGTCAGTGAAGACCCACTTCTAATCATTCTCAGCAGCCTTTAATTTATTAATGCCACAGATACTGTTTTTAAAGATTTACTCATTTATATACATAAGAATTGGGGTACAGGCCAGAGACGTGGGGTGCGAGAGGATTCACCAGAGACAGAGTGGGGAACAGAACAGGCAGACTGACTGAAATACACTGCTGAGGGGAGCAACGGGCAAGCCAGGAGAGGTCTGCTGCGCCATGCGGGTAGCTCCCTGGCCGGGATTGAACTCATGCCTCAGCGGCTGTGGACAGCTTCATAGGCTGCATCTTAATCCTTTGTGCCAACAGGGAGGCCCTAATGGCACAGACATTTATTGTAGACCAGGCTGAGAACGCTGAGAATACAACATGGAATTAGCAGAAATGGTCTTTGTCCTTTGGAGGCTTTTGCACCTATTGGAGAACAGAAGCAAAAACCAACCTACGGGAAACATGAAAGAATTAAAAATTGTGCCAGAAAACAACTCGACGTAAACACTTCCAGGAGTCTTACCATTCCTAGAGCAACCAGACTGGATGTAGCCGATGTAAATTACTATGGAGTGTTGTCTCAAATCTACCTAATGCAACTGACACACTTTCAAGCTGGTTTTACCTTTGCAGCAGCAAGCTGTTAAGAAGACCAACAATTAACTCTGGGAAACAAGGACCAGAATTTTTCTGCCATCAGTGGTACCAGTTCCTTCAGTCATTACTTATCATCAAGACTGTGTCTGTTATTACAGCTCGGTCATGGAGCTTCTCCCAGCTTCAGCTTCCTCACTGTGGAGTGGGGCTAACAATCTAGACTCTGCAGTGTTGTTGTAAGAACCTGAAGTGGGGCCTCCCTGGTGGCGCAGGGTGTTGAGCGCAGTGCTGTGAGGCTATCTGTGACCTTTGTAGCGTGGGTTTGATCCTGGCCAGCCGGGAAGAAACCCACATGGTGCAGCAGACCTCTCCTATCTCGCCCGCAGCTCCCCTCAGCAGTATTTTGGTACATCTGCCTGCTCTGCTCCCCGCTCTGTCTCTGGTGAATCTTCTCACCCCCCACGACTCTGGCCTGTATCCCACTTCTTAAAAAGAAAAGAACCTGAAGTAGTATATGTGAACCACCTCGAAGTGCCCCCTCCATCCCTCAATGTCCTGTCCTCCCACTTAAAAACACAAACAAGGGCCTCCCCGGTGGCGCAGCGGTTGAGCGCTGGGTTGCGAAGCTGCCCGTGGCCTCTGCAGCGCCGGTTCGATCCCCGGCTGCTCCCCGGCCACCAGAGGAGGGTCCCACATGGCGCGCAGACCTCTCCTGCCGCCCGCTGCTCCCCTCAGCAGTGTACTTCGGTCCTTCTGCCTGCTCTGCTCCCTGCTCTGGCTCGGTGAATTCTCTCACCCTCCCGTGCTTCTGACTGTACCCAGTGCTTGTATAAACAAAAACAACAAACAAACAAACAAATACATAAATAAATAAAAACATGCCTCTATAAAAAAAAAAAACACAAACAAGCAGTTGCTGCCTTATCTTTAAATGTGCTATCCAGGGTTGGGTACCAGGCTCCTGCCCTAATATTACTGAGGCAAAAATACCAGGGAATGGTCTTATCTTCCATGTCGGCAGCCTGCGGGGGACCGCTGGAGTCTTGGACAAATGTAACTTGTACTCTGATGACACACCACAACTTCCTAGTAGCTCAGCCTGCACTGGCGATCATCATTTATCCACAAGCATAACATGAAAAAGTGGTCAGAGTTTGGCTAACTGTCACTTATAAAGAAATCGATATAGGCAGTGAGTGCAGGGGGGTGTCTTGGACCTGCCTATCAGAAGGGAAATGTACTGGGTACAAATTCTCTTTTTATAAAATGTGTTGGATGAGCCTGAGCAGGTGTCAGCATTTCTGCTCTGTACCTGCAGGAGATGGAGCTGGTGGAGCTGCGTTGCCGGTGCCCAGGTTTGTCCAGCGCGCAGAGAGTCCGGCCTTCGCCACTGCCCGCTGGTAGTTGTCATAGAGGGTCTTTCCATACTTGGGAGGGAACACAAAAGAAGAAAGGAATTCATTTATTCCAAATTCTGTATTCAAGTGCAATATTCATATTGAGGGGAAAAAAGTACTCCTCGGCTATTCAAATTTCTTAGCAGCTTACATGGTATTTTTTAGTATTTTTTAAGCCTAAGTATTTCAATAAAAATGTCACAAATTGGACCTCCCTGGTGGTGCAAGGAGTTAAGACACAACTTATGAAGCTATCTGCAGCCACTACAGCACGAATTCGATCCCTGGCCGGCCGAGGAGCAACCCACATGGCAAGGCAGACCTCTCCTGACTCGCCCGCTGCTCTCCTCAGTAGTGTATTTCAGTCAATCTGCCTGTTCTGCTCCCCATTCTGTCTCTGGTGAGTCCTCTCATCCCCCACACCTCTGGCCTGTACCCCTAGTTCTTTTTTTTAAACTTATTTATTTATTTTACACAAGAACAGGGGTACAGGCCAGATGCGCGGGAGGGTGACAGGATTCACCAGAGGCAGAGCAGGGAGCAGAACAGGCAGACTGACTGAAATAAACTGCTGAGGGGAGCAGCGGGCGAGACAGGAGAGGTCTGCCGCTCCATGTGGGACCCTCGCCAGCTGGCCGGCATCGAAACGCCGCTGCAGAGGCTGTGGACATCTTCACAGTGCCGCGCTCAACCACCTGCGCCACCAGGGGAGGCCCATGTGCCCTAGTTCTTGTATGCATAAATAAATAAATCTTTAAAAAAAAAGTCACAAATTATTTTTTAAAATAAATTTCCAGATTAGCAGTTAGTAAATACTTTTACCTCGACATTAGAGGAGGGCTTCTGTCACTTAATTCTGATTGCAGGGGGAGGTGCAGCAGTATGTCTTTATGTAACTCTACCAGAGATTACATCTGTGTTTAATTACACACCACACTTGCAATACTCTCCGGGGGTGAATGTCAGCAAAGTCTTATGTGGATGTAAACCCTCGATTCTCATGCCATTGGAGAGATCCACGTTTCTACCATTCTCACTAATGAAACCCAATGGGCAGATAAATGAGATACTATCTGCAGAATTGACCCATTTAGAATGGGTCGGCTGTTTCACAGTAGTACAAAGATCGGTCCCACATCAAGAAGCTGTCTGGCAAATTCAAGATAGAGCGAGTCTAAATGCCCTCTCACCTTGGCAATCCTAATTCCTGCAATCCACTGGTTTAGAGTTCTTGCGTCATCACAGCAGAGATACTTGATATACTGGGACTCCTTCTGAATTTGGGGATGCTAGAAAAAAGCCATTTCAAAGACCATTTGTAAGCTCTTCCTTTATTAGCACCTTTCAAAAATTTTTTTGAAATGCTAACATTATATGTGATCTCATGAGGTGGTGACAAAAATTACTGGTCAAAATTTTAGGATTAGGAAGAAGGGTACTTTTAAAAAATGGGCAACTTTTGAAAGGATCTAAGGTATCTGTGAGGTGATATCATATGCACTTATATTACCGTGAATAAATTTTTGTTTCAGCTTTTCTAACTTTTAAAAGCCTTCATATCTACCATGTCTCTATCACTACAAAAATTTAAAATTATTTATCAGATAAGGGAACATTCTGATTGGATGTAATTCCTATGTCACAGAATTCCTGCTTTTGGGAACTTCCAGTCATAGGGTTATTTCTACTACCAAGGATTCAGGGTTTCACTCTTTCTGGACTGTCACCTTATACTTAAATGGGTCATTTTGGCCTCTAGATGAATGTTCAAGAGAAAATAAATGTTTGCTTATTCTAAAGAGTCAGCAGTTTGGCAGGCTTTCTGGGGCAATCCACGCCTTCTGGGAGTCAAAGGTATGAGTGATATGGGCAGGTACAAAGCAGACACACACACACACACACACACACACACACAGAGTTACCCCCAAGTCCTCTTCCTTAATCCTCACTGCTTTTGCAACTTCTGTTTTATGTCTCTGTTTCTGTTAGATTGTGTGTAACTTGAGGGTGGGAACCGAGTCTGTCTTTCACTGTTAAAGACCCTGAAGCTTATTAGCACATGGTCTGGAGCATGGTAGGGATTGCAGTCCAGAGGTGGAAAGAATTGTTAAAGGAAATAAGATTTCCTGTTCAGTTGGATGTCTTACAGCCATAAGGTGAAGGGCAGGGAGCCACGTCTAGGCTCTAAAATGTGTGCCATGTGAATTTTCATGGGTCTTTATAATTTCTCATGAACCTTATTATATAGAAGAATGATTGACAACCATAATCAGTGTGTGTGTGTGTGTGTGTGTGTGTGTGTGTGTGGTAAAGACACTGCAGAAAATGTAGAAATTACGAAGAATTCTTCCTTTTGGCTTTTTGAGCTAATTGAGCACAATCTGCCTTTATACTTTTATCTTTCATTAGACTTTTCCCTTCACTAGGTCCTTCGGTCCTCAGAATTTGCATCAGCATCCTTGGAAGAAAGGTCAGTTTCTAGTATTTATTTAGCACCTTGGGTTCTCTCTCCCAGAACGACAGACAGCTCAGGGGACTCGTGGACATGGGCTGTAGTTCTCCACTCCCAGCCAGCAGATGGCGGCAAACACTTTTGAACGGCGGCAGCACTTTTCCCTGGTACTGCCACATTACTCCTGAATGTTAGCTTTTATTTTTGCAATTGTTACCACAAATTAATCCTCTCGAAGGCCCTTAAAATTGGAATTGTCTATCATCTCAGATAATGTGACCCAACCTCAAAAAAGGATTGTTACATTAATTAATTAGAAGTTCACATTAATGAAAAGTAGCCGAAGATCTGGTCCCTGGATGGAACGTGACATTCCACAAATGCCTGCAGCATTTCCTTCAACGCCAAAATTCGCAAAACCAATCCCAAATCCTTGTCTTTCAATCCCAGAATCACAGCTCCCTAACTTAAAGCGGGGTTCTTGTCTGTTATGTAAGAGGGGCTGGAGAACCCCTCTTGTTTAACTCCCTTTTTCAAAGACATTAAAGAGGTTGCCATTATTGCTTAGAGCTTGGTATATTAAACTTTTTTTGGCTGTTTGTCTTTTGATTCATGCAGTGTGAGAGCCAAGTTCCCAGAAGCAGACTCCAACTCACGTTGTGCTTGTGATGAAAGGTACAAAGCAACGTCTGTATTAAGGTTTCCACTTAAATAGCACAACAAACCATTTCTCAAGTACGGTATTCATCCAAATAGAGTAAAATGTGACTCTTCCAATAAATATAATGGCTTCTGAGCATAAAGCAGAAACAAGGACTCTTTAATGCAAGTACTAACAATGGCTCCTCCTGTAACGACGAGGTAGGTGAACAGATCTCCGTTCATTCGTGGGGCTAGTTTCACCAATCTCCTTATGCCACATGTATTAGGAATGTGTGCAGGAGAATAATTAGGCATCAGATGATCTGAAAGTTCTCTTTATATGGTTGTAAAAGAGCTGCCCAGCGGTCACCAGGGCAGAGTTGGGGCTTAGCTCTGTGCTGCCCCCTTGATGATGCAGGCTCCCAGGACCTCATGCAGCAGGCCACTGTGCTTGCTTTGTTTACACTTCTTGGAACCTCACTCAGGGGCTTAATGCCTAAATGAATCTTCAGTTGAAAATATATGCAAAGAGATTTAAGGGAAAATGCTGGCTCAGCACCACTGGGCAGGCTCTTCTGCAATTGGTTGGGTTTCTCCTAACCATAAAAAGAGTGAAGCTCTCTTAGGGCATGCAGCATAGCGCACAAAGACCAGACTGTGGAACTGCTAGAGGGCTTTAAAGGTCCTCTAGGGCGCCTGGCGCTAAACCATTTGTAGATGACCTGCTTTTGGGTTGGGGTTTTGTACATAATAGAGCAGCTCCCTCGCTAAGATCTATTGAAAGTCAGCCCTTGACACAAGGGTTTGAGAAAGAAAGAAAGAGAAAGAGAGAAAGAGAGAAAGAGAGAAAACAGTGATAGGAAAAAAAAAGATCCTCTAAACATACAAATGAGGAAACATTTTTCTAAGGCTAAGGGGAGTGTCAGAACCATAACTAGAACAAAGACCTGTACATTAAACAAATAATGGCCAGATATAGAAAGATGAGTTACCAGAGGCTCACACCATTACTGGGGGGTTGTGCTGGGGATGTGCCAGGGAGATGTATGTATGCAAATGATGTGGTTACTGTTCCATGCTACATTTGATAGTAAACTTTTGAAAATGAAGACTGAGAAAGGCTTTTGGGGAAGAAATGATAGGATTTTGTCACATCTACAAGTTCGATGTGGTTTAGGCCTGCAAGCCATGAAAGAAGAGGCAGAAAATGAGCTGGAGAGGAACCAGGGCCTTTTATGGAACAAGCAACTGACACTGTCCCTGGTTGGTGGAGCCATGGGACAGAGGAATGTGGGCAGCGAGAGGCAGGCAGTGGATGGTGAACCTCGAGTGAGAAAGGAGAGAGGGCTGGAGGAGAGATGTTGCTGGTGGAAAACCAGAAGAGCTGGAGGAGAAAAGGAAAGAGGAGAGAGTTCAAGGATGACTGAGAATTATGGGTTTAATGGTGCCCCCTCAAAAGATAAGCTGAAGTCTTAACCTCGATACCTGTGAATGTGGCTGTATTTGGAAATAAGAGCTCTGCAGGTGTAATCAATTTCAGATGGGATCATAATGAATTATCGTGGGATCTAACCCAACAGAATTGTTTCCTTACAAGGAGAGAAAAAAACATAAGACACGGATATTCAGAAGGAAGACTGGAGCCAGGTGGTGATGGAGGTGGAGCCTGGTGATCTGCTGTTACAAGAATGGAAACACCAAGGATTGCCAGAAAATGCCAGAAGTTTGGTGAGACGCATAGGACAGATTTTTCCCTCGGAGCCTCTGAAGGAACCAATCCTGCCGACATCTTGATTTTGGACTTCCGGCCTCTTGAACTGCAAGCAAATATATTTCTGTTGTTTCAAGTCATCCAGTTTGTGGCAATTAGTTCTGGCAGCTCCGCTGGGTGATGGTATTATTCATCTGGAGAAGATTGTAGAAGGAGGAGTTTGTAGGTCTAAATCCCCATTCTGGGAAGCTCTTGGTGTAAGGTCTGCCTGACTTGGCTGTAGACCCTCGCCCTGGGGTTTGGTTCCTTGCTCCCTCTGACAACATTCGTCCTGTTTGCTCACTCCAAAGCGTGTCTCATCACCAGCTAAGCCCCAGTGCTGGTTGTTTAGAGTTAGGATACATTTTAATATTCTGAGCAAAAACGTTGTGCTTATAAGAAACAGAGATTCTTCAGGGATGACAGTCGTTTTAGCTCATTGTTATCTGATAGTTGCAATAATAAGAAATCACGAATATGCAGGAGAGGTCACCCACAAGTCAAAATTATTAAATATAATAAATTGAACCCAATTGTTAAAACACAAACCAAAACTGACTACAGACCTAACGAAACCCAGAGCTCTGTAGAAATACAGCAAGACTCTCAACATGTGTGTGTGGTTATAAGAATAATAACCCTGATCTGACTGGAGATTCTGATTTAGAACACTCAGTAACAGTTGTGTATGTATGTTATTTCTCAGTTACTTTTGTGGGGGGGAGCAGTGATTTTAACATTTCTCAGGCACCTTTTGTTTTTAATGAAGAAAATTCATTTCCTTTGAACGGTTGTGTTTTTAAAGACAGCAGAAGCAACACAGGGGAGTGTCCAGGCTGCCTGGAGTGTTGGGGTCCAAGGGAGAGACCTACCTCCTGGAGTCCCTGGTGTGTGACAATAGTACCCTGTGTGGGCAACTCTGAAATGGCAGAGGGTCCATGATCTCTTCTATGATGTGGCCCTTGACACAGAATGTGCTTGTTACAGACATTCAGTACTGGCCTCCATCTGTGTAAATGGCGCAAACCTACAGGGTTTGAAACTTGTTCTCAGGAGATGCTACAGCCGTGCCCCCGGCGCTGTGCTTGTGCCCACCAAGAGCAGTGGCCATACATTTCTAGACACCTGGAGGGAGGTTTCTCCTGGGGGTGGGGGGTAACCACATCTTCTTGATTCAGTCATCTATTTTTGGGCATTTGGGTTGTTTCCAGGTTTTACCTATTGTAAACAGTCCTGCAATAAACATAGGGTACAGGTGCTCTTTTGAATCAATGTTTTTGTGTCCTTTGGGTACATCCCTAGGAGCGGAATTATGGCTTTGGTCTTTTTAACCTTGCCACCAGCTCCAGCTTTCTTGGTTTCAGGTTTCTACTCCATAGTAGCCATCTTCTCAGCTTTTTCACCCACCATCTTGCAAGACTGGAAAGGTGAGGTGTTCTTGTGGGGGTTCATGGTGTCTAAGGCAATGACATGGTTTGAACAGCCCAGACACATAAATTCCTTGAGCCCATTTCTGGGAGTCAGATGTCAAATTTAGCAGATAAAAGTTACTCTTGACCAACCTTCCAAAATACAGTGCCTAATGTAATCTTACCAAACACCTGGTAATACGTGTTGCCTCAAAATAAAATACACCTTAAAAAGATTCAAGACCCAGAAATATTTTTAGGAAAAATTTTTTTTTCTATTCTGTATTTTTCTAGGAAATCTTGTCAAGTTTCTAATTTCTAAAAAGAACCGAGAATCTCCCTCAATATTATCAATAAAATTATAAATCACATTTGTTCAAAACATAGAGCTCTCATTTTCAAAAAGGATGAAGAAGTGCAGCAAGATGCACTTTACAGTATCAGACTCAGATATTGGGCATTGGGGGGAAATGATCCAAATTGGTAAAAATGTTTTCCCTTTTCCAATTTTGGTTTAAGAATAAAAAATTTTGTTATATTTATGGCTAACTATTAATATTTAACATTTTTTTAACCTTAAAAGGGAGTGTTAGCTCAGATTGCTTACAAATCTAAATTAAGGATTTTTACTAGGCCATACCTTTAAAACAAAGCAGAAGTCAGTGGGTGCTTTATATTTCATTTTGCACTGAATCGCATAGTAAATGTTGACATTTTCAAACTGTATAAAACATGCCAGATCTCGAGAAGTCTGAAAAGGAAGAAAATAACCTTAACAGAGTTCGTGATTAATATTTTTCTACAGGCCTCCTTGGTGGTGCAAGGGGTTAAGCACAGCACTGTGAAGCTATCTGCAGCCTCTGCAACACAAGTTCAATCCCCTCTGCAACACGAATTTGATCCCCAGGCAGCCAGGGAGCTACCCACATGGTGCAGCAGACCTCTCCTGTCTCTCCCACTGCTCCCCTCAGCAGTATATTTCAGTCAATGCACCTGTTCTGTGTCCCCCTCTATCTCTGGTGAATCCTCTCACCCCCTGCACCTCTGGCCTGTACCCCAGTTCTTACATGCATACATAAATAAATCTTTAAAAAAACAATATTTTTCTAAGATTGTTCTCGATGGCACAAGCAAGGATTACAGTTTAGTAGAATATTATTAAATTTCAAGTAACTTATTTAAATATCTTCCATGCACAGATTTCTAAAAGCCTAGTCTGCACTTTAAGAGATAAAAAAGTACACCCAAGGCAAAACAGCAAGTCACAGACCCAGAAATGGAGCGAAGGTTTATCGTCCTCCACTGCAGGGTCTGGTTGGCTGTGTCACGGGTGCTGATGCAGGAGAGAAAAGGTGAC
The DNA here is from genome assembly GCF_964194135.1 of Talpa europaea. Classification (NCBI taxonomy): domain Eukaryota; kingdom Metazoa; phylum Chordata; class Mammalia; order Eulipotyphla; family Talpidae; genus Talpa; species Talpa europaea. Next base: position 20,453,587 of record NC_140082.1, read on the forward strand.
TGAGCACTGAGTCAGAAATTTCATTTTGGCTCTTGCCATTCTAAGTCAGTGATGGATTTCACGATTGAGCATGTAGAAAAGAAATCCCCTCAGGATGAATAATGAGAGGTAAATTTGATGCTCAGTAAATTATTACACACTTCATGCATTTCTTCCTGAGAAAAAAGGATCCTTTGATGCTCTTTAGAGCAGGAGGTGTTGCTATGGCAACAGAAGCCTCTCCTCCGTGTATAATATGCACCCGAGGATTGCAACCTCTAATCTACGTATTTGTTTACACTTCAATTACAAATTTGTCCCATTACTCTTTTTTTCTCCCTCATATTCTTATAATTTTTTACCTAGTTACTGAATACATAGTAAAGGGCAGAACTGACACACTTCAGTGCTCGAGTATTTCTGTACATTCATCTTTTTTCTTTGTAAGATATTTTCTTCTGGATTTTCAAAGTTTTAATTACAAAATTACTGCCTACTCCTTTAATTTTAAAAAACAATGTATGTACACACATAATCAAATGGCAATCTTCCTTCATTATCCTCTTTTCTACTTCTGCTCTATTTTTCCAGAAGAAATATTAGGTAATATTCTTGCAAATATTTTTGGGTAAACATTTATGTACCTATGTGTGGACAGACCTACATGCCCACATATATACATATACAAGTAATGACATTTTACTCTAAATACTATTCCACGAACTTCTTCTTTTCTTAACATTGCATCCAGGGCTTTTTCTAGGTCATCACATATCCATGGATCTATGACATCATTTTATGGCTATAGCGTTCCCCTGTGGAGGTGTAATTATTTAACTGTTCTACATAGATGACTAGAGATTATCTCAATATCTTTCTGTTAGAAAAATACTGCATAGCTGAGCAAATGTTTTTGTGGGATAGATTGCCAAATGTGGAACTGACATCTGAAGGGGCATTCCTGTTTATATTTGCATAGCGGTTGCTAAATTGCCCCTGATTTGCCTGGAAAGCTTACATTCCGATCTTCTATGCATGAAAATGCCCATCCACTCCTGCTGCCTGAGGGTTTCATTAGTTTCTCTGAAGCAATGCTTTTTTGCTAAGGTGTTCATTTTTTGTTTGTTTGTTTGTTGCTGACCTTAGTCTTTCCTTTGGGCACATAATAAATTCCAGAAGCCCTGAGAAGAAAATAACGCCTTTTCCAAGATTTCTTTCCATCTTCTTTCAGATAAAGAGCTCCTTCAAGTTCTGGTACAATGACGGATGTCCCACAGAAACATTCCTAAAATTGAGATTCCAATTACATAAAACACGTGAAAAATAAAACATACATTTTCTTCACACTTAAACAAACTGTGGCAAGTTAGCCTTTAAGTTAAAATTCATTTTTATCTATAATTCAAATTGACTGCTTAGTTTATGTTGTATGCTATTTACCAAAAGAGAAAGAAGCAAGTGGAGACAGCTGAGCCTGGTTCCTTCCTGAGTGAGACTTCAAGGTTTCTGACCACATAGCTTTGTGGCCATAGGCAAGCCCCTAAATCTCACTTCTTTTATTTGAAAAAATGGAGTAATAATAGCCTTAACTTCATAGAGAAGTTGTGAGTATTTCTGTAGTAAATGTTAAATAAAAGCTGCTGGTAAATAGAAAAATGATCACTTTTCTTTCAAGTGAAAAAAAAAAGGCATCATAGTTAGTACCTACAAAAATTATAATAAATAATTATATACATAAAATATGTATATTAATTTATTCTTGGGATGGTTTTCTTATCAAAAATGCAGAAGGCAATTATTAATATATAGTATCAAAAAAGACAGTGCCAAAGTATATTTTCTAGGTGTATATTTTCAAATGTCAGAATTTGCATAGGGTTATATAATTCTTAATAAATTTCTTTTAAAATACAATGCACTAAAATGACATATTTTTCACCTTTCAATTCAAATTCTCAGACACATTTTTTGCTTTCTTACAATGTTCAGCTTCATTTCATTCAGAGTCGTAAGTGTAGAATAGCTTTTAGCTTGGCATCTTTCACGTACACTTGCATGGAGTGGAGCTGGGATACATTTATGTTCACATTCCACTCCTTCCCAACGCCTCCAGTTTCCCTCACATTTAATAGCTATTATCGATTGTCTTGTCAATCATCTTGGAAACTCAAGTAGATTTTTTGGCCAGACTAGAAAGCAGGATCACCATGACTTTTTATAGTATAATATGCTTTGCATTTTCTTTCAGCTTTGAAAAGACAACTATTCAGGCAATTGTATAAATCAAGGCATAACTTGTCCCTGATATAGACTCAGCATTGACGGGAAACAGGGGGGCTGTGTTGGGAAGCTGCTTGTTCCCCTTCTCTTGGTCTCTGTCACTGCATTCAGAACCTGAATCTCCTTGTTGCTGAAGTGATTGGTGCCCTTTGGTTAATACAGAATGATGTGTCCATTCCCTCCATTGGGCCTCCCTGTGAAATGCCCACTGGCTCTTGGTCCCAGGAACCAGGCTTGAGCATGTTTTCAGGACCTTGGGAGTGACAGTGAGTGTTTGCTACAGGGTGGGGATAACAGGAACACGTGCAGGGCCTGGGCAAACCAGGGAGAGTGGGAGAGGGTGTTCTTCTAAGTCAGTCAGCTGTCTCCAGGTGGGAATATGGGCCCTGTCATCATGAGGTCCTCTGAGTTTTTAAGACAAGTCCAAGTAATGGTCAATGCAATGTCAAAGATGAAGGAAACCTGTCTGGGGCTCCAACATTCCCTGGTCACCTATGAACTGGCCCTCATCTGTGTTACAGGCTGGGAATAGAGCCTGGATTTTTATCATAGTAACTATGTGGAAACTCATCAGGACCATCAAATGAGTTTCTGGAACACGTCCCTGGAGTGGGCACTGAGGTACCTGTAGTAATGACACTCTGTCTTCCACACCTCCCTGGTTTGCTGGAATAATTCAATACAATTCAGGAAACTGGGCTTCTGCACTTGCCCAGAACACGTGATCCTTACTGGGCAGAGCCCACCTGGCGTCAGCTCTCCAACTCCAAATCTTACATTTCCCACCATCTGGCTGTAGCACGGACAGTGGGAAGCGCGAGATTTGGAAATCTTTGTATCTGACTTCCAAGGAGCACTAAGTAATGGACTATATGAAGTGTTAGCAAGCAAGGTTTATGCAGATTTATCTTTCAGTCAAGAATCACAAATCCAACTTTTTGAAATGCAAAACATATTGTCTAAAGCCATTTTTTTTTACAACTGACTTAGTTTAACACAATAGTTATAATCTAGCAAAAACTTGATTTTAAAATCCCAAGTTTAAATGTCAGTGTTTCTCAGGATTTTGCATTGTTCTGAGAAACAAATAATATTTAAAAAGACACCTCCTCTTTTCTTCTACTCAGCAAAGTCAAACTTACCTCAAGTAAGGATTCTTTGTTCTTAGCATTCATTTTCTCATTTGCTTCTTTGCTTTCTTTTTTTCCTTTGTTATCCAAGTAAAAATTCTAAAATAAAATATTGAAAGATCAGATGAGTCAGCTTTCATCACCCTGCATTGCAAATTCTCGCTGCATGAAATAACGGAGCAGCACAACATACTCTGTCACCTCAGCACTGGGCCCATGTTGGCGAACACCTACCAGAATTTAACCTGCCCTTCTTTGAAATGGTCACAATCAACGAGGAAACAAACAAGACTGGAAACTAGTTAAACGCCATGGTCCAGAACACTAGTCAAATGCTGGAAGTTGGGAGACCCTCAGGCACTGAGTCTGGTTGGAGGTCAAGTCCAGGTTCTATGCTCTGGCTGGTGGGTACCAAGTAGGATCCCACGGCTCAGGGAACTAGAAATCCTGGTGTATCAAGACAAGGTTGATTTTTATAAAATCAGTTGGAGACTGATTAAAATTAGTTGGAGACTAATTTTAATTAAAATTAAAATGCATGGGCCATTCACAACAGACTTGAAACCATCTCTCACTTTTAGACTCACTTCACTTAGCAAAATCAGCTCATAAGAACAGAAGTAGAAAGGACATTTCTGGAAGGAGAGTCAGCCTTACACAGGTAGAGAAGACCTTGGCTGAAAGGTGCTCAGGAATGGGGGCAAGGTATCTAAGGGGGTTAGTGTCATGCCTTGTTGACACTGAATATTAATGAGATGGCTGGAAATCAATGTTAAATGCATACATTTCTGACCCCCAAAATCATGAGGACCCAAAGGCTAATTTTTACATACTGATATGGCTGAAGTGTGACTGTGCAAAGTGATTATTGTGTGTGTCATAGATAAAATGTTGAAGATTTTAATGTGAAAAGTTTTGTATGTAAGTCTTATAAAATAATATATTAAAAATGGATTAAAACTAGGACAATACCGCTATACATAGAGACTAAATTAAGAACCCTCTTGAAAGTGGGCACAAAAAGGTTTATCAACACCTGCTGTGAAAGTTTTTGGTCAGACATTTCAGTTCAGACGGCTCTATAAAGCTGCAGAACTCAAAAGTCAATTCATTATCTGTTATAACTGAGAACTATTGAACCTGAATTTAATAAAAAAGGAACTTGAAAAATGGGAAATGAGGCTTTTAGTCACAGCCCCTTCCCTTTTCTCACAGCTTTTGAAATTGCAAGGTTTGGGGACACCTGGATACAAACAGCAAATACATTACTTTAAAAATATCACTTCCAATTGCTTCTCGGCCTTTTGGCTAAGATCAAGTGTAAAAATATCACCTCCTTGGTCATATTAACTCATGTTTATTGCAACACTACTTACAATAGCCAAGTTACGGAAACAGCTTAAACAACATAAGTGCCAGCAGCACATGAGAGGATAAAGAAAATGTGGTATATATACACAATGGAATGCTACACAGCATTCCACAGCATTCCACAGCTCAAAAATAAAGTGAATTCTTGTCATTTGCAACAACATGGATGGAATTGGAAGGGGTTATGCCTGAGTTCAATGTATCATCCCTATTTTCTTCATCTCCTTTTATGCCAGCGTCCATTGGTCACCATATTCTGCAAAACTGGAGCTCCTAAATATTTCTCAGTGGTCTCTAGTTCATCATCATCTCCTTTTTCTCGGCATCTGGTTTAGAGTAACCTCGATCCTCTTGTTCTGTTTCTCTCCAGTCTAAATGAAGTCTTGCTTGGTTAAAAAACAATTTGATCAGGAATAAAATGACAGCAGAAAAAACAAATTGGTTAAAATTCTCCTTTCTTCTGGCACTACTAATTTTTCAGGTTTCAGTAATTCTGCTGATGGGCCCATTTCCAAGAATTTATTAGAATTCTTGAAATTCTTGATTCAGGAATTTTCACCTTATTTTGCTTTTATCTCCATTCTTTATCCAATTTTGCTTGGCATCGATTTCTAAAGTTTTGGGTTTGTGGTGAAATACTGGCAAATGATGTGAATGTAAACCAACAGCCTAATGTCACTTGGCTCTGCTGCTAGCAGGGTGACAAGGACCTTTTCCTGGGACTTAAGTCCTAAGTGGGTTGAAGCGTCCACCAGCTCTGACAGGTGCCAGAAGCAAAAACAACACACCACAGGCCGAATGCAGCAAACAGTATCCCTGATTACTATCTGGGGCTTCAGAAACTTCCGCCCCATCGAAACCTTCTGCAGATGGCATTTCACTCATTGTCGTGACTTTCATAAGCCATTTCTCTGCAAGAGCAAAGCCTGAAATTCAGCTTCATGCACAAAGAGCAGAGCACACTCCATGCAATGGTTTCACTCACAAAAGTGAAGCTGAATCACACAGCAGCAAGAAATGCAACTTAGCAGAAAAGAAGTTCAGGACGTAACTAAACAGGCAAAGGAGGCAAGGTCAGTTTGAAAAAAACCACAACATGCCAAGGGACAGAAAATACCTTTTATTTTATTATTATTTTTTTAAAGATTTATTTATTTATTTATTTATTTATACAAGCACTGGGTACAGTCAGAAGCGCGGGAGGGTAAGAGGATTCACCAGAGCCAGGGCGGGGAGCAGAGCAGGCAGAAGGACCGAAGTGCACTGCTGAGGGGAGCAGCGAGCAGCAGGAGAGGTCTGCGCGCCATGTGGGACCCTCCTCCGGTGGCCGGGGAGCAGCTGGGGATCGAACCGGCGCTGCAGAGGCTGCGGGCAGCTTCACAACCCAGCGCTCAACCGCTGCGCCACCGGGGAGGCCCAGAAAATACCTTTTAAACTAATCTCATATGATTAAAACTGAATGAACAGCTAGTGATTGGAAACATTCATTTGTGACGTGTCTTATTTTAAACACTGTTACTTTCCACCAATTTTCTGAATCAGCTGTCATTCCCTGCCTTACCCCCACCTCTCCATGGTCCAGTCATACAACTATTTGCCATCATAATCACGGGCTTCCTTCTTCTTGGACTTCACACACCCATGGCCTCCAAGGCTCACTGCCACTCTGCAACTTGCCTGGCCAACTCCCGTGAGTTTTTCAGGCGGGCACTCAGATGTACCTTTCTCTCCATCAACTTCCCTGTCCACTTTCTTCTCACCCAGTAGCTGGTCCTCCATCTATTGTATCCCAGTAATTTTTAGATCCAATTCTGAATTCCCACTTTCCTTCCCTCCCCTCACATCCCACTTTCTCTTACTCTTACTTTTACTTTGTTACCTTTCCTATTTCTAGTTTATTTGTGCCATATCTTACTGCCCTGTCCCCCAGTGACTATAGCAATTTCCTACAATTTTCTTCTGAATCTTGCAATGCATTAACTTTGTCGATAGACTATCCACAGTCTTTTTTTAAAAAAGGATTTATTCATTTATGTATGTACGCAAGAATTGGGGTACAGGCCAGAGGTGCAGAGGATTCTCTGGTGAGAGGATTCACCAGAGACAGAGTGGGGAACAGAACAGGCAGACTGACTGAAATACACTGCTGAGGGGAGCAGCAGATGAGACATGAGAGGTCTGCTGTGTCATGTGGGTAGTATCCTGGCTGGCTGGGGATCGAACTCTTGCTGCAGAGGCTGCGGATAGCTTCACAGTGCTGTGTTTAACCCCTTGTGCCACCAGGGAGCCCCTACCCACAAAGTCTTTCGGATGCTCTTTCCCTTCAGGTCCTGCAGTATTTTGTCATAAACGGGATGTTGGTTGTTTTTCACTACCCTAAACCTGAACAGCATTCCTCTATAGCAGTATCTGTCATTGGTGTGGTGGTTATTTTTTCCCCTTAGGGTTAGGCTTGAGATTAATTAATTGGTTGGTCTTTTCCGAGTTTCACTGATTTACAGAGCTGACAGTTTTCTGATCTTGGGTAATAGAAACAAATGTAACTGAAAAACCAAAATTCCCATCTACACAATTACTCAGGCTCGTCTGTTCTGCTGGTAGTGTTCTGTGCATTGGGACTTAATCTCCAGAAAGTACCAAGCCTTAACTCTGCCTGTACTATTCTCATTTTAAACTAGGAAGCTATGCTTTCAATATTTTTGTCCATATCCTTTTCTCTAGCAAGATTATAAATTGCTTGAAGGCAAAGATTATACTAATCTTTTTCTTCTCCATAGGTAAGCACAAGGCTATAAATGCAATAGATTCTCGATAAAAGTATGCTAAAGCCAAGCAAGCAAATGCTGGTGTGAATTCCATTAAAGACTTCTCATACAAGCTAACACTGAAAAGACATTGAATACTTTGAAATCTTTTGTGGAGACTACCAAATAAATTGTTCAGAAACTCAGTCTTTTTCTTTTATGATTTCTGGTTAAGTCTAGTTCTTTATGTACAGTTTCGAATTCACTTTCAAATAGTGGCTGGGCAGTGCAGTGATTTGGTTCAGCTGCGCAGGAAGATCAAGTCTAGGCTCAGACCTAGCAATGAGTAGGGAGCAGAAGCAGGATCTCAGTTATGCCCTGCCCTATTCAAGGATTCATCAATTCATGTAAATGCTGGCAGTAAAAAAAAAAAAAAAAAAAAAAAAAAAAAAGCAACTAACACCCAAATGAAATACAGGATGTATTTAGATTTTTAAATTAACTTTGAGATGTTGCTTGAGGAGAAAAGGCTAAGGTAATTAAACAAAAGAATTTCTAGGATGTGTTTACTTAAGAAACTTCCTGTGGAAATACTCTTCTCTAAGATTTTTTATCCTTTTGGTATAACTTAGCATAAAAAATAAGGCTTATGTCAACAACTATCAAAGCATCTCAGCACAGAGCTTTCGCAAAGGGATGAAGGTATTTCAAAATTACACAGCCTCCCTTTTAGGAGCCAGGGTGTTGATGAGAATGTCACAGAGCATTTCTCTCACCCAAATGTCAGGTGCTGAGGTCACTCTCCATGAAGAGCACCAGTGAGAAGACAAATTATTCACACAAAAACTGAGAAAGTAGAAATATTGAAAATTGACCATTTCAGGGCCTCCCTAGTGGCCTAGGGGTTAAGTCTCAGCACTATCAAGGCTACAGCCTGGCCTGAGTTCCATCCCTGGCCAGGTGCTGACCCACATGGCACAGCAGACCTCTCCTGTCTCACCTGCTGCTCCCCTCCACAGTATATTTTAGTAAATCCTCCTGTTCTTCTCCCCACTCTGTCTCTGATGAATCTTCTCACCCCCTGCACCTCTGGCCTACATCCAAGTTCTTGTCTGCATAAATAAAAAAATATATATATAAAAAAAATTCAGGGTGTATAGTTTATGCTTTGTGCACTCATTTATAGACACTATGGCAAACTGCAGATATCCATTAAGCCTCATTTTCCTCTTCCTCCTCTTAGTTATACAACAATAGAGTCAAATTACACCATTCCCGGGCACCATTTTTATGCTCAATATGAAAGTTGTCACGTGAAGATGTTGTGCAAGATGGTGGTCCTGAATATAATTCCCTAATTCCTGCTGTATATATATTGTTCATGACTTAAAGGAAGCATTTTCAAATAAGGGGAACAACGCTTTTTTTTTTTTTTCTTGTTCCACATCTCTCTACTGTTTTTTTTTTTTAAATAATAAATTTTATTTTTATATTCCCCCATACAATTGCAACCCCCCCATTCTGACCCCAATCCCTCCCCTCCCGCCCCTCACCCCCCAAAAAGTGTCTCTGGTTCACAGTTCTTTGTTGATTTTGATTTTCACTTTCTTATAGTTATTCATTTTCCTGTTCCCTTATTTAAGTTTTCTAGATTCCTGCTATGAGTGAGACCATCCGGTATTTTTCTTTTTCTTTCTGGCTTATTTCGCTGAGCATGATCCCTTCCAGCGCCATCCATGTTGCTGCAAATTGCATGTGTTTATCTTTTTTGAATGCTGAGTAATATTCCATGGTATATATGTACCACAATGCTTTTTATAATGTAGACTGTTTTTTGAATTAAAATACAACAAATTGTACATTTTCACTGTTCTTTTTCCCTATCCTAGCATTACAAGCAGTAAACTTGAACAACAAAGACAAAAACAAGAGTATCTTTAAAATAAGAAGCACATAGTATACCAAGCTATATTGGATTAGTGTAGCCAAACAAATAAGAATAGGAGGAAGATTAGTCAACAGAACTTTTGTGTGTGTGTGTGTGTGTGTAAAAGAACTGGGGTGTGGGCCAGAGAAGTCAGAGGTGGGTGGGTGAGAGGACTCACCATAGATAGAGTAGGGAGCAGAATAGGGAGATCTACTGAACTACACTGCTAAGGGGAGCAGCAGGAGAGACAGGAGAGGTCTGCTGTGCCCATATATGAGTGAGCTCCCTGGCTGGGGATCGAACTCAGGCCATAGTGGTGACAGCACTGAGACTTAACCCCTAGACCACCAGGGAGGCACAATAGATGTTTTGAATGCTGAACCTAAAGACATAAAATGGATTCTTTAAGAATCTTTCAAGGAAGCTGACCACAGATCTGAGGCATCGAGAAGGGGAGGGGAGTAGAGAGAGCAGGGAGGGGAACACAGTGGACTATGGTGGAGGACTATGGGTGCTTTGTGGTAGGAAAACTATGATGAGCACACCTGAGGGGAGGAAACCTCTATTGAGAAAAAAGAAAGTTGTAAAATAATGGTACATCATTAATAATAAAAAAAAAAATCTCTTAAAGGGTTTTTAGTTTGCATATGGTCTAGCAGTTGAATTTGTGTTCATTGGAAAGACATATATTTGTGAATTTTGTAAGCTAACGAATGAAGGGATTAGTACATAGATGACATTAAAAAATCCTCTATATTTTATGTGATTTAATAATATCCAAGTTACCTTACCTGGGGGTTTTTAAATACAGAGTATTTTTCCTCTTTCTCCAAAAATAGCACTTTATTTTCTGTGTCTCTTGTCCAGTCTGATAAGACTTCCACAACATTTTCATGATCTTCAAAAAACCTTTCTGATGAGACAAGAAAAGTTTTCATTCAGACCCAAGATGTCAGGGTTTCCAAGGCAGAAACAAGCTCGTATTGAATTAAATACATTGCTTCATATTTCTCATAAGTTTTTAGAAATTCCTAATTCTTACAAGATGTCCCCTTGTAACATCCTTGTTAAATTCATTCTTCCTTTTGGGTCTTTGGCCTATTTTCCATTAAAAACAAAACAAAACAAAACAAAACAAAACTGACAGAATCCATGCTACAGTGAGAACGATCAGCTATTGCACTTTTTATCAAATGACATTTTGGACTTGAGACAGTTCCAGGTGGAGGTAAGCATATCCTATCTGTAAAACAATTAAGCAATGTCTGGTTAAACAATATTGTGAGATACGTGATAGGGACTGGAAAACATCACTCCCTAAACTCTAAAAACCATGTCGGAATGTCTGAACCACACCTAAACACAAAGGAAGACTTTCATTTCTCTATTTGCCTCAGAGAGTTGAAGAGGATTTCAAGGGTTGTTCAATGGACACAGTTCACTGCCTCCAGGAAGGCCAACTTCCACCTAAATCTTCTAAAAGAGGCGATTCTATATTCCACCAGGTCCTCCAGGGAGGTGACTGTTCTGAGTGGTATTAAGAGTGAGAGGAAACACAGCGTTGCCTTTTGCTTATTTTCCTTTTTACTCCATCAGCTTCTACTAACTGTCCTTTGCTCTTTAGGGCTGAGTCTCTTCAACTAGACAAAGTGTCAGACATTAGGCTAATGGGTTAGGAAGACAGGGAATGAACAATGATGTGCGGCCTGCGGCGGAATCACACTACCATTTAAAGAGGCAAGCTCCAAAGCAACTTCCGCTGACAGCTACCCAGGCCTCCCACAACCTGCTTTGCTTGTTAAACCTGCAGTAAAATATACCAGCCCGTCACTTTCTTTCCCTTATAGATCCACAAGGGAAGCAGCAGTAATAATGCTTGTATCCCCCAGGTCTGGCCACTTGGTGCAACCCGAGTGTCTTCACCACAAAGAAATGAAGAGGCAAGCAATGGATCTGACATGAGGGAAGTGAAAGCTGGGAAGTCTCCACTGCCTTGAGCCAAGGGTAATAGACCAACCCACAATAAAGTGAACACATGGGATCTGGAGTTCAGGCTTCTGCTGGGTTGGGACTTACCAATTTGTAGTTCTGGGTAAATTTCATAAAGACACCAGTCTACATTGCAGTCACAGTGGGTCTTCTCAAAAAGGTTGTCGAGAACATCTCGGGCCAACTGCCGCTCATCCACCATCAGGGACTTTGTGCTGCTGTCATTCATGTGCACCTTGACGACCAGCTGAGGAGAAAGCCACAGAGAAGCCAGTAAATTTCAGCCACTGGAGAAAGCCCAAGAGACAAGGGCTCAGAGTTGCTATTGTTTCTGCGAATTAAGTAAGAGTGTGAACCTCAAACTCACTCAAAGTGAATTCCCTCATCAGCCAGGCACTTGTGTTAGTTGCTAGGGCTATCGAGATAGAGAAATCAACTCACAAAAACAGAAAAATACATAAGAAAGTCCTTGTCCAGTCTTGGGAGACTCTATTCTGGCGGGGGGAGAGAGAAAACAAGCAGAACCAAGGAAGTGCAGACTCCCCGCTCGCCTGCTTTCTTTCTGTTACTCCTGCAACCCAGAAGATTTCTTGATTAACACCACATCCATACTGTTACGGCAATTTCCCAGAGAAATCATGGGGCCTCCCCAGTGGCGCAGCGGTTGAGCGCTGGGTTGCCAAGCTGCCCGCAGCCTCTGCAGCGCTGGTTCGATCCCCAGCTGCAACCCGGCCACCGGAGTAGGGTCCCACATGGCACGCAGACCTCTCCTGCCGCCCGCTGCTCCCCTCAGCAGTGTACCTCGGTCAGTCTGCCTGCTCTGCTCCCCGCTCTGGCTCTGGTGAATTCTCTCACCCTCCTGTGCTTCTGACTGTACCCAGTGCTTGTATAAATAAATAAAAAATAAATCTTTAAAAAAAAAAAAGAAATCAGATGGCACTCAGAGAGGTGGAGACAGAGATTTAATCGGCTCAGTGGGATAGCTCCCCAAAGGGCTCCAAAGGACTGAGCACCCAAGAACAAAAATGGCAAGGTTTCATACAGTTTGTATGAGGACAAAATGGCTAGGTTTTACACAGTTTGTATCCCATTTATCACAGCAGAAGTGTTCTTTATTGTTCGGGAAGGGGGTTCAAGCTAGTCATGGCTACCAGCGCGGACAAGCAGCGCAGTACAACCAGCATCTTCTTCACTTCAGCAAGCAGCAGAATCAAAGCAGTAGACTCCCCCAAGCAGCAGGTTTGGGAAAGCAACAGAAACTAAGCATCAGACTCTCCCAAGCAGCAGGCTTGGGAAACTTTCTGCTTAAATACCTTTGTAATATTATTTTCTCTCCTTTGCTTAGCTGCAAAGGGTCCCCTTTCAAGCAACTCAAGATTTCTGATGCTGGTCAGAAGGTGGTTAATCTACAATGCTGTGAAGCAGGGCGTGCAGGACCACAGTGCATCACCGAGGGGCCTCATGAAAGGCAGGTTGTGCCATGTTTGATGTCAGAGGTGGAGCAAGAGAGGTGAATGCCGGCTGAGAAACACGCACGCAGGCCAATCTGTAGTCTAGTTGACTTTTCATTCTAGTTTTAAAAATTCTACTGCACCCCTCTGTGCTCTACCTGATAAGGAGATACAATCTTCCATCTCACTGTGTTTGGATTCTGGAGACTTGTTCTCACTTCGGGAAGTTACACTGTCCTGAGATCTCACAATTCCATGTGCCATAACTTTTTGTCTGCCCATTTTGCTACTTGTAGTGTCCCGATTTCATTTTCATTTTTAGTATCTTTAACAGTGATACTGTTAGAGATATTTTTAGGAGTGACAGCGTTTTAACTTTTCCAGCAGTTGGTACTGTGGTTTTGTTTCATGTTACTTAAACTGGCCTTCACTGGTGCCAGTATGTGCTAAAAGCTGTTGTCATGGCTCGGTGTGCAGGGTGAGGAGGGCCTGGGAGGAGCTGAGATGTGGGTGTGGGGCTGGCTCGTGGTGGCGGCGCCTGACACTTCTCTCTGGTGTCTAGGCTGAGAACCTCAGGGTCCACGTCCTCTCCACGTGCCCCTCGAACTAAGCACCAGCTAGATGTTGGGAAAGGGACAGGAGATCAAGACATCTGCTCTGCTGTTATCTCTGTGGGGGAACCCACCTTGGTGCAGCTCCCCCATGAGGTTTCCCTTTTCTTCAGAGGTGTGTGCGGTCACGTACCCTCTGCTCCTCCTCCACAGAGCCTCTGGCCAAGCTCACAGCCCTGCCACCAGCGTCCCCTCATCCAGACCACAGCCTCCAGTTTCCTCCTTCCACCCACTTCTGGTTTGGTGAAGCACAAGTGTCCTTTTGTGTCAGGCCTTTTGAAGTGTGCGTGTCTCCACTGTCCAGAGACAATCATCAGGTCCCACCCTCACCCACGGGCCATCTCCGACCAGTGTCCCTCTGACTCACTGGTCCAAGAACCTCAGCCGGTGGGGACCAGGCCTGCTGTTGCTGTTGCTGGCCTGCTGCATTTGGAGCAGGGCCTGCTCCACCTCCTCCTGCTCCAGTCGTAGTTCCTGGTGGGTGCCATCATGGTCTGTTTTTCCCTCGGGAGCTATTGGCTTTGATCTGCTGCGATCTCTTGTGAAGACACGGAAGAGGCGAGTCTGGTGCCCACTCTGCCGCCACCTGCCTGCTGTCTCCTTGTCCATCACTTGTCTTCCTCCTCTGTCCGTTGTTGTGCTGCTGGCTGCTTCCTCATCTTTGTTCATCTGTTCCAGGCAAAAATAGAGCAGATCAAAGGGCCTGTCTTCATAAAGTCTGCATTCCGGGAGCCAGTCTCTGAGTCGGTTCTCCAGCTCACAGATGTCCCGTTTTTCCAAAATTTTCTTCTGCCACTTTGTTTTCAGGAAAGTCTTATCTGAGCCAGAGTTTGTATATCCCTATTTTGCAAGATGGGGATACACCAGTGAAAACAACAGAAAAATCCCTTCAGGAGCGTCTAACAAGAAAAGTGGAGGGTGTGTTGGTTGGTGATAAGCACTGAGGAGAAAAAGCAGGGAGGGTAAGAAGTATTGGGGTGGGGTGTGCAATGCCAGAGAGGGGCGGTCCCAGGGAGTGGGTGATCAGACTTAGAAGAGGAACAGAGAAACCCACTCAGAATCTGGGGAAGAGCTTTTGAGCCAAGGGGACAGGAAAGTGCAAAAGCAGAGGAGAGCCTGGGGCATGTGAAGAGCAAAGGGGGACCAGCGGCCAGGAGGGGTGAGAGAGGCAGCAAGGCCACACACGGGCTTTGGGTCCCTGTGGGGGATTTGATCTTGTTATGTGAGCTGAGGCACCACCTCCTTTTGAGCCAAGGAGGGCCAGAAGGAGAGGATGGGACGGGAACACTGGGGGAGCGGCTGCTCTGAGGCACATGGCAGCTCAGCCACAGGGACAGACACTTCTAGGGACCACGTGTCACATGTGCAGGCAGCAGGCAGGCAGGTGGATATTCTGGTGCTCATGGTGCTTTCCTTCTGATCGCTGTTTTCTCTGAGCAAAGGCAGTGATGTGATTATGTGAGAGAATGTGAAAGAGGAAAGAGGGATGAGGTAGAAATAGTTTTCTAGATTAATGGGAGAGACTGGGGGCACTCTGGCAGGACTGAAGGCTCAGGTCCTGAGCAAGAGGGGCGGTGGATTAACCAGCATTGATCCAAGTGAGTGCAGGGGATGGAAGGGCAAGGCAGCCAAAAATAAAGAACTTTAAAAACTGTCCAAGGAATTTTATGACACGTGGAAGAATAATGGTAAAGAAGTTCACACATGTTTGCAGTGAATGGAACCTGTTTGATCTGGAAAGATTTTCATAGCTGAGCCCTGGAAGTCTGAATTGAGGGAGAATCAAGGACAATTTACTGAATATTGTTCTACATGTTCTGAAACCTTTTTCAAAGAACTGTGAGAGGTACTTTGGGAACATAGAGTCTAAAGCCCTATATGGAAAGAACAATTCATCCAACTCTAAGTAAAAAGTTCTTAATGAGTTTCAGAGATGGGATATGCTTTAAGAATTGAATTGGTGGTGGGCCTCCCCTGGTGGCACAGGTGGTTGAGCGCCATGCTGTGAAGCTGTCCGCAGCCTCTGCAGCGTGGATTCGATCCCGGCTGGCTGGTGCGAGGGCCCCACATGGCGCGGCAGACCTTTCCTGTTGCTCCCGCTGCTCCCCTCAGCAGTGTATTTCGGCAGATCTGCCTTTTCTGCTCCCCACTCTGTCTCTGGTGAATCCTCTCACCCTCCTGCACATCTGGCCTGTACCCCGGTTCTTGTATAAATAAATAAATAAATAAATAAATAAATAAATAAATAAATAAATCTTAAAAAAAAAAAAAACGAATTGAATTGGTGGAGAATTGAAATTCTATGGGGGCTACACCTGAGCGGAGGGTGGAAGAGCAAACATTGTTTTAAAATGAACAGTGATAGAGCTTCCATATGATGCAGTAATTCTACTCCTAGGTATTTACCCAAAAGACACAGACACATCAATCCCAAAGAGCACCTACACCCCTATGTTTATAGCAGCACTGTTTACAATAGCTAAGCTTTGGAAACAGCCCAAATGCCCCAAAATAGATGACTGGATCAAGAAGATGTGGTACATATACACCATGGAATATTACTCAGCATTCAAAAAAGATAAACACATGCAATTTGCAGCAGCATGGATGGCGCTGGAAGGGATCATGCTCAGCGAAATAAGCCAGAAAGAAAAAGAAAAATACCGGATGGTCTCACTCATAGCAGGAATCTAGAAAACTTAAATAAGGGACCAGGAAAATGAATAACTATAAGAAAGTGAAAATCAAAATCAACAAAAACTATGAACCAGAGACACTCCATGGGGGGTAGGGGGCAGGGAGGGGAGGGATTGGGGTCAAAATAAGGGGGTTGCAATTGTATGGGGAATATAAAAATAAAATTTATTAAATAAATAAATAAATAAATAAAATGAACAGTGATGTAAAATATAAATAAATAAATAAATAAGGAAATAAATAAATGAAAGTATAAAGGTAAAAAAAATAAATGAAATAAGACAAAGACTGCCTCATCTTTCTCTTAATTTACCAAATGAACTATTATTAACACAGCTATCTTAGATATATGCTTCTAACGAGGTTAAATACATGTGTTTCTGCTATAAAACAATACATGTGGTCCTGAAAAACCTGTGCTCTATAAAACACACACACACAGTAAAATTACAGACTTACTGGGAAAACAGGGCTGGGGCCGGCTGCTGAAAACATAGAAAACTTTGAAGCCACAGGAATAGCCAAAACAACATTTGGCACATCAGGAGATAACCTGGCTCTCCAAGGCAGGCAGCAGGGTTGGAGGCTGCTACAGGGGAAATACGAAAATGCACGAAGCAACAGTGGGAACACGGAGACTGAGGGACAGCCAAGGGCAGCCGAGATCTGACCCAATTAAGGCAGGTCCAGAAGGTGGTGCCACCTGCGGTCAGCCGAGAGCTGAGCTGATGGGCCCCTGAAGGGAGGGCACCCTGGGGGTACTCACTTGCTTTAGCATTTGTTGAAATAGAGCTGAGGGCCTCCCTGGGGGCGCAAGGGGTAAAGCCGCAACCTATGAAGCTATCCGCAGCCACTGCAGGACGAGTTTGATCCCTGGCCAGGGAGCTACCCACATGGCGCAGCAGACCTCTCCTGTCTTGCCTGCTGCTCCCCTCAGCCGTGTATTTCAGTCAATCTGCCTGTTCTGTTCCCCACTCTGTCTCTGGTGAGTCCTCTCATCCCCCACACCTCTGGCTTGTACCCCAGTTCTTGTATGCATAAATATATAAATCTTAAAAAGAAAAAAAAAAAAAGAACTATTGCTGAAAGAGTCCCTGCCAGTGCAACAACCAAGCCAAGGCTTTTCCTTTCCTTTCTTGTTGGAGGTTGTAATGCTATTCCTGTTATTCCCAGAAAGCTGCCAAGGAAAATTATGTGTAAAATAGAAAATGATGTATAAGCCAAGGAAACGTCCATGTTTATATTAACATGTGTCCCTTATTTATCAAACACAAATGAGCTCACTGATATTACTGAAAGAACAACTAATTCATCTTTGTCCTTAAAAAAAAAAATGCAACAACAACAAAAATGCAACAATTTGGAAAACAACACTTGAAGTTTTTATTTAATGATTAAGCATAAGAATATGTCATCATACATACAAAAGTGAGTCATAGCTTACCTTCTTCACCTTGGCCTCCTTCAGTTTTTCCAATGCTAGCTTAATTTTATTAGCCTTGGCTTGAGCTGCTTCTTCTTCCTATAAAATAGCAACAAGACATTCAACACAATCCAAGAAATAATTCCAACAAGTACCCGTGCCATTGCTAGCATCTTAGTTTATGTTGAAAAAAACCTGTAATTAGTAGTACCACATTTCACATGATCAATTTTCAAAATTTAAATGACTATAACAAATATCTTCAAAGATGCAGAAAGTAGTCACCCTTTATATCTTAGAATAGTGAGTTAAAAGAGGAAATCATGACTCTGACAGAATACATATTTAGACCACAAAAATCTTGGCTTGCTCAAAAATAGGGCTTAACCTGGATCTCACTTCCTGAAACTATATGTGATTTTGGGGGTCAGAGTGCATTTTCTGGGATTCTTAGCTTTTATTGGGTCCCTTAAGGGAATTTCAAAAGTTAAGACTTCAACGCAAATGCAATAAAAACCTTGACAAGCATGAACTGACAGAGGGGAGAATGAAATATTTTATGAGCGCAAAGCCCTGTGATTTTTGCAAGTTAATATTCTGAGAATAGGATTATTAAGGCTCTCCTACCTATTTATGATGGAGAGGAAATCAGCCCTCCTACTTATATTCTAATTAGTAGAAAGCAGACATGTATCTTCTTACAACTGGTTCCTCCATTTTTTTGGGCCACCATCCCTTTAGATATATGTTGAAAGTGATAAAGCCCATAAAGGTTCACACATGCTCTAACTCTGCATATACTTTCAGAGAATCATGATCTCCTTAAAAATCTTCATGGATCCTCTATTAAGAACTTCTGCTCATTAGCATGGTTATTAAAAAAGACAAGGGACAACAAGCATTGACAAGGCTGTAGAGAAAAAAGAACCCTTGTGTCCATATTATGGAATATAATATGGACATTCCTCAAAAAAAAAAAAAACAACTAAAAATAGAACTACCATATGATCCAGCAGTCCCGTTTCTGGATATTTATCCAAAGGAAATGAAATCAGTATCTCAAAGAGATATCTGTTCTGTGTGTATTGAAGCATTATTCACAGTAGCTGAGGCATGGAAACAACCTAAGTGATCCATTGGCAGATGAATGAATAAAGAAAATGCAGTATATATATCATGCATATACATATATTTATATACATATATGCATATATATGAATATTATTCAGCCATGAGAAAGAAGAAAATCCTGCAATTTGTAATAATATGGATGAATCGTGGAGGCAACATGCTAAATGAGATAAATCAGACAAAGACAAATACTGCACGCTCTCACTTATATGTGGATTTCTAAAGAAGTGAACTCAAAGAAAGAGAGAATACAATGGTGGTTTCCAGGAATTTGGGGAAGGGAGATTTTGGTTGAAGTGTAGTTTCCAGTTAGATGACAAGTTCTAGGGATCTAAGGTACTGCAGGGTGACTAAGGTTAATGAAACTGTGTTATGTACTTGAAAACTTCTGAGAGTATCGATCTTAATGTTCTCCCCTCTCTTACACACACAAAGGAATTATGTGAGGTGATGGAGCTGTTAGCTAACCTTATGATGGCAATCATTTTGTAATAATATTTGTATTAAATCACCATGTGGTACACCTTAAACTTACACCATATTATGTGTCAATTATATTTCAATAATCTATTAAAAAAAGAACCTCTGAGCTATATGATTGCCAGTTTTCAAACAATTTTTCAACAATAACTGCACAACTGAGCAGTGAGTATGACAGTGTGTGTACTGTATGATATATTTAACACTTGATATTTGTTCATATTTAATATTTGGTTCACTCAAAAGTCATTCTGGGAATTTCAGTGTTATTAGGCTCATATTTATGAAATATCATTATCACATAAAACAGCAAATGTATGTCACAGGAAATACCACTGGATTCTTACTATAAAATATTTTGAAGTGAATTACTCTAAGAAAAATCCTTAAAAGTGCTTTTAAAGCTCTTTTATCTATTTTTATGAGACATATTATAAGTTAGTGTCCCAAGTAATGATTATATGAATTTTCCAGCTCTTTGTTTTCCCATTATTGAGAAATAATGTCATAGCTTCCTGCTCCACAACACTCTTCCCCATTGACAATATTACAAGTGATACAGATATATCTTTGTCCTCCTGAATAAGGCTGCCAAATTCAGCAAAATTCTATTTAGTTCAATTCAGAAAATATGTAACAAATATATATATATATCTCAGTTCTACAGTTCATACCAAGTTAATAAAATATTACCTTAAAGCTTGAGTATTTTCAGGAAATGCTATATACAAATATATATTTTAGACAATCCATAATAATTCTTGAATATGGCCCTAATGTGTTCTTTACACACACCTATGTGTCTTGTTTACGGAAGACTTTGGTTTTGCAATGAACATACTTGGTATTCTTGTTTTTTTGGCATCTCAGCACTCCAGGTATACAAACTTATGAATGTAACTATCACTTGAAAGAAAGTCAAAGATGGTGGGGAGCAGAAGGCAAGGCAAGAGTCTTGCCATGTTGGCCCACACACTTACTTGAGAAAGAGGCTCCGGGGGTGGCGGTGGCAGAGGAAGGTCTAATACAGGATCATCTGGTGGAGGTGGTAAATCATCTTCATATTGGTTGATACTAATTGCAGCAACATTTGTTCCAGAGCCAAAAGATGCTGTGCCACTGTAAGTCGGTACCTCCAGAGATGCCGAAGGATGTTGATTCTGAGAGGATTTTTTCTGTGCCTCTATTGTCCTCTGCTCAGCTTCACTTATGTCTGCTACCAGCTCTGCCATGAGAGCATCTAAATCTTGATCTTCCAGTGCATTTAAGGACTCTGATGGGGAAAATCACATTAATGAACAAAACAAGGATGTATACTTGGAAAAACTGAAAGAAGATAATTTTTTGATTGAACTTTTTTATTTTCTTACATTGTTGTTCATTTTTGTACAAAATTTGATTTCTCCCCTCAGGTGTCATACCCATAAATCTCCCACCACCACTGAAAGAAGATAATTTTCAGAGTAATATGTAAATACTGATTATAGGAACTAGGAGGTGGGGGAAATTGGGAGGGGTTGGTAAAAAGTACACAGTTTCAGTTATAAGTAAGGCCTGAGGAGATAATGAATTTGGTGACTATAGTTGATTCTACTGTGTTGTACAATTAAAATTTTCCAAGAGAGTAAAACTTAAATATTCACATACACAAACATGCAAGAGTACAATGTGAGGTGACGGATGTGTTCATTAACTCAGTGGAGGGAGTTCTTTCACAATGTATACATAGAGCAAATCACCACAGTGTACATTTTCATTTGTCAATCATACAAATAATCCTCCTCCTCCAAAAAGGAGAAATTTTGGGGGACCTCATTGACCACTTCTAAAGTCAAATTCAAGTACATAATTAGCTTCTTTAGTAGGGAAGTCTTATTTATTCTGAGATCTTAGAATTTTAGAAAAGTAAAGGAGATGCTAGAAACAGATGGAAAGTTCTCCTCTAGCCTTTGGAGGGCAGACAGAGCACCACTGGTAAATATATTTGGAAGAAGGTCAGATTCAACCTAATAGTGTTTAAAGGCCTTGGATGTTTGGGGTGGGAACAGAGCTCCTGTAAGCACACCCCCCAACTCTAGATCTAGATTCTCAATTCAAAGAAAGAGCAATAATGATCAGTAGCAGGAAATAAAACAGTAGGAGAGAAATTTTTGTTAAAAAATTGTGACTATTTCAGAGGCAGTAAAAAATGTCAAATAGATCAAGTATAGTTAGTAAATATAAATCAAACTATATTATATGAGGAAGCATTTGTTCATATATTACAAATCATTATGAAATGGATATTATCCTCGAAGGGATATTTCCTCATTTACGTTTTCTTATACTAATGTGCCTTATAGCTCTATAAGAAGAAACTCCTTTTCTTAAAAAAAACTATAGTTTTAAGACTTTTTGCAAATGCAGGATGGTTCCCTTTTATAATAGTCAAATATGTCTTCTTGGCCTCTTAATTCAGTCTGGACAAATTAAAACGCAATCTGAAATCCAGGACTTTAAAAATTATACTTATCATGAAAGCTATAACTAAAATAAATTAAAACACAATCTGAAATTAATATTTTAAAATTTTTGTTTTCAAATTATAGCTCCATACAGATTTTAGTCATCATTACAATTTCAAATGAAATCAAATTATTATGCTTACCATTTAAATCCTTAAAACCCACACTGTAGTTACATTCAGCTCTGGCTGGTTTAGGGTCCGGAGGAGGAAGAGTGTCAACTCCTAAACTCTGAAAACAAATCCCCGTCCCCAAAAGTTACTCACGATACAAACATTTGTATAACACATTGTAATATTAAGTCATAATTCATTTATTTTCATAGTTTCTCTCTAAATATATTCTTTTAAAGAATTTTAAATTGTATTCTTACTTTAAAAAAACAGTTTGTTTTTCCCCTAGAAAAGTACAACTTAGAAATTATCCTAGAATTTGATCCAATTTTCAGTTAATGTATGTGTTGACTTCTAGAAGGCACATCTTGAAACAAAACAGGTTAACTGAGAATGAGATAGTTAACAGTTATAAATAACAGGAAAAATGTCCTATAGAGATACATTTGTGACATATATACTACATATAATTCTACACTGACTTAATAAGGTCACAGGAAGGAATATTTACTACTTGGGCAATAAATATTGTTTTAGGCAAGCAATCTGCCATTATACAGTAAAATGCTATGCTGCCTTTTCTTCCATTCTAACTTAATAAAACTCTTAAGAGAAATTTAAGCCAAAATAAGCCACTAATTTTGTAAATAATTTTTTTTAAATTAGAAAAAGTGACTTCTTGAGAAAAAACATTAATAAACAGAATCATAAATGAAAAAGGAAAAATCACCACACATGGACCAGAAATACAAAAACTCACAAGAAGTTATGTGAACAACTATATTCTGCTGAATTAAGTAAAAAACTGAGAGTGGGTAAATTTCTAGATCAACATAACCTACTAAGACTAGCCCAGCAAGAAACTAGGTGAAGTGAACAAACTGGTCATGAGCATGGAAGTTAAAAGAATAATAAAAAATCTTCTGGAAAATGAAAGCTCAGGGCCAGATGACTTTACAAATTAATTTTATTAAACTTTTAAGGAAGAAGTAATGCTTGAGCAAGAAAACCTTCCTCAAATGGTTTTCTTAAAATAACAAGAAAAAGAAATGTTCCCTAATATATTTAATGATGCCAACATAACCTTAATACCAAAAACAGATCAAGACAGCATGAGAAAATTATAGACCAATATTCCTGATGAATATTGATGTAAAAATTTACAGCAAAATACCACAAATTGAATTCAATAGTATATCACAAGAATTATACACTATGATGAAGTGGGATTCATCCCAGGGATGCAAGTATGGTTTAATTTATGTAAATCAGTTAACATAATACACCCTATCAACAAAAGCACAGAAAAATCATGTTAACATCAATAGATACAGAGAAAGCATTTGATAAGATTAGCATCCATTCATGATAAAAACTCTAGACAGTATGGGAATAGAAGGAAACTACCTCAATATAATTGACAAAATTATCACAAACCAACAGCCAATATAATGCTTGATGGTGAAGAACTGAGAATTTTCCTCAAAAGATCTGATAAGAAAAGGATGCTCATTGTCACCAGTTCTGTTTCATTTAGTACTAGAGATTTTGGCCAGAACAATCAGACAAACAGGAAAGAAAGGGAATCCAAGTAGGAAAAGGAAAAGAAACAATCACTATTTACACTATCACAATTCACTATATATCTGATATATCATATACATATAGATAGAAGACTCTGAACAACTCCACCAAAGGTTATTAGAAGGAAAAGATAAATACAGCAAAGTGGCAGTCTATAAAATCAGCGTACAAAAATCCAGAGCTTTGTAAAGGAAAAAGCTTTATTTCTTCTCCCCCACCTCCACCACTGTCACAGTTACATCAGAAGTGTATAATATTATCAAGTTCCATTAAAAACAAATAGCTCACTTGTCATGATAACCCCATTGTCTTCTAGTTTGAAAGTTAAAAAGGGGAATTTACCTGGGTCAGAAGATCCATCTCTCCCAGCAAATTGCTGAACATTTGGTCTATATCTTCATTTGACTCACCCATCTGAAAAAGGAAGAGAATGAGATATAAACCATCTAATAAAGGCCTGCTCCCTGGATAACTGTCCCTTCTCTTTCTTTTCTCCTAGACTCCCCTCTATAGGCAAGTTCATGGAGAAGAGGCTATGGAGGGTTCATTTTAGTCTTATAGCCTATGCTTGACTTTCCTCCAAATTGCGTTGATCCAAGCTCTGAAACCTGTTTCAGAGTGACAATCAGGCACTGTTTTTCTAGATTAAACTAGTCTTTTGGGGGCCAATTGAACAAGTGAGCATCATTGAAGAATTCCTCTCATGCTAAGAACCTTTCTTAGAAAAGGAGAAAGCCTCAAGCCACAGGTAATTGTGTCAGAGTTAAAGAATTTCACCTCCACTTGAGTAGGAGACACACCTAAGTCAGTTGTGTATACACGGAGCAGGGAGGCACAGGTTTGAGTCCAAGGAAGTCATTCAATGAATGCTCACACTATACAAGGTACGCAGGTGAACACTCTGGTACAGAAGTGACAGGTAAGTCAGACATTGCAGGCATGGTCTGTGTGTGCAGGTCAAGGAAGACAGCATCAAGGAAGAATCAAGGAAGAATGACGGAAGGTTCATGTTCACCCTAATTTATGTAGAATGTTGGGTTTACGGAGTTTATCCTAGTCGGAAGGAGAGCTCAGTGGGTGGACCTGCCTCTGGTGGAGGGTGGGGGAGTCATTGCTAGGACAGGTTTAATGTGGTTTTGTCCCTTCCCAGTTGGTTACAAAGCATTGGAATCATACCCTCCCTCCTTCAAATTACCTATAAAATGTAGGAGAGAAAATATTTAAATCTACAAAGTACCCATAGTTTCACAAACTGCCCTACAAGCCATCAATCTTGTACTCAAAATATTATAATGGATAATTAATTCACGACTTTAATAAAAAGAGAGTGACAGAATAAAAAATAAAATTCCAGAACTGCCCATATGAATTTTCATTAAAATATTATGCAGTAATCATGAGACAAAACAAAGGACTCTTTCAGATAAATTATTATTAATAGGAAAAGCAAAGAGCATTAGTGCTAACATATTTCAAATTTTTTATGACAAAAGTAATCCATTCAGAGTGGAAATAGAAATTTTTTGCCCATCTAAAAACTGCCTACCAGTGTTAGAATGAACTTGTAGGACCCAGAGATGACATTAGTAATAAGGAACACGTCATCAATGCTTTTTCTTAATTCACTAAATTTGAAAAAGCACTAAACTGACGACAAATAAAATCTTGAAAGAAAACATGGCATCAGTGAGTCAGAAAAACCCATCGAGCTCAAAGGCTTTAGTTTCTCAACACGAGAAAGGTTAAGGACATGCCAGAGTGAATCACACGCCTAAGACGGAAATTACTTAAAACAAAGCACGTTCTTGTGACCTTGACTGAAACTCCCTCTGTTCAGCTGGTAAAAATCTTTCTTTCTGTCCTTTCATTCCTTTCTCCCAAAGTCAATTGGTAGTGAGTTACTAAAAGAAGCCAATATCACATTGTGTTTTATCTCCTGCATTCCCTACCAGGCGTTGACAAGGGAGGCTGGGTGGATGGAGACCAAATACTAGCACACATGGAGGAGTAAAATTGTAACCCCACACTTAGGCAGATATGCAAATGACTGACAAATTAATAAAGGAAATTTTTAAAAATTTGCTGTACACCTACGATCCTAAGGATGCATGCTATTGAATGAATCACAGTTAAAATGAGTTGCATTCTTAGTGAAAATAATATTTGCGTTAAGGTCAATTAGTAATATAAATTTGGATTAATTTGTAAATCCACTTATACATTTCCTCTCCCTGGGAAAGACACACGCGCGCGCGCACACACACACACACACGCATACACAACACAGTGAGAAAATTGGGCTGGGTCCATTTGTATATGTGACATTTCCAAAAGTCACAATCAAGATTAAAAAAAGAAAAAGAAAACACCCAGCCCTGAGAGTTCAAAGTGTTATTTGGGCTAATAGCCCAAAACAGGGGTGGAGCTGCCTTAGTGAAGCAACAGATTGCAAGACAAGCAGTGTGTATATCATCATTGGGTGGAATTAGCATATTTTTGTGAGTATGTCATTTCTGAGTTCAATTTGTATATTGGGAATAACAACAAACTATTGAATGAGAGAAAACTAGTAAAGTATTTTATCAGATTTTGTTGAGATTTCTGGGTGGAGGTGGTAGAAGAGGTGTGTGTGGGGGAGGCTGCACATTAGGCACAAGTTCTGCCTAAGGTTCCCAGAATGACAAAGGAATTTTCCCGAATGCTCACCATTTCCCTAATGCACAAATTTTCAAGCCTCAGTTTTTATCCTCAAATGGTTTCTCTTCCCCACATATATCAATTTCATCTATAAACTTCAAATATGCATATTTTAAATAGAACATCTAAAAGAAAATAATTGTAACAATGTGAGGTGAGGGATGTGCTAACAAAGCTTACTGTGGTGATCATTTCACAATCTACATATATCACACCGTCATGTTGCACACCTCAAACTTACACAATGTTAGTGAGAGCTATATATCAGTAAGGCTGACCAAAAAAAAAAAATCTATCCTAAGAACTCTGACATATGTGTTTAGCAAGACATGTACTGTTGCAAAGTTAACCTCACCTATTGAACTCAGTTTGCATACAGAATTCATAGCCTTTTGAATAAGCAGTTCCAGCTGTGATTTTGGATGTAGATCAGGACAGAATTTATTTTATCTGTCAGATTAGCTTGCCTGAGAACAACCCATTCAGTACCCACAGGCATTTTCAACATCATCTCCCCCTTCACCCCACCTTATAGAACTCTCTGCCACTCTCGCATGCCCTAATGTGATTAATGGTCATTGTCCACTTAGTGAAATAGTTCTTGACTGTCATGTTTCTGTACACTCAGAAAAAAAAATCCTGTTGATTTGTTCTATGGAGATTTACTCTTTTTCTTCATTCTCACTACCAAGCCATAGGCACATGACTCACTCAGCCTCTCGCTGCCTGGATCTCCCCCCAGATCTCACCACTACCACAGAGAATCTGAAATAGAAACCTACATGTATTGCTCTCCTGTTTAGGAGACCATGTTTGTGGCAGATCATGATAAAGCTTTTTAGACAGGGTTTTTAGCCTATCTTTCAAAGTCCTTCACAATTTGCCCCAATTTGTCTTTCTGGGTCCAACTCTAGCCCTTGACATTTGGGGCCCTTGACATTCCCAGAATAGGTTTTTAAAACTTTTCTTTTTGTATATGCAATTCCCTTTAAAAGAGGTACTCCTCTGTCAACTTTGCCTTTATGAAATCTTATTTACCATCCCAAATCTAGCTTTGCTGTCAATACGTCAATGGTGTCATCATATTCTGTAGAGAGATTTGCTGTTTATTGTACTTGACAACCGCATCAG
The DNA here is from genome assembly GCF_964194135.1 of Talpa europaea. Taxonomy (NCBI): domain Eukaryota; kingdom Metazoa; phylum Chordata; class Mammalia; order Eulipotyphla; family Talpidae; genus Talpa; species Talpa europaea. Next base: position 20,480,829 of record NC_140082.1, read on the forward strand.
TAAATCCTGGCCCGACCAGCAACCTTGATAAAATATTTAACCCACCGTGTTACAGGTTCTTTCCTTGTCTGTAAAATCAAGAGGTTAATGTGTGTTTCATAGTATCATTAAGTACATTTAAGCAGAAGAGCTTACAGTACTGAATCATGCCCATTTTGATTGTCACTGTGTTAGAATCTCATTCATTTTGGGAGCTGTTAATAAGAAAGGATCAGATCATGCTTATCTTTTTGTTAAAAAATTTTATGTTGAAAGTCTAGAGCAGTTGCTACCAATCTACCAAGGAGAACAATGCCCTCTTGCTTCTGAGCACAGCTGAGGTTGAGAGGGTTGAGAGAGAGAAAGGAATCTCCTCCCCACTCTACCTGCTTGGTAATAAAACGACTATCAGTACACTATTAGGTGTCCTTGCTCTCTGATGCCACCATCCTTGTCCCTTGACTTGTTGGCTGATTAAATCTACCCTCACAACCACTCTTGTTAGGACACTTTTCCCAACTTTGCAGATGAAGAGACTGAGGCACTCAGAGATTAAGTACCTTGTGTGAAGTTAAGCAATTCAACCTGTTAATGGTCAACAAATATTTACTCATCCCAGACATTGTTCTAAGCTTAAACAAGTCCCTGGAAAACTTTCCTCTGCAGTTTCTGTATTCTGTTTCTTCTCAACAATGTGCCAAGGACTGTGTATCTAGATGTGACATACACACTGTACATTTTTTCCACATTTAATACAATTAAAGAAAAATGTTTGCATCTTTTCATAGGGATTGTTATCTTTTTAAAATTTTATTGAAGTATAATTAATATCTAACATTATAGTATTTTCAAGTGTACAACAAAAGGATCGTGTTTGTATAGATTGTGAAATGATGACCACAACAGACATTGCTTTTTTTAAACCTACATCCTATCATGTATTTCTCAGTGCCATTGAGCAGTGCTTTGTCTATAATTAGATTGCCAGACCTAAAATAGAAATAGATTTAATGAGCAAAATGGTTAGGAAAAAAATCTGAGGTTCTGTATCAATGTGCTTTGGCATTTTAATTTTTATTTACTTAATTTATTTTTGTGTAGAAGAACCAGGGTATAGGCCAGAGGTATGGGGGCAAGGTTGGGGGGAGGCATTGAGAGGATTCACCAGAGACAGAGTGGGGAGCAGAACAGACAGATCTACTGAAATACACTGCTGAAGGTAGCAGAGGTCAGAAAAGAGAGGTCTGCTGTGCCATGTGGGTTAGCTCCCTGGCTGGGGATTGAACTCAGGCCGTCGCAGTGATAAGCGCTGAGACTTAACCCCTAGGCAACCATTTTTTAAATTATTTTTTTTTTTTATTATTTTTAAACCAAAAAGAAAGTTTGTCATATTATTTTTTCCTTGAAAAAAATATTCCAACTGCAGCTATGAAAGAGGAGAAAATTTTTTTAAAATGTGCTTATGACAGAGCTCACTCTTTGTATAGAGTATGTACTACACAATCCAGGTGATCACAAATGCTGGTGGAAACTGTGGAGCAGCAAGTGTAGAAAATTATTAGAAAATAAAATATCGAATTTTACTTGATTACTTCAGTATAGTATTTTTTCTAAATGCAAAGAGCACTTACCAAGAGGAAGTGGTTCACAACACATGGTAAAAAGTTTGTGATGCTTGTGATGTTTGCGGAGTGGAGAAAATCTAAAGCTTCTGTGTACCATTACACAGGAAACAGAAGTAGCTTTAAAATTACACATAACATCAAATAAAATTTATAGAGCTAAGATGAAGAAATCTCTTGGGCCAAGCTCTGCACAGCATACTTGAGGTCAGTGAAAATTTTATGAAATAGACAAACAAATAATGATTAGGCTGACAAACAGTTATGAAGTTAATGGGATAATCACAGTGGTCACATGAACAATGCAGGCTAACACAACAACCAATCACAAAGGACATTTTTGTGGACACTGTGGATATACATATTCATGGGCACACAAAAGCAACAGCCAAGACAAGAGGGTTTGTAGGTCAGCAGTATTATGTTGGGAAAAGTTAGATGGAAATGACATTTGTAATGAGAAAGGAAACATGAAATGACATGATTTATTTCAGTAATTTAAAAACATTAAGTGGGTGCTTTGAAAAAAAGCCTTAGAATTTGTCAGAGACACACACACACACACACACAGAACATGGGATGGGTTACCATATTTTAAAAAGTATCATCTTTTTAATGCTTTTGCTTTCAAATTGTGTTGCTTTTGAATACACATAGTCTCACTTCCATCTGTGCAAAGGATCACTTTTCTATATCTCTGGGAGACAAGTTGTTGACTAGTTTCACCTGGATATATAAGGGCTGAAAAAACTTTTAAATTTTGAGATTTTCTTAAGTTCCCTTTTTATTCTAGTTCAGGCACCTATATAAGGAATGGGGAACAGCTTTTACATTTAGTATCTACTGTGACATCAAACCAAAGAGACAACATAAGTTAGGTTTTTTTGCAAACAAAAATAGAGAATATTCTATTCACTCATTTGTAAATAAAAGCCACAGATGTTAATTTTTATGCACAAAATTCCTATGAACAGTTATCTGTATTCACTCTCTCCCAATTGTCTCTATTTTCCTTTGAGTCTAGTCTGGTGTGGTTGAATGTTTGTATCTGTCCAAAATTCACTCTAATCCCGCACAGTGTGATGGTATTATTGCTGGAGCTTTGGGGAGGTAATTTGGTCATGAGGGTAGAACCCTCATGTTGGGATTAGTGCCCTTATAAGAAGAGTTAGTCTCTGTCTCTGTCTCTGTCTCTCTCTCTCCACCAATCTCTCTCCCTGCTAGGTGAGAATACAATGAGATGACAGCCACTCGGAAACCAGGTAGAGGGTCCTCACTGGACACACTAGATGGGCCAGCCTTGACTGTAGACTTTTCAGTTTTTACCAAACTGTGCCAAGACTCCCATTTCCTTCATACTACTAAATCAGAAGGTTAATTCTTAGCATCTTAAACAGCATTTAATTTCCTTGAAAACAGGTTCTTCACTTGGATTCCATGAAAGCTTTCTTTCCTGATTTTCCTTCCAACAGAAGCCAATTTGCTTTGATGTTAATAAAGCTTAAGTCTACATGCGTGCCCTTTCTAAGCCTGTGTTTCTCTTTTGGCATCCCAGCAGTGGCATCCCACTGTTCTCATGTAGGGAGTGGTCTTAAGGCTTGAGGTGGGGCTGGTGGGATGCCATCAGTACCTCTACCTCACCAAGACTCCAGCAAGAGCTGAATCATTGGTAGATCTCATGGACTGTGGACGCCATCTTCAAGTCCAAGGAGAAGATCTAAAGGAGATCTTGTTCTTATCTGCTTCTTGCATGAGGTCACCTTGATTATGGCCACATTTTATCACCACCAGGATCACTCTAGAAACTGGAAGGGGCCAGAGCTGAAGAGTGTGTGGTCCTGGCTGAGGTGGACTAGTTATTTCCTGGGTCCTTGGGAGTGATGGGGTGCCATGCCATATTGAGTGAGAGCAAAAACCTCAGTTCTCTGAGGTCTCGCTCTTGGGCAAGAAGCATCATCAGAACAAGAAGCCACAGAGGAAGTTACAGATGGAGCCTTCCAAAGAGAGATATGATACAAAAGTAAACTTTTTCTAAACTTTGCATAAAAATTTTTCAACAACCACAGTGGAGATAAAACTAAATTATTTCTCTATTACCTCATAGAAATATTTAATTTGAATTCATCCTCACATGGAGAGGTTATCAAAGAATATGTAGCTGATGTAAGAAAAATACATCAGGCAATTAATTATGAGTAATGAAAACAAGACTTTTTTTTGCATTTTATCATGTTTATGACATGTGCTTGAAGAAATTAGTTGTGATTCCATTTCTCACTCTTTGTAAATGTTTCCTTTTGTTGTTGATTTATTGGTTCATAATATTGTATTCTTTTTTTTTAAAGGCTGCCCCAAATGGTCTAAGATTCAGGTCCTAGACATCCTTGATGGGTCTCGGCCCACCTTTTAGGCACCTCCCCTTCGCCTCTGCATTTGCTTTCTCATCAACCATATTCAGTTTCTCTTCTGGTCTCTAAACTCACTCCCTAGATGATCTCATCAGTTGCATGCCTTTAAATACCATATGCAGGCTGCCGACTTCCAAACAGTACCTCTAGTCCACGCTACTCTCTTATCTCACATATTCCCTATTACTTAGCATGGTCCTGTCCCCCGCTCTTGCCTTTCTGATTTTATCTCTTAACTCTCTGCTCACCCTGGCCTCCCAGTTGTTTCTTCAACACTGTGAGTATATGTTTGTGTATGCTTTCTCTCCATCTTGAAAACCTGTTTCCCATTTGCCTAAATAGTTTCTCCTCACAGCCTTTCAGTCTTTGTTGAAATATCCCCTCATTATTGAGGACTTCCTTGACCTATTTCAGAAACAACTTTTCACAACCCAGTTTCCCTGTTCATATTCTTGCCCATCATACCAACTAGAATGCAAGTCCTGTGAGGGCAGGGATTTGACTATTTTTGTTTATTGTTGGGTCCCAACAAATAGAGCAACATAGATATGTGATAGACACTGCTGAATGAGTGGATGAATAGAAAAACTAAAGTGCAATATATTTATGTAAACTGCATGAGGGCAATACCTCTGTATTCTTAGTGCTAAGCATAGAGCCCACAGCAGACTTTCAAAAATATTTGCTGAATAAATGAATGCCTTAAGGGAGAGTGGTGGAGAAGTAATGAAGGGAGACAGAAAAAAAGAGGAAACCAATTCAACCACCATAGTTGGTGGAAAGACACCAACTGGTTGATACCAAAGGTAAAAGATGGTTGGAGACTATTATTTATGCAAAACATCATGCAACTCTGCTAAGTCAAGCCAATGGGATGGTAAGATGGCTGAATAAGACCCCCATATGCTCAACAGGACTCAGAAGTCAGTCAGTGATACAGAGAAGCATATTAATTAACACTTACAAAGGTATTTAACCAAATCAAACTTTGATGGAACACTGTGAACATAATCCTGATGGGATGTATGAGGATGTGGCATTTCACTGGTAACACTTAGTTCAGTCAAGGGCCTCCCCTGGTGGCGCAGTGGTTGAGCTGCCCGCAGCCTCTGCAGCGCCAGTTCTATCCCTGGCCACCAGCAAGGGCCTCACATGGTGTGCAGACCTCTCCTGCCACACCCACTGCTCCCCTCAGCAGTGTATTTCATCAGTCTGCCTGTTCTGTTTCCTGCTCTGGCTCTGGTGAATTCTCTCACCCTCCCGTGCTTCTGACTGTACCTAGTGCTTGTATAAATAAATAAATAAATCTTAGAAAAAAAAAAAAAAGAAGTCAAAGTCAGTGATAGAGAAGCATATTAATTAACACTTACAAAAATATTTAACCAAATCAAACTTTGATGGAACACTCTGAACTTAACCCTGATAGGATGTAAGAGGATGTGGCATCTCACTGATAACACTTAGTTGTCGAGAGAAATCAATCAGACAAATCCAAACTGAGGGACAAGATGCAAAACAAATGGACTGTTTTGGATTCTTAAAAAAAATAATAAAAAAAGAGGTATTGTTGGGATAATTTGGAATTTAGGATTACAGATTGTGTGTCAGAAAAGGTATTGACTCAATTAACTTTCCAGAGTGTGTACTGTGGATGTAAGAGAATGTCTCTGGTGAAAAAAATAAAGCAAACATGGCAAAATGTAAGAATGAGTGAATTTGGGTGAAGGGTGTGTGGGTGTGCATTATTTACATTTTTGGTGTTGGGAGGAAAAAGAAGCACCCTTTTAACTCAGACAGACCTGAGTTAAAAAAAAAAATAATAAAACAAAGAAAAAAAAGAAGAGGAAGGTGGGTGGGGGATATAAGGGGGAAAAGACTAAGTCAAAGAAAAAAAAAATCTATCCTGTGCACTGCTGGCAAGTTATCTCACCCAGATCTCATAAAAGTCATGTAGAGGGAGGTAACATGTTTTTGAATTTTCATAGATGAGTTTATAGTCAGGGTTTAGAGTAAATGGCCCAAGATCCCACCTAATACATGGGTGGGCAGTACTCAAACTCAAGTCTCTTTCGTTACTCTCCTGCCTTATCCAGAAAATAAGTCACACAGACAACAACAGAGGCACAGCAAGAGAGGTGTGTGTGAAAGAAAAATACAGATGGAAACACATTTAGACAAACAGACATCTGCCTAGAGGTGACACATATTCATCACCGATGCAAAGAAAGTAAGGAAAGAAAAAGGCACATCCCAGCACAGCAAAGTTTCCATGGAGTCACCTTCGGATCTGAGAGAAGAATCTCTCACATCACTGCCTCCAAAGACCTCCACAACTGGGTTGTGTCTTCAAAGAGAAGATCATGAATGTTCTGTCATGTACTGCCTTTCCAGAATGGGGTACTCCTACCTCTAAGTTAAGATTCTTCTCTGGCATGGCTTTGGACCCACACCTTAGTCAAGGTGGAAAAGGAGAGGCAGCATATGTTTGGGTCTACGTGACTTACTTAACAAACAGGCTGAAATGAAAATTATCTGGTGACTGTAAGATTTCGACTGATGATTAAATCAAATTAATCTTCTCTTCTTCCAACTCCAAGTTGAAAGTAGAAAAGGATAAAGGGGAGAAGGTCAAAAAACACACAAGCTTCAATTTTCCATTTTGCTGTGACAGTGAAGAGCAATGTTTTCCAGGGCAAAGAAGATTTTCTTTGGGACCGCTAAAATTCTTAAACATCCCAGCATGGGGATAATGGTGTCAAATACTTTGTAAGCTTCAGGAGGGCAAAAGGGATATTTGGTAAAGATTCCTAAAAATTAGAGTCATCCTTTCATTAACCATCACTGAAGTAACAGAACCAGGCGCTCCACTGGGGCTTGGAGCGTCAGTGCTAGGCAGAGTGCACAGTCCAGGTTTTGCTTAGAAAGCAGTATATAGCCACTCAGGACTGAACCCACCACAATACACAGCCACTGAAGAGCTGAATCTACCACACAATAGTACTGGTGGTCAGTATTGTGCAGTGTCACTAATTGCAAAATAAATCCATAGGTTGCTGCAAAATAACAGAAAAAAAAACGCCACTGAAACCAAAAGAAAAAATAAAGGCAACTTATTTCCTCAACTCAAGCACACCTATTTTTATATTTCAGTGCTTCTGAAATCATGATGCATAGAGTAGAATAAGAAATTTGGCAACCACCAATAGGAATCAACTCTGACACCGTCTACCTCAACTACACATGTGCAAACTGAGTAGAGCAGAAAAAGCATTTATTCACCTACCTCATTTCACTTAGGTTATCTGTACTGGTAAGAGAACACACAGTTCAACTGTTAAATTAAATTTGGATGCCAAATCATGGTTGAAAAAGTTTCAAAAAGATTCACAAAGATGCAAAGTCACATTTGCAGAAAACTGTCTGTCACAGGGCAGCCATGCTATGATTGTCATTTTCAAAGTCAGAAGATACCGAAATGTTCTTTACGCCTCATGAAGGATTATCTTTTAGGTACCAAGTGCTGAACTATCAAATGCTTCTAAATGGAATTTAAAGAAGTTGTTCAACTTCCAGCAATACTTAAGGCAATAAAGAAAAAGAATTCATTGTGTTTAACCAAACAAGAAGTATAGAAGAAATCATGACTTTTTTAGATTAACCTAAAAATTATATTGTGAACTCTAAAGGCTGAAAGAAACACAGGGTTTGGGTAATGGAAAGCAGAGTGCTGGCATGTTCTGCACATTTTAAAATGTTGAGATTCTCCATTTGAAGATGTGAAGACATAATTTATTTGTAATACTAAATAGTGCTAAGTAACTCTATGAACATTGTATGTCATTATATCCTGTTTCTGAACATGCAGGGCACTATCTCCTACCTCCAAAAAGAAAATGTCAATTATTGAAGAAATTTGATGATAATGTTGAATGTTGTTAACATGAGAATTGAAAAATGACCTTTGGTTTTAACTACACAGAGGTCGTTGGTTATCTCTGGAGTACTGAGGGTGGAAGCCAAACAGAGCACCTTCAGAGGTGAGTGGAAAATGGAGATAAGCAGATAGAGGAGGTGGGGCCCACATGGCCATAGCAGTTGTAAAGTGTTTTTCTTTTTGTCATTCGAAATTCTTCCAAAGTCACTTTAATGGGGATGTGCTTTCCCATCACTTCATCACTTCTCTATTGTTGGGAAGTTATAGTTCATTCTTTAAGATACAAGTCGGATGTTTTCACTGGTAGAAAAATCATATGCAGCATTGTTCATGGATAAAAATGGCAGTAACAACCAAATCTTGTCTTTCTGTCGGGTGAGGAATTTTCTGTTTTTGCATCTTGGTCAATGTTTTGCACCAAAATCCCAAAGGTCAAGTGTGGTCAACTCTGTATCAGTGAGCTCACGACTGTGTCCCACTGCACTTTTTTTTTAATCTGAAATTATCAATGGCCATTTCTGTGACTGTGTGTTAAAATATATTAGGTGATATACACCATGGAAAAAATTGCCCCAGGAAAATCTGAGGTACATCAAACATGTTTCAGTGGCATCTCAGTTTGAATATCTTCCTCAATTTTTTAGTAAATTTTCTTTCTTCTTCCTCAAAGATGCTACTGATAATACTTTTATGCTTTCATTTTTAAGCAAGAAAGGAACGAATTTTTGACTATCCCAAGATGACTCATCCTTTCAAACAAAACAAAAACATTTAATATTTTTCTCCAAAGTCATCTTTCATAAGTAGCCTGGATGGATTTCTGTTTTGTGCACATGTCCCCTCTGATTGTGGGCCCATCTGGGTGGGCCTCAAGCTGGGGAACCACTGAGCTGCATGGGGCAGAGGAGCTCCTCCCCCAGGGACTGGAAGAATCTACATCCAGGATGCCTGGTATAAAACCAGTACTGCCACTTGTTAGAATTGCTGTGTAACCCTGGGAACTTAACCTCATTTTTTAAAAAGGTGTGATAATATACCACCTCCTGGGTCAAAGTGAGAATTCTAGAAATTCATATGAAGTGCATAGAACAGACGGGCTTAGTTCTGTGAACTCAGTAAGTAGAGGTGCTAACACCAAGAAGTAATTCAATCTGAAGACATATTTAGCCTCCAAAGCCTGGAAGGCCCATCAATGTGCAAGGACACAGGCCGACCATGGTTTCAGAGAGGAGGAAGATGCTGACCACAGCACGGCAACCGTTAGAGTCAACACTGCCCTGGCCAGGATCCTCCCTCTCGCCCCATCCCTTCCCCACCAGGGAAACCACCTGGTCCTTAGTTGGTAGGAAGGTCATGAGTGCAAAGCAAAGTGAGAGGGTTAAAAAGAACAATTGTATCTTAAAGGAAACCAGAAACACAGGTCTGTTTGTGGATTATGTTGGAATCACCCAGAGCAACAGCCAGGGCTAGTTGCACAGAGATCACAAGAGGAAGAAAGCAGGGCTGCCACCTCAGGAAAAGTGAAAGCAAAGCCATTCAGAAACAGCATGTAGCCTGCCGTGGCTGGAGCCACCAGCAGTGCAGCGGGAATGACTGCAGCCCTTTTCCCAGGGCAGTCACATGGACAGTCACATGAGACACGCCCAGGATTCTGGGAATGTGCCAGGAGGCGCTGTGAGTTGGAGTTGCAGAGACTCCCCTGAGGGTGGTTGTAGCTGGAGTTTTCTAACTTAGATCTGGGGTATTTACCAATTGTATTTACCAATTGTTCCCTTGGATTGGCATGATCTAGACATACCAATACAGGGACATACACACATACATACATAATCACTTATTATTTTCACATAAATTCAATGATAGGTTGCTGCTTTAAACCATGACTTTTCACTTCCGAATTCATTCACTCATTAGTTCAAGAAGCATTTATGGAATGTAAACTCTGCCAGACTTGAGTTTTATCCCCCAATATATAAACATCCAATTGTTAGAATCCAAATCTTGAGAATTTGTTAGATGAATGAAATTCAAAATGTAAAGAGGACAGACACAAAAACTGTGTAACACTGTGCTAACAATAATAAACACACAAATAAAATAACAAGGGATCAGAGGAGAGAGATCATTAATTTTCTTGGGGGGGGGTGGAGTTGTTCTAGGCAGCCTGAAATGGTGGGAAATAGAGCAGTTAATACCTGTTTCTGAAGGTCCAGGTTTACCTCTGCATTTAACTGCGGTGTGATGTTGAGAAACTTGCTTAGCATTTATAGCTTTCATGTCTAAATCTATAAAATGAGAATATTTGATGGGTTTTTGTAAGGATTAAAGTAAACTAGAGTATGCACACTGCTCACCTGATGCCTGAACCATGTGAAATGCCCAATTAAGGCAGAGAATGGTTGGACCTTCTCTGTTTAGTTAGTACATGTATCTTACAAGAAGATGGCTAGACGCTTGAAAGAACAGGGTAGGTGGATACAATGGAGTAATCTAGAAAGGGCAAAGCTAATCTCTGTTTGATAAGGTCATTTTTTGGAAATCAATGCACCATTAATATTCCTGCCCTGGGCAAATGCACCACCTCTTGAAGCAAATATTTACTCAATTTCTGTAGGATTCTGAGGCACTTTGCTTTACTCATATACAAGGGACATCGTCATAGTATTATAGCAATGGTGATGATGCTTGGTGCTTTTAAATAGCATCTGCAGTTTTTCTGGACACTTCTCCCATTAAAATGTGTAACGTTAGATTGTTTGAGATTTTTCTTATTTCTTGATATGGGCTTGTATTGTTACAAACTTCCCTCTTAATACTGCTTTTGCTGCATCCCAAAAATCCTGGTATGTGTTATTTTCATTCTCATGCACCTCCACATACATTCTGAGTTCTTTGATTTCTTCAGTTACCCCCAGAGTTGTTAGTATCATCATCTTTAATCTTCACGTGTTTGTGTATTTTCCTCTTTTCTTCTTCTAGTTGATTTCTAACCTTATATGCCATTGTTATTGGAGAAGATGCTCAGTATGATTTTGATCTTCTTAAATTTATTGAGATGTTTTGTGTTCCAACATGTGGTCTACCCTAGAGAATATTTCATATGCGCTTGAGAAGAACAAATATTCTGCTTTTTACATTCCCAAGAACGATGCACAAGAATTCCCTTTTCTCCATATTCTCCCCAATACTTATTATTTCTTGACTTTTCGATAATCATTCCAACTGGAGTAAGGTGAAATCGCACTGTGATTTGATTTATATTTTCCTGATGACTAGTGATCTTGAGCACTTTTTCTTGCACCCATTGGCCATGCATATGTTCTCTTTGGAAAAATGATTATTCATATCCTCTGCACATTTTTAAAATAGGATTGTTTATTTTTTTGTTATTGAGCTATATGAGTTCTCTATGTATATTTTGATATTAACTTTTTTTTAAAAAAGATTTATTTATTTTTGGGCCTCCCCAGTGGCGCAGTGGTTGAGCGCTGGGTTGCGAAGCTGCCCGCAGCCTCTGCAGCGCTGGTTCGATCCCCGGCTGCTCCCCGGCCACCGGAGGAGGGTCCCACATGGCGTGCAGACCTCTCCTGCCGCCCACTGCTCCCCTCAGCAGTGTACTTCGTCTGTCTGCCTGTTCTGCTCTCTCCTCTGGCTCTGGTGAATTCTCTCACCCTCCCGCGCTTCTGACTGTACCCAGTGCTTGTATAAATAAATAAATAAATAAAATCTTTGAGAAAAAAAAAACAATTAAAAAAAAAAGATTTATTTATTTTTATACAAGAACTGGGGTACAGGCCAGAAGCACGGGGTGGGGGGGTGAAAGGATTCACCAGAGACAGAGCAGGGAACAGAACAGGCAGACTGACAAAATACACTGCTGAGGGGAGCAGCGGGTGAGACAGGAGAGATCTACTTCACCATGTGGGATTCCCGCCGGCCGACAGGGATCGAACCCGCACTGTAAAAGCTGCGGACAGCTTCACAGTGCGGCATTCAACCGCCTGCACCACCAGGGAGGCCCCAATATTAATCTTTATCCAATATCTGATTCATAAATATTTTTTTGCCATTCCAATGTGAGGGTTGCTCACAAAAAAAGGGAAAACATTCTTTTCATCCCACCCAACTGTGACTTTCTTTTCAAAAACACTGCCAGAGTCAGTCTGGCATTCCCCAATGTCTGATTGGGAAATTTTATAAACAAATTTCATTTGTTTATTTTTTTGTTACTAAGCTCAGTAACTTTGCAGGAGTGTTTTCTTGTCATCGGATAATTATTTTATTTCTCTGGAGGCAACAACTGCAATTAAGAACTTAGCATTATCTGTCTAGTTCAGAACTGATTCTTCATTAAGCTTTCCAGTCAACATTATTTTATTTATACAATTTTTTTCTGAAGACGAAATCAATGTTTTACAAAAAAAAATTTGGTTTACAAAATTATGACCTAGTAATCAGAACATATTTCCTCTCTATGTTGGATGATTAGTGGGGAAAAATTAAAGATGATACAGAGGAGCTAAGTGAAAATTAGATATTTAAAAATATATAATCTATAATTGATTTAAAAAATGTCAAAAACTAGTCTACACCAGAAAATCTCAATAAATTATCTAAATGAGAAATTGCTTAAGATGTATCCTCTGACCAAAATATAATATATAAAAAATAAAACATTATTTAAATTTAAAGATACTGTAAAAGAGCATTTTCCTAACAACTTAGGAATCAGAGAAGAATTTTTCAAGATAATTTCAAACTATCTAGAAACTAACCATAGTAAAAACCACACACACACACACACACACACACACACACACACACACACCACAATTCAACCAGAGTCAAATTCAGAGGAAATTTTGGAGAAGAAAATAACAGAAGATGTCAACAATGATAGTATTAAAGCAGAACAGTGAAAGCATAGAGACAAAATAGATAATATGAAACATAAACAAGAATAACAAAGAATTTGGCACTTTATAGTCTTATCATAATTAAAACATAAAATGAAATACAGTCTAATTTGTGCTAGCATATTATAGCATCTGTGTTTTGTATCTACATTATCACTGATAAATTATTTCAGAACATTACAACTGGTCAACGAAGCCCCGATATAATGTATCAGACAGATAATGTGGACACAGAGAAAAATGTCACACTGCTCTTGGTTAATACTTTAATCAGGTTCATGAGTTTTTCTGGGTAAGTTCTCAGCAAAACTTCTAAGACCATCTATCAAGTTTCCCCACTTTCTATTCCATTCACTGTTCTGTTGCCCAAAGGTGCTGTCTTGACAAAAGGTAATTGTTAGATAATAAACATTTCCAGTTTCATAAATTGGAGTAAAAAGCAGCTTTAATTACTTTCTGAGGAATTTGACAACTCTAACATTTCAGAAAACTGATAGTAATTTCAGCTGTGACCCACATTATCTTTGGCGTAGACCCTCTCTATTCTTTGTTTTCCATTATCTTTATTCATATCATCTAATCTCTGGATATAGTTTCAGAGTGAAGCAGAAGCATCTTAATGGTACCTCCATCTTGCCCCTCACATTCAGACCTGCGTTTATACTTCCTTCACCTGCAGGGCATTCCTACAAGGCAGTTCCACCAGTGGTTTAATTGCCAGCTGTCTTGTTTCCTGGGGCTTGGGGTCACATGGAGTGTGCAGGGCAGTACAAAAGGTCAGTTTTACCTGGGCCAGATCCTGCAGTGTGAAGGAGGTCATAAGGTCCTGCTCTGGGTAAAGCAGCCCAAGGCTTGTAGACAGGAGGTGTGGCTGCGAGGGCCACAGCCAGTGTTAGGCTGGGACCTGCAGCTGGTGGCTGGAGCTCTTGGGACTCCTGGCATATGGGCTGCAAGAGGTGGAAGGCAGAGGGGGGGTCAAGTCTGCCTTCGGAGCCAAGAGATGTAGCCAGGCTTCAGACCCCTGTTGGTCCTGGGTCTGGTAAATCTGAAGCTGCCAAGCTGAAGGGTTGGGGTGCAACTGCCTGTCTGTGATGGGTAGGGGGGACCTACAGTGGTGCTGGAGCCAACTAACTGGCCAGGGACTGCAAAAGGACAAAACCAAAAGCCAGAAGGTCAAGCTGCTGAATCACATACACTGTTGATAACCAATATTACAGCTAAATAAACAGATAAATAAATCCTACGACTTACAAAAAATGAATGAATGAAAATAAACTACAACTTACCAATCTCCATCAATGAACTCTCACCCTCCACTACCTTGGATTCTCACTACAGGTTGTGGGACAGCAAGATCCAAGCTAGAGCCTATCTGGGGACAACATCAGCCCAGAGAGGATCTGGGTGAAAATTGGATCTAGGGAAGGTGTAGAACAGAGCAGCCAAGTGAGGCTGATATTGCCATGGGTGCCTGGCAGGACACCAGAAGCCCCACGTAAGGAAGTGGGAAAGCAGATGAGACAAAGGCAAGAAAAAGGCTGGGTGAAGAATCACGGGGTGACTTAGTAAGAGCTGTGGATGTTGGCGATGGCCAGGCTCAGCCTTGCTGCTTGTGCTGCAGGTGTGGAAAGGACTAGCCCTCTCCCCAGGGAATAACTCCTCTCTCCCCCCCAAACCAGCCTGGTTATCTCCCTTCAGATCTCTTCTCTGGATCTTCAAGGGGCCTTCTGCTAGCCACCTGCTCTGGAGGTCAAACATCTGATTAGTCAGAGCATCTTGTCAATTCAGAAATTCAATGCCCTTGAACTTCTCCCGTTTTTTCCCAAAACCACCTCCTTAGTTCAGGTCCCCTTCAGGAGTTATCAGGATCCAACTAGTTATCAGGATCTCCCTAAATCTAGTAGAACGCCACCAGAGTTTTCTTCTTAAAACCCAGCTCTGTTCATATCTTTTCAATTAGTAAAAAATTTCAGTGGCTATCTACTTGCCAGTAAGTGGCATGTCTAGGACAGAACTGGAGTGGAATATTGTGCGAATCTCCCTGAGGCTTTTTCAAACTATACCTTCACACCTCCAACTTCATATTCCAAATCTCATCACTAACCCCTTCCCCGGAAAGAGGGGTGTGTTTGTGGAGTTGAGAACCGCTGCAAGGGCACTTGCTGTTGATAAGAATGCAAGAATGTGTGTCACGCTGTGAACTAGCAGGTGGAAGCAAAAGAAAAAAAGATGTTGCCAACCACGGTTGCCTAGGGAAACAGATCACACCGGATGCGGGTTTAGGGCACACAGCTCCACCACTTACTTTCCTTTTTTTAAAGTCCTTTTTATCACTAGGTGAGTCCAAAACACAAGGGAATGGGAAGGGAAGAGAAAAAGTTAAAAGGAAAGGAAGTAGTGACCCTCTGAGGTTGCTTGTTTTTGTTGGTGGAGGGCTAATAAAGTTTCTAGGTGGAGAATCCCAGGAGCTGCCCCTTCTAATAGAAAATGCTGTTCTCTTTCTTTTCCCTTTAGCTTACTTTAGAATTCATCTAAGAGCCTCTATTCAGCTTAACAGTCAACACAAGGTATAGGAGACAAAATGTGTGCAAGTATCTAGTTTATAAGCCAACTCAGTAGCCACTAGCCACCTGTGGCTGTTGAGTCCTTGAATCATGAATGTGCTGTAAGTATGAAACACACTGAATGTGGAAGACTTCTTATGAAAACAAACAAAGAATAAAAGAATTTATTAATAATTTTAATATGGCTTAAATTTGATGTAATTTAGTATAATGAATATTGAAGATATTTTTGGTTATGGTACATAGAATATATTACTAAAAATGAACATTATCACTTTTTTTTGAAAATTTAAAGATAAATATGTGGCTTATATTTATTTCTACCAGACAGCTCTTGCCTAGAGCACTATAATGCTGTTATTACAAGTGACTGAGCATTTGACTCAAAGATGGTAGACTGTGGTGACTGCATCATGGAAATGCAATCTGAACATGGCATGTTAAATCAGAATCGCCCTGTTTCCTTTCCCACTGCACTTTATGCTCCAGCAACCAAACTGTTTCATGCATGTGGTGCCCTGGGTTGCCTTTGTCCATGGGGGTCACCTGGAAATACCTTCAACCTGCTAAGTGCCTCTTGGTCACCCTCCTATAACGTCTTCCCTATCATCAGTCTCTTCACCACATTTTTTCTGTCCCTATGACTGAGTATCACACAATGTAGGGTGTTTATTTACAGGACTGTGTCTCACCAGACTAGAAACTTCTTGAGGTTAGAGGTCATATCTTATTCTATTTTATATTTCCACACTGACACATGGTTGGCCCTCAACAGATGTGTGTGGAAACTGAAGAACAAAAATGTTCCAATTATAGTATATTGAGCAGAGTTTCATTTAACTGAAGTGTTTGTGTAAGTCGCTGCCTCTCAACCCCCATCCCCAAGCCTCGCCTGGAGAAGTGCTTCTCTATGTGACAGTCAGAGTGGCCAGGTACCCTGGGCTTTCAGTTTCTCTGTTCAATAGAGGTAATGAGAGCACCCATGTGTTCAAAGCACTGCAAGGCATGACCTACATTCATGGCCTGAGCAACATCTTTTCTGTTTGCTGCTTCCGAAAGGGGATGTAAGCTGCCTTGCATTTAATAAACACGTTAATGTCCATATTATTTATGGACCTTAACAAAAGGACCTCATTCTCCCAGAGAAAACAAACAAACCAATACCATAACCCAGACCTACTCCATTCATTGTCGGTTGTGAATTTTGTGTTAGCTCAGATGAGTTTATTGATATAAATACAGCAGTCACAGGTAAGTTTACTGAATCACTAAATTCATTGAGATAATACATTGTAAATTACTTGAAAAGATCTTGTGGTACTTTTTTTTCCCTTCACATAACCAATTTGTTCTTTTCCTTTTGAGATGAAATTCTAATAATGCACTTAACTGAAGACTGTACTTTTTTACCTGATGACAATTAATTATCTATTAATCAGTAGTCAATAGCAAGTGGCATTCCACTAAGTCACACTATTTCATAACGGCATTGCCTTGATACCTATTGCAATCAAAACAAATAAAATGCCATTGATCTTGATTTCAGTAGCTATGTCTTAAAAACCACTTTGAACTTTCCTAATGTCAAAATAGTGATATTTACCGCATACTTATCAGCAGAGAAATGTTTACATAACAGTGATAACGAAATCTAACATTCTTTAACAGTTAATAGTGAACTTAGGTCTGCTCTAACATTTGAATCCATTTGAAATCCAGCCATGCAATGAGGAAGCTCTCCTCTCCTCTGAAGCTGGCCTTAGATTTTGAAAATATATATACCTTTAAATTCTAGGTAGAAAAAAAGCTTCTTTGTTGAAAAGACTTTTGACCTCCCTTCCTTAGACTTCTGCTGTTAAGCTCACAGTCATAGAAATCTTGTATTGTATAAAACTCATGTCAATGGTTTTGAATTTATGTATGACCATGGGGTTTCTTAGCATTCATTTCTTGCCTTTTCACTTATTAAAAACAATTTTCATTGTTGTGTTTCTCATGGAGGTGGAACATTACTGATTGGTGGACTACATTCTTGTTTTTATCTATATAATAAAGATTGTTGGTCAACTCTTTTGGCACGTTTAGGATCCCAAAGATCTGGTTTTATATTTCATTTTTTAAAAGATTTATTTATGCATGCTAGAACTGGGGTACAGGCCAGAGGTATGGGGGGGGGGTGAGAGGATTCACCAGAGACAGAGAGGGGAACAGAACAGGCAGATCTACTGAAATACACTGCTGAGGGGAGCGGTGGGTGAGTCAGGAGAGGCCTTCTGCGCCATGTGGGTAGCTCCCTGGCTGGGGATCGTACTTGTGCTGCAGTGGCTGCCGATAGCTTCATAGGTTGCGTCTTAACCCCTTGTGCCAGCAGGGAGGCCCTATATTTCATTTCTTACACTGTACAATATTGGGAAAATTTCTTAAATTCCTTAACTGTTGTTTCTAATTTGTAAAATGAAAATAACACTATCTTCCCAAACAGTTACTTCGCCTGAAGGACATTAACCTCACATATTATTAGGCACACAACTATTATCAATCACTAGTTCCTATCGGTGTCCTAAACTGAACTGCTAGTCTCTCCTCCAACCTCCCCATCGAGGTTGAGGACAAGTCTATCCCTTTCAATTGTTTAGCACCAAGATTTTCGAGTCAACCTCCATTCCTTTTACTTTGACACCCCACAGCCACTCTGTCAAGAAATCCTTTTGACTGTCCCTTCAAAATATGTGCCAATTCTCAAGTCTCCTACTGAGCTCCATGCTCTCACCTTTTCCCTGTCCAGTCTGTTCTCAAGGAGTCAGAGAGAGACTTTTAAATCCAAGTCATATCACGTACCCTCTTCTAAGAATCCTGCAATGACCCCTCAATTTCACTCAGAGTAAAAACCAAAGTTTTTACAATAGTTTAGAAGAACTTTCATGATCTGCCATCTCTTCACCCTCCTCGTACCTCTCCAACTACATCTGTGACTCCACCTTTGCTCACTCCAGCCACCTGGTCTTCTTGGGCCTCAACTGCACTAGGTACAATCTGGCCTTACAGCCTGACACTGGTTGTTCCAGCAGAGAATCTCTTGGTTAACTTCTTGATCTCCTTCAAACCTTTGCTCAAATCTCATCTTTCAATGAGGCCAAGCTTGACCACCCTACTTAATCCTGCAACTTTACTTAGGTTTGTCTTTTATCTTTTTCTTTTTTTGTAGAACTTATCACTTCTGATATCTTTAATAGTTATTTATCTGTCCACGAGAACATAAAGTCCATAAAGGCAAGAAGAGGTCTTTGTCTCTAATGTTCACTGGCTTGTCCCTAGTATGTAGGATGGTGCTTGGCAAATATTTTTGAGTGACTGAATTGCATTTAAAATGGAAGTCTAGGTAATATGGAAATTTTAATAGTTCCCAAGTTATATATTTTTTTATTACACTGAAAAACTATATTTACCCACCGGATGAATTTCAGGCACTTCGTTAGGGACTAAGACACAGCTATTACTATAATACTATCCACCATTTATCATCCATTTTTGGTTTTATACTATTTAAATTAAACACCCTTTTACTTAATAGCACACTGTATTATGACCATTCCTGGAGTTCGTCGAGACTTTAATTCCAGTTTCCCATGTACTCGAATTCCAAGTTTAACATCTTCTTTGCAAATGACTGTACCTGTTTTCTATGTACTTTCATAAAATTAACACATTCAGAATAATGATTTCGTCTATTAAGAAAAAAGGGGGAACCTCCCTGGTGGCGCAGGCGGTTGAGCGCCACACTGTGAAGCTGTCTGCATCCTCTGCAGTGTGGGTTCGATCCCAGCCGGCCAGCGAGAATCCCACATGGCGCAGCAGACCTCTCCTATCTCACCCACTGCTCCCCCTCAGCAGTGTATTTCGTCCGTCTGCTTGTTCTGTTCTCCGCTCTGTCTCTGGTGAATCCTCTCACCCTCCCACGCATCTGGCCTGTACCCTAGTTCTTGTATAAAAAAAATTAATAAATTTTTTTTTTTAAAAAGGGGGGGAACATTATTGGGAGGAAGTCAGGATATGTATTGGTAGTATTTTACTTAAGCTGGGTGATAGTACCCAGATGTTGGTTTTATTATATTATAATTTACCTATATATCTCTCATACATCTATATATCTTGTACACAGCAATTATATCATTTAGTGTTCATCCCCCTCCAGTCCACAGACATCTCACTGATGAGTCTGATATGAGATCAAATTGAAAGATTCTCAGCAGAATTTGGGGAAAAAAAGCATACTCATTGCTGCAGTGATTTAATCAACTTTGAAGCTATTGAGAGGGATTAGAATACATAAAGATAAGAATGAAAAGATGATTACTGCCAAAGTAGATTATATTTTCCAAAGACATATATAAAGATAATTGCTTCAACCTTGATTAGATCTTGTCTCCCCACTATAACAAGCCAAGTTCTTTGCATGATTACCTGCTCATCCTTGTTTCCTGACCTCAGAGAGATGTGGTGTCCCCACATATGCTCCCACAGCACACACCCCTCGTCATGTGTAGAATGACAACTGTCCATCCATGTCTCTCCTACTAGACTAGTTCACTGAGGAAAGGACCCAAGTTTTTTCAACATTTGAGGCCTTGTTCCTGGTTCAGCACCTCAGGTATTGGTATCAGACTGGTTCAAATGTCAGCTCTGCTACTCTGTGTAAGTTTCCAAACCTCTCTGTGCTTTCATTTCCTCAGTGTTAAAGGGGAATAATAAAGGTATAATCCCAGAATATGAGGATTAATGAAATGTCACATCAAAATCAGTTATCACAGGGTCTGGTATAAAATACGAGCTAAATAAATATAGAAATTATTATTTACTATTATCATTTGGTGATAGAGAGGAAGCTTAGTTGAAAGAAAATAGTTGTTATGAATCTGAGTGATTGAAGTCCACAGTCAATGTTCAGGATATGTATGGAGACGGGTTATGAATTCAAGCCCCAGATATGGACTGAGAAGGTGGGGTACCTTGGAGTGGTGCTACCTGCTCAGGCCTCAGAGTTGGTACTAATGGGGTCACCAGGCCTCAGGGGCTTGAGACATTTTGATAGTACCACCCAGAAGTGGATACAAGCTGCATATTTAACCAACATTTTTTAAGACATAACTTTGCTGCTGTAATATGTCCAGGTAACAGGGATGCAGGTGTGGCAGGTCACCTGTTCTAGTCCCTAGAAGCTCTCTTCAGGCCCTCTCCTGTCACCCTGCATAGCAATCTAGCTGCTTAAACTGATTATAGCTCTATCAACACCTTTCCTTAATACTGCTGTTCTCTCTCCTCCAGATAAATCGAATTGCTACTTTTGCAGATTGCAGTTTCCGCTCAGTCTTGTGTCACATGATAATGACAACACAATACATATAAACATCACCATGCAACCAGGATACCAATTTAAGACCTTAAATTCTGGCATTTTTTATATGTATTTGAATTCATAATAAATACTTAAATTTTAAGTTACTTGCCACTTATGATGACAGAATTGACATAAACATATTTTTATTCTAAAAATATTATGTTAATATAAATTACTCTTTTGAGGGAAGAATTCCTAAGATTCTCTTAGGAAAATATAAAATAGGTCTATTTTCTTGGGAAAATATAAAATAGGTCTATAAAATAAATCTACCAGGCCCTATAGAATTGTAAAAGTTTTGTGTGACAGACTATAACATGCAAACTTAATATATGATAGAATTTGTGGACTCACCAAAAATCTTAAGTTTAAAAATACTTAAAGAGAATTAGATGTAAATAAAACAAACACTTTTTGAAAGAGCAGTTTAAGGAAAATCCAAAGTGGCATTTCAAATAGACAGTTATGGCAATGAATTTTATTAATAGCTCATTCTAATAGTAACATGACATAGTAATATGAATATAAAAAAATCTAGCATTTTTTATTTTACATGAAAAAAGGCAAAAATAGTAGGTGATAGGAGAAGAAATACAAAACATTATGTACACTACATATTCTAATATTATGTCTAATATGTAAGGCAACTAAATCATAAAATAATCCCTGTTACAAAGTTGTAATTCTTGAAAAATGACAATTAAAGAATTTTGAAATCTAATACTGATTGCCCAAGTTTGGGCACCTCAACTCCCCAGCCAGTTTTTCTACAGAAAAGAAACTTGCCATTTTACAGGTAGGCCAGAAATTGAGTCTGTGTTTAGAGAAAATTTCTCAGGACCAAAAGACTTCAAAAAATTTGATGTTTCAAATCTAACACAATCTGATATTATTTTCCCCACACTTTTTTTTTTGTTGTTAGTGACCAGTAATTCTAAATGCCAGTGTTCCCGACAAGACAAATTTGAAGCAATGTAGCAGTTTCTCAGTTGCTGTTTTAATGACAGACATAATGCAGCCCAAATAATCTCATTTTACAGATAATTTATCTGAGGTCTAGAGAGGTTAAAACACTTAATACGCAAATTAATCAAGCTCATTTTCGTCTAGTTAAAGACAAATATTAAAGAACTCAAGTCTCCAAATGACTCAGAAAAGACACAAATATTAGCAACAGCGGGAACAACCCGAAAATGACACTGAATTTTTTAGACCTTTCACAACACTGAGCAGACTATCCGGAAACAACGATCCGGAAGCATTACAGAAGATCCTCTTTTAATTTTGCTAGCCAGGATTACCGTCAGCCTGCCCATGTGCAGCCAGGTCTTTCAGTGAGGCCAGAATTAAAAAGATGCCTTCAGAGAGAGTCCCTCTTTGTAGTTTTTGTTTGGAGGTCTAGAATTTGAAATGAGTGGTAGGGAGTACACTGCCTGAGTTGAAAACACATTCAAATCCCAGAAATAATGTTCGGGAGAAGAATAAATATAAATTCACGAGTCTTTCCCCCTTTTTACTAGTCCTTCTTACTCTTTTTCCTGGTTCACAATGAAAGTTCCCCACTTCTTGTTAGCATAAATAAATAAACCTTTTTTAAAAAAGTTCTTTTTGACCCATTTTGCTGTGAGTGGCCCTAGGAAACAACACAATCAACCTCTACAACGGTACGGTACCAAAGATAACAAACACCTCAGAAGGGAAAGAAGAGGTACTCTGGGCGAGGGCTTCAAGCAACCCCCCAACCCTCCCCCCCAAATTGAGGTTCCCCCACAGATGGGAAAAGCGAGTTAGTTTCCTCCATGTGGATTTGGACATTCATTCCAAGCCCAATTGTAAAACTTGAGCCGCGTGTCCAGATCTTTCCTCTTTCTTATTATAAAACAAAAAGGGCAGCTATTGGGAGGAAAAGTTATTTTTAAAAAGAAGAAACAGTTGTCTGAAAGCTTTAAGGGAAGGAAACATGCATCAGACCTCTCCAATGCTCAGGCGCGCCCTGCTTTTAACCCACAGTGCCCTCCTAAAAGGTCCCGGGAATGTCTTCGGAGCCCATCAGGTTGGGGCTCCTGGACCTGCTGGACAGGTGAGGGCGCATACTAGGCCCCCCTCTGCCTTGAGAGCAATTTTCTGGGCAGGAAATCAGTCAAACCTCATCAGGCAGCACGCGTGGCAGGCGTGCCTGCGCCCAGCCTTCCGGCTGGGTCAAGTGGGGAGCTCGGATCGCGGAGCTGCCGCGAGAGGGTCCCCAGCTGACCAGCGCGGGGTGCAGGGGCTCTCGCTCAGGGGGCGGCGCAGGGCACTGGTCGCGCCCTGGAGCCGCCGGCAGGACGCAGCCCCGAGGGTGTCCCGGGCAGCGCGTGCGTCCCGGGCCGGCGGGCATCGCTTACCTTGGCTGCTTGGCGGGGACGCAGGCGAACCCGGCGGGGAAGCAATCGGCGTGGGACACCTGCCGGGCAGGCGATGGGGTGCGCTGGGCTGGTCCGGGACTCGGGACCTTGCCTGGGGAGGAAGTGGTGTCAGCTCTGCGCTCCCCACGCAGCGCGCAGACGTGGAGCTTTGCATCGAAGGCGAGAAGGCGCTTTGCTGGGTCCTCGGGGACCACTTTGCCAAAGCAGCCGACCCGTGCCTTAATCCTCCTATATTCCCCCTCCCTCCTCCACCTGGCAGAAAAAGAACTTAAAAAAAACTGTGAAAACGTGTGCCTTCCTCTCTCATCCGTCCCTTTCTCGTGTCACTCACCCCTTTGGGGAGATTCCACTCGAGGATTCTTTGCCACCGGGATATATTCGTGACCAAGGGACTTGGGGCTAGGTGATGGCTCCACAAAGGCCAGAAAACCCGATTTATTTTGCAATCATCTTCCTAAGTGTTTACTTCAGCCCTTTCTGGTGCTTCCTCTTTCGCCGTTGTGCAAGGGCCTCGGAGGCGCTGGGCCGCAGCCCTCCGCGGAGGGTCACCGCCAGCTTGTGCTGCTGGTGGCCCCTGCGCCCTGCCCCCTGCCCATGTGGGACCCAGCGGCCCCGGGAGTTAGGGGCCCTCTGAGGAGCCTGGGGGAGGGGTGGGGAAGGGTGCGATCTGGTAAGGCCATTTGTCAACTATCAGATTGGCACACTCCCCCAAACATGCAGTTGGCGGGGGAGGCTGCGGTCTGGTGGAATACAAAATGGCAGGAACCCTGGGGAACAGAACTAAGCGGTATCTATTTAGCTTACCTATGCAATTACCCTTTGAACCAGAGATTCCACTTCTAAAACTGTATCATAAGGATAATAGTGATGAAAAGAAGTAATTTATATGCATAAGGTCATTCTTGACCGCAGGATTTGTAATAGTAAAGGACTGACTGGAAATATGTCACTCTGGAGAGTGCAGTTTCCTGAGATAAAGCTGGGGGGTATCTGAAATTACAGAAGTTAAAATAAGTTGCAATTTGTAAATGTGGTTGAATTAATCTCCTTTTGCCCTATTTAGCTGTGTTTTCAAGGGTTTATATGTGGGAATGCTGGTGGAGACATAAAGCAATAATTTAGACAGATAGCGTAATTAGTTAGTTTCAGATATGTCAGTCATTTATTTATGGGACTAGTAGGATCTTTCTCTTTTAAGAACAATGAAAACAGTAGTGAAGAAAACAATCCCCAGTCTCATGAATGGCATATGCTAGTTGGGAGAAAATAGGTATAAATAAAAGAAATATTTAACATACAAACAACTATTTTTAGGGAAACTAAATGGTAAGAGAGAGAGAGAAATAGGAGTGAGGTTGAAGTCACTGTATTAATTAGTGGCATCAAGGAAGATCTATCTGATGAGTGACTTTTGAGCCAGATCTAAATGACAGGAGAGATTATTCTATGCAGATTTTTGGATGAGGCTATTCCAGGCAGAAGGACAGCACATTCAAAGGCCCTGAGTTAGGAGGGCACTTGACAGTTGCTAAAACAGCAAGGAAGTAATAGCAAAGGTATGTGTGGAGCAGGGTCAGGGGAGAAAGATAGGAGGTGAGATCAAGGAGGAAACAGTGACCAGATCATGCGGGGCCTTTCCAGCTATAGTAGGGATTTTGCTGTGAGTGACACATTGGAAGGATCTGAACAAAGTAATAGTGTTATTGTAAAGGCAGGAAAGGACATGGTGCAGGTTTTCTGATCCCATGCAGACCGGGTAAAGGAGGAGTCAGAGTCCTCAGTGGTTTTTTGCAGGTCTTTTATTGGGGTTCAGCAGGTACGTGGCAGGCAGGGGTGCTGGGGGGCTGGGAGGCTGGCAGTACTTCTAGCCCCCAGCAAATCCTCACTCTATCTGGGCTCTTTGGTGATCTCTGCTTCTTCCTATGGCTCTGCTTCTCTCTTGGCTTCTCTTTCAGCTTCTTCTGCTTCTGCTGGTGTCCCTGTGACGCCGCCCTTAAAAGCACAGTCTTAGCCCAGGAGAATCCCGTCTACCTATGCCCACACCCTACTCCAGGTGCCCGCCATCAGGCATGCATTCAGGATCGCAAGGATCCATCCTCTATCCTGATGGCGGGAGGGCAGAAAAGCCTGACATTTTTCCTTACCCTACAGCTATATAGAAAGTGAATTTAAGTAATGGAATAAAGTAACTTTCAAGGGAGAAGAAAAGTAGTCAGGGAAGAGTTCTTTACAAAGTAATGAAGGAGGGAAAAACTTGGAAAAGCATTCCAAGAGAAGGAAGAACAAGAAAACATCTTGAGGAAGGAATGCAAAAGGTTAGAAAGAAGGCGGGTGTGACTAGAACACAGCTAAACTGTAGGGCAGACATAGAGGATAGAGACAGATTCTTGGGCCGAGTCCAGATCAAGCAGTCCTTGTGACAGCTGGAGGACTTTGGATTTCACCCTAATTTCAATGGGGAATATTGAAAGGTTCTTAGCAAGAGAGTATATGATTTGACTTATGCTTATGCAGCGTGAGTTCGATCCCTAGCCAGGGAGCTACCCACATGGTGCAGCAGACTTCTTCTGTCTCGCCCACTGCTCCTCTCAGCAGTTTCAGTCACTCTGCCTGTTCTGTTCCCCACTCTGTCTCTGGTGAATCCTCTCACCCCCCACACCTCTGGCCTGTACCCCTGTTCTGGTATGCATAAATAAACAAATCTTAAAAAAAAATAAAGTTGTGTATTAAGGACTGATGCTCAGAGGAGAGGTGGAGTTCAAGAGAAGCAGTTGGACAAATCTGTGTGTAGGAGGCCACTGATTGAGTAGAAGAAGGTGTGGTACAGTGTGAGTTAAAAATGCCCAAGGAAACAAAGGCAAAGCTCTAAAAGGGTTGGGAGGCAAACCAGGAGAAAGGGGTGTTAGGGACAAGAGTGGGAGGGGGTGGTCTTCCACGTCCGGAAATATTGACAGGAATAGAAGATGAAGCCCAAGACCTGGGCCTTGACTTTAACAGTGTTAATGATGTCGTTTTGTAGAGTGCAGGTCCTTGGGTTCACTCTGGGAAAGGTTTCACCAGAGCTCCCATTTCAGCGGCATGCGGTGAGTTCCCCAGGCAGGTTTTGCTACAAGACTGAGACATTGGTTATATTTAAAGAACAGGTTTATTATTAGGAAAGGGAAAGGGACAGGTTTTGCTAAGAGAGGCCTGCATGGTTGCAGGTGGGCGGCCTTAAGGAGAGCAGCCTTCCCTGAGGGAGGTCAGTAAAGAGAAGTCCCGGCAAGTACAGATCAGGGGCAGGCAGGAGGCTGTGAAAAAAAGCACCTGCATAGTCACAGGTGGGCAGTGGGAGTGCTACCCCCAGCCTGTGCAGAGACTGCACTGATATAGTCCTTTTCTCTTTGGGAGGGGTCACTCCTCCAAGGAGTGGCCTGCTTGTTGCCGATGTTGGGTAACAGGCGAAACTAGATAGGGATCAGAGGTTCCAGAGTGGGCCCAATCTCCTTATCTTTAGCCTTAGGCCTGTGCTCCACTCCCTATAGCTGTCTGACCCTGCTTGGGTCTCTTGCCTTGTGATAAGGCACTGGTGCCTAAGGGTCACGACCTCTGCAGCTGGGTTAATGGTCATGTTATTTCCCTCGACCCCCACCTCCTTGTGTGAGTCAGGTTTTAGTCTTTGTGAGGCCTCCTTCCCAGTTTTTCTATTCTGGTCCTCCATCATTAATATCCTCAGAGACCTGTTTTAACAGCATCAGGGACTGGAGGCCAAAGTGCGTTGGGAAGTGAATAAAGAAGGGGCAAAGAAGTGAAGATAGTGAGCAAAATAACTCTTTTGAATAGCTTCTCTATGAAGAGAAAGAGAGGGCTGGGGAGACAGTGAACAGGGCATATGGACTTGAAGGAGCCTATTTTAATGGTCTTCAAATAGAAAGAAGCAAAATGAGAATGAGGAATTAAATATTAAAGAGAATAGAGATAATTGATGGTGAAAGATAAATGCAACCTCCTCTATTTTACCAGAAAGGAAGGAGGGTTTGTTTAGATAAGGATTTTCTTCTTCTTCTTTTTAAAGATTTTATTTATGCATACAAGAACTGGGGTACAGGCCAGAGGTGCAGGGGCGGGGGAGTGTGAGAGGATTCACCAGAGACAGAGTAGGGAGCAGAACAGGCAGATTGACTGAAATAAACTCTTGAGGGGAGCAGTGGGGAGACAGGAGAGGTCTGCTGCGCCATGTGGGTAGCTTTCTGGCCTGGGATTGAACTCATGCTGCAGTGGCTGTAGATAGATAGCTTCATAGGTTGTGTCTTAACCCCTTGCGCCACCAGGGAGGCCCAGGATTTTCTTTTTCTTTTTTTTTTTCGATAGCTGTAAGACAAGGAAGTTCTACTCTACAGTCTTTATTTTCTTTGTAATGAAAAAATAAAAAAGAAGTAGAGTCCTCTGCTGAGGGAGAGAGGCAGGTAGGCAGGTCATAGAGTTGGGTAGCAGAGAAAGACAAGGTCATTGCAGAGAATGAGAGAGTGAGTTGATCAGAAAAATGAAATAGGATTTTCAGTATATTGAGGATCTGTTTGAAACTGGTACTCATAGTGGAAGCAATTTGCTCAGTTGTGTGATGTAGCTGCAGAGCTAAGTTTGGAGAAATTTGAATTATAATGGGAGTGGCCAAACAAAGCATCAAAAAGGATGGTTTCTCATTATCAAAACAAAGGCAGTGAGATTGTGGGTACTGACAATATTCAAGGTTGATCAAGAAAAGGAGGGGTTAATGTGTTAAGCATATCTTCCCATTTAACTATTTAAGTCCTGGAAATAAGGACTTTGAAGTAGAACTTCCTTGTCTTAACACTATCAAAAAGAAGAAAATCCTGGGCCTCCCTGGTGGCACAAGGGGTTAAGATGCAGCACCATGAAGCTATCTGCTGAGTTTATTTTTCTGATCAACTCACTCTCTCCTTCTCTGCATTGACCTTGTCTTTCTCTGCTACCCAAAGCTGTGAATAACTTATTGCTGAGATTGAAAACTTTGGAGGGTAACAAAATGCTAACAGGTTGAAAAAACAGGAAACAGGTATAATTCATTTGCATTTCCCCAATGACAAATATGTTGAGTATTCTTCATATGATCAAGTAGTACAGTTATATAAATACGTGCAGTTTATTATATGTCAACTGTAACAGGGTAAAAGGGGGAGGTTCCAGGTTCCCTGCCCCACCCAAGGGAGGGTAGAGCTGAGCAGGGAGAGAAGAAGCTGCTGAGGAGACTGAGGAAGGTAGAAAGCAGGATGGAGAACCAGAAGGAGACCTGGAGGAGGCACATGGGGCCTAGAGACACATGAAGAAACTGTACTTGCCTTTTGGTCGTGGACTGGGTGACACAGATGTGGGTGAGACCCGTGGGGAGGTGACAGTGGCGGTTTTTATCTTAATTTTGATTTTGCTCTTTTCCTTCCGGGCTTGTCTGGTTGTTTCTGACCCTTATCTGTGGGTCCCCACTAAGACGCTTCAGACCTGTGGCAGGCTTTGGGGCCTTGCTCTGGGCCAATCCTGCTTGGGTGGACTTTTACCCACGAGGGGACGGGTAACTTTGGGTGCTTGATTTAGAAACTAGATTCTTTGCCTTTCCTGTATTGTTTCCTAGTTGTATTAAAGTTCTTTCCCATTAAAGTCTCATATGATTTGTGTTGATGTGACAGATGGCAAAACCCATTTAGAATAGGCAGGTTTGCGGGGTTTGGGCTGCCCCTCTCCCTGCCCTGTAACAAACCATCAGTGTCACTATCAACAGAGCTGTAAAAAATTTTTTTTGCCCCTTGAATGGTCATTCAGTTCATGATTTCAAAAACAATTTAAAAGTCTATGCATATTCTAATTTTTAGAATATTACTCATCAATAGGGGAAAATTCTTATATTTGTAATATTAAATATTAAAGTTTGCAATATTAATATTAAATATTAATATATAGGGAAGAATCAGTGCTTTAGATTTTTCATAACTGAACATTTTGTTGTTGGAAGTCTTCACCTGAAATATAAATGAGAGAAAACTCAAAGTTGTATGAGAAGAAATATTAAAAACAAATTTTCCAGAAGCTCTGGTTCATACCATAGGTCAATAAATGTTTGTGTGAATTTATTGTGCAATAAATATTCAACAAATGTTCCATATTTTAGAGCCTCAAATTAAGATTTGGCAGCTTTTAGTGGGCTCAGATACTGGCCACAAACATTGCTCAACTGTATTTATGCGATCAACATAAATTACTTCCTTAATGGATCTTGGTTACCAACAAGTCTTGTTCAATAGAAGCATTTAAATTACTGTTTGCATTACATTAAATAATTTTATTTATCCTTCTTAGAAAGAAAACTACTTTTGTTAGGGGGAAGTGATGTCCTGAGTTAATCCCATACAGGCTTTGTGGACTCCACCCCCACTCCAGACTAAAACCATCAGGACATTGGGGAAGACAAATCCCATCACCACCAAGGGGAGGGTGGCTGGGACCTGAGGGTGGAGTTGGGCAGCCAGGTTGGATATAAAAAACCAAACACGTGGGCCTTGGGCTCTCTCTGGCTCGCGATTGCTCGCCTCCCGGCTTCACCGCTCCTGGCTGGCGGCCAGCTCTCAGAGAGCCATTTTGGGATTCCTGATCGGCGGATCGGGTAGGACTCATTTAAAACTTTGTCTCCCGCTTTTCTCCCAGAGCTGTACATTTCCTCATTTCCCCTTCCCTTGTAAATAAACCTTTTATTAACCTTTCACGTGTGCCTGCAGTAGAGCATTGATAAGTCCTTTTAAGCGCGCGGGTGAGGACCCACAGTCAGGCACCCCGTTTTGTATCGGGGTTGCTCTACAACAGTTTGGCGCCCAACGTGGCCTTACCTGTATTGTTTCCTAGTTTTATTAAAGTTCCTTCCCATTAAAGTCCCATGTGTTTTGTGTTGATGCGGCGGATGGCAGAACCCATTTAGAATAGGCAGGTTTGCGGGGTTTGGGCTGCCCCTCTCCCTGTCCTATAACACTTTGACAGAATTCCCACACTTTCAAACAACTGAATATCAAAGAAAGACTTGAAAAAGAAGTTGGGAGATACATATTATAAATAGATGATATGACAGTTGGGCTTTGCCTATAATAAGTAACCATTGGCCATTATTTATTATTTCCTTTTGTGAACATTACTTTTATACATTATGATTTTTTTTTTCATTTTTAACCATAAATTTTTTCTTAATCAAGGTGTAGTTTACATACAGAGAAATGCACGGGTTTTAAGTGTATAGCTTAATTAACCCTCCTCCCCCTCTGATGGTGTTAATTTTAATGACATCTAATAGATCAATTTTTCTTTCATAATAAGTATTTTTGGGTGTGTGTCTTATATATGAAATCTTTGCCTATCCCACAATCATAAATATTTTCTCCTGTGCTTCCTTTTGGAAGTTTAGGTAAGCTCCCAGGAAGACTTGGAGGTGTGGCTGCAGTAGGGAGCTTGGGGCAGCCAGGAGGGGATGCAAGGAGCCTTCATTTGTCCAAGCATATTATTTTGATTTGGTACTTTCTTTTTTTTTATAAGGAATTTTTCCTGTCAGTTTTTTTTTTTTTTTTTTTTAAGATTTATTTATTTATTTATTTATACAAGCACTGTGTACAGTCAGAAGCGCAGGAGGGTGAGAGAATTCACCAGAGCCAGAGAGGGGAACAGAACAGGCAGATTGACGAAGTACACTGCTGAGGGGAGCAGCGGGTAGCAGGAGAGGTCTGCGCGCCATGTGGCACCCTTGCCTGGAGGCCAGGGATTGAACCAGTGCTGCAGAGGCTGCGGGCAGCTTCGCAGCCCAGCACTCAACCACTGCGCCACCAGGGAGGCCCTGATTTGGTACTTTCTAAGAGAAGTAGCATGAAATATTGAATTTATTTTTTTAAAGATTTATTTATGTATACAAGAGCTGGGGTGTAGGCCAGAGGTGGGGGGGGTAGAGGATTCACCAGAGACAGAGTGGGGATCAGAACAGGCAGACTGACTGAAATACACTGCTGTGGGGTGCAGTGGGAGAGGCAGAAGAGGTTTGCTGCACCATGTGGGTCACCTCCCCTACTGGGGATCGAAATAGTGCTGCAGTAGCTGCGGATTGCTTCACAGTGCTGATGCTTAACCCTTTGAGCCCCCAAGGAGGCCCTGAAATATTGAATTTAAACATCCATGATCAGACTGTGAAACATAAGGAGGTCAGAAGATGACACTTACGTTTTCACTCCCACCCCTAACTGTTTTCACTCCCACCCTTAACTGTAAAATGAGGTCAGAATAATATCTTCCTGTCAAGATCACAGGGCTGTTGTGCAGATAACATGTGAGATTGCTTTGGAAACTAAACAAGAACAGATGTTGGTAAACTCAGGCATATGTGGTCTTCACACCATAGTGGTGCCCTCTCTTGTGACCTGCCAAGGATGATGTGTTGAGGTCAATGTGCTTGGAGCGCTTGCATTTCATTACATGCTCTGGACCTTCAAGGGGTATCAAAGAAGGGGCAAAGATGGGGGCCGGGGAGTAGGTACCACTTGGAAACATGGAGTTACAGGTACTTACTTCCTTGTTCATTTCACTTAATCCATCTAGCAGAGTATTTACTTTCTCTCTGAGTATTATATACTGAGAGGTCACATGACCCTCAAGTTTCCCTATTAATGTTTCAGTGGTTGTAAGCAGTTATTTTTGAATAATATTATATATACCTGCCTGTTTAATAATGAGACTGTGCTGAGTTGAATAGTGACCCCCTCCCAAATTCATGTCCACTGGAACCACAGAAGGTGGCCTTAAGTGGGAATAGGGTCTTTGCAGATATAATTAATTTAAAACAAGTCAAACCAGGTTAGGATGAGACTTAAATCCAGTGATGGGCGCCCTTATGAGAAAATGGAGATTTGGGGGCCTCCCTGGTGGTGCAAAGGATAAAGCACAGCACTATGAAGCTATCCACAGCCTCTGCAGCATGAGTTCTATCCCCGGCCGTCCAGGGAGCTACCCACATGGCACAGAAGACCTCTCCTTACTCACCTGCTGCTCCCCTCAGCAGTGTATTTCAGTCAGTCTGCCTGTTCTGCTCCCTGCTTTGTCTCTGGTGAATCCTCTCAACCTGCTACATCTCTGGCCTGTACCCCAGCTCTTTTATGCATAAATAAATAAATCCTTATTAAAAAAAAAAAGATATGGAGATTCGGAGACTCTAAAGAGACAAAGTAAAGCAGAGGAGATGGTTATATAATGATGGAGGCAGCTGCAAGCCAAGGTATCCAAGGATTACTGGTGACAATAGAAACTGGTCAGAGGTGAAGACAGATTCTTCCCCTGAGGCTTCAGAGATAGCACATACCTGCAGACACCCTGATTTCGGACTTCTAGATTCCACAACTGTGAATACATATGTCAATAGTTATAAGCATCCCAGATCATGGTTATTTCTTACAGCAGCATGAGGAAACTGACACAGTCACTTTTGTTTTTCATTTGAAGCTCTAGAGAATAAACACATCTGCCATTTAAAGTGGTTCTAATAATGCTAATCTTATTTGATTGGGAATATATTAGACACTAGTCTAATCCATTTAAAACCATGTAATGATCATTTTGGGGGACCTTGGAGATGAAATTAAATCTAATTATAGCTTTGTTTTCATTCATTATTTGTAAAGACAATATAGGCTTGTAAAAATTCATGAAATAAAAAAAATAAATGAAGTATCAAGTGCATGTCTGCCATAATTGATATGGGGAGTGAGGATGGAATAAAGATTTGGGATGATTTAATAATTAAAAAATCAGAGCTTTCATGTGCCGACAGGGTAATTTTATAGCAGTTGCATCAAAATGCCCACATTAAAACTGCTGTGCGCAGTCAGTTCTGATTTGCTCTTCTTTAGTCTTTGACAGATAGGGGTGATCAGATAATATACGGTCTGGCTGGGAGACTTTTGAGAGTTAGAGGAGACACTATTATTGGGATAACAGCGATAAATGGGGACAGTTGTGGGCAAACTGAGATGTGCAAAGCTTTTCAGGAAGCGAGTCTGTCTTAATGCTCCCAAACTCATAACGAACAGGCAATTTCCAGAACTTCATGCTTTCATATACAAGGTCCACTGCTTCTCCTTATGACTTGAGGTTCACCATGAAGGCGGAATGGAAGCCTTCTCTGGCTTTATAAATCCCATTGTTCTATTCAAACACCCCACCTTAGAGTGCTGTATGTCTTTATTTGCTCATCACAGTTTTTCTGCTAGTCTCAATCTATTGTTAATGAATGTTGTGACAGACCAGTCCTTGTGGTTCTTATGACTCCAGCAATAACCACAGGGGAACTTTGAAACAAATGTTTATTATAAGCTCTAGAAAGTACAGAACATCTGTGAGTTGCAGGGGGGTGGGAAAGCGGAAGGGAAGGGTGAGAGGAGGGGGAAGGAGAAGGGGGGAGGTCGGAGGGGGGGAGAGAGAGTAGGGGGGAGGGGGGAGAGGAGGAGGGGGTAAGAAACCCCGGGAGCTGGGTTCTGCTTTTTGGGAGGCTGAGGGTGCAAGAGATTCCAGGGTTTTGCTGACTCACTCTCTTTTGGCGAATTAAAAACACAAGAATGGGAATTTAGAATGTGGGAAAGTGACAAAAGAGAAGACAGGAAAAGGAAGAAACAACCGATCAGTTATCTAAACCAGTGTCTGGCCTGGCTTTGTCTTGGGGCTGGCAATATGTGTGTTCCAGCTAGACCTCTTTAAGTGGTTGCTTTGGGGTCCGAGCTTAAATCAGGCACTTGCATTCCAAGACAAAAATCCAGTTGTCAGCGGGCATGCAGGGGAGCGCATTCCTGCATCGCCATTTTGCAGCAGGGACCTTTCTTGCTGGAGACTGTGTGAACCCAGCAGAAGGCTCACCGAGGAGACAGAGGTAAGCTGGGAGGCTTGCCCACGCCGGGCACCTTCTAGCCTGCAATTCCAGCCCAGAGGAGAGCAGCACCCACCGCTGGGGCAGACCAGGCGTGCAGGGGAGCGCGTCCCCTGCACTGGCATTTTGCAGCAGGGACCTTTCTTGCTGGAGACTGTGTGAACCCAGCAGAAGGCTCACAGAGGAGACAGAGCAGGGACCTTTCTTTGCTGGAGACTTGTGAACCCAGCAGAAGTTCCCCAGAGGAGCCAGTGGTGAGCTGGGAAGGTCGCCCAAGATGCCGGCCAGTACCAGCAACACAGTGTCACAAGGAATACGGCAAATTAGAAAACAGGCAGTAGGGAGTAGAAAAACCACATGCAACCCAGCAACTCCTCAGCAAAAAAGCACACCGCAAAAAGAAAACCATCTACCAGATTGCAATGACAGTAACTTGGAAGAACTTCTGAGCCTTCCAGATAGAGAATTTAAAATTGCTGTGATTAAAAAACTGACAGAAGTCATAAAGGAAAACAATGATAAGGGGAAAATAATTAATGACCAGAAGAATGAAATTGAGTCCCTAAAGAGGGAAGTAAAAGAAATGCAGGAGATCAAAGAATTAATGGAGACGCTAAAGAACTCTGGGAAAAGCAATGAAAGCAGGGCCTCCCCGGTGGCGCAGCGGTTGAGCGCTGGGTTGCGAAGCTGCCCGCGGCCTCTGCGGCGCCGGTTCGATCCCCGGCTGCTCCCCGGCCACCAGAGGAGGGTCCCACATGGCGCGCAGACCTCTCCTGCCGCCCGCTGCTCCCCTCAGCAGTGTACTTCGGTCCTTCTGCCTGCTCTGCTCCCCGCTCTGGCTCTGGTGAATTCTCTCACCCTCCCGCGCTTCTCTGACTGTACCCAGTGCATGTATAAACAAAAAAAAAAACAAACAAACCAGCAAACAAATAAATAAAGCATGCCTCTAAAAAAAAAAAAAAAAAAAAAAAAGAAAAGCAATGAAAGCAGAATAGATGAAATGGAAGAACGAATAAGTACTCTTGAAGACACAGAAATAAAAAGAACTAAAACAGAAAAGGAAGGAGAAGTACGAAGGAAAAAGACCGAAGAAAGACTTCGGGAACTATCTGACTCCATGAGGAAAGGAAATATAAGAGTTATAGGAATCCCAGAAGGAGAGGAGAGAGATGTAGGAACAGAGAAAATATTCATGGATATAATTGAAGAGAACTTCCCAAACGCGAAGAAGGATCTGAAAATTGATATACAAGAAGCAAGAAGAACACCAAACTTCCATGACGAAAGGAAAAATACAGCAAGACTCATAATAGTAAAGCTCCCAAGAATCCAAGACAAGGAAAAAATAATGAAACTAACAAGAGGGAAGAAAAAGATAACATTCAAAGGGAAACCAATCAGACTGACATCAGACTTCTCTGAAGAAACACTACGGGCAAGGAGAGAGTGGAGGGACATAGTCAACAGACTCCAAGAAAACAGATGCCAACCAAGAATACTCTATCCCGCAAAGCTCTCCTTCCTCTTTGAAGAAAGAATATGGACCTTCCCAGACAAACAGAAACTCCGGAATTTCATTAAAACTAAACCCCCACTCCAAAAAATACTACAAGGAGTCCTAAAGCCAGAACCTCAGAGGGACAAATAACAACAAAAGAAGGCCAAAGAAAGTTATTAAAAGAATAAATAAATAAAATCAAAGGAAAGACAAACACAATGGCAAATACAGATGCTAACATATCAATACTAACTCTAAATGTAAATGGACTAAACTCTCCAATAAAAAGACACAGAGTTGCAGGCTGGATTAAAAAACAAAACCCAACCTTTTGCTGTCTCCAGGAAACACATTTAGCTGCAAAAGATAAAAGTAGACTCAAAGTTAAAGGATGGAAAACAATTCTACAAGCAAATGGACCAAAAAAGAAGGCAGGAACAGCTATACTCATATCAGATAAAACAGATTTCAAACTTAAAAAGATAAAAAGAGACCCCAATGGTCACTACATTATGATCAAGGGGACAATACTTCAAGAAGAAATAACACTCATTAACATATATTCACCAAACGAAGGAGCACCAAAATATATCAGACAACTATTGGCATCTCTGAAAACAGACATCAGAGAAAACACATACGTAGTGGGAGACTTCAACACACCACTATCAACAATGGATAGATTAACAAGACAAAAAATAAGTAAAGACACTAAAGCTCTAAATAAGGATCTAGAGTGCTTGGGCTTAACAGACATATATAGAACACTAAACCCAAAAAAATCTGAGTATACATTTTTCTCAAGCGCACACGGATCATTCTCTAGGATCGATCATATACTGGGGCACAAGACAAACATCAACAGATACACCAAGATTGAAATCATATCAACCATCTTTTCTGACCATGAAGGCATCAAGCTAGAAATAAACCATAAAAAGAAGGCAAGGTACTCTCCTACCTCGTGGAGATTGAAACCCACACTACTGGAAGTCCACTGGACTAACGAGGAGATAAAAGAAGAAATTAAAAAATTCTTTGAATTGAATGACAAGGAGGACACCAATTTCCTAAATGTATGGGATGCAGCAAAAGCAGTAATAAGAGGAAAATATATAGCAATAGATGCTCACATCAAGAAACAAGAAAGAACTCAAAGAAACAACCTAGTCTTGAAGCTCAAAGATCTAGAAAAAGAACAACAAAAAAACCCCAAAACCAGTAGAAGAAAAGAAATAATAAAAACCAAAGCAGAAATAAATGAAATCAAAACTAAAAAAACAATCCAAAAGATCAATGAAACCAAGAGCTGGTTCTTCGAAAAAATAAATAAAATAGATAAACCCCTAGCCAGGCTCACAAGGGCAAAAAGGGAGAAAGCACAAATAAATAGGATAATAAATGAAAGAGGAGAAATCACAACGGACACAGCAGAAATCAAAAGAATAATTAATAACTACTATTAACAGTTATATGGAAACAAGTTCAACAATCTAGAGGAGATGGACAAATTCCTACAACTCTATAATCACCCAAAGCTAGATAAAGAAGAAATAGAACACCTAAACAGACCAATTACAATTAGCGAAATTGAAATGGTAATCAAAAACCTCCCCAAAAACAAAAGCCCAGGACCTGATGGACTTACAAATGAATTCTACCAAACATTCAGAGACGAATTGGTGCCTATCCTTCACAAACTCTTCCAAAAAATTGAGAAGGAAGGTATAATACCTAACACGTTCTATGAAGCCAACATTACACTAATACCAAAACCGAACAAGGACAACACAAAAAAAGAAAACTATAGGCCAATCTCCCTAATGAACACGGATGCAAAAATCCTCAATAAAATTTTAGCTATCAGAATCCAACAGTGTATCCATAAGGTAATTCACCACGACCAAGTAGGATTCATTCCAGGGACACAAGGATGGTTTAACATCCAAAAACCACTCAATGTTATCCAACACATCAACAAAAAGAAATATAAAAACCATATGATAATATCAATAGATGCTGAGAAAGCTTTCGACAAAGTGCAACACCCATTCATGATAAAAGCCCTTGAAATTCTTGGGATACAAGGAACGTACCTCAACATCATAAAGGCCATCTATGACAAGCCAACAGCCAGTATCATTCTCAATGGTGAAAAGCTGAAAGCAATTCCATTAAGATCTGGAACAAGACAAGGATGTCCACTTTCACCACTGCTTTTCAATATAATACTGGAAGTCCTAGCCAGAGCAATAAGACAAGAGAAAGACATCCAAGGAATCCAAATAGGAAAAGAAGAAGTCAAACTATCACTCTTTGCAGATGATATGATAATATACATTGAGAACCCCAAAAACTCCACAGAAAAACAAATTCAACTCATCAATCAGTTCAGTAAAGTGGCAGGATACAAAATCAACACGCAAAAGTCAGTAGCCTTCCTATATACAAACAATAAATCTGAAGAAGAAGAAATCAAAAAAACCATCCCTTTTATTATTGAAACAAAAAAAAATCAAATATTTGGGAATAAATCTAACAAAAGAG
The DNA here is from genome assembly GCF_964194135.1 of Talpa europaea. Taxonomy (NCBI): domain Eukaryota; kingdom Metazoa; phylum Chordata; class Mammalia; order Eulipotyphla; family Talpidae; genus Talpa; species Talpa europaea. The sequence goes on from NC_140082.1 coordinate 20,519,024, forward strand.
GTAAAGGAGCTATACAAAGAAAACTATAAAACACTGTTAAAAGAAATAGAAGAAGACACAAAGAAATGGAAAAACATCCCCTGCTCATGGATTGGGAGAATAAACATTATTAAAATGGCCATCCTACCAAAAGCAATATACAGATTCAATGCTATTCCAATCAAAATTTCAATGTCATTCTTCAAAGAAATAGAACAATTATTGATGAAATTCATATGGAATCACAAAAACCCCGAATAGCCAAAGCTCTCCTGAAAAAAAAAGGAGGGAATGGAGGCATCAAACTCCCAGACTTCAAACTCTACTACAAAGCCATAATCATCAAAACTGCATGGTATTGGAACAAGAACAGACATACAGACCAATGGAATCGAATAGAAAATCCAGAAATAAACCCACAGATTTATGGTCAACTAATATTTGACAAAGGAGCAAAGACTATGCATTGGAGCAAAGAAAGTTTGTTCAATAAATGGTGCTGGGAAAACTGGGTCGCTACATGCAAAAGAATGAAGCTTGACCACTACCTCACACCATATACAAAAATCAACTCAAAATGGATTAAAGAACTAGACATGAGACATGAAACCATAAAATACATAGAAGGAAATATAGGCGAAACACTACGTGATTTGCATATCAAAGACGTCTTTACAGACACATCACCCAAAGCAGTGATAGTGAAGGCAAAGATAAACAGCTGGGACTACATCAAATTAAAGAGCTTCTGCACAGCAAAAGAGACAATAACAAAAACAAAGAGAAACCCCACCAACTGGGAGAAAATTTTTGCACCCAACACTAATGATAAAGGACTGATCACAAAAATCTGCAAAGAGCTGATGAGACTCAACAACAACAAAGAAAATAATCCAGTCAAAAAATGGACAGAGGAGTTAAAAAGAAACTTCTCTGAAGAGGAAATGCGAATGGCCAACAGGCATATGAAAAAATGTTCAACATCACTTGCAATCAGGGAAATGCAAATCAAAACTACCATGAGATACCATCTTACACCAGTGAGAATGGCACATATTAAAAAAACTAGCAACAACAAATGTTGGCGAGGTTGTGGAGAAAAAGGAACTCTTCTGCACTGTTGGTGGGAGTGCAAACTGGTCCAACCACTATGGAGAGCTGTGTGGAGATTTCTGGACCTACACAGGATCCAGCAATTCCACTCCTAGGTATTTACCCAAAGGACACAGAAACATCAATTCCAAAGAACACCTGCACCCCTATGTTTATAGCAGCACTATTTACAATAGCTAAGCTTTGGAAACAGCCCAAATGCTCAAAAATAGATGACTGGATCAAGAAGATGTGGTACATATATACCATGGAATATTACTCAGCATTCAAAAAAGATAAACACATGCAATTTGCAGCCACATGGATGGCGCTGGAAGGGATCATGCTCAGCGAAATAAGCCAAAAAGAAAAAGAAAAATACCGGATGGTCTCACTCATAGCAGGAATCTAGAATACTTAAATAAGGGACCAGGAAAATGAATAACTATAAGAAAGTGAAAATCAAAATCAACAAAAACTATGAACCAGAGACACTTTTTGGGGGGGTGGGGGATGGGAGGGGAGGGATTGGGGTCAGAATGGGGGGATTGCAATTGTATGGGGAATATAAAAATAAAATGTATTAATTAAAAAAAAAAAAGCCAGTTGTCAGAGCTGACATTACATACACAGAACAGAGTTTCGTCTGAGTCTAGATCCCCATTTCTTTTATTTCGTCTTTTTTTTTTTTTGAAGGGGATTAACATAAGTGAACAGCATTGTAAAGATTTCAGGTGTCCAATCTCTCCCCGCTAGCAGCTCTATAAGTCACCCCACACATACCGCTAAATGTCCATCCCATCATCATCCACCACCAACCAGCTGCCTCTCTCTATCCCTTCCCTCCACCCTCTGTCCCCTCTGCTAACCACCATTGTGCTGTTGGAGTCTAAGGGTCTATTTTTATTTGCTAATTTGTTTTTTTTTCTCTTTATATTCTACAAATGAGTGAAATCACACAGTATTTGTATTTCTCCTTTTGAGTTACATTCACTTAGCATAATCCCCTCATGACCCATCTAGATTGTTGAAAAGATTTCATCATTTTTTTCCCCAGTGTAGTAGTATTTCATTGTGTGTATATACCACATCTTGCTTATCTCATCTCCCATAGTCTGGTACTTGGGGTGTTTGCATATCTCGGCCATTATAAACAGTGCTGCCCATTGAACATAGGGGTGCACATATCTCTCTGAATTCATGCTTTTGTTTTCTTCTGATGAATACCCACAAGTGGAATTGCTGGATCACATGGTAGTTCTAGTTTTAATTTTTTTGAAGGATCTGCATACTCTTTTCCAAAGTGGCTGCACCAATTTACATTTCTACCAACGGTGCATAAGGATGCCTTTTTCTCCACATCATCACTAACATTGTTTTTTGATATAAGTCATTCTAACTGCTGTGAGCTGAAATCTCATTGTGGTTTGATTTGCATTTCCCTGATGACTAGTGATGTAAAACATCTCTTCATATCTCCAGTGGCCATCTGTATGTCTTCTTTGGTGAAATGCCTATTTAGATCCTCTGTCCATTTTTTAATCCGGCTGTATATGTATAGAGGCCCGGGGGCAGAACACACGCATGCATGCATACATATATGCATTTACACACATATATTCTTGCCAAGGACATTTTCTCAATTAATTTAGCTTTGCCATTTTTAACTCAACACATTGCGTCTTCACAGAGGGTAAGGTGGATGGAATACACCCAGCAGTTGGAAGGAGATGTTGTTTCTGTTATAGGAGAACATGAAATCCCAAATGAGGCTACCTAGTCCTTCCCCTGGACTCTCCAGTGATAAACACTTTTTGAAATGCTAACGAGTCAGCACACAGTTGTGGCTGATTTGCAGCAGAAACTCACAGCACAGCAGATAGCAGAGGCACAGCACTGTGGCAACAGGCCACAGTGAACAGGCCGTCAGATCAGAAAAGGGAGACACATGAGTAAAGGCATCCAATGAAAGTCCCGCCTGGCATAGCTTTTGATGCAGTGAAACAGATGTCTTTCCATAGCTTGCAGGAGGACTCTCCATGTTATTTATTCATCTTTAACGACTATAGAATCATGTCAGGAAGCACCTCCAGAAGTCAGATTATCTGCGGAAAGTTGAAGCTGAAGTAAAAGTGATTTATGTTGGGGAAATGACCTTTGCAAAAGTGATGAATTTTGCAATTTTTAAGAGACCATCACAGTGTCAAAAATACATTTTTTTAAAAGATTTATTTATTTATACAAGAACTGGGGTACAGGTCAGAGGCATGGGAGGGTGAGAGAATTCACCAGAGAGAACGGGGAGCAGAACAAGCAGTTGGGCCAAAGACACTGCTGAGGGGAGCAGCGGGCGAGACAGGAGAGGTCTGCTGTGTCATGTGGGTTTCTCCCTGGCCGGCCGGGAAACGAACCCGTGCTGCAGAGGCTGCGGACAGCTTCACAGCTCAGCGCTCAACCTGCTGCACCACCGGGGAGACCCAAGGAAAATACATTTTATGCCCGGCTAGGTTTTCCCCTAAATGTCTGAATATTCCAAACGTGGACTGTATTTTTCAAGTGTAATATTTTCAGTCTATCTAATAGTGATTAAAGTTGAAATAATTATGATTTGACTTTAGTTTAACTTGGTAAGTGTGAACATGTTAATGTAAAATATTTCAGTTGAATTTTAAATGGCATCTCATGAGTAACCTGAGAGATTTTACTTGCTAGAAATATACTGTTAAAAAGAGTGTAGCTCATATATGCTCTTCATGTTCAGATTTGCAAACAGTATAAACTCAGTAGGTATTACCAGTTTCTGGTTTCTTTATCGTTCCATCACTTAGTAAGGAAGATACATACTTTCCTCAAAATAGGATGAGGAAATCACATTGTAGTGTCCTGAATTAATTTCTGTTTTTGTGACTCACAATGGGATTACTCTACTTTTCAGGATAGAGATGAATGCATAGAATCTCCAAACACTTGTGAAAGGATAAGGTATCTGAATGTTACAGATAATCTATTTACGAAGTGTCTATTTTACATAGCAGCATAGGAAAGGCTAATAGCAGGCTCATATTTGATCACTGGAGGCTTTTTGAAACACCTACACTCTCCTGACATCAAACACACGGATTTGTTAATCCTTGCTCAAGTGCATAAGGATTAGTAAATAATTGTCTCCACTTTCTGGGGAAAAGTCTAGCTCCAAATTGCCTTCTTTTTATCTCTCAATATTCTTCTGGGAACTCTTCAACATCTGTTTGGAGTTTTCTGTTAGGAACGGAGAGATATTTTAATAGTAGTCAAGGCAGAAGGTAATTTGTAAAGTAAATTGAATGCAAAGGAATAAAGCAACGCATTTGAAAGCCAAAATGACTTAACTTGCTTGTGTTGCCTGGAGGCTTCCTTTAATCAATACAGGTAACTGACATAGTTTCAAGTCTTACAGCCCTGATTTTGCCTTTTAAGAGTATTTTAAGACTTTTAAGCCTCCCTGGTGGTGCAGGGGTTAAGTCTCAGCACTATCAAGCTATCACCAGAGGCTGCAGCCTTTAAATCCCCTGCCAGGCCTCCCCGGTGGTGCAGTGGTTGAGCGCTGGGTTGCGAAGCTGCCCGCGGCCTCTGCAGCGCCGGTTCGATCCCCGGCTGCTCCCCGGCCACCGCAGGAGGGTCCCACATGGCGCGCAGACCTCTCCTGCCGCCCACTGCTCCCCTCAGCAGTGTACTTCGGTCCTTCTGCCTGCTTTGCTCCCCGCTCTGGCTCTGGTGAATTCTCTCACCCTCCCGCGCTTCTGACTGTACCCAGTGCATATATAAACAAAACAAACAAACAAATAAATAAATAAAAAACATGCCTCTATTTAAAATAAATAAATAAATAAATAAATCCCCTGCCAGGAAGCTAACCCACAGATGGTGCAGCGGACCATCTCTCCTGTCTCACCAGCTGCTTCCCCTCAGCAGTGTGTTTCAGTAGATCCACCTGTTCTGCTCCCCACTCTGTCTCAGGTGAATCCTCTCCCCTCCTGCCCCTGCACCTCTGGTTTACACCCCAGTTCTTATATGTATATAAAAAAGAAATCTTTTTTAAAAAGCATTTTTAGTTTTCTTTAAAACATTTAGTTATATTTTAATTACTTCCCTACTCTTAGAACTTTCAAGAAATCTTGCCCTTTGTCATTTGCCTTTCTTTTTTTCCTTTCTTTTTTTATTCTTGCCTTATTTTTGCATTTGGTCCTCCCTCTGAGTCAGTCTTTAGCGGCTAGTGTATAAAAGTGATTATAGCTGTCATGCTTTTCCCTTTCCACTCACTGTGCTCTATAAAATTGCACTGCTTTTAAAAAAAACTATAAAAGTCACAAATTTGTCATAATAGAAGACTATGGAGAAAATACAATATCTGGCTTAGTGAGGCACAGTATCAGATTGAATGATGGGGCGACTTTATTACTGATGCCTTTTGCGGTTGTTTGGGACAGTTCCAGTTTCCACCTACAGCATCTGACTTGTTTACTGTTATATTGACTCTTAGGAGATCAGCAAAGTGCCTTTTTTCTAGCCTCTAACACAGTTAATGAGCTAAGGAAGAGAGGCTTCATGTCCAGGAAATAATCAAAGGAGCTTTATGATGACAGACTGAAATGTTCAGTACGAAAGCCAAAATAAAAATTCTTCATTACTTCAGCTATAAAAGCCCACATTTCAACATTACTTAGTGACACTGGGCTGAGTAAATTGACATATAAGAGGGAACCCTGTGTCCTTGATGTTGCTGTGAAATAGAGCTTTGAGACGGGATGGAAGGATTGGTGAGAAGTAGAAGTCTCTCATCTATGCGTCTTTTATTCTCAAGCCTGCTGCAGATGACGACCCTGGCTCTGTGGACGCTCACCTGCAGCCACAGTGAGTGGCAATAAGCCTGCAAGTCATATGGGTCAGCAGCAAGCTGTGCGGGAGCACACTCAATCCAAGAACATTAAAGTCACCAAAATTAAATATTAAAAAAATGTAAAAGATAGGGGTATAGATTGTGTCTGAGGTCCTCTACCCTCAGGAAATTTTCACTCCAAAACCATGATCATTATTTTTATGCCAGTTATTTAAATCTTAAGAATTAAATATTTCCTAGTGTTTTCAATGTAATGCTCCCTATTCATATATTTAATCTGGTGAAAACTGTTTTCATCTACACTTTTCTGATTGAATATATTTCAATATTACTCATCATTTAGAACTGGGGGGCATCTATTAGGGGTCCAAACTATGATTGCACAGTAAATTATTCATTGAAACTTCAGAGATGCTAAGTTATACCTGTTATGTATTTAAATGAGCTCAACTACTCTACATAAGAATTAAAGGCACATAAGGAATTAGAAATGTTTTTTTTCCTGAGGGTTTTTTTTTTTTTGTTCTTTCAAATATACTTCCTAGTTGACTGGTATTTAGTCAACTTGAGCTTCCCTAATGTCATGAACTGGTGGCTTAAGTCATAGAAATGTCTTTTCTCATAGTTTGGAGATCAAGACTACGGTCCTGGCTGCCTCAGTTTCCCGGGAGAACTCCTTTTCTGGCTCGAAGGTGGCTACTTTCTTAGTCTGACCTCACATGGCCTTTCCTTTGTGCACACAGGGCATGGGGTGTGAGGGAGGCAAAGCATGAGGAAGTGAGAGGGTTGGTGGGAGACAGAGAGTTCTCTGGTGTTTTTATAAGAACACTAGTCCTATAAGATCAGGACTCCACTCATTTAACTTAAAGCCCACTGCCAAATATAGCCTCACTGGGATTTAGGACTTCAACATACAAATTTGGGGAGAAACAGATAGTCAATCTCTAACAACTGATAAGTCACAGTTCCCACATATAGAAGGCAAGTTACTCTTTATATTTTATGACAGCTGGATGGAATTTTGACATATAGTTGGTAGAATAGACTTATAAGATAATATGTAATGATATTTGAATAATGGAAATAGACATATCACAGGTTAATGTAAAGTTGCCTTCAGACTAAGAGTATTTATAACTTATGGAGTAATAAAAATGCCATTCTTCCATTATGTATGAACTAATCAATTAATAAAAACACTACTCCTTCATTTATTCCCCCTACACGCCTAGTAACATTCAGCATGTTCCAGCCACTGGTTAAAAATTGGTATTCATTATTTTAATCTGCATGAGAACTGTGTTGGGTAGGAAACATTTTATTCTATTTAATGGTGGTTTGAAGAAGTAAATGACTTGCCCAGTTCACTGGCTTGTTCTGGCGGAGGCTTGACTTTAACCCTACTTGACTATCTCAAAGCTTGTGTCTTTTTCTTCCATCACTGTTCCTCATAAGAAAGCATTATATGCCCGGGGCTATAACGGAGCCAAAGAAGATAATACATTGGAATTCCCTTACTTGGGATTTTGGGCTATTTAATCCTTGTTCCTATGAACTTGGCATTATAGCCAAAAGGTTTCTCTATTGTTAACCCAGTACTGTCACCTCTACAAAAATTTTATACTAATAAATGAATGATGGATTCCAAACTGGAAGGCAACAAATTGACAACTGGCACAAATCTCAAATGACTTTGGAAAAGATGGTCACCATTTTACTATGTAAATTTCAAAGTTTTTTTTTTTTTTTTAAGCTGATAAATTACCTGAAACCCAGAGAGGCTAGGTGAGTGCTAGAACAAGGGTCTCCTGACCCCCCAACCTATTGTTTGTTATACAAGACAATACTGTATTTCAAGAGAAACTTCAGGAAAGGATTCTAACAACTCTGTCCTTCTCAAAGAGAGCTGCTTTGTGAGAAATGTGTAAGTAGAACTTACTTTTGCTCCCAACTATAGGCAGTTGGAATTTTAAATATTCTCTGATTTAATGGTACTAAAGGGGCAAAGTATCAAGTAATTCATGAAGATGAAAAATACTCATCTAGGTGAGAACATGGGTCTCAGTTCCATTTATGAAAAACAGCTGGTTGGCTGGTTGGAAAGATTACTTTTCTGAGATGAAATGACTGCAGATGAAATGTTGGTAACATTTTGAATTAAGTTACTAAGAAGTTCTTGAGTTTTGATAAATATAGACTCCTCTCTTATTACAAGAGAAACTCTGTTTCTTAGATGTACAGCTCCTGTTGTCCCTTACACTTTAAACTTTTAAGAAGTAAATCAATTCAGGCACAGTTCTGCATCATGCTTTAAATAGCTTTTCTCTCTTTCATAATTCATACCCAAGATAGTTTCATTATAGAGTTTATGTTCTTCTGGAGATGGTTTGTAATAGTTTCCTCATTTTCATCGTCTCTTTAGCACTCTCTTTCTTCTATCATTTCTATTTTGACAAACTAGGAGATAGAAGCCACATGACACATATGTAGCAACATTTCTCTAAGTACAGTGTTTCTAGTTGTTTTTAAAAAAATCATTTCTTTCAAGGGATGGTGGAGGTGGATCACCGGTACTGTGGTGGTGGGAGAACTTCAGGGACTACACCTGAGGGGAGAAATCAAATACTGTCCAAAAATTAACAATTATGTAAGAAAGTAAATAAATAATAAAGAAAATAAAAAAGCATTTCCTTCCTCAAATGACAGTTTTTATTATATTTTGAAGGTCAGCTTTTTCAAAAAGATCAGGAATGTAAGGAAATTTACTTTTACTTTTCAAGGAAGAAAAGATATACATTTCATGCTAGCTGAAGTAGATGTATACTTTAAATGATCTTTAAAATCTTTTCTAGATGGTTTCAAATATAGTAAAGGTCTTAGTGTATCATTTAATGTTACCTTTTAGGTTGTTATATTTTAAGTTGATTCTAATGAAATAAATCTCATGTTATGCTAATAAGGGATTCAGAAATATGAAAACAGAAGCTTTGGCTAACATCATAGCAAATACATCAAGAAGTTTTAAAATTCAGTAAGCACTTTAAGTTGCCTTACATGGTCTACAGACCTCTACAGTTTGTTTTTTCATTATAAAAGACAGGAAGTTTCTAGATGGGCAGAAGAGTGATGAAGAGGATGGCCAGATACTTCATCCAAATAAGTTGTTTGATGTGAATCGTCGTCACTTACATTGTCTCATCGGAGCCTACACTTGTTGAGAACAGGACTAGCTCAGATGCTATAATACTGGATGCAATGAAAGACCCAGGAAAAATTTTTCTGAACAGGAACTGAATAATGATGCCCATTTAATAAATGCTTCCAGATCTTTGTGAAATCTGGCAGAAATCCCTTTTATGTAAGTATTTAAAATTCCAACTGCCTATAGTTGGGGGCAAAAAAGGAAAAAAGAAATATTAAATGGCCATGATTGAAATACTATACATGTGTCTGGCAGTTCAAGTTACTTGTAGTGTAGGTGATTTCAAGTTTTAATAAAGCATGTTTAGCACATGGATTTGATGAGAAATTATTGTACCTTGTTCTGCAAAGATTATCTGCAAGGTGATGTTTGTGTAAAAAAAAGAAAATTAAAAGCGGAAACAGATTCTCATATTCACTGTGCTGTTGGCATTTCTTTACTCCTTTAGTTGAACACAGTGGAATTTTCCCATGTGCTACTTGTATCATTTGGGAAGTGAGATGGTTCTGAGACTGTATGCTTGTGGGTTGCACATGGGCAGGGAAAGACTTGGAAAGAACAATTTTAAGAGAATGATTGTACCATGCATGGGGGACCAGCAGATGTCAGCATAAAGACACAATTCTTGATGATTTCCAGTTCACCTAGCTGAAAATATTGGGTACAGCTGGAGCTGTCTCCCCTTCTCAGATGCTAATGCTCCCTATATAGGAGCACTTGCAGTTGGCTGTAGAAGACTTATTTCATGTCCTTGGACATCCCCTGTGGAAATTGTCCCCCACTCCCATATACAGGCGAAATCTCCACACAAAATTCTTATTCTATATTTCCAGAATAACATCTTAGTATTGCTTTTTCCAGTAATCTCTAGATCATTCTGATGAACAGTCAGGGTTGAGAACTGATACCTGAAGGAGTAATAACAAACATATGGCTTTTGCTTCCTTGCAGACTTGCTTTTTCTAAGTGAATTAGACTTTACTGTTTGCTCCCTGAAATCTATGTGTTGATTTATTGGGTCATTGATACATTTGTTATTTTATTTATAATTTGTTGACTCCAACATGCCCCAAGACTTGTGCAAAGTGAGGTTAATAAGGGTACCACTAGGTGTGGTAGGGGAGATAAATAAAAAACAAGTAATTTTGATATAAGGTGACAACTATGATATAATTAAACTTAGCAATGAGGAGAAACTGTTAAACCAAGGAACACAGTGTCAGGCATGACTAAAATGTTTCCAGACTGGATAGGGCAGGGAAAGAAGCCCAGGCTGGCTTGGATGCTTCTGTCCGTGGTGCTGCACAAAGAAATCCTAGCAAAGAAAGACCAGAGTTATCACACTACCAGACTTTAAACTATACTACAAAACAGTATGGCACTAAAATAAAAATAGACACACAGTCTGGTGGAATAGAATTGAGAGCCCAAAATAAATCTGCACTTACATGGACAGTTAATCTAGGACAAAGGAGCCAAGAAGTATACAATGGAGAAAAGAAAGTCTCTTCAAAAGATGAACGCTTGCCACAACATGGATGAAACTGGACAGGATTGCTAAGCAAAAAAAGTCAGAAGGGTTAAGACAAACACCAGATGGTTTTACTCATATGCGGAATGTGGAGAAACAAAACAAAGGGTCAGACAAAACAAAACTGGAGAGGGAGGGGGAAGATGGAGTGCCAAGTCATGGGTGGGGTAGGTGGTCCAGTGGACACTGTTGGATTATGGGTAACTTGGTGGTGGGTGTGGTGTGGTAACATCCATCAGAATAGGCATTAACCCACACCTATGAATGATATACTGCATTGTAAATCAATATTACCTCAATAAAAACCAAAACAAGACAAAAGGACATGCTGCCAAATGGGAGAAAAATCTTCACACATCATACATTTGATAAAGGGCTAATATCTGTGATCTACAAAAACTCATATAACCCAAAACAAGCAAACAAATAATCCAATCAAAATGGGTAGTCAATCTAATTAGACACTTTTCCAAAGAACACATAAAGATGTCCAAGGGGCACATAAAAAACAAACAAACAAACAAACAAAACAAGCCCTTATCATAATGCATCATTAGGGATATTAAAATCAAAATCACAATGAGAATATCTTGTACCTGTGAAAAAGACCCACATCAAAAAGACCAGAAATTAGTGTTGGCAAGGATGTTTTCCTTATGGAAAACAGTGTGAAAGTTTATCAAAATATTTAAAATAGATCTATCCTATAATCCAACAATTTCATGTCTAAAGAATGCAAAACTACTAATTTGAAGGGATACATGCACTTACTCCTATGTTCACTGAAGTACTATTTGCAATGACCAAATTATGGAAACAACCTATGTGCTCAAGGAAAGATGAGTGGACTAAAAAGCTGTCACACACACACGCGCGCGCGCACACACACACACACACACACAGGAATACTACGCAACAATTAAAAAGATTAGTTATTGCCATTTGTGACAACATGGATGGGACTGGAGAGGATTATGTGAAATGAAAAGAAGTCAGAAGGAAAAAGATAAATACCAGATAATTTCCCTCCCGTGTGGAATATAAGGAAACAATACAAAGAAACATACAAAACTAAACCAAAATAAACCCTGGAACTATAGAATTGTTGAACCCTGGCTGTAGAATTAAGGTTACTTGAGGGTGAGAATGCAGTGAGGCCCAAAGTGGGGAGGATGTCAAATGGACTATGTTGGATGACTATGGGAGCGTTGGTGGTGAGTGTGGTATGGTGTGCTAACAGCTGTCTGAAGAGGTATGAACCTATCTCCCTAAATCATATACAGTGTTCTAAACCAAGTTACTTCAAAAAAATTATAACAAGATATAGTGCTAATAATGGCATTTTAACTATCCATTAATGCTTATGCTATCCAAGTACAGATTTAGGTATTTTCTACTAAGTAGGAAACTCTTGTTTGGCAATTTAACTTACAACTTTAAATTGCACAATGTTATAATTAAAAATTTCAATTTAACTTTAAGAAGTGAGGCTTTTCCAATTTCCATTTATCCAAATAATTTTTAATTTATACACATGCAAATAGCATATTAAAAATACATACTATATGAAATCTTGACATAGCATGTTTTTGACTACCAAATTAGCAATAAATATTGTGCAGGATTCTCTTGCTTCTGGGTCAAAAAGTGCCCCCAAACCAAGCTAATCTCTTGACTTCACCATTCTACTTGCTTCCAAAACCATAGCTGATTCTAGCAGGTGTGCAACAATATGGTATTTGTACTAATTGTCTGATCTTTCGATCTGAGTGGTCAGTACCACACCCTACTAGAAGTTAAATATTCTAATTATCACTCCTGCGTAGCATGCCACAAACTTGCTCCACACTGGGTTTGCTATACAGCTGGTTTTGTTTGGTCAGAAGTGTTCAGATTCAGTTTTGTCCAAGTAGAGCTGGTGTTTTCCAGTGGGATCTGGTTTAAACTGGTTTTCTAGTCAAAGCCAGTTTTGTCCATTCAGAAACAGATTGAACTATTTGTACAAGTTTTATTTGATCAGAACCTATTTGAACTGTCAGAACTGGTTTTCTTCTGTCAGAACCAGTTTTCTCTGGTCAGAGGCAGTTTGAGCTAGTTTTCTCTGGTCAGAACCGGTTTATGCAGGTTTTATTTTTTCAGAACTGTTTTGAAACAGTACAATGTGGTCAGAACCTGTTTGAACCAGTTTTGCCCATTCAGAGCTGGATTGAACTGGTTTTATTCATTTTGAACTGGTTATCTGGCCCCAGGTGGTTTGAATCAGTTGATGTGGTCCAGTTCAAACTAGTCAGAACTAGTTCAAAGGTCAGAATTGGTTTAAAGTGGCTTGAACCAGTTTTATCTGGTCAGGACAGGTTTGAACTGGTTTTCCACTTTCAGAACTTGTTTCTGGTCATTGAACTTGTTTCTGATGATGAAGCACTTTTTTTTGGTCATTAATAATCAATACCAGTTTTATGCAGTAAGAAGTGGTTTGATCCAGTCACAGCTGATTTTTCTCCTGTCAGAAGCATTCTGAACCCATTTCATCTGGTCAAAACTGGTTTGAACCTGTTTTATACAGTCAGGACTGATTTGATTCAGTTGGTGCTACTTCAGCAGAAGTAAGGATCATGGTCACTCATGACTGCTTGAGGTTCTTCCTCATTTCTCACTACTGCTTCAATTTAAGGCATTCAGAATGCGATGCAACAAGTACAGAATAATTTCTCTGTATAGCTAAGCATGTTCATTTATACTAACTATTTTAGCATAACCCTGCTGCAATTGCAAATATAATTTTCACACAGAAAAATTATGAATTTTTTTCTCTTAAGAATTTTTGGAACTGAAATATATACCTTAAAGGTGTTCTCATTGGAATGCTGTTCCCTTTTTGAAAAATTTTTTACGACTTAGCTTGGACTTTGCATTAAGCAATTCTGCAAGATTTGGAGAAATAGATTTCCCAAGGATATCACTGTCCCACTTGGTAAGGGTATATATAAAAGGAAAATAATCTGTCTGAGGAGGTGCATTTCTCTGACACTAATGCAAATTCAGAATTATGAGGCCAAGACTTCTGTGTCTCTCTGCATGAAAATTGTAAATAGTGAGGGTTAGTGAGGTTCTTATGGAGAATCAGAACACAGGTGTGTAGGGGCACAGAGGGTGATCTAGGACACTTGTGCAGATCATTTCAGAATATGCTGTGGCCAAACGTATTTATTTGAAAGTGTAATGAATATCTGATATTTTCTCAATTGGTTTCCCAGATAGGAAACTCAAGTATGAGCACTATCTGGTTCAAAAGCACACATTTGGCAGTGCTTGCTGCTTGGCAAGTATTGAAGAAAAAACACTGGTCATGTTAGAAATGGAAGTGAAATGACACGCATTCACACACACACAAACTGGAAAAGAAAAATGGAAGAGTATAAAATGAAGAGACACAGAATAGAAATGCACAGATTAAAAGGAAGAAGGATCAGAAGAGCAAGATGGTGAGAAGGGACATTGGTGAGAAGGGACATTGGTGAGAAGCAAGATGGTGAGAAGGGGCAATTTCAGAAAACTAACTGAGAGGTCATGGCCAAGGTAGGGGCCAGATAAACATTGGGTGGTGAGAAAAGAGAGCTATGCCCCTCCAGCGACCCTTTTATATACTCCTGTGGCATCAAGAGTGAAATCTGACACGTGGTTACTGAGCTGCATTTGAAAGCTGTTAGCCAGGTGGAAAATATGGGATCTGATGTCAGAACCCATTCAGTCTTCCACTGAGTGCTGCTCCTTCTAGAAATTGGGTATTGATCCCAGTTGAAGTAAGTCCAATGGAAGCTTTTCAGCATTAAAATGTGATTGAAAAATAGTCATCTCTGACCGTGTAATGTAGTGGTAATTAAGAGTAGCCTACTTCAGAGATGTAATTATGTAATTTAAAAATCCATATTTTCAGAAATTTAGGACCAACTAAGTCAGTAAATTTAAAGTGAACATTTCAAATGATGCGAAATTCTGTGTACAATTCTCACTCCACTGAACTCCTGTCTCAAGGAAAAATGGGTTATAGTGAGAATTCAGGGTGATATAAGACAGGAGGTACAAGCTTAGGTGAACCAGTTTTAAATCAGGCCAATAACTGTATGCCAGGAAAGGCTGTTCCAGCGTAATTTGGAGTTTTAAAGGAAGCAGAAACTGATGACTATCTTCAAAGACCTTGGATACGAATTGCAGCAGTGATTTAAAAACCCTGAAAACCCCATATAAATGTTTACAAGTGTTTGAAAAGTCAAGATAAAGAGAAACCGTGGAGGATTTTTTATGACCTTTTCATCTCATAAATTCCCTGAGAAATATTTTTCAGGGATAGGTCTGTCTCACAGAGAGCTCACAAAAAATACAGAATGGTAAGGAATGTTTATCCAATTTCTTACCATTTTATCCATTTTAAGAGCATTTCCTGCTTCATTACACAAAAATTTTATCTCTTACTTATTAAGAACTTGATTTTACCCAAGGTTTACCAAAAAGAGAGAATTGATATTTATTGGTTTAAGCCACACACACACCTGACAGGAGAGCTGGAAGCAGGGATTGTAGGAACCAGAAAAGGAGAAATAAGAAAAATGGGGGAAATTCCTCATCAAGGAACACTTTCCCCAAAGATCACCTTACTGAAGGGTATTAGTGTTACAGGGCAGGTGAGGGTCACCCCGGGAACCCCCAAACCTGATTGCTTTAAATGGGTAGAGCTGGGCAGGGAGGGAAAGCTAGAAAAGACTGGAAAAAAGAAGAAGAAAGATCAAGAATGAGACTTGGAGGAGGCACATGTGGAGAGACATGTGGAAAAGCTGTGCTTGATTCTTGGCATTGGACTTATACCAGGGACTGGACATGGAAAGAGATACCTGAAGCAGATACGGGTGAGAGATGTGTCTTATGGGTGTCTCAGCCAGAACGTCCTTCCATTAAAGGTCTTATGCACTCTCCTTTAGCCTTGATGCAGCAGATGGCAGAACCTATTTAGAGAAGGGAGGTTTGGAGGTCTCGAAGTGCTCCTCACTTCCCTATAACACTTTCTTGATTTAAATTACTTCAACAAAATGGAAACCAAACTTGAAATAATTTTTCTAGTTATTAGCATGCCTCTTCATGTTCATGTTTTGGTCCTTCTTCCTCCTCTTGTTATACAACTCTTTCTGCCCAATAATTTGATAAATAATTTTGAGTAAAGATGTCCTTAATATTCTATGCTACCTCTCTCAGAAGAATCTGTTTCTAAAACAAAAAAAATCATTATAGCATCCTTTGAAGCAGGTTATACAGGGAGAGCTACCTAGTGCTATTATTATAAGTCTATGAGATAAAGGAATTTTAATATATAATTGGAGATTAGAAACTGACCTTTCAAAGATGAAGGTATAAATGTTAGCCTTGGCAAGTCTCAAGTCCAGTATCTCTTTCACCCTTTTTTGTATAATATATATGCTGTCCACATTCAGTTTGATTGAATTGATCTCTCCCCTCCTTGACACAGTACTTTATTTTAAATTTTCAGCTGTATGTTCCATCCAGCTGTCATGGCTAGAAAGGTAGTTTATTTTTCAACTATTATTAAATTCCCATATACATGAAAAGATTCCATGAACCAAGGGGTAAAGTTTGAGTTTTTCTGAATTCTGAACAATGAAGGCTTCTTCACAATTGTGACTTGCAAGTATAAGTTTGACATTCAAATCTCCGAATATTACTGGAAGCAGAAGGCGAAAACATCAAAACAAATTGAAATAACACCTTATCACATGTAAATATATACTTCATTTTAAATGAGTTTTTGTAAGTTGTGACTTTTTTGTTACCTTCTGAAAATGTTTCTCTTTAGAGAAGGTCCACACGACTTTTTCCATAAAAAAAGATAATACCGGGGCCTCCCCGGTGGCGCAGCAGTTGAGCGCTGGGTTGCGAAGCTGCCCGCGGCCTCTGCGGCGCCGGTTCGATCCCCGGCTGCTCCCCGGCCACCAGAGGAGGGTCCCGCATGGTGCGCAGACCTCTCCTGCCGCCCGCTGCTCCCCTCAGCAGTGTACTTCGGTCCTTCTGCCTGCTCTGCTCCCCGCTCTGGCTCTGGTGAATTCTCTCACCCTCCCGTGCTTCTGACTGTACCCAGTGCATGTATAAACAAAACAAACAAACAAACCAGCAAAACAAATAAATAAAGCATGCCTCTATAAAAAAAAAAAAAAAAAAAATTAAAAAAAAAAAAAAAAAAAAAAAAAAAGATAATACCTTTTATTTCATATTTTAAAATTGTTTAAAGAATCACATCATTTGCAGAGCTTATGTGGTGAGTATAGAAATGCAATATTAAAAATCTGTGCATGTTCACTTTCATATTTTACCCTGAGAAAATTAAAACAACATGCAACTGCTGAGCAAGAATTAGTATTACCATCTGTTACCACAGACAGATGTTGTCAATAACCTTGTGCTTTCTGGCTTTCTAGTTTTTTAAAATCATTTTTCTTCGGTGCCCACATATTTTTCTTTGGAAGAGTGGCACGTCTTCTGGGAGGCTATATTAGGAGCCGTATCTCTACTTAAACTGTTTTCACAAGTTATCTGCGTAAAGCAAAACAAAACCATGACAATCAAGGTTCACATATGATACAAAATTGGTTGAGACTGAAACACAATCTTAGTTTGAAAATAAACTTTGTAATATTATAACAACATTGAAATAGAAATTGAGAAATTTGAAAAACAGGCACACAAAAAGGACAGGAAATGGGGTGGAGGAATGAATCACTCCCGCGAAACCCATACCTCCTTGTCTGAGAGCCTGGCTGTCCCCATGGCATGGAGGCGGCTGTCCCATCTTCCACATCCATCTTCCATGTCCCATCTTGGCCCGGGCCACAGCTGATTGGAAGGAAAGTGGGCACGTTCGATTTGACCCTCCTAATGAGTCACCTGCATTCTCTCTCATGTGAGTCTGGAATTGCCACGCAAACACTAAGGAAATCTTGCTTCATATTAGATGTTTCTGAGGCACCTGATGACAGCACTCAAGGCGAGTTCTGTGATAAGACAGAGCCATGGGCAAGGAAAGTTAAAGAGCAGGGCTGTGGATACTCATGTCACAGTGTCACCTCCAGGGAAAGGGAGGTTCAGCTTTCCTGCCTCACCTGAGGAAGAGCGGTGCTGAGCAGGGAGAGAAGCCTGGAGGGAGAGAACCTGATCACGGTGTACTGGTGCCATAAAGATGCTGCCCCCCTCTCCTGCCACTCCTTCTCCTGTCATCTCTGAGGCAGAAGCAAATTTTTCCCACTTACTGCTGTAGAGTGGCTCAGGATTCTTAAAATAACACTGACAAATGGTAGGTGTTTAATAAATGGTAACCATAATAGAGAATAATGATTTACAAAATTGATCTCTTGTGTTACTTTGTCTCCTGCAGATATCCATGTCCCTGAGTCCGACCTCCTAATACAAATGACTTTGCAAAATAATCTTCTTAAACCCAAGCAGTTGCCATCCTGAGAGGAATTATGGGACCAGGGATAATAGAGGCATACATGTATATAGCTACAGGCACACACACACTCTCACAAGCATGCCTAGACATATAGCATTGTGATGTATATTTGCCTGTATGCTAGTCACACACACAAATACCCATGTTTTTATATATATGTATATATACATATATATATATATAGAGAGAGAAATAAATCCTTATCTATATGGCTATGCATTTGCAAATGCACAGAAAACCCCAGTGTGATAGATAAATCTCTTCACAGAGGATCTAAGCATTGTGGAAAGACTTCCAGTTTCTCCTTTTTTTTTTTTTTTTTTAAAACACTTCTGTATTGGTTTGATTTTCCATATGCTCTATAATTTTGGCAAAACCAAAACCAAACAAAACAAAGGAACAAATAGAAAGAGTGTTTGGAAGGATTGCCAGGTAAAATGAAGATAGGAAATATTCTCAGGTTTTAAATTTTCAATAAAATATTTGAAGTGATTTAATTAAATAAAAGACAACCGATCAACCAAGAAAGGGATCCATGAACCTCTCTCCTCAGCACCCTGAATCCTGGAGTGGGAATTGAGTCCCAAGTAGAGAAATACTAGCCAACTCCTTCACCCCTCGGGAAGCCCGTTCTTGATTAGCCAACCTCCCAATTCCTGTCCTTGTTTTTATTTCTTAGATTCATTTTTTGGGGGGAAGGGGAAAGAAATAGAAAGCAACAGAACACAGAATACAATGCTCTCTCTTTCCCTCTCTCTCTCTCTGTGTTTCCGAGTCACTTCTGCTAAATGTTTTTGACATCAGAATGTCTCAGAAGAAATTGTTTGTTCGTTGCAGACGTGAACACTGAGAGGTAACACAGCATTTTGTATATAGCATTTAGAGATTATAGGCCGTTCTACTTTTATGAAGTACTATTAGTTATGATTTTCCAATCTCAGTACCAGCATTCATCTGTATGCTGTCTCAGAATATCCTTGCTCTTGATTGAAATGTGCTGGGTTCCACTCTCTGCCTGTGAAAGAAAATTGAGGGGTCTAATTATATATAAAGAACAGATGAATGACAAAAGAAAAGATTTTCCTGCAAGAGCCACAATAGAAAATTAGAAAAGGAAGATGTGAAAATGGCAAGAATCCCAAATATTATTTTCTGCGTGTCCTTAGAAATGAAGGTGAAAGACGTGCCTACGTCACAGTTTACTGATGAAGACAGAGCTGGAAGAACCGCTGGCTCCCGAGGGAACATTACCCCTCTCAAGATAAAAATGTCAATTTGTTCCATGTGTCCTGCAGAGTGAAAGCAGAAGAAAATAGAGAACCCAGAAAATATAATTTTCTTTAGACAGAATGATTTTGGAACTAACACAGTGAGTCCATTCTTTTCAATTGAGCATTGGAGGGAAATCATGCAAATGAAGGTGCTGTCTGAATTAAAAGGCACATGCAAAACAGGGGGAACAGCAATATAATTTCTTGAGGAAGCTATTACGATTGCACGGCACTGCCATTTTAATAGGTTGAAACCATAGAGGTGACAATAGCATGCAGATTCCAGAACATGTCCCTGAGATAACATTGGCACCAGTTTCTGAACATCAACTAGTGCCATAAAGGTACTGATGAGGGCCTCCCCGGTGGCGCAGTGGTTGAGCGCTGGGTTGCGAAGCTGCCCGCGGCCTCTGCGGCGCCGGTTCGATCCCCGGCTGCTCCCCGGCCACCGGAGGAGGGTCCCACATGGCGCGCAGACCTCTCCTGCCGCCCGCTGCTCCCCTCAGCAGTGTACTTCGGTCTTTCTGCCTGCTCTGCTCCCTGCTCTGGCTCTGGTGAATTCTCTCACCCGCCCACACTTCTGACTGTACCCAGTGCGTGTATAAATAAATAAATAAATATAAAAAAAAAAAAAGATACTGATGAGAAAGTTAACTTCAGGGAACTTCCTATCTTATATCTCCATGTTCCTTTCCTTACCCTTCCCTTAACTTCAGAGTCCTCAAGATGTTTGTTAATGTCCACTAGTTTTTGAAAGTGTTTTATGTTATCAAATCATTTTATAAAAGCCCACTATTTGTTTTTATCATTCTGATTTACTTTGCGCCAAATCATTTTTTGAAATTCCCTCCATTTTGTTGAAAACAGCAGCATGTCATCCTTTTTATGGTTATATAATACTCCGTGGTGTATATAAACCACTTCTTGATGCAGTAATCCATCATTGGCTATTTAGGCTATTTCCATGTCCTAGCTATTATAAATAATGCTGCTATGAACATTGTGGGACATTTGGGTTTTATTTTTCTGGTTGATGGTTTCATATTTTGTGACTACAATTGTAGGATTGTAGATCATGTGGTTTTTCCATTTTTAGTTTTTATTAAGCATTTTAAAGATATATTTATTTATGCATACAAGAACTAGGGTATAGGCCAGAGGTGTGGAGGGTGAGAGGATTCACCAGAGACAGAGTGGGGAACAGAACAGGCAGACTGACAGAGGTACACTGCTGAGGGGAGCAGTGGGCGAGTTAGGAGAGGTCTGCAGCTCCATGTGGGTCTTCTCCCTGGCTGGGGATAGAACTCGTGCTGCAGTGGCTGCTGATAGATTCATAGGTTGTGTCTTAACCTCTTTCACCACCAGGGAGGCCCCTCCATTTTTAGTTTTTAAAAGTAAATCTTGATCACTTTCTGTAATGGCTGCACCAGTTTACACACCCACCAACAATATGTAACAGGGTCCCATTTCCTTCACCTCCTCTCCAACATTTGCTGTTTTGTCTTTGTTGGTTGTCTTTTGATTTTGTTGTCTCATGGGTGTGAGATGGTATCTCATTGTGGTTTTAATCTGCAACTCTCATAAGGGACCACGAATTTTTTTCCCTATGTCTTTGACCTTCTGGATGTCCTCTGTGGTGAATTGTCTATTTATATCTGCTGCCTATTTATTAGATTGTTTGTCATGTGGTTTTCTTCTGGAGCCCAAACACCTGGGCAGGCATCCCCTCTTAGTGTGGGGTCACAATCACTTCAGCTGTGAGGCATTAGATGTGTTTAGTATAGATGAGTGGTAAAATGGTGTGTACTGTTGCTTAGAGATCTGATGTGCATTTTTTTCAGACAGAAATAATTACATTTTAAGCATTGATTCTATGTGAAATTTTGCTGAAAAAATTCATAGATGGAAAAATAAAAGACCCAAGGAAGCTCTAACTCTTTCTTTTTAGAGACCAGATTTATTTTATATTTACTAAAGACTATTCTTTCTGCCTATTCGAGTCAATTGAAAGCTGTGTTCTAATTTGGAGAAAAGAAAAGCAAAAAGCAAAAATAACAATTCCTGAGTTTTTAAGCCTGAGTTGTGACTTTACTTGGAGACATTGAAGGTCAATGTGATTCCATAAAATTGGAAATTCTCCTTGGCCTTTCACATTAATAAATAGAATGATTTTATATGCTGTGCCAGTGGATGAAGAATTCACTAAAAAGTAGTTACAAAAAACCAACTTTAAGGGGCCTCCCCGGTGGCGCAGCAGTTGAGCGCTGGGTTGTGAAACTGCCCGCAGCCTCTACAGCGCCGGTTCGATCCCCGGCTGCCGGCGAGGGTCCCACTTGGTGCGCAGACCTCTCTTGCCGCCCGCTGCTCCCCTCAGCAGTGTATTTTGTCAGTCTGCCTGTTCTGCTCCCCGCTCTGGCTCTGGTGAATCCTCTCACCTTCCCGTGCTTCTGACTCTACCCAGTGCTTGTATAAATAAATAAATAAATCTTTAAAAAAACAAAAACAAAAACCAACTTTAAAAGGGTTAGTTATACTATCTGAATTATAAAGGCTGTTCTAAATTCATTATCATTCTCTTTGCGCCATGTATAGGAGTTAGGAGAACATGGTCTGAAGGCCTGGTTTAAAAAGTGTAAATGTAAATGATCAGATGACCTCGGTCTCAATGAGGAAGAGTCACACCATTTTTTCAGAACTAGTGTATGATTTAGAATTTTTATATTCAATTACCTAAAATAGATTAATAAACATTTATTGAGCAAGGCATTGTGGTAGGCACTAGCAGAGATTTACAAAATGAATAAGACACAGTCACAGTTCTCAAGTTAATGGGGAGAAGGAAAGACAAAAGAACTTCTGAACTTATCAGTTCAGTTTGTCAGCCTTACTCAGTGCTGGATAAATGGAATATCGGCCTTTTAGTGCAGTCCAATGAACACATGGTTGGGCTAATTGATTGTTGTTCTTAATTCTTCTGTTTTTGCTCTCCCCCCCCATAGACTACCTTCTTGGTGACCAGAAATCTTATAGGTACTTTCTGTTACCTCTGTGCAACTTTTTCTTTCTTGATGTCTTTGAGGTTAATGGTTAAAGATCGATGAAACTCTGAGTTTGGTCTAGCATCAAGGTCCAACCCACACTTTCTTTGCTTTCATTTTAGCTCTTGCATATGTCAGTAACCAAGGAATTGTGTATTCACTTCTCTTTTATTATTTTGCATTTCCTTACATACCCAGTGTACCAACTCCTTAGAAGTCAGGTTTAGAAGTCAATTTAGAAGTCGTCTCTAAATTCCTTTGCTAACTTTTACCTATAGTGACTGATCTCAGTGCAGTTGCAGTTTCATGCCATGGGTGATTATCCAAGGAGCCATCCAGGGATCATGTTCCCCTTCCATTCAAACTTCTCTTCCCAAACCATGTGAGCCAGGACCATCTTACAAACCCCACTTTTCTGACACTAACTAGGTCACTGGGTGTCTGCAGGCCAGTTTCCAATGAGTGATCTTTTTTTTCTTTTTTTAAAGATTTATTTATTCATTTATACAAGAACCAGGGTACAGACCAGATGCGTGGCAGGGTGAGATGATTCACCAGAGACAGAGCGGGGAACAGAACAGGCAGACTACTGAAATAAACTGCTGAGGGGAGCAACAGGTGAGACAGGAGAGGTCTGCTGCGCCATGTGGGTTGCTCCGTGGCCGGCGGGGATTGAACTGGCACTGCAGAGGCTGTAGATAGCTTCACAGCACTACGCTCAACCATCTGCACCACCAGGGAGGCCCTGATCTCAATTCTTAACTTGATTTCCCACTTGAATAGATTTACACATCCTTGTGATTTTGCAGCATCTCCCACCAGATTAGACAGAGCATGTATTCCTGCCCCCCTTAATGTTGGGTTTTACCATGTGATTTCTTTGATCAACATAATGGTAATGAATGTGGCACAAAGATTTAAAATGTGTTTTTATGGCATAACTTGGCCTTTTTTGTTTCTGTGATCCACTATGAAAAGACTATACCTAGTCATAAGGTCAGAGATAATAAAATAGAGTTGAGCCCAGCCAGCATCTTGGATTCAAGACTAACCAAATCCAGTCAAACTACAGTTGAATTGCAGACTTGTAAATAAGAAATCAATGATCATGACACATCGAAAGTCAATTTTTTCTTAAGTTAATAGCATCTTGGTCAAGCTATATGGTGATGAAGTTTTAGAACTTCATTAATCTTTAACTGATGTTCTAGTATTGATCCAAATTGCACAGTACAAGAGATTCCATTTTTTTAACTTGTAGGTTTTTTCTAAGTCTACCTTTATATCAAACGAAGATGGGTAACAAGAGTCCTTTCAAGGTGAAAATTCTGATTATTCATAATGACTTCAAAGGAAGTCAGTCTAAACATACTTCCAAGTTAGTTTCTTCACCAGGATTTTATATTAGATTTGTCTAAGGACCCTTTTAAAAATGTGCTTCCTGGTTTATGTCACCAGAAACTGTGATTTAGTAGAATTCATAAGACTAATTCCTATGAGTCCACTGTAACCACCAACATAATTCTTGTAATACAGAACTACTGCATTTTGATACAAGTCCAGCTGGTAAGGAGATTTAGAGTCATTGCCTGAAGGCTCTGTGCAGATTCATTCTTCAATGGGTCAAGTTGTATTATCAGGGTGGCATCTTTATTTTTATTTTATTAAAAAAATTATTTTAGGGTGGTATTTTTAAAGATGTGTAGATCAAAATGTTCCCCATCAAAATGTTTTCATGATGGACCCTCTACAATATCCAGTACCTTAAGACTATTGCTAAATGCATTTTCCATTGCATCTTTTAATATGTCCAGTGCTCTGTATAAGATCACAAATGGGAAGTTTCTGATAGAACTCATATTAGAAATAGCTTTGCTTTCCTTATTTTCTTTCTTTCTCTTTTTGGGTAACAAAGGCTCTGACACTGGCTGAAATAATTTCCTGGGGTTGCCATAGTAAAGCGCCACACACTGGTTGATTTAAACAACAGAATTCATAGTTTCTCAGTTCTGTAGGCTAGAAATCCAAAATCAAGGTCATTAGAGACCTACAAACACCAAGGATTTTATGTTTCTTTTGCTGGTTATGCTACTACTCACCCACTCCCTCCAGGATGCTTACATAGGCTGTTTCTTCTTTTTGGCACACTAGTCTTTCCTTTTACTTGTGTTACTCTTACTCATCTTTCAGATCTCAGCCCATGAATTAATTTCTCATTAAACAATGTCATCATCATAGGCTCACATAACATCATGAACCATTCTTTTCTGAAGCTGCAATTTTACATTTGTTTGTTTTATTGTCTTCTCTCCACTTAGAAGCATTCCCATGACAACAGGAGCTATGCCTGTTTTACTTCCAATTATATCTCCAGGGCACTGAGTAAATATTTGTTGGCTAGATGAATGATTGAGTGAATGAACAGCATTGCCCTTGGCTAGAGATGGGGCGTGTGTGTGTGTGTGTGTGTGTGGAGATTATAGAGATGTCTGCTAAACCTGAAGAGCCCACAAGCCACACTCCTTCCCCTGACCTTTGTCCCTGATTTACCTGTCCTACATGATACCATCATCCTGGATGTGACCATTTTGACCAAGGTGGACATTTGACCCAACTCACCCAATCAGATTCGTCACGAAGGATTAGAATAAGAACAGCGACTGGGAGCTGAGTCAGGTTATCAATAAGGGCTCTGAAGGGAACAAATATAAACTCTTGGGACTAAAGTCAATGGAATGCTCTGATCACAGCCTTTCCCAAGTTTCAAGCATTCCTGGGGGGTCCATGAGCTTGTTCAGTGTTCTACCAATATTTTTCCCTCAAGCTAGTTGAAGTTGTTTTTCATTACTTGCAACCAAAAGAATATTATCTAACACAGAAGGCAATTGCTATTGTAACATTCCACAAATTAGAAATAAGAACTGAGATGAGTAACAGCAGTAATGGAGAGGAATTGATGGCTTTGAAGAACTGATATTGATTTGAACTTAGTGACAACTGGGTATGATTCAATGCTGTTCTGTCTGAAGCAGGAATGGATGGTTTTCCCTGAGCTCTATGGGGGAGGAACACACGAAGTAGCTCATGTGCCTAAAGATTCGCTGTCTCCAAATATAATAATGAAAACTATTTTGATAGATTTACTTTCTTGGGGCACAGTAAATTGATAAGCTCCCCCTTCTTTATTAAATGAGGGATCATTTATTTCTTAAAGTTAATGGCACCGAAGGATTGCTGAGCCTGTGGCAACTTCTAAAATTATACTTGTTCTAATATCATCTGTTGGAAAGGAAAACATGATTTTTAGAGAAGGAAAATTTTCCACTGAAGACTTCCTTTGAGTGTTACTCAGCACAGAATCAACATCAGCATCTTCAAAACAGGAGTCAGGAGATTGTGGGACGTTCTCTCACATGAATAGCCTAGGGCTCCTGTTCTGGTCCAAGGGGCCTCACCTAGAAAACCCCAGCCCCAAGTAAATGTGTAGGGCCATCCACACTCCAGACTGCTCCAATTTCTCATAGATGCTTCTGAAATAATGGCTATTTTAGTTTTGATTTTTAAATGCCTGTTAGTTAATAATGTATATTTAGTTCTCTTTATGACCAGAGCACCTTAATAGGCAGACCTCAGTGCTTAACCAGATGATCCTGGCTTACCTCATTGTCCCTCCTGCTACTCCACAGCAAGGTGAAGCCTGAGACTCCGACGTGGCATTGTCTCCAGGAGCTAAGACATCCCGCAATCAGCATTTATACTGAAACTTGACTGGCTCTTCCAGTAGCTGGACTAGGACACCCAGCAGACAGGCGGCTGAGGAGAAGGAGCTGTGGGCACAGGAAATTTTGATATGTAACATCTTGTATATTCTGCAACATGAAAAGTTTATGCATTTATTCTCAGGCACCATTGTGTTCCCCTGAAGCAAATTGTGTGCTGTTTAATCTCAGAAGGGAAAAAAGACTAAGCCTTTTTTCCATTTCATTCATTTCCTCTCCATTTTTCCCTTGCTGGAGCTCAGGTAGGATGAGATAATGATGGCTCCCATGCCTGATAGAACTTGACAGAACATGGCCCCTCTTTGGGTTGTTCTGAGCTATCAGGAGCTTGTGCACTGTCTTGTTAGGGCTCTGAGGAGAAACAGATAGGTGGGTGAAGGTAGAATGGAATCTTCCAAAATGCCAGGCCTGTGGAGTGGGGTGTGAGGTCTGCCACTGCTGACTCAGTTCCTCAGATGCCCACACGTGTCGTCCCTGTAGTAAAAGCAGCTGCCATGGCATCTGTCAACCCGGGGCCCTGTCTCAGGTGGCTGCTGCTCACCAGTTAATAGGTGATTATCTGGTCTGCTTCTCATGGGGCCCTGTCTAAATAGAATCCAGTAAGTTCTTATAAATGAATTTACTTGGAATAAACCTGCTCCTAGTGTGCTCAAGCCCATGGCTGTTTTTTAGCAGAAGTGCCTGCCTCACTTGATGTTTTGTTTAAACAAACAAGATCCCCAAAACCCCTTAGTTTAGAGGCAGTGCTACCCACGGTGGCAAATAACCACATTCATGTGAATATGTTGATTGATTTGACTTCCCAGCAGAAATTCTAGCAGGAGGGGATTCTACTTTCACACCTGCCACACGCAGGAGGAGCAGTTGTTGGACAGAGGGGGCAGAAGGGTACAGACCCTAGCTTTGTAGATATTTTCTTCTTGAATTCTTACAATATTGTAAAAAATATCACTGACCCGATTTTATAGATGAGGTAGAGACATTCAGAAATTATGAAGAGAAAGACACTATAATATTGAAGAGTAGGTGATTTTGTTATTAGTCCAGCAGGTATAGAAGTGGCTTCTGGAAATCTGGAGTAGCTGCCTTACATTCGGCTGACCGTAAAGCAAAAGACTTCTGCCTGTTCCTCTGGCTCTCAACTCCCTCGTGGAGTGTTGCGATAATTTCTAGATTAATGGTGACCATGGTTTGGAGTTCTTCATGCATTGAATTTAATACTCCTAGGCTAAATTTAGCTTCTGGTAAATTATCATAGCTCATTATGACAGGAATAGAGATAATCACTCAGTGTCAGAATGTAATTTCCTTCCCAAGCCTCAGCAGAGATGGTTCATTCTCAATGTATATTTTACCTGCAGTTCCATCCACCTTTTGAAAAAAGTGAAGAGAGGGGATGCTTTGCTTTTTCAGCTTTAGCAAGCACATATATCGAGAGAGAAAAAAGTCTTTACGTCTTGGCTGCTAGGAAATCACTGGAAGCATCTGTGCCTCGTGGTGCATAAACCAGTGCTGGCCTGACCAGCTGTGAAAACGCACGAGGGATGTTTTCTTTCTCTAGAACGTTTCTGTGGCACAGAGGGAATGTAAATCTTACGCCACAATTTAAATAAAAATGAATACTGAAGGAAATCCCCCTTCTTCACTGTTTTAATCTCCATAATTCTAAAACAGATGTACAGAAAGAAAAAAAAAAGAGAGAGATAGACTCAAATCAGAATCAAAAGAAACTTTGAGTCCTTTTCTCAAGATTGTAGGCTTGAATTTTCTTGGCATTTATAAAATTATGTTTAAATAAATTGAAATTTCTCTTGAAAGCCATTTTCTTGCCAATTGTAATTGTAATTATTTTCTCACAGCCAGAAGCCTCGGTTCTGATACTTTACTCCAGATCACAAATGTTTTTTCCAAAAGTGGGAAACAGAATTTCAAGTGTCGATGCCTGTTCAGTCCACTCAAGCCTGTTGTTTACTTGTGTTTATCTGAGCACATGCTACAGGCCTCATGGCAGCAGATGCTGTGCAGGGATGATAGTCAATTCAGAATGTTAGTGTCCTTTCTATTTGTTTTCTGAGGTTTTGGAAACTTCTCAATGGGTGGGTGGATTACAGACAAGCAGACTGAGGTTCAGAGAGGTTGAGTCATTTTCTCAGGGTGACACAGCTAATAAGTGGCAGAATCTGCATTTGAGGTCAGGCAGGCAGTCTGATTCCAGCAGCTGCTTGTTGGAGGAATGAAAATGTAAGAAGAAAGATCTGATCTCTGCTGGCAGAAGCCCATGTTTCCAGGGTACTACAAACATGACCCTTAGGATCCTTCCTTCCATGAAATTGTACTGAAACATATACTAAAAAATCAGATTTGTCTTTACTTGGCCAAGAAACCCCTGAGAAGGAACTGAGGACTTGGTGCCTCAGTAGATGTCAGTGAGAAAAACAGGGTCCCTGGGGAACCCTGGGCTTCCATAATTAACCCCCTCTGATCAGTTGTTTCATTATAATGCTGGGCAGGTAATTCTAATGTTGCTTGTTTGCATATGAAAAAAATCAGGTGAAGTTGTGGGATTCGGGACATCTTTAAAAATCTCATATACATTGGGATAACATTGTTTCTACCTGAAAACTTATTGGTAATTTAGTCTTAAAATACACGTACATGTGATGTAGATATTTCTAATTACAGCTTAGCAAAGACCAGAAGGAAAAAAACTAACACATTTTTGGGATGAAATGTTAAAATGACATCAGAAATTTTGTTTCTCTCTTCATATTCATCTCCCTTCCTACCCCTCACTGCAAGTTTCTATTAGGATTAACTGGGACAGCAAGAGTGAAGAAAAGCAACGAGTTTATAAAGTCATTTCCAATCAGAGCTTCCTTTGCATAAACAAGAACAGATGTTAAACCAGGTGCCTCTCCCAAATGGACATTTTGATATATGTTGCTGAGAACTGTCTGTTTCCATGCAGAAGCAAATGCTATCATATGTATATATTTGTTTGAGTTACAGATAAAGGAAACTTCGGCAACTGTGAAGTAGAAAAAAGAATTGCCATTCTACTTTCTGATCACAGGCAGCATTGAGATCATGTAATAGTCCTAAAACTCACTCTCATCTAAAGTCAACAGAGTGAAGCAAAGAGTTGATTTTGATATTTCACAGTCACAGCTGTGATATAGCTATCAAAGACTAATTTCAAAGGCTTTGGCTTATTTGAAATATCATAAAAGATTTTTAGGTTCTAGTATCTTTAAGTGGTTGCCTGAGGTTAAAAAAAAGATGACAATCTCATTATTTTGCATTGCATTGTGAAACCAAAGGTAGCACCTGCATGGGTAAATTGCAATAAAATACAATCAAATATGGAGACTCCAAGAGAGGTCAAGATGTGTGTGAATTTGAAAATGAAAATATTATCGGTGGACCAGTGGCTTCTAGCAACATATAGACTCTACTACAATACAGTCTTTCAAAGCTTTCAATTTGACTTGTAGATATTCAGGTTAATTTAAATAGCACTTATTAAAGCCTATTAAAGGCCTTGCAGTGGAGATTGTGGATAGAGAGAATCTGAAAGATTTTATGGCATTAGTGACTCTCAGATTTATGGTTCCCATAAAAAATGCCATTGGTAGAGTTGCTAATTCTTCCTTTAGCCAAAGAAGATATTAGCACTATTGTTCTAGAAATGACAGGGTATTGATGAGCAGCACCAACAAAAGGTAGCAAGTGCTTAATCTGAGATGAGAGACTCCCTTCCAACAGAATGGTTTCAACTGCTTATAAGGGGGGTGCAATTGTATGGGGAATATAAAAATAAAAATAAAAAAATCCTTCTTTGTAGACCTGAGCTTCCTATTTTGCTGCAGACTGGGAGTTATCTGCATTTTGTCTGGGTCCCTTTGTGAAACTCTGGGCCAGATGGCCTTTCAGTCTTTCAGTGTCTCTAGGTCTATGACTAGAAGGCTCATCCCTTCCCTCAGAGTGGAATGGAAGGCCTAGATTCACAGCTGAGAAACCGCCGGAGGCATTTCAAGCAACATATATGCGAGCAAGTGGCAACACCGCAGAGCAAACATTCACAGCCCAGTGCGCTTAGCTAAAGTGACTCAGGAAGAGTGAATGTGAAAGTAAGTCAAGTTTCTTCATTCACTGTATTTTCTTCTAGGGCAAGTTTTGGCAAAGAGGAGTAATCCCTGGGATTGGGCTCCAAAGGGAACTCGGCAAACCCAGGTGTGGGGCAGGTGTGTGGTGCCCCTGGTTGAAGAGCTGAGGTGAATATATTCATTGGTCGGTTTCTCCCCCCTTTCTGCTCCCTCACATCAGCAGTTTTAGCCCGTTTTTCTTGCACATACCGTCATCTGCTGTCTTCATGGCTGAAAAATATCCATCGCAGTTACTCTTCCCTATTAAAGGAATCCTCATTTTACATTTTCCTCTGATGTCTCTGGTATAGCCATAGCTCAGGGCTGGGAGAAGGGTGCTGGTGGGACCAAAGAAGAGGTGGTGCAGCTGCTCCTGGTGGCTTCTACCCTCAGCCTGCTGCTCCCAGCCTTTCCTCCTGTCCCAGACTTTGCATCCACAGGTGTAAGTAAACAGTTATGCCTACTGCTGTGCAGCCAACCCTGCCCGAGTAGGTTCACCGGTTCTAACTTTTAGAAGAGAACTTTGGCGCCCTTGGCATCATCTTCACAGGTTTTAGTAGTAAGCAGGGGAAACCAGCAACTTGAGCCCCCTTCCATTTGGGCGATGCTGCCTTTTATGCCCTCCTTCTAGGGACAGGTGTACACACTTACACATACGCACACACCCATGCTCCAGGCGAGTGTGCCTCATCTTCGGCATTAACAAGATCAAGGCCTCAGGTGATAGCCACAGAGGCTAGTGGTGAAAAAAGCCTTTTAATTCATTTACCCTACACCTACTAACCAACTAAAGGCTAACAGTGTGTTTCTAGAGCACCACACTACTATTTAATTTTGGGGGAAATCAGTCTCTCCAGTTCTAGAGCTCTGATCTATTACTCATTTGGTGAGTGTTTGCTCCACCAATAACTAAAATAAACTAGAAATGCATTGTTGGAGCTCTAAGTCCATTCATGGGTTTATGTGTGAGTGTGCACTTTGATCTATACAGTCATGCCGGGCATGTGATATTTAGGTCAATGACAGACCATGTATATTGTGGTGGTCCCCAAATTCCTAGTGCCTAGAAATGTGGTAGCACGGGCTGCCAGGAAGGACACTGCAGAAGCAGTGAGAAGTTACGGATGACCCTGCTCCTCTTCCAAGGCACCCCTGATTTGCTATAACAGCAAGATGGAAAAGTCCTATATGGAAAATAACATAAGGTGGGCACACAAGAACAAAATCTAACAGTACATTGCTCAGGACATATTCTCATGACTCATCATTAAATGATGCACCAACGTGTATATATGTATATACACAATGTGTATATGACATGTATGCATTCCTAGTATGTGTATGTGTGTTCTTTAGTAGGCAAATAAATGAAAAGAGCAAGC
Organism: Talpa europaea; assembly: GCF_964194135.1. Lineage (NCBI taxonomy): Eukaryota > Metazoa > Chordata > Mammalia > Eulipotyphla > Talpidae > Talpa > Talpa europaea. The sequence goes on from NC_140082.1 coordinate 20,550,829, forward strand.
CTGTTCTGGCTTACCCTGTTAATGGAAAATCCAAATGGTATCTCAGAAACAGCTTTCTGAGATGATAGAAATGGAGTTAAACTGAACATTGCCTTGGGTTTAAATTTTGGAGTTAGGTGTGTTCATCTAAATGGAGTAAGAAGCAGTTCTCTTGTCTAGTTCAAAAATGAAAAACAACTGAATACACAAAAATACAGTGTAAGAAACTGGTGACGAATCTTTCAACAGCACTTTTTAAGCTCTAGTTGAGGTAAGGGTGATCAGCGAAAGTTAATATAGAGCAGGACACTATTAAAAGATTTTACTAACTGTGAATTATCAGGATATTGGCATAGGGTACATTGTTTGTACATGGGTGCATGAATTTTCTCACGTAGAAAATTATGCAGTCTGGGAAAATTGATTCTAATCACATTTCTGTAGATAGGCCAATGTTTGGATTGTCATCTCCCATGATAGCATTTTAGAAGTCTGTGAAAAATAAATGACAAGAAAATTGTTGTGAAGGTAACAAACGCAATGATATGATAAAGAGTGGAGACATTTACATGGTTATTCTGGGAAGTCTTCATCAAGGAAGTGGTACTGGAGCTGAGCCTGATTGGAAGGAGGAGCAGTAGTGGAAAATTCTGGGACCAGAGTTCTGGGCAGAGGGCATCGCAAGGGCAAAGGCCTTGGAGTAGTACTCAGAGGCCCGTGTGGCATTGAGTGTGGGGTGGGGAGGGGGTAGTGGCTACAGAGGAGGTGGGACATGTAAGTAGGGGAAAGAGCAGGCCAGTCTCCAGAGGACAACGGTTAGTCCGTGTGCTGAGCTGTCACAATGTGTATCAACTCATCTAACAGCACAGTTTGTGCTATGAATTCACTGACTTGAGAAAAGGGTCAAACTTCTCTAAGTCTCAGTTTTCCCACCTATAAAATGAAGCCATTGAATTAACGTGTGAAAACATCTAGTCTAGGGTAGCCCCTCAGTAAAGTTCAGCTGAATTCATTCATGAATCTAAGCTCTTCCAGATTTGTAAACCTGTATTCTTTAAACGTATCTGCCTACTTTTCTCCTTTGGAGATCACATAGTCTCACCACTCATTTCTGAGTTGAGGAAGCTGGCTTGGTTAAGGCCACGTGGTGTTGGAATGAGGGCAGGGTGATAACATGAAGGATAAGAAAGAGATTGTGCTGATAATCCACCTTGGGTGAGCAAAGAAAATACAAAAGATGATGTTTCCAGATTGAAATTGTTAGGTGGGGGCCCAATGAATACTACTGACAAAGGGATAGTCCTTGGGAAATTCAGAGAGGGTGGATCTTTAAGAAGGTGACAAAAACTGATTTATACAATTCATATATAATTACCATCATCATTATAAGAAAACAATTATAAGGAAGGCAAAGTCAGAAATAAGCATCCAAAGCCTGACCTGTGTCCACATTTACACATTTATTTGGGTTTAGAGAGACAACACAGATAAAATACTCTGATCATACACAAGTTTATATTTGGTAAGAAGAACAGGTTGCCACATTTATATATATATATTTTCTGTCTTTAGTAATGAGTAGTGTTGGAGAGATGTCAGTGTCTTTCAGAAACACCAATTGGGAGTGTTTTGGCACACGTAACTAATAAATACACAGTGTTTTACTTAGCATTTGAAAACAGAAGAGCACGTGCAAGATGATACCCACTGTGAGGTTCTTCGATTCCTTGTCCCGCCACTATATTTACACCCGTGCTTGCTTTGTCCATATTTTGGGGAGCAGCACCTACTCCAAACCCCAGCAGGCTCAATACATGCCACTGGGCAGTTTGAGACTCTCCATTATTGGTTTCTCTTATTTTCAGAGACGAAATAGTGTTCACCTCATGTTTTGTGAAATCACACAATTCTCGAAGTAGATTTCTCAGCAGGGAGCTTAGCTGAAGGCATGTTCTCTATTAGAGCTGATGTGGAGGGCGTACAGTTTAGCAGGGAGAGGGGAGAGCGAGCGCTCTGGGACATACACGAATGTGGTTCTCATACTACCAGGACAGCTACCACACAGAAAAAGACATCAATAATGTATTGTACAAGCCTTTACAGCAACACATGTTGATTTGCAACACTGTACAGTTCAGATCTAAAGTGCACAACCCCAATCTGAGGTGACAAGTCCTTACTATCAATAAAATAAAGGCAACACAGTCATACACACGATGGCGTTCCTTTTCATTCCTCAACTCCTTGTGACAGTACATGAAATCAAACCCCTTAGATGTCTCAGATAAAGACATACCACGCTTTATTCAAGTATTTTAAAATAATAAACACAATATTGCTGTATAAATGAAAATGGCCATGTCGATTCTCATTAAAGCTAAAACCAAACTTTTCTAAGATTTTAAAGAACGGCCCCACGTCAAGGCCTTTGGCACTGGGAATTTGAGCAAATGTTCAAAATCATCTTCCACCCTTCCTCTCTCTCTCCCTCCCTCCCCCAACCTCTCCCGCTCTTCCTCTCAAGTGGATTACAGACCTGTTTTGAAAACTATTTATTAAACTATTGGGACCTATGAGTCTTTTTTTCCTACCTCCTTCCCTTGGCTCCCTGGTTGGTAGGGATTTTACTGCATCAGGTTTGCTCCCAGCAAACTTGAGGAAAGACATAGCAAGGGCAGTGACAGAGGAAATTAACCTATTGTTGAAATCTATTTTGCTGGAATTTCATACACAGGAAGAAGAAATGCCTCCTTTTAAATTCTGTCACACCATCAAGTTGTGTCAGCATCTTCTGACTCTGTCAGCGTCTTTTGATAGAGGCTCTGGACCCCGAGGTGCAGCACCCCTCACCTGCGAGGGCTCTGTCCAGATCAGAGCACTGGGTGCCATTGTCTTCTCTAAGCTGGTCAGTGGGTTTGATAATAAGTGTCTCTGTCTCTGAAGTGGGTTTTTTTTTTTTTTAATCTGAGGCTCAAGCTAGGTGGGCAGCTGTGTGTTTATTCTCAATAGCCAATTTCTAGAAAGAAATAGGATGCTGGACTATTAGACATAGCTTAGAATGGGAATCTTATTCCTTCATGAAATTCTGGAGCAGAGAACCAATTTTCTCTGATAGTTACAGGGAATCTGAATCCACTGGCTTCCTAGAAGGAAGGAATTAAAGTCATCTGCAGGTGTCAGTGTTTTTGTACACAACCTGGGAGAGAGAATGAAGGGGCAGGCTTCTGAGGATTTCACCACATTTGTGAGTCCACAGTCTTCCACTAGCAGTTGGAACCTGACCATAGCAGCCCGTAGATATCCACGGGAACTCTTGCTAGTGCCTAAATTTCTGTCAGGTTTTCAGGGAATGAGGCCTGCTTTAAAACATTATTTTGAACCCTAAGATGGGCCTTATTATCTCTGCATTCTATGGTCACCTTGGATCTTGACGGGAGAAAAATAATAAAAGTTCTTAAGATGCTGTCTCAAAATCTTGGGTGAAGATCTCAATTCATAAAAGGAAAATAAGCACCCGTGGAAAAGCAATTATTTATCTGGGATTCTAGTGAAGGGGAACCTAGCAAGAGAGATTTTTTTGTGTGCCTGTGGGGAGGAGTTGGGAGGGAATGGGAATAAGCAACCACCCAGAAGGGAAATGACTCCTTCCTGGGTGGCGGCAATGTGCCATCCAAGACGGTATCTTCTTCACACAGAAATCTTTTGCTCAAGGCTGAGTTAAATTTCCTGGGCTCGCCACATTCTGGAGTGTGCTTCATTTTTCTTTGCTCAGGCTGATTAGATTTTATTTTTATTTTCTCTAATTAATTCAAATGACCTAATAAAAGAATACTGTTAGGGAAGATGCTTCAAGAAGCAGCATTAACCTTCTGTTCAAAACAGGCGGAATTGGAAAGCAGAATAGAGACCAACACTCTAACTTCGTCTAAGATGAAGTTTAGCTCTCATGCATACTGGGCTGGTCTGATAAGAGACAATTGGGCTGGAAAACTTAAATAAGAAGAGAATCTTATTGTTGGTCTGATCAATCATTTTAAAGAATCTGCAGTATTCTTTTGTGTTTGTTTTATATTACTAACTTTAGAGATGTGATAAGCTATAATATGAAGAGAGAGAAGGCATCCACCTTTTAGGATTTTGTGGCCTATGTTTCAAAATAACCTTGCCAAGTGTTTCATTGTGCCTCCATGGAAAAAAAAAAAAGAAGAGAAAAATAAATCTGACTTAGCTTTTATATCTGCCCCTGCAGTTTGTATAACCCATATAAAATAAAAATCTATGTTACAAAATAGGATTTCTTTTTAATATATATATTTTCCTTTTGTAAAATTATATGTATTTAAATACATTTGAAATGTTGCTCTAGGTAAATTAGAAATTTTTTTTCTAACACTATGAAAAAGGCAATAATTTTTATTGTCAACATACATTTTATATTTACTTCACCCTTTTATCTGCACCCCAAAGAACCTTTTATGATTCAGGGGCAATTTGGCACTATTCAATCCTACTACTCTGAAGTGAAAATAAAGTTTGATTTGCACACTATATTAAAATTAAGGGCAGTATTTATAACAATTTTAAACTCTTCCTTATTTATTAGAACACAGCCTTTTGTCACTAATTATTAGAGAGGTATTCTAAACTGAAAAAGGATTTTTAAAAGGAGCAATGTTTTCTTGATTTTGAAACTATACTCTACATTGACACCACAATATAGAAATAGATTTACTTTGGAACAAACTACAAATACATTCACACAGTTTGTGACAACTTAATTGTCTACCTAGAGAATTGAAACAGCTTAGGTTATTATAAATCTTGTCCCAGGCGTTCTATTTCTTCAATCAGGAAGTCAATGTCTTGGTGAGTTGCTGCGGGATTTGAGATGACCATGCGGAAGAAATTGACCTTGTCTCCAAGGGGCTGGTAGCTGACCATTGTGGTCCCGTACTCCATCATTCTGGCTTTAATCACTGGAGCCACCTTGGGAGAGACCAGATCAACACCATGACTGTTTTTCATGGGGGGGATTTGCTCCTTCACCAAAGAAGCCAGTATCAAGTAGCATTTTCAGCTTTTAACTAAACAATCAGAACCACGTTTGTTTCCTAGGGATCAAAGGACTAGAACAGTTCAATATATCCAAGATATTGAAAGTGATAAGGGGAATAAAATAGTTGGCTATAAGGTGCTTACCATATCATCCTTGTCTTTCTACTTAGTGTTTTAGGAGAATGGGGAAATTTTGGTATTGGTTCCAAGGCTAAATCACTTAGTAATACAATATTTGGGGGCAGGGTTTCCCACCACCACTACAATCATCGTAAAGGTGAAAACATTAGAAATAGTTCCGAGAATACAGGTTAGAGAATGGCTCTCAAGAGGTTAACTTCAGTATCAAGTGATGTATGAAAACAAACAAACTTGAGACTCTAAAACAGCATTCTTAAGACTCTAAAGTTTTCTAGTTTCTTTTTTGTCCTCTTTTTGCATTAGCTCAGTTTATAAGATATTTTGTAACACAGTCTTTAGTAATGATGAAGAATCAACTGAGACAAAAATCTGAATGCGGTGAGGCTGAACATTACAGAAGCAAATCGCACACAAGCTTTTACCACATTTATGACAGACTGGTGACAGTCATTTGTCCTCCGTTGTGTATGAAATTAAGCTCAAACTCTCTCACTCAGCAAAAAGTCTCTGGTGGCCTTGCTCTTGGACTCCTTTTCCAGTGATCAACAAATTGAATACTCAACTCTAGCAAGATCTATTTATTCAATATACTTTGAAGGTACCATATAATTTTTGTCCCTTCACACTTGTCCTCAGTCTTATCATGTCACACTTGTTTTCTTTCCTTAGATTCCCTTTTCTTTTCCAGCGCACATCCTCTACACATTCCAAGTTTTACCACAGTTCTATAGTGTGATGAAATCTTTCCTGACATTTTGAGTCCATTAGCATATTTTGTCTTTCAAGTCACACATACATGGATCTGTCCCACAGATTCTGACTATATTCTAGTTTCTATTGTGCTCTTAATTACAAGAAAGCACCTTTTAGCTCTATACTTCAACTGAAAACTTTTTTATTTCTTTTGTTTGCCAGCATAACACTGGGTAGAGTTCTTACTGATTCTAAAAAGTAGCCTGTCTAGGAAGAGGCATATATTGATTTGACTACATATTTTACCATTAGAGTTTGTAAATATAACATTTGGTCTTTAAAGTTCAATTCTGCAAATATGTAACCAGGAATGGTAAATGTCAAGAAATCCTTTGTCTTATTTTAGACATTCATAGTCAGCAACTCAGCTCAAAATGGGGACCTACCTTACTTCATAGTTGGATCCTCTTAAATGAAGGATGATTAGAGTCAAATAGAATGCTGTTATGAATATGTAACTTTAAGATATTAACAATTCATCCTTGGTTTACAATGTATATTTCATCTTCAAAGTACTCAATATGAAAGCCAACATGGTTCCCATCACGCCCAATTATTGTTAGTAACCAAAGTCAAAGCCAGACTTAACCTTCAATTTCATTTCTTCTTTACTTCATATCCTAAACCTAATTTCTTTGCTCAGAATGAATGTAGATAATGATTAAAATTAAGATTTAGGAATTAAGATTTTCTGATTCTAGCATCTTATATCACCTTCCTTTCCCACAGGAGATAAAGAAGAGTATTTCTGTGGTAGATTAGGATGCATGGATTGTAGATATATGCAGAGCCTTTGGCACATCTCAGGAAATAAACATAAAACAGAAATTCAAGTATTTCGAGTCTGAGAGAAAGTTCTGAAAATGAATCTACTAGAATATTCTAGCCTAGAGACATGAATTTTATTACTTTGTGCTATGAGGCATGGCAAGTCCATGTGTTCCTGAGAAGAGAAATCCCAGAGTAGAAAAAAAATTCCAAATACATGTGTCTTTAGGAATTAAAGGGAAAAAAAAATCACGTAACTATTCTTTAGTTTTCTTTGTGCAATAAATGATGCCACTTCTTTAGAAGCGATAAAACAACAGTGTTACTCAGCAAATTAAAGTCTGTTTTAGTTTTCTTGGGCAATCCAAGCAAAAATACAGAAATGACACAATTATTAAGGATAATAATCACCTCCAGTTTTTCAGATAAATGCAATTCAAAGGTTAAAAGATTAATGGTAACAGGCATAAAACCAAATAGATTTTGGCATAAAGTGAGATTGAGTCTCCCACAATTCCTGAAGCTAGCTGGGTTGGCAGAAATCACAGCTGTCTAAATACATACATCTTTTGGTTGCTTCCAGAAAATGATGATGAACTAAAATTAGCAGGAACATGGAACATCTACTTCATTACATAATCACTAATTGCAAGTTAAGAAAGAAAATAAGATTCTGACTATTCTGATGAATAGTTTTCACTTATTTCTAGGCTTTTTGGTCACATTCTTGGTTTTGCTTAATAAAGAAAGTCAATTAGGAAAGATAGGGGCTGCATGTTGAAGAATTTATGAAGCCCTAACAACACGAGCTCTTTGAGACTGTCTTAAGACTTTAGAGTCTCAGAGTATCATTTTCTACCTTGTGTCATTTGCTTTTTCTTTCCTTTTTTTTTTTTTTAAAAGATTTATTTATTTTTATTCAAGAGCTGGGGTATAGGTCAGAGGCATGGGAGGGTGAGAGGATTCACCAGAGGGAGAGCAGGGAACAGAAAAGGCAGACGACAGAAATACACTGCTGAGGGGAGCAGCGGGTGCGACAGGAGAGGTCTGCCACACCATGTGAGATTCTTGCCAGCCAGCTGGGATTGAACCTGCACTGTAGAGGCTGCGGACAGCTTCACAGCACGGCGCTCAACCTGCCGCGCCACCGGGAAGGCCCTCATTAGTTTTTTCAATCCTTTACAAAACAATAACCAGGGAACTCTTCCATAATTGAATCCACATGTGTTTCCTCCAGAGAGAGCTCCGATTAGAGCATCAGGAAAGAATCTTACAAGCTATCACAGAAATGTATTTTGCACATGTTATTACCAACTTTTTAAAATAATTCTTGGACGACTGAGTAATTCTGAGAAATGATAAAGCAGAAGAACCATAAAAAAGATATTCTAAAATGTGAAATTCTGACTTTGAATAACAGAGACTTTAAAAGAGTCACCTTAGAAAACAATCTTCTTCCTTGCCAATTAACTTTTAAATACGTTGCTGACTTTAAAAGTCCATCAATTAGTATAGGACTAAATAAACTGATAGAAGAGAAGCAGATAATGATCAAATATAATGAACATTAAAATAGAAGAAGATCATGACGACGAAGAACACAGAATATGAGAGGTAATCAATATCCCCACTGTGGGTTCTGATAAAGGGCTGCAAGGAGCCTTTTGCTGCACATGCCTGTGTCTAAGGTGTTTGTAATTGGTCATGTCCCCACAGGGCCCCAGACTCTGTGTCCACTCTGCCCCCAGTGACAGTGGGCTACATGCACACTCATTCCTTTCTGGCCAGCAGGAAATGCATCCTCCAGATTTTCATCTTTGCCTCCCTCCCCCAGAAAGCTGTGACTGCATATTATATAACTACTCATATCCTGGATATCTGTCCCTAAGCCACTGCAAGCATTGGGAAGAGGCCTCTACTCCACCAGCAGCTATCCTAAGTGTTGTTTCCCTTCCTTATTCTGGATTATACAAACAACATTTCATGCAACAAATATTTTTGTAATGGAAGATGTTCTGTATCTGCCTTCTCCTACACAACAGCCACAGTCACAGTGCAGCACTTGAAATATGGCTAGTTTGACTGAAGAAATGACTTTTTTATTGAACTTAATTTTAATTGATTTAAATGTTAATGGCCATATGTTGGACATTACAGATGATTTATTTCACCTCAGTTCTTTTCCTTCTAAAATTATGTGGGTGTGATTTTACTTATCCCTGAGTAATAAGAAACTTCTGAAAATGAATAATTTTTGAAAACTTATTGACATAAGTAAACAAAAGGAGCCCACAGACAGGGTGGGCCCATGGACCGAAGTTGAGCTTGGATTTCTTAAGACATATGTCCTATGTCGTAAGGACGACATACGTGTGAAAGGTCCAGTAACACACCAGTGCACACACCAGAGGAACAACCAATTTGTTCACTTACCTTGGACAGGCGACTCATTCTCTCTTCATTGTCTTCCAGGACACGCAAGCTGGGAGGCACATACCAGAAGCAGACATTTGTGTGCTGAGGCTACAAGAGCAAACAAGATGCACACTTAGCCCGGACAGACAATTTTGAAAATTCCAAGACATTGGAATCTCTTCTGCGGCTTCCAAACACAATTCCCACTTTTAAATTCACAATCACCTTGGGAATGCCCGCCTTTCTCAATATTATTCCAAGTTATTTTTTTTTGTGAGTTTGATTTTTCACTCCAGCTCAGAATAGCTAGCCCATCACCCATGCTATTCCTTCACAATGGTCTCAGTTACCCGGACAGTCCATTATTGACCTCAAAAATATCAATATAAGAACTGGAATTGGTGAACCTTTTTTGGAACAGTAGCAAGCAGATTACATACCTTTCCATCAAATACCATTTCATAACCATCTCGGTTTTTTATGATATTGTACAAATATTCCGCCAGCTCCAGACACTTGTCAATATGTGCTTCGAACCCAATGGTCCCCTAAGAGAAGAAGAAAGCTTATTAGGAGGCTGAGAAAGGTAGGTGAGCGCTTGGGTTGGGGAGGGGGTGGGGGGGGTGAATCTCTCCAGCGCCTGAATGTCCTTCTGTTCCTTGGTCTCAGCTCAGTTCCAGCACTTTACTCTTAGGGGACCTTCCTGGCCATTTATTTCTCCTTTAAATCTCCCCTGTTGGGAGCTGCATTCCCTTTCACATCTGTCATTACTGCTCTCCACAGGGGACTCCTTTGCTCCTCTGGCCTCCATTCATTCCCCAGGTAATTATTTGGATTACTCAGGGGAAAATTCGCCTCTGTGGTTTGTAGGAGTCATTGTGAAAGTCATTAGTGACAGGAGGGCTTGGTGTTCTCTTCCTGTGAATAAGAAGCATCATCAGGGACCTTCCCTCCCATGCCTGCTTACCCCGGGCCCATCATGTAAATTTGCCATTTCAAACCCCAGTTTCAGTCACCAATTACTGCGCCCCCCCCCCTAACAAAACAAATAGGATCTGTGCTTAATGGATTTTTTTAAACAAATGAATGAATGAATTTTAGGGCAGGCAGACGCTTTGTTAGTCAGCACTCTGCAAAAGCTCATTAGATTTCTCCTTTGGGGATATGTGACTCAATGACCATAATGGGCAAACAGCACAGAGGTGTTTTAGTTTCCAGCTTGGGAAGCCCACAATCTAGACTCATGAAATATAACACAACAGCCTTTTCTGGGGCTGTTTAACTGATGTTAGGGCACTTTAGAAAATTACTTTTCCTGAATGACTTCCTACCTATTTCCTTCAGTGTTTGTGGAATGCCAATGGAAAGCTTAGGAAAACACTCATGTTCCTCTCAGGAGCACTTAGAACTGGACTAGCAGCCATTAGTCCAGTGTGGGAACTGGAGGGAGCAATGGTAGTGGAGATAATCTGGACCCACTCCCTATTCCCACAGTCTTATCAGCTCAACTAAATGGGGGATTCAGCATGGCCAGAACCTGGAACAGCTGAAACTTGTTTAACGAAGTTCTTTGGAGGTTGCCACCCTAGCTGATTGGTTCAAGGAGACCAACTGGCTGGGGTGAGTGCTCCACATCCTGTGCTTCATGAGTCTGTGGTTGCCAAGGAAATTAGCATTGGTTTAGTCTGACTGGGTAGTTTGAATTCACTTGGGAGTAGGAGGGAGGCAAGTTAATTATTTGTCATTTGGATCCTTTGGACCACTTTAGTTAGATTTAAACTTGTGCCTACCTGATCCAGGATAAGGCCTGCATTCCTCTGACCCTGTCTACCATGCGGCCCTTACTAGTCTCTGATCACATGGGAATGATGGTGCCTGTAATTTTTCTCTGCTTCCTAAAACCCTCCTTTATACACTCTCAGGTCCCAGAGATGCTGCTTCTGAAATCAAGACCGAATCCCTTGCTGCCAGCTCCATTTTAGTGCTGTCTGGACCATGCTCATCTGGACCACAGTTGACCCTGTAGCCAATTTAGACTCTCCCAGCTAGACTCAAAATATGCTCTGTCCCCCTGATAGATCTTCTTAGAATCTCCTTCCCCCAGCTCTGCAGTTTGAAATCCTTCTCTGTCTACCTATGTTGTTTAACACTGTTGTGTAACCATCCACAGGGTACACAGCAGGCTTTGTTGCCTCCCAGCCCCCAAGATCTCCACTCTCTCGTCTCTCTAGCATTCTCTCTCTCCCCAATGCCTACTCTCTTAATCATCTCAGATTGACCAGGCTGCTCATGCCAGAGCCAGGAGCCCCAGGCCATGCCTCTGGCCCTGGCGGTCCCAGAGGCAACCCAGGAGGAAGGCAAGGTACTGGCGGTAGGGGCCAGCGGTAGGAGGGTGGAAAAAAGCCTGATTTTACTCCATTTTCCCTACAAACATCCATCTCACAGGTCATTTCTTGATAAATCATTCTTGACTCCTAAACAAGGGATGAGAACCCCATCTTTTAAATTCTTAAGGTGTTCCTTTTATGACCAGTTATATTCTGTCTTATGAGATGGTTATCTTCGGAGATGTTACATTTATCTTATTATCCTCAGTAGAAAATGATAGCCTCCTTATCACACTCAGTACCAGTCACAATAACAGATACTCAAAATCTACCTATTAAAATAAATTAATATTTTACAGAGAAAGTGAATATTTAGTTATTCAGCAAAGGCTGGCAGACCTCAACTTCCCTTTAACAGTTTTTCTTTATTTTTCTCAGTCATTTACCAGTCCCCTTTTTAATATACAATTAGGGAGACCAATCAGAGAAAACAACAAAGATATCTGTCAATTTGTATACCCAACATATACGAACACTAGAGATTTACTGTGAAAACTTGGTCGTTACACATTAGTCCCCACAAAGTGGGGACTAACTTTAAGCTCTATTTTTTCTTCACCACTGATCTTAACCACTGAGGAAATCTGTCAAGGTTAGACTTTTAGTGATAAACAAAATGAAGTCTACAGAGACGTTGATTTACAATGATGGATACCTGTAACCAATATTACCAATGTTCTAAACCAATGTTACTTCAATAAAGAAATAAAATTTAAAAAGAAAGTACAGTTGGTTCTTTGCATTTGTGTATTCTGCATCCTTGGATTCAAAAAGCTCCCTTTCCTCCCCCACTCCTTTCTTTCTCGTCATTGTTTTCTCAGATTATTTCCTTATTCCTGTGGCAATGCAGGACTGACTATCAGGGCCAACTCTTTTTTTTTTTTTTTAAGATTTATTTATGCATACAAGAACTAGGGCACAGGCCAGAGATGCGGTGGGTAAGAGGATTCACCAGAGACAGAATGGGGAACAGAGCAGGCAGACTGACTGAAATACACTGCTGAGGGGAGCAGCGGGCAAGACCGGAGAGGTCTGCCTCGCCATGTGGGTTGCTCCCTGGCTGGACAGGGCTCGAACTCGTGCTGCAGAGGTTGCAGATTGCTTCATACTGCAGTATTTAACCCCTTGTGCCACCAGGGAGGCCCTAGGGCCAACTCTTTTGTGGCTCTTCGCAAGAGAGGATGATTTCTCCTTTCCTGACTAGAGTGTTTTTAATGTAACACAGTAATTATCCTCATTTCTGATCTGGATGATAGGACTGAGCTTATTATTTTAATAATTATCATTTTACTTTCCTTAAATGTAGCTGTAAATTGAACACCAAATGGAAGTTTTTTGTTTAGATGCCTAGATCTACCTAAGGGTTTGTGTAAAGAATTAAAAGAATGTGGACATATTTTTCTCTTTTTATCCCTTCTCCTGGTGCCTGTACTTCAGGCTTCATTAGGTCTTGCTGTTTAGCTTACACCTGATGTCCTCTAAGTTATTTCTCTGAGAAGCACCCAGCTGCACCATGCTGGCAAGAGGCTTCAGATAGAAAAGGAGCAGCAGGAACTGATGAACCATGAGAGAAACATTTTTGTGTAAATATAGCTAATGATCATCATCTTAATAAAAAAACCACAGGGAAAAGGGATAAAAAGAATGCTACTGAACAAATGTTCAGAGATTAAACTTTCTTGAACGTAGTACCTGATACTTAGATTGGTCATTTGTAATTCCTATCCGTGAAATGAAAAACCTACTCATTTAAAAACAGCTTGAAAATGTAACAATCATTTGTATCCTTGACTTTTTTTTGATTGTTGTTAAATGCAAGTGTTATGGGCAACAGAATGAATCTCCTTATCAGGCTCTCAACTGTCAAAAGAGGAGGGGGTTCCTTGCTTCAGCTCAAGGGGTGGAGCCCACCCATCTATCATACCACCTTTCTGGGGTAACAGATTACCTAGAACTCACTCCAGGCAGCTCCCCAATACTTAAAGAAAATCCATCTAAAACAAATACCATCATAGAAGTTTGCCTGAAGAATACTGTAGGGTAAGGAAAAAATGTCAGGCTTTTCTGCCCTCCCGCCATCAGGATAGATGATGGATCCTTGTGGTCCTGAATGCATGCCTGATGGTGGGCACCTGGAGTAGGGTGTGGGCATAGGTAGATGGGATTCACCTGGGCTAAGACTGTGTTTCTAAGGGCAGCGTCACGGGGACGCCAGCAGCAGCAGAAGCCGAAAGAGAAGCCGAGAGAGAAGCAGAGAAGAAGAAGAAGCAGCAGCAGCACAGAACTCCAGAGAGCCCAGATAGAGTGAGGATTTGTTGGGGGCTGGGAGGACTGCCAGCCTCCCAGCACTCCTGCCTGGCATATGCCTGGTGAACACCAATAAAAGACCTGCAAAAACCCACTGAGGACTCTGACTCCTCCTTGCACCATGTCCATTCCTGCCTTTTACAAATACGTAGTTCAGCCATCCCTGGAAACCACCTAAAAGTCATTTCTGCATTAAGAAGGCCATCTTTATTTTGAAATGGCCTTTTTCTAGACTGGATTTAAAGAGTTCATAAAATCATTTTTGCACTCCCAAGTCCCTTCTTTTTCTTGTAAGTCACCCATCACTTTCTCTAAACTGCTTAAGGTAATTCAGTTTATTTGGAAGGACTTGAAAAAACAACAGCATATAGAACTGGTTGCTGTGGACATGGTTTCGCTGTCTTCACACACAACTGAGGAAGAACCCATGGCAGGCTCATTCTCCCTGAGCAGTTGGACCGACCACTTCTGTGTGGGGGCCACTTCGAGAAGGCAGAGCAAGGTGGGGTCCCCTTCTCAACCATAAAAGCCCTGGTCATGCCAGCTTCCTTGTAACCTACCCTTCTCATTTTCCCTCATGTACTCTTTTCACAGTTGGGTTTTTTTGGGTCTCAGATCATTGCCTCCTGGGGAAGATAGAGGGATCAGGTGGAAAGTCACTGATCTCTGACATTTAAGTTAGGCATTTGGTCAAATTTTGACCTTTCTAGCCTGCTTACATTGAAACATATACATGTGCTATGTGAAGAAGGCACAACAAGGTGCAGCTAGCTCTGCATAGCACTGGTGTCATTTCCATAGCTGAGAGAGAAGTGGTCATCCACAGCTCATTTCTGAGGTAAGTAGAGACCATACAAAAGGATATCTCTAGTTACTTTCCAAGCTTCTAAAAAAGCTGTATAATTAGAGGTTATTTTCAAAATGTCAAAAGTAAGTTGTCTTGTTCTTTTCTTTTTTGTTCTCCAAATGTATGATTTAAGATTGTATTAACGTGGGCCTCCCTGGTGGTGCAAGGGGTTGAGACACAACCTATGAAGCTAACAGCAGCCACTACAGCACAAGCTCAATCCCCAGCCCGGGAGATAACCCACATGGCGCAGCAGACCTCTTGTGTCTTGCCTGCTACTCCCCTCAGCAGTGTATTTCAGTCAATATGCCTGTTCTGTTCCCCACTGTCTCTGGTGAATCCTCTCAGCCCCCTGCACCTCCGGCCCGCACCCCAGTTCTTAAATGCATAAATAAATCTTAAAAAAAAAAGATTGCATTAATCTACCCAATTGATCAATCACTGTAAACACTAAAAATTGGGAGACAGAAACAGCAATAAAATGCCTCTAAGGAATCTAGATGCTCTACTCTGTAAAGGAACACAGATTTGTTTTCTAAATGAGGGAACATTAGAAGTGAAAGAAAAAAGAACACAATGCTTTTTATTATATTCTTGCCAATGTAAAATACAGATATAGCTATAGTATTAGAGATTTAATGGCTAATTTTCAGTGTGGAAATCAATTTTTAACATGACCTAATAAGACCACCAGATATCGTTTCTGTTTTGAATCGACATGCAGTCAAACTGAAAGTGCTCACCTTTGCCCTCCACATAAGCCATAATTTAAAAACATCAACATGGCGCCCGCACTGTAAGGCCTTGTCTCCAGTGTCATAGGACAGGTCGTAGTGTTTATCTTGCTGGAAGAGGTAGGAGGCATGCATCTGGTTGCAGCTCTGCATCAATCCCTAGCAGAGAAGAGGAAAACAGGAAATTCTATAGACTTTATCAGGTATTCCTGAGACTCACATGGTGATGGAAATTTAATAAAATTAAATTTTATAAAAACAAAAGAGAGGCATTGCATAACATGGAGGGAAAAAAAAACCCAGCAAGATTCAAATTAAAAAAAAAAGGATGTCAATATCTGGACAGGATGGACTGTTGTGATTGGTAAACTCTCTGAGATAAAAGACTCAGGGTTAAATGTTAACAATGGTTAACAATAAGGACATACTGAGGCTTCTACTCTCATGTATTGTAAGCTATTTGCTTCTATAATATATTATTAGTATGATTCTTTTAGTGTTTCTTTCATATTTAGTTCAAGTACTTTATCACTTAGCTTCTTAGAGTTTGAGTTCTCTTTGAGAACCATAGCTTTTAAAAGACAGCTTTTTGCTATCATTTTTTATGCTGAAATATAAAAAAAGAAAGACATTGATATCTTGAGATATCTTAACCAATGCTTCAAAAGTCTTGGCTCAAGAGTGGTTAGAGCTTCAGTAATGCATTTTCATTCTCAGTTGCTTATGGAAGTTTCAGTGGAAAGTTGCATTTCTATGGCCACTAATTCCACCATAAGCTTACTGTGGAAAATTGGTGGGAAAGTGATTGAACTATTCCAAAGAGCAGTGAATGAATCATGCTCTCCAGCTAAAACAGCATTACCATCTCCTCATTGGAAACCCCACCACGTTTCAATTTGTCACGAACCACAGGAAGCCTTTGACTCTTTAGTTATCTACAGTATAATTGTGATTTTACAGAAGTGTTGGCATTTGGTTTTTCCTTCTGTGACTCATGACAAGAAGAGACTAAAATGTGATCACTTAGTTGAAGTTAGAAGTGAGAACACTTTAAAAAAAATTATCCAAACTAAAACAAAAAGCAACACAACTGAAAATTTAAGTAGGTTCTGAAAGACCAAGTATTCAGATGGTAAAGAACAGAACTGGGCTCCACCTTGTAATTTAATATATTCAATGGGCTTCAATTATATTCAATTTTACATTCAATGGACTTCTTTAGATTGTTTTTTGAGATTAAGGAGAATTAAATATAATGCAACTATACTAGATCAGTAGAAAGACATTAAACTTCAAATTTGAATTTGAATTTCCCCATGAGGAATAAATCACATTAAGAGGGTGGCAACCCTGAAAGGTTTAGACTACTGAGCTTCTTGAAGATCAATAACATTGAAAATTGTCACAGTTGCTTCTATTTTATTTCATGGTCACAGAAACTTGGCTCCTTTCTTCCCACAGTCAGGCAAGCTCATAGATAGGTGTCTCCAATCAGGAGACCACTCCAGAGAGTGTGGAATGGTGCATAAACTGGACCAGCTTCTACCGGGATAGAAAAAGAAACTTAAACCACATGATTTTTAAAAAGTTGGATAGCCCCAGTCTCATTGTCTAAAATGTTAAGTAAAAATGATGTTTTTCATATAAAATACCTTGGTGCAATAACATCTTGGAATTGAATCATTGTAAAGCTTTGGACCATTATTTCCCAAACTACTTTAAATACATTAATAGCTACTGTGCTGCAGAGTAGTTGCTGCAAAAGAAATTCCCATGGTCAAATAAGGTTAGGATATTGTAGCATAAACCCCTTCTTTTTAGATGGCTGCAATACATGCCAGCATACAAAGGGTTCTGATATGCTCTGAAGTAATGAAACTTGTTTTCTGAACCCTTTAATATAATATAGCCCAATCTTTAAAAAAAACAAAACAAACTCTTTGATCACAGAATACTTATAGCATGGCATTATTTCTTGAACCCCAATAAAGAAGAGTTAAGCATTAGCTGAGTCAAAGCACCATAAACTCTTAGATCTGGAAGGAATCCCAAAGCTATTAATATATTCTTTCCCAACGAAGGAATCCTTTGTATTCTCTTACTAATAAGTGGTTGTTGAATTTCCATTCAATCACCTCCCATGATGAGGAATTAATTTCCCCATACAACATTCATTCCCTGTTAGGCGGCTTAAGTTTCACAAAAGCATTTCTTTTGTTGACCTCCAGTAAGCTCTAAAATCATGGTGTATTCTGATTTTTGCTATCAAATCAGTGTTACTAACCTTGTTTTCAGAAACCTCAAGAGAAAAAAGGGAACCTTCTACTTGAGAGTCATTTAAACTGTAAAGGCTGTCATCCACTCAACCCTTTAAGTTTCCTTGTCTTTGGATTAAATAGCCTTAGTTTTCTCAACCATCCCTCTTACACATTTACTAACTTCCCCACTGTGGAGGTCTGATTGATGGGGTCCATTTATAATCTGGCATCTATGTAAGCAAATCACTCCAGATGTGGTTTGACCAGAGGAGAGTGGGAGATCGCCACCTCCCTTATCCTAAAACTTCGCTTCTTATATTCCGTGAGTGCTTTTTGAAAGGTCATTTTCTCTTGACCCATTGTTGACACAGCAGAGTATATTCTAACATTCTGTGATTTTTTTCACAAGTACAACATTATAGCCTGTGTGGAACTCCATGTCATTTCTAGCCAAAATATAACATCCTCTACTTGGATGCAAGAACAGGACCTTACCATTATCTTCATTAACAATTTCTTCTTTTTGGATGTGGCTCACTAATAAATCATTCTACATTTTACTTCTTGGACTACACGCATTTGCCCTACCCACTGCCCTCCAAGGACAGAGTCATGAATCAGGAAAGAGTTACCTCTTCTCTAACCAAGAGAGCGGAGCACTGCAGAGGGACACCCATCATCTTGTGTGGGTTCCATGTCACAGAGTTGGCCCTGTTGGAAACAAATCATGTTAACAGATTGACCCTCACGTCAGGCTCAGACCCCTCAGGCTGTCTGCATGGGCAACAGAGCTTCAGGTTTCTCAGCAATTTCTTAGGTCATCACTTAATTTACAAAACCAGGAATGAACTCTTAAATCAACAACTTTTCTTTCCCCCCTGTGGCCCTCCCTTTCCCCAGATGGGAGAATTCATTCTTTCCCTTTGAGTGACCCAGATCATCTAGCCCAGGATGCGCCGCTACTCTTCTGACTCCTGATTCCACTGGAAGGGACTGAAGCTCAGTGCAATGGCTCATTTAATTTCTTTCTTTCTTTCTTTTTTTAAAGATTTATTTATTTATTTTTTTATTTATACAATAGCTGGGTACAGGCCAGAGGTGTGGGAGGGTGAGAGAATTTAGAGACAGAGCGGGGAGCAGAACAGGCAGACAGACCGAAAGCACTGCTGAGGGGCGCAGCAAGACAGGAAAGGTCTGCCACGCCATGTGGGAATCTCCCTTGCTGGCTGGGAATTGAACCTGTACTTCAGAGGCTGCAGACAGCTTTGCAGTGCTGTGCTCAACCCTCTGTGCCACCGGGAGGCCCTCATCTCATTTCTTAATTTTGTTCTTTATCCAATCCGATTTCCTTCTTCCTATTCAATAGCTTACTCAATTTCTCAGTGTGTCCTTCCATAAGAGCTTCTAGCTTGTTCCTGCTTCTATTTCTTCTCTAATCCACAGCTATCCTTCCAGACTGCAGGGGAGGTAGGATATGTCTGCTCCTACAGCAACCCCTTTAGTCCCCACACACTTGGGAAACAGAATACTCTCCCCATCAGTAATAAGGTTTCTCAGCTCAAAGATTTATGCAGCTTGAAAAGTCTAAATCATAGTCCCAACTCAGATTCATCTAGTAATAGTTATTATTTCTACTCTTTTAACCTGAATACATTGTCTTAAGGGATGCCTGGTTTCTTTTTCATCCTCCACCTGCACCATCGTTACCTTCTAGCTCTCTCCTCTTTTTGAATTGTTGACAACTTCCTTTGGCCTCCAGCCAAAATCCCAAACTGTGGGGTATGACTATGACACCCACACTGGTAAGCCCCTCGTCACGTGTTCATCTTCTGTCCTTTACTTGTCCTTCCCATTGCATCATAGCAGATTACTTCTTGTTCTCAGAGAAGTCTCTTCTCGTGCTGCTGGAATTCTCATGCTCTCAGACTCTCTTAATGTAACTTTCTCCTCCTGGAATATCATCTCCCTTAATACCAGCTACTTAAATCTTACTTATTCTCTAAGGCCCACATCAAGCATCATCTCTGTAATCTTTGACTTCATCCAACTCCTCTCTTACTCTCGCAGTACTGCTCCAATTGCCTCCCCCTTCACCTCCCAGGGAGGCAACTGCTCCCTCCAGAAGACCCCAGAGCTCAGTCCACATGTTTATCAGGTGAAGTGAGTCTCTGCACATGTCTTCGGAGACACTGAGGAATCGTTGAGGATGAGACTCATGGATGTGGCCTTGGAAAAACAGACTCCAAGGAGATGCATAAGTGACAGTCAAATCCATGGTCTGTGTGTCCAGAGCACTGAGGAATGCTGCTCCTCCTCTGGCTGAAAAGCAGTCTTGGACTCATCCCGCACCCAGAATACAGCTTGAAAGCCTTGGGGAGACAGCAGGAGCTGGAAAGCTCCCATTCATCTATTTGATGAACAGCTGGTGTCGGCCCACCCATCAGAGAACACTTAACTGACCAGGATCTTATCAGAGTCAGTGAATAGACTAGTTCTTCTTCTGGTCTTTCTTTGACTCTGTCTTGGCTGTCAGGTATGTTTAGGAAAGCAAAGGCAGATGGCTACTGCCCCTGGAAAGAGGATTAAATGGTTTTGTGAATAATAACGGCATTGTGGTATTGAAAATCTCCTTCCAAGAAAATACCTCCTTACTCAGAACCAGTCAAGAAACCTGGGTTCTGAGCAGTAGGTAATAATAGTGGTGAATGAAGGAACTCTGCAGGCAGGTAGGCTTGAGTTTGCTTCTAGATTCCATCATTTCCTAGCTGTGTGACCTGAACAAATTATGTAACTTCTCTGTGCTTAGTTTTTCTTGTCTGCAAAAGGAGAATAATAGCAAATAGGTTGGGTAAAGTGCTTATAATTTTTACATGTCTGATACACATTAAGCATTAAGTAAGTTTGACTTTTGGCAGGTTTCAACTCTATCATTTATAAGCTTTGTGACACTGGGTTCATATACACCATCATTCTATCCCTTCTGTAATATTCTGTAGCTACATACCTAATCCTGATGGAACTTAGCTTGTTGATAATGACAACTGATGGAGAAAACTGTTGTTCTCCATTTCCCTGACTGGAGGTGTTTATTTCTGTGCAATGCTCAATTTGTCTTTAAAGAATAGATCTACTAAAGTCCTCGACTACTCCTTACCAAATTTTCTGTTTCATCTCTCTCCCAGAGGGGCCCCCTAACAAAAATGGCAAAAATCTGTGCAGAGTAATTCTAGGACATGGACTGAATTTATTTGAGAAATGTTGGCAATTTATGAAAAATAACCTCCAGCCTATTTCAAATGTCTTGCTGTGGGATTCAGCCTTCTGATTTTTGATTAAGTTGGAGAGAACTGAAATCCCTGTGTTTTTAGACATATCCTTGTCACCTCATTTGTACCTCAAACTCAGCAGACCTTAAATGAACTCATTACCTTGTCCATTCCTTGTCCTCCCAGATTTGTTCTTTCTCCTCTGTCTTCTGTGCCTAAGTTCCTTGAATCACTTTTCCTTCAAGCACCTAGTTCCCAAACTTCAGTATTTTGTTTCATTTTCTTCCTCTGTGGTCCCTGGAAGTTCTATTTCCCACATCTGGGGCTCAACCATTCCTTTTCCCTAGACCACTCCAGTGTATTTCCTCAGCTTCCACTACCTCCTGCAACTAGACATTGACTCAGTTGCTGCTGGTCGGTCCCTGGCTTCCATCTCTTAAATCCAGAGTTGTTTTTCTGGAGCACAGGTGGTATAGAAGCCATTGCTCTCTCAAAACCCCACTCTGGCTGCCACAGCAGAGGTTTCTCAGCTCTTTTGTTCCAGGTGATAAATGTCATGTTCTCCGTCCATAACAGTGGCTCTGCACAGCAGAAGTCCACAGTCCGGGGAATCATGCTGGTTCTGACTTGGCTGGGTAGGCCCTCAGCCCTAGTCACTGTCATGCACCCATTTCATTCTCTACCCAAACTTGTCTATAAGGACCCAGTGCAATTTCAAGACTTGTGTCTCTGCTCTTCACCTTGAATGAACACCCTCCTTCCATTATCTGCCTCATAACGTACCCCTCATGCTCTGTGCTAAGCTCCAATGCATACACCCTGGCTGAAGCCTTCCTTTAAGGGTCCTGTTTAAAAGGAATCATTCCTTCTTCTATGCCAGCCCTGTTAGCTCACTCATCTATCTCTTAAGCCTTTACTTCCTCTGCTTTGAATTTTAATCCACTGTTGATTGTCAGTCTTTCCATGAGATTCTAAGCCCTTTGAAGTTTGGCTTCACATCATATTCATCTTTGTGTCCTTCACCATGCCTGGCAAGTAGTTTGTGTATGGCAGCTGTAACTATTCCAGTAACTGTGAATGAACTTATGAACCCCCAGCTCTCAGGGCAGGAATAGGGGTAAAAATTGGTGCAGCAGCTACACCAGAATGTTGGCTAGGCCAGAAAGCCTTGAGCGTGGACCACAGTGATGGATACCACGGGCCAGCAGCCACCCGCTGCAAAGTGGGATTAAGGAGCAGCCAGTTCACAACGCACAGAAACATACTTTGGAGTATTGTTCTCTTGCTAACACCCTTTCTAGAAATTTTGAGAGTTAGCAAGGAAAGAAGCTGCTTTCTGAACACATGGTTGGTACTCCAAGAGGATGCAGGCAGGCTCTGGGGCTTATGTCATTTTGTTCTGAGAACAGCACTCTGCAGAATCCCTGTTCTCGCTGGGGGGCCTCTGGGTTTGGGGACAGGAATTGACCATGTGTTTCCTCCAGTTTAGAGAGAGTCTTAATGCTTGGAAAAACGTAATACTCCAAGGGAGGCAAATTTCTTTGTAAACTTGTGCCCACGCACCTTTTGCCTTAGGGTTTCTACTGGCCAAATAACTTTATTTGCCAAAGAAAGTGTGCCTTTTGCTAATAAGTCAGCAAGATGGATCCTCTGAGGCGAATAGGTGGCTGAGGGGGTTCTGCCCGGAGCATAACACCAGCCGTCTCCTCAAAGTGAGGCTTCTTATTTGGCTATTCCATTTAGCAGATTTAGTTACAGTACAGTTTCAAAAATTGTGGCAATTAGCAAGGACTCTCTGTTCCATGATGAGTGTTCTAAGCTTTGCTCTTAAATAATAGTCTTTAGCACAAAAGCGTGTGGGAGTTTATTTTTCCAGGGTGCAGGGTAGGTAATTTAGTGCACTTTTAAGTAATTACTGGTGGAGGATCTCCATGACTGTCAGTGCTTGGGCTGCGAGTGGCATTAAAGGCAGAATAACAGATACTCATTTTCTGTGCTGGGCAGAAGGACTCCAAGAAGAGCAGGTGCTGAGTGCAAGCACCTCCCAAGAAGGTCCCTGAATTTAATCCTTGCTCTCACCACCTGAGCAGGTCCTTCCAAGTTGTTCTCTCTTTTTTCCCTATTGTCTCTCCTTGCTAAGGTCATTGCCTCTTCCCTAAGCTTCTGGCTTCATCTAGATCTTCATGACAAGAAGGAATGTCACTTGGGAGAAACCCCAAAGGGCCAGAGGCAGAGGCCTAGGACTGGTTTACACTGGGAAGGGGCCAGGCCTGGCCTCATCCACTCACCTAAACTTGGGCAGAGCCTCAGGGACAGCAATGACACGGGTCCTGCTGATATGGGTCCATCCCGGGCTCCCATCAATGAGGCAGGGTGCCCTGGACTCAGCATATATAATCCCACTCCCATCTTTCTACTCTCCTGGGGTCCAGCATTTCCCGGCACAATCTTCATCCTAGCTAGGTTGCCCCTAGTGACCAGCATCAACAACTTTCCCAGACTCCAAAAGCCTCTCTCCTCATCCTGAAACAGAAATGATTGTGCCAAGATATCCAGGAGTAGAATGAGTAGGAAAGTTTTCCTGGGCAGCATCTGGCTACTTGGCAGGGTATGGTGGGCATTTGGCAGCCTCTGATGAATTCGGGTGTTTCCCATTGCCTGGCGTGTCAGAGTTAACAACTATGGTTGACCTTCCACATCATGACAGGAGAACTGGAACTCTGGGCTCCCTTTGCACATGGTCCAAAACCAAAACCCAAGGCTGATTGTGCATTTTGTATTTTGTTTTTTTTTTCTTAAGATCTGAATATGCCTGATGATCAACTCTTACCTCTGGTGTGTTTTACA
Organism: Talpa europaea; assembly: GCF_964194135.1. NCBI lineage: Eukaryota > Metazoa > Chordata > Mammalia > Eulipotyphla > Talpidae > Talpa > Talpa europaea. The sequence goes on from NC_140082.1 coordinate 20,574,586, forward strand.
ACTTTCTCAACGTTCTACTGCTTAGTCTCTGAAAAACAAATGGGTGCTTTGCAGCATCAGTAAGGGCCTTGTCAGGAGAAAATTGTTCTGGACATGACACCGTCAGGTGCTACCCTCACAAGGATGTCCTGCTTTAAGTCAACTGGCCTTATTAAATTTCAAACCCTCACTTTCTTTTTTTTTTTTTTAAAGAGGCATGTGTTATTTATTTATTTGTTTGTTTGTTTATTTATACAAGCACTGGGTACAGTCAGAAGCGCGGGAGGGTGAGAGAATTCACCAGAGCCAGAGCGGGGAGCAGAGCAGGCAGAAGGACTGAAGTACACTGCTGAGGGGAGCAGCGGGCGGCAGGAGAGGTCTGCGCGCCATGTGGGACCCTCCTCCGGTGCCTGGAACAGCCGGGGATTGAACCTGCGCCGCAGAGGCCGCGGGCAGCTTCGCAACCCAGCGCTCAACCGCTGCGCCACCGGGGAGGCCCCTCAGACCCTCACTTTCAACACTGAATTAGAGATCTTCTCCCTAGAAAACTGTGGACTGTCTGCAGGTTTCTAAGAATTTTGCTAGTCAGTTCAGAGATCCAGGAAGCTCGCTCCTGCGTCCGCCAGTGAACCACGGGCCTTAGTTAGGAACCTCAGTGTTTGAGGCAGTCTACCTGGAGCTTTGATTTCCTTTAGTTATTTACATATAATATTTGTGAGCACATGCCACACAAGGCAAGGCATACAAGTGTTGCACAGTGGGCTCACCTGTATTCCATGAGTTCTTGGAAATTGGGTGTAATTTGCTCTTCACATTTAGCTTTTTACACTTTACATTGTTAAAGAGAAAAATGTACATACCTCTCCACGCCGCTCAATTTCCACTTGTGTTTCCGGGACATCAGTAATCCTCCACCCCAGGCTGCCTGAAAAGGGAAGATCAGACAAGTTTGCTTAGATTTCTAGCTTGGAGTCTTCTAGAATCATGAGAGAGTCTCTTCAATCCCAGGCAACTTAAGGGGTGACCTACCTTCCTCTGGCACTAGACTTTCAAAACTCAAGTTGTGGGGGGCTTTCTGAGGTCTTTGGCTCCACGCCACTTTATGTGGGTGTAAAGAGTCAAATTCAGGGCACATTTCCTCAGTCTGCACAAGAAAGAGCAAGATCCCTCCCCTCACCCATCACCATGTAATATCTTCCTAAAAAACAGAATGTCAAGATGGAGATTCATTTGAAAATGTCAACATACTTTGTGTGAAAATATAATCCCTGTGATAATTTTATATAAAAAAATCTTGTGAGGATAGAATTGCTTTTTCTCTTTGTTGTAAATTCCATTCTTTTATACTTTGAAAAAATATTAAATATTACATATTAATTAATATTAATACTATGTAATATTGATACTATATAATATTAATATGTAATATTTCAGTTTTTTGTAATTTTTTGGAATGTTATTATATATGTTTATATATATTATATTATAGATATAAAACATTAATGATAGCAACAGTAAATGATAACTTTGATATGTTTCGAAGAAAGCTGGGCCTCCCAGCAAGGGGTTAAGCACAGCACTGTGAAGCTATCCACAGCCTCTGCAGCAGGAGTTTAATCCCTAGCCAGCAAGAGAGCTAACCACATGGCACAGCAGAACTCTTCTGTCTCTTCTGCTGCTCCCCTCAGCAGCGTATTTCAGTCAGTCTGCCTGTTCTGTTCCCTGCTCTGTCTCTGGTGAATCCTCTCACCCCCTGTACCTCTGGCCTGTACCCCAGTTCTTGTATGCATGAATAAATAAATCTTAAAACAAACAAACACACAAACAAAAAAAGTTAAAGGCATTTGTTAAAAGGACCCCTGGCTCTAATTTAAGTAGAAAGCATCTGCTGGCTCAAAACATACAGACATTCTTATTTTTAAAGTTGTCATGGTGATCCTCTCTGTGTCAGCCAGCAAGGTTTAACAGGCTCTCCAGATGTAAGACTCAGCTCACTTATGGTACTTGAGTTTTTCAAGCTTCTCTTGGTGTCTTCATGTGTAAAATGAAAGAGCTCCTGGTAGCCTAATGAACACCTCATATTGTGACTCAGGGATGGAAAAGAAGATTGGTAATTGCTAGGCAGGAGAATTGTGGAATAATGGAGATTTACCTAGCTTAGGCTGTGGATGTGTTTGTCTCCTAAAGAAAGGGGAATTAGTTTGGTCTGAATACTTATTCTATAGCCAAAATGATGCAAACCAGTGCTACTCAGCAGCATAAGGATCTTGCGCCAGAATGTAAATCAACTTGTAGCTTCCTTTATTGGGAAAGTCTTGCAAGGGAACAAAAAGTCAGTTGAAGCAAACATTGGACTGAGTGATGATTTGGCACTAACTCCTTCTCTCATGGATTATTAACAAACAGTTTGCAAAAGGCAGCTCATCTCTGAGTCCCACCTCGAGTAATACTAAATTTGAGCAATAACAAATTAACTAATACTAATACTAAAGTCTAAGCTTGAATCCCTTCAATTACCCTTTTGGAAACGGACATATTTTTTTTCCCTTTGAAAAATGCTTTAGTTGGCATACTTTGTAATTTTCTAATGTGACTGGGCTTAGAGTCAACATATCCCAAATATAATTTATCTTCTTAGCTGACTATGCTTAGGGATTGGTCCATATTTTCTAGCAAGTTGTCATCCTGTTTTTCTCTTCAAATATACAACTCCTGCCTTGAGTTGGCTTTTTTTTTTTTTTTCACCCTCAAGGTTTTCTGTATGAATACAATTCCTTTTTTCTTCTTGAAAATGGAACACATTTTTATCAAACATTAGAAATGTAACACATGAAAAAATATTATGGTGTTAGACTTTTCCAAAGAAATAGGTGACAAGCATTTGATGTAAAGTAACATAAGAAAGGCATGAAATAGCTGAGTTGTTTTTTTGAAGTCTTGTGGGTTTTTAAATTATTTTTGTGGTGTTATTTTATTTTAGAGAGCTAGCTGACACCCCCTCCCATTTCTTATATTCCTTTGACCCTTTTTCTTCCTCCCTCTTAACTTTAGAAACCTCACTTCATTTATTAATGTCCAGTAGTTTTTATAAGTAGTTACTCTGTCAAATTGTCTACCATGTAAACATCCAGTATTTGTCTCTGTCACGCTGGCTTGCTTTACTACATATAATTCCCTCAAATGCCCCCAGTTTTGCTGTCAATGGCAGGCAGCACTTCATCTGAATCCGCATGCATGTATCACATCTTCTTACGCCAGTCTCCTATCAGTGGGCCTTTATTTTAATTTTTAAATTTTTTTGGCGTTTTCAGATAATATTTTAAAATTTACTTCATTTATTTATTTAAAATTTATTTATTTATTCTTTTTTTCTTATAATGTTTGCTTTCTTTTCTCAGATGTAGTCCCCAAAGAATTTCTACCACCAATTCACCTGTGCACCATCACCATAGTCCTTTGATGAACACAATTCTTTTTTACCCTTTTGATCATTCTTGTAGGGAAGTCAGATCTGTATGTGTGTGACTGGTCTGTGCATGGAGGCTCTATTCCTCCAAGGGCTCAGTGAATTGAGTATTAAGTACTCAGCATGGATACTGGTCTTAGAAATAAAAATAATATCCTGTTGGAAACATGAAGGCATAATCAGCCTCAGATTGCTTCCAGTCAATGTTGTATGCTGTGAGTGTGTGCTATTTGTTCTTTGTAAAAGTATAAATGGAAAGAAGATCCTAAAGGGGGAAGGGGGGAGGAGAGAGAGTAAGAGGCAGAGAAAGAGAGAGAGAGAGAGAGAGAGATTTCATCCCATTGTCCATGGGTAAAACTTGTGCAAGGACATTTAGTGGCTGTCCTTATAGCATACTTACATCCACATGCATCCAGATCTTATACTTTTTGCAAATGTCAGCGACAGCTAAGAGGGGATCAAAGGCTCCATACACGGTGGTCCCAGCTGTGGCACTTACAAGGAAAGGAACAAATCCCTATGCAAATCAGAAAGCAAAATGGGTTCAAGGATTCTTTCAAAAAGCTGATAAAACAGGAAATTCTCCCCCTACAGATACATCTGTGTTTCTTGAATTGTCAGAAGGGTTAGTGACACTTTGGAGCCTGGTAGGAACAACGTCCACTCTCTGGCATATGAGATCTGAGTCGGTATGTCAGATCTGCCCCTTTATCTTAATGAGAACAGACATTCTGGTTCTCCCAGGAGCTTACACTGGACCCAAACAGGATTGATCTTCTGGTGCCCTCAATCAGTCCTATTTTCCAGGTAGACTGTATGTCCTTTCTGCCCTTTGTTTACTGTCTAGTCTCCCCTTTTGATAACGGGACCTCCAAGCTTACTAAATCCCCTAGACTGGACCGCCACCAGAATAACAGAAGAAACTCTGACCAATCCATTATTCCTATTCAGAAAATCTCAGATAATCTATTTGGATCTTTAGAGAAGAGGCTTCACATGGATCAAAACATTAAATCATGGCTTTTATCCATCTGTCTGACCTTGGCTAAATGAAAATTGATGGAAATAATAGGCAGCTGCTGAAAGGAAGCAGATAAACACACTCCAAGACCATCCTGTTAGTTTCCGGGACATGATGTTACAGTATTAGCCTGTAGGTGGCAGCAAAGGTTTAGTCGTGTGGTTTTACCTTCCTTGGAAGTATTGATACTTCTAATACAAGAACAAGTGTGCGATGGTGCATGGAAAGGAGCCTTTTGGTGGTGATCTTAGTGTAGTATGTACAGATGTTGAATTATAATGCTGTACACCTGAAAACTATATAATATTTTAAATAAACGTTCCATCAATTAAAAAAAACCTAAACAAAAAGAACCAGGAAACCCCCCTGCTGCCACTTTGTAGGAAAAAAGGCAGATAGAGATAAACTATTTAAGTTCATCGCAATAAATTACATGTGTTATGTCATTAAACTAGACATTGTTGATTATAACTGCTAAAAGTTGTAATGAGAGAGTTCCCAAAACAAGTTCTCTGATTTGCAAATCATCCCAGGATACAAATAGGCAAGTTTTGTGGGAATCTTCAGCAGGCCTTCAGAACCTGGTAATTCTAAAAAGAGTTCTAAATATTTGGGGAATCAATTGGATCAGTTATGTGCCTAGGCAGGAAAAACTGACACTTTTCAAATAACTGTACAGTAGTAACTCACATGCTCTGTTAGTTTCTATTTTCCACTTGTGAAAATGATTTTCCATATATGTGTCTGATTCACACCAACCTTCAGCACATAGGAAGACAGTCGCTTTGGGAACTTATAGTATCACTGTGGATATATTTATGCAGTAACTGTCTACATTTGGGAAAATAAATAATAAGTGGCTGCAAAATTCTATATTCTCACTAGAGCTGGGAGGTTGAGGCTTGGATCCTCTCCTTAAAATAAAACCAAAGTCTGTCTACACTGGTTGAGATAGAAATGTATAATCTTAACCTGCGATGGGCTGGATAGAGTTTCCTACAAAAACTTACTTTTTGTTTGACTTCAAGGATCCTTCTTTCAAGATCAGATGGGATCATTTTTCCCCTAAAAGGAAAAATAAATACATTGTAGATTTTCTTATGATTTACTTCGTTATTTTTATAAGTGACCACACTATTAAGGTAAATTGTTGATAATAATGATTAGTTCAAACAACTTCCTTGGCATTTCCAGAAAGAAATGCCATCCCTGGAAGAAGCATAAGTGCAATTTCTGATTCTTTCAGGAAACTCCCGACCACACTCTGTAGAAAAGGCACAGGCCCCCCACTACATACAATTATCTTTTTTGGTCATCCTCTTCATTTGGTTAAAACAAGTTTGCTTTGCCAGAAAGAAAAAGAAAAACAGCGGATGGTTTCACTTATAGGAGGAATGTAGGGGATCCAAATTAGGGATCAGGAAAAAAAGCATTATAATAAAATCAAAATCCACAGGTAACTGTAAACCAGAGACATTTTTTGGGGGTTGGGGAGGGAAGGGAGTTGGATCAAAACAGGTGTGGGGAGAGCACAAGGGACAATGGTGACGGTACACGGGTGAACTGGTGGTGGGAATTCCACTAGGACTATAACCGACATAATAAAGCATATACTGTATAAAAATAAAGAATGATGTAAAAAAATATAAAATAATAAAAACAAAATAAATAAAACAACTCTGCTTTGGAGTAAAACTTAATAACGAATAACATATAGAAAAACATTTGTATTGCAAATCTTCTCATAAATGGACCTATAATTTCACATCTAGACAAATGCCAGGAAGAAAAAAAAAAAACAGTCCAAAAACATTTGAGTGGAAATATTAAGTAAAAGAGCTACCTAATTACATTTCAAGTGCTAAAAGAACAAAGCAGATGGCTTTGTTCAAGGGCTCAAATTTCAAACAGTTAGACAAGCACTGAAGAGAGACTCATTCTTTCATCTTCAAAATGTTTCTTTCCTAAAGTAAAAACCCAGGCAGTGCTTTGCTTGCACTAGAAGCCCACAATTATACCCATCAGAGGACACTCTTGATTTCTACAAGCAGCTAGGTAAGGTGAGATGTGTGATCTTACTTAATTTCCTTGTGCCTATAATGCTTAGAAACTGGTGATGGAGCTACTTTATGGAGTTTGAGGTATTAAATTTATTAATACATGCAAAACTGTTTTAAAAGTACTTGGCATATGGGAGGCATCCAATAATTGTTAGCTTCTATAGTTGAGATTATTGTACATGGTAACATTCCTCTCCTACCTCTTTGGGATAAAAAAATGGGCCAAAGACAGAGTATAGTCATGCATCTGTCAACAAGTGATTGCCTATATGATGGCGGTCCCAACAGGCTGTGCTTTACACCTTGGGAGGTAGTAGGCTCTACCCTCCAGGCTTGTGGAATTATACCCTGTGACAGCTACACATTGAGTAAATCACCTAACAATTCATTTCTCGGAACCTATCCATACCTGTAGTTGCAAAATCTCTGTCTTGAGGTCACTAACTTGGCTAATTTTCACATCAAGGTCATTGATCCAGGTATTTATAAAACATTTTGAAAAAAAATTATGGGGAGGAGATTGCCACTAGAGATATACACTGCATGCTACTGGCATTTGGTGAGTAGGGAGCAGGTTCTGGCATCTGCTGTTGCTGGCTCAATCATTCATCTGTGGCTGTCCCTATGATTTTGCATATAGAACAAGTACTGGGTTACTTCATTACATGTTTTTGTATTGTCTTGCCTAAGTTCTTGCTGAACTATGTAATTTTATTGTAAATTAATATAGTGAGTAGTTAAGTAGCATTTTCTGCAATTTTCATTTCAGGCTAATAAAGGGGGTGTTGTAAAACAGTAGGAATATAAAGTAGACATTAGGCCTCTGAACACTGAGAACACTGATTGATGTGAACCTGTTTTCCAAAGAAAGGCAGTTAAAATGCAATTACCTGAGCAACAGTAATGAACAGGTTACCAGTGATTAGAGAGTCAGGTTAGAAGGCAACAGGAGCATTAAATGCACATTTAGTATGGTTCCACCAGGGCAGCCCACCTTGGGGGAACCTCTGTGAGGTGGGGGCTCTAGAGGGAGGACAGAGGGGCAAAGAGGCAGGGTGTCAGAGTGGGCAGGGGCAATTAGCTCTGTCAGGTGTCTGCCCCCCTTCATTTCTCCCTTTACGTCACAGCTTAGCCCCAGGGCATCCGTCAGCACTGTTCAGCCTCCCAGAGATCAGATACAAGCAAAGTGTTCAACTTTCCGAGAGATTTAGGAATTGCATTTATCTTTTACATACACTTTTGAACACATTAACATTGCCATAGTATTTTTGTAGGTAAACCAGGAGATTGAGAGAAAGAAGCCTTAGAAATTGTTTGGAAATTCCAGCTCTTACAGGTCTACTACAGCTGAACTCTGCCTGGAAGGGTTTGGGTGGCCTGGCTGGAGCTGCCCAGAGCCGGGCATGTGAGACGTGGCTGATGAATCTTTATTTGTTGGAGCCTTTTGACTAGAAGGAAAAATTTTAACCCAAAGAAATATTAATATGCTCACTTTACCTTCACATCTGACCAGACAGCTAGAATGGGGGCCTCTGGGGACATATTTCATCTTTTATTGATGTTAGAAATGGCTGAATTACTTTAGAAAAGTTGTTCTTAAAATTTACTCTAAGTGTCTTTAAAATGCAGATTTCTTGCCTCTGCTCTTAGAGATTTTGATTCAGTCTGTCAGTGATAGTGATACCCAGAAATGAATTCATTCAAATATTTGACACACTCAAATATTTAAATGTGTCAAACACTGTTAGGGGTGCTGGGGTATCAGTTAAACTGAACAGTTTTGACTCTCCAGGACTTACATGTTAGCAAAGAAAACAAACTATAACATAGTAAATAGACAAACATATGACAGAATCTGCATTTCTAACATGCCCCCAAAGTGATTCTTGAGCAGGTAGCCTTAGGTCCACTTACTGGGCAACATTACTTGAGAAGTGGGAATTTTCCCTGATGGGCAATTAAGTAACTGTGTAATGTTCTAGCCAAGTACTTTTCATATGACCCATGGTTTGGGGCCCTCATGGCTGAGGGAAGCACCTTGTGAGCAGAAGGTGCTCCAGATGCGGCATTGAGTTTCCTCTGCCAGCCCATGTGCCGGGAAGTGACAGAACATCGGGTGACAACCAGCTGGCAGCTCTGAGGATTACAAGTTGTCTGGCCAGGCCAGTCATTCCACTCAAGCATCTCCTGGTGCAGCTGTTGTATCCGCTATGCCTGGTCTAAAAGTATTGCTATAGCAAAAATGTGTATTTTTAATGTTTACAATCCAGGCTTTAGGTTCACAATGAAGTAAGATGGATGCTTTGTAATGCTGTTTTTTGGTAGTTGTTAGGTTTAGAACAGGATGATGCAAGCAAGGACTTCTGCTTGGGATGTGGCTTTTTTGTACTGAGATTTCAGTCAGCAATAGCCTCGAAAAGTTCATATGATGCTGTCAGGTCAGATAAATTGATAAAGTACCCAGGGGGAAAAATCATGTAATGCCACTTTGAGCAGGAAACATCTTTTTGAGGGAAGAAGAAAAAGACACAGGGCTTCCCCTGGTGGCACAGTGGTTGAGCGTTGGGCTGCGAAGCTGCCCGCAGCCTCTGCAGCACCGGTTCGATCCCCGGCCACCGGGTGAGGGTCCCACATGGCGCGCAGACCTCTCCTGTTGCACCTGCTGCTCCCCTCAGCAGTGTACTTCGTCACTCTGCCTGTTCTGCTCTCTGCTCTGGCTCTGGTGAATTCTCTCACCCTCCCATGCTAACTGTACCCAGTGCTTGTATGAATAAATAAATCTTTAAAAAAATAAATAATTAAAAAAAAAAAGACACATTACACCATGAATGGGGCTTGACCCAGATTCATGGTTACCTTCCTATGGCTCTGAAGGAGACAACTAACTTACCAAAGGCAGCATGTGCAGGAGAGTGGGTGCCTCTCGGTGGGCATCTAAACAGTCACATATTGGGTGCTTAAGTTACCCATGACCCTGCTCCTGGGTGGAGCTGAAACTGGGATAATTCTCCCGGACTGTTTAAGTGAGCAGAGCTTGGCTCTGTTCACGGAGATGTGTCCAGAGAAAAGATGCATGAATCTTTCTGTTAGAAATTGACAAATGTCGGGACCACTATTGACAGCAAAACATCAGCAGCAAAACGAGTTACCTGTTTTAGAAGAGGTCTGTGCCTTCCCTCTTGTCCTCTGCTCCTCACACCAGCCTGACAGGTGAGTTATTATTGGTCTCACTTTGCAGAAAGGAAATTAAGTTTCAAGAGGCAGCTGAATATGGCTAAGAGCTTCAAATGTGGAAACTGAATAGCTGGGTTTCTGCCCCAGATCTTCCTTCTACTCATTTATAGAATGATGACAATAGCACCTGCCTCACAAATTATAGGAAGATGAAATGAGGCGATAGGTATAAAACATTATAAAGCACTAAGTAGAAACCTGCCTTGCATACAGTAAACAATGCACATTAAACAATCTCATCATTATTATTATAAGTAGCAATACAGTTTACCTTTGAACAATGAGGGAGTTAGGGGCACCAGGCCTCCTTCCCCCAGTTAAAAATCCAGGGATGACTTATTCTACAGCATAGTATCCACGGGTTCCTCATCAGTAGATTAAACCAACCATCACCCATGGATGACTGAATTGGTGAATGTCCAACCCAAGGATAGAAAAAGATCTTCATATAAGTGGGTCTACACAGTCCCAACCCTTGAGGTTCAAGGAGCAGTTGTACTGGCATTATGTGACTTGCAGTATGTCAGAGTCAGGAGGGTCAATATTTCAAACCTAGCACTGCCTGACATCAGAACCCAGGATTTTAGCACTGCACAGCAATGGCTTCCAAAAATACTCATGATACTTAAATGAAATGCCTCCTACCTTGACTTAGCAAGACACTTTTCAAGCTAAATTATAGAGTCATAATGATGTATCTAGTGCTTCTACTATGGTTTTCTGGAAACATACAACCTCCTACTAAGATATATTGCTCTATCATCTTTCAATAGTTGGGTAGTTTTGATAGTTCTTGGTCCTACAGCATACAGAGAAACAAGGTATACTGACAATCCCCCCCCCCTTCCTCCCTGAGCTACCATCCCCATTGCTTGAACATGGTTTTAGAGAGAAGAAAAGGATTACGATAAGTAGTTCAATTTACCATGCAAGAAATCATGCTTGGCTATTCTAAATAACTTTTGAGTCAAGGAGGAAATCTAAACTGTAATTAAAGAACATTAAAAATTAATGACATGGGAATACTACATATAAAACTATGAAAAGCATCTTAAATCATTCTCATAGGAGAGCAGATAGCTTGAAATGCTCTTGAAATTAAACAGCAGAATAAAAATAACCAAATTAAATATTTAACCTAAGAAGCTAAGGAAACAACAATGTAGGCAGAAAGGAACGAGTGAACTTTTCAATGAATTAAAAACTTTATAAAGTTGATAATTAATAAATCCAAAAGTTGGCAAATGGAAAAGATCAGCAAATATATAGATATCTGATTAGTCCAACAAAAAACTGAGAAAACATTAACATTTGAAATGAGAAAGGAGGTTATGGTTAAAGATAAAATACTACCTTTTAGATGACATGGATGGAACTTGAGGTGGTTGTGCTAAGTAAAGGAAGAATTTGTAAAGCTGATTATGAGAAACAAGTACGTAGATATGCCCTTTGTTAGTCTCAAGTGTTTTTCTGAACTGCACACCTGACTTTAACGAGGATGTGATCATAAAATCAATATGGCTGCCAAGAGTGTTTGAACTGATTCTGACTGGAGTGGTGGGTAGATATGACTTCTCCTGGGTTCTTGACCTCACCATTTCAATTTCATTGAATTCATTAGGCCAGACTCTCCATCTTTAACTCAAGTCATACAGATGATGTGAGTTATGAATATAGATGCAGGTAATGACTTATACTGCTTCATCTCCCTAGCATACTCACATATACTACTGCTAGAATAAACTGGTGAAACCCTTTAACAGGCAACTTAGCCTGATATGTTACTTTCCCTAAGAATGTTTCAATAGTTTAGTTAGCAATTATACTAAGATATAACCAGAAATGGACAAGCCCTGGACACATGAGGACATTCACTGAAGGATGGAAAGATTATTTATAACAGCAACACCCACAACAGGGACTAGCAGGGAACAGTAGGGAACTAACATTTTGTTCTTGCTTTGTTCTAGCTATCATTTTTAGCATTTTACATATTTCATTTGTCAGCACATTTCAACTTACTGACAATCCTATGAAGCAGAGGCCATGAGTTGGTCTCTTTTTTCAAAGAAACTGAGGGATGGAGAGATAGTTGTTCAAGTTAGTGCTGGAGCTGAGATCTGAATTCAAATAGGCCAGCTCTGCAAAGTACTGTCACACTTTCTGACTTAGTCAGACCTCAGGTATTATGTAGTTAAGTGTGTTATTTGTATTCATGTGGAAAAATATTTATGTTCCATGTCTAGTTAGAAAAGGAAACATGGTCACAAATACGTACAGGAAAAAAAGATTAAAAAAGAACAAACCTCTATGCTTAGAAAAAGAGATTCATAGGTTTAAACACTTAGATGTTATTAGTGACGATCTTTGGATGAACTGTGAGTTTCTCCGTAATTTTCTATTATTTTAAAAGTAAGCTTCTATTGCTTTGTAGATGGTAAAAATGGTAACTGATTCCTTTTTCAAACTCTGTGATTTCTGCTCCCACCTATTTTTCCCTCTACTTTTCCCTCTCCCCTGCTTTGCCACACACTTTACGCAATTTTTTTTCTCCTGGACCTTGTTTCTCCTACCCTTTATTTCTTATCCTTTTCCCTCCTTTTTTCAGGAAGCACTAAAGTGCTTCCTCCCAGTGCAGAGGAGCAGATAGTGAGGTCTTTTCTGAAACAACAGTTCTTAGCATTATGTTTTTGTTTTACTTATGACTTCTAAAATTAGTGGAATAAAACTCTTTGAGCTTAAAGTCTGAGGGCCCACTGCTGTTCTAGCATTCTTAGCTTTTGGCTCCTTCTCTGCTGTTGGTGAGTGAAGGGACTTCTGAGTCTCCTTCCTACATGTCTGCTGGGGTCACTTTCCTTGCAACTCTTATGCTTTTCCTTCTTGCTCTTCCTTACTCCAGGCCTGCACTTCTCTTTGGAATCCTTAGATCAGCCTAGTGTCCCCACGACTAGGTGGCTGTCTGACTCAGTGGACTCATCCTGAGGCCACGTCAATTATCTTCAACTGGTTTTCCCAGGAGTAGAAGCAGCAAGATTGATGTTCCACGGACTGGAGCCTTCTGGGATTCAACTCAAGAACACCTACAAACTAAGCTAATAAGGAAGGCTTGTCTAGGTTGGAAAACCGTGCTCTATCTAGATGATTCTTCCCTAAATTCTAGACTCCTTATGTATAAGTGCTAAGAAAACTTTTGAAGTCATTTAAGCCTTTATTCCGTTAGCATTTTTTTTTCTACCAAATTTTGCCTCAAATTCACTACCTGAGAGCAAGGAACACTGGTAGCCTTAAAAATATAAAGCAGTCCCTTTTTTTTTTTTTTTTTAAAGATTTATTTATTTATTTATTTATACAAGCACTGGGTACAGTCAGAAGTGCGGGAGGGTGAGAGAATTCACCAGAGCCAGAGCGGGGAGCAGAACAGGCAGAAGAACCGAAGTACACTGCTGAGGGGAGCAGTGGGCAGCAGGAGAGGTCTGTGCACCATGTGGGACCCTCGCCCAGGGGCCAGGGATCGAACCTGCACTGCAGAAGATTCGCAGCCCAGCTCTCAACCAGTGCGCCACCAGGGAGGCCCTAAAGCAGTTCCTTTTTGAAAATGTTTGCCTCACTCTGGTTGTTTATCATTTCATGCTGTTCTCACAGCTAGAGCCTCTCACCTGGCCTCACTGATGGAAGTCCCTCTCTCTTACTGCCAAGGGTGGTTTCATTGATGTCCTTCTTGGATAAAGATGCTTTCAAGTTATCCTGTTTCTAGGCCCATCAGATGCTAATGCTAAGTTTATCTTTTCTTTTTCCCAAAGGAAAAACAAAACATCAACCCCACCCCTGCCCCCTGAAAGTAAAAGTAATGTGTTCACAGCAAGCAATCACACAAAACCAACCTGCATATAAAGGTGTTGATAAGAAGTGGCAAGCTCTTGTATTTTTGCCACTCGGAGAGAGATGTGACAATTAATCACTTTGATTTTTTGAGTATTCAAAACCCCAACTTTATCTGCCATAGTGGACCTTTCTGCTTCCCACTCACTCCCCTACATGTATCTGACCAGCCACTTCTGGTCAGTTCTAGTTCCTCCAGTCCTATAAGTTCATTCCCATTTCTATGACTTCAGTTCAATGTTTTGCAGGTGCCCCTACCCTCCACCCACCCAACTCATCTCCAATTTAAAAAACCCAGCTCAAGTCCCCTCCTACTGCATGGAGCCTCTCAAGCCTTACTGATGTCTCAAACCTGTGCCACACAATTCAACCATATAACTGCCTCCTCCTGGTGCTACACCTCCTCACCCATGTCACGCATTGTGGGGGGGCTGAGATCGTGCCTTTTGGTTTTCTAGAGTTTAGTGACATGATGGGCAATCATAAATATCTGTCTCATTATACATGTGAATAAATAAATGGTTACTAGAGGGGCTTTCCTTTAATTTAGGGAAAGTTCTTAATCTCTTAAAGACTGCATTTATTTTTTCAAGAGATTGCAGGACTATAGGTAGTGATCATTTACATGAATATCCTGTTTTTCACTCTCCCCTGCAATGATTCCCAGGATACTTAGGAGGTTTGTGCGCTAGTTAAGACGCGATTTCCCCTCCAAGCTTCCATCATAAAGCTTATGAGTTTCGGGGGTATCATTCACTTTCTGCTCACTAAACTGTCCCTTTCTGCATTCACTCCCTCAAGTTCACACAATCCATGGTGCCTCAACTGATAGCACCTCTATAAACCAGTGCTCAAATTACTCTTTGTAGCTTAAAGTACCCAGGTGATGAATGTTTTTCTGTACCTTCTTGGTGCAGAATATTTTGATTGATTCAACAAAGGTTCTGATCCAATCAAGGGTTGTTATAGTCTTCATGGCATTGAGCAACAACATCCCAGGACTCCAAGCATACAGCAAACAGCCATGGCTGGGGTAGAATAGAAGCAAGCTTGCTCCACCGTCGTTGGCTGTTTGGGGACTGATGTACATGAGTGCAATCTACAAATTTTTAACCCAAAGGGTTGCAGATTCATGCTCACCTCTCATCACACTTAATCAGGATCACGCTGTCTGTTCCAATCCCCAAGGCTGCAGCGCCCTTCTTGAGTGAAAAATGACTCTGAAAAAAAAGCATATTTGTATACAAAGTCAAGAACCATTCCCTCACTGTTTTTTTTCTTTTCCCTTTCTACAGTCACCCCTCTTAATCTGAGGTTTCATTTCAATAGTTTCAGTTACCTGCAGTCAACATGATCCAAAAACTTGAAGTAGACTTAAAATTTTAAGATATTTTGAGAGACCACATTCATATAACCTTCCTTGTGGTATATTATTTGTTGTAATTGTTCTACTTTATTATCAGTTGTTGTTTTTAACCTCTCATTGTGCCTAATTTATTAATTAAGCTTTATCAGAGATACGTATGCCTAGGCAAACAATATAGTATATACAAGTTTTGGAACTCCCTGCCTCTTCAGGCAGCCCCTGAGACTTCTGGAAAGTATCCCTTGCAGAGAAAGGGACCACTGTATTTCTTATCTGTCCCTGCAAAGCCTGAAGTCCACACTGCTGTATAATTGTCACCATCACCCACCCACAGAGATCTTTTCATCTTGTAAAACCGAAACTCTAGACCCATTAAATGACAACTTCCCATTTTCCCTCCAACAGCCTCTGGTAACCACATTCTATGTTTATCTCTGAATCTGAACAGACTCATGTAGAAACAGACGTTAACTGACCTTTTGTGCTGACTTATTTCACTTAGCAAGCTGTTGTCACAACTCTATTGTGGCATGTGTTAGAATTTTCTTCCTTGTTAGTACTGAATCATATTCATTGTGTACATAGATCACATATTGTTTTTCTGTTTAGCATCATTGGACATGGACTCTTCAGCCTTTTGACCAGTGTGGATAATGATGCTCTGAACAAGGGTGTACACTCCTCTCTTCAAGGAAAGAACTGAATACTTGAAAGATATATTGAGCCTGGCTTTTCATTCTTTTGGGTAAATACCCCAAAGTAGAATTGCTGGATCATATGATTCTTCTACTTTTGAGGGATTACCATGCTGTTTTCTACAGCAGCAACACCATTTTACTTTCCCACCAATGGTGCTCAAAGGTTCTAATTTTCCCACATCCTTGCCAACACTTGTAATGTTCGTTTTTTGACAATAGTCATTCTAATGGGGATAATACCTCTTTATGGTTTTGCTTTGTGTTTCCCTAATGACTAGTGACATCAAGCATCTTTTTATGGGTTTATTGACCCTTTGCACATCTTCTTTGGATAAATATCTCTACAAGTTCTTGGTCCATTTTTTTTTTTTTAACTCACTTGGGCTTTTGAGTGAGGATAACAAGACCTTGGAAATTGTAGATGGACCTGTTCCCTAGCACTCAGTAATCCAAGCCAATCTTACAGACAGGCATAAGAATACAGCAACTCCTTCAGCAGCGGGGCATCTTGTGGCTTCTAGATTTATATTTTTCTACTAAGAGGAGGCCCACATTTCCTCTCCAGTTCAGTGAAATTGTGTACACTCAAGTAAGAGAAGTTTGCCTTAAATCCAGCAATCTTCATCCCAAAATTGTTAGAAGGACGATTCGTTGTGCCCAGCCAGGGGCAGGCTTGGGAAGGAGGCATTGGTCCCTGGCTCGGACGAAGAGCATGTGATGAAAGGTCACACTGACAAGCCACTGCCAATTCTTTGTTGCTGCTTTTGGTTATTGATTCAGGCAGGATTCAGAATCTCAATGGCTGTAATCACTGTACAATTTGGAAAGCTGAGAAAAGCTAACCTAAACCCAGCTGTACTGCATCTGCCCAGCAGCCTCTTACTATTAACTACAGATCATTAAGCTGTCCAAAAGGAGTTCTGCTACCTCAATTTACATCTCCAAAGGGTTGCTGACTGGAATTTTAAGTCATGGTTCCATAGGCCATTCCAGCGAGAGTACTAGAGTGTACTCTCTTCAAAAGCCCACTTTTGATTCATTTGAATTCTTAAGTATGCAGCAGAGGAACTGATAACACATATTTTTAGGAGGTGTGTCTAATAAGCAAGAAGACATAATGGCAACAGATAACATAAACCGAAAATCAAGTTACTGAATAGAGACATTTAGAAAACCCAGTGTGGCTAAGTAGTAACGAGAAAGAGCCATTTGTCTCCTTTTACAACCTCAGAAAGAAAATAATGGACAGTTTTTACCAAGAAACCTGGGAATTTGGGGAAAAGCTTAACTGGGTCTGTAAAGATGCATGGCTCCCCCGCCAAAAAAAAAAAGTCCTTCTTGTGTAGTTAGATCCCTGGGTGACCCCAAAGAGAAGGAGTCAGGGGACATAGTGCTAAGTGTCTCAGTGCCGTGAGGACACAGAACAGAGGAGGCAGCTGCCTCACTGAGCAAGCACAATCTACTCAAATTAAGCGCCTCAGAGAATGAGCTTAAGCACTAAAATGCCAAATGGCAAATTGGGGATAAGTAAGAGATCTGGTGCACCTGGTCAACAAGAGGAAGTAGTTTTGTTTGGGCTTTAATGAGAAAGAATAGAGATTCTCAAATGAGGAGTAATTATCTAGGATAATTGATCACTGCACCTAATGCCGCACACTTAAAGAAAAAGATGTTCCCAAATAGAAAGTTTCAAGATGTGGGAACAGAGGTGACATGAGGCATGAAAAAGAAAATTAGGTACTGAACGGAGTCTGTTTATATTTTCAGGAAAGGGAGCAGAGAGATAACTTATTCACATGCAGCAAGGGACATATGGAGAGGAGGGAACTTGGGAGGAAAAAAAAAATAGATACTGCCTGGTGAGGAAGAAACAGTGAAGACAGTTTGAATGGCGTGCCTCTCTGAGCTCGGCAGACAACAGGTGGAGGATCTTTTTGAATCCTTGGCACCATATTTTATTGTTGATGAATCAGAGCTGAGCAGCATCCAAACAGCAACCTCCTGGATGCTGATGAGCTGCAGATCAGGTGCCCAGAGAAAGCTCAGAGGGAGCTGGACCTGTGCAGAGCATACGTGGGACAGGTGGATGGTGGTCTTCAGACCAAGGTGGCTTCTGGAGGCAACACCATGAACAAACACTGGAAGCTCTAAGGATTCAGATGTGTCTCCCCGTCATCAAGTCTTGTCATTATCAGTTGTTCATCAATTGAATGGCGGGGGAATGAGCTATTGAACATCTCCCCCACCCTGATTTTGGAAAAATGATTGTAGACCCTAATAAAAACCAGTGCTTATTTAGGACTGAATCATATTTTGAGTCAAGGGTAAGAGATGTTGAAGCCCATGTTTTTTATTTTGTATTAAATGAAAAATTTTAGATCGTTATAAGTTAATATCTCTACTTTTAATATAGTAATCCAGATATAGGCTACATGATTCAACTGACGTTTCAATTATGCATAAATAAGGGATTTTATTGCTATAAATAATGAGAACCACCTCACCTCAGATGTGCACTGAGGTCATGAGGGGTGTTAGGAGAATATTGGGGCCTGGTCCCAGGAAAGATGTACAAGAAATGGGCCCCAGGAGCAATTGTGTGTGGAAAGGGTTAGTTCTGGTGATTTGCCTAAAAGATCCCAGTTTCAGTGAGGAATATGAAGGACATTTTTCCTTGATGTGCTTAGCTTTCAATAAAGCTATTTCTGGAGGAGCTGTGTCAGAGGAGGAAATATGGGAATTTGGAATTAAGCTCATGGTTTGGATTGTCAAAAGATTCAGAGAAAGAGATGTGAATTATTCAGCTAGGCTCTTAACTTGCCTCTACACTTACTTTCAAAAAAAGACATAAAACTCATCAGATTAATTTTTGTCAAACTTTTCTATCACTGAAGATTTGGTAAATATGAGAGATTCCAGCAAAGGATGAGTATTGAACCAGGTTATCTTCAAGATCCCTTCCCATTCTAGATTTTTGATACTATATTTTAGAGGAAATGATCTTCGAACTCCTTACTCAGAGTTTAATTGCTTTCCCTTATTTCAACTCAGTGATTTATTTATAATTTTCTTCATAGTAATATTATTTGTTTTATTTAGTCTTATTCAAATTTTCAAAAAACAGTTTCATTTGATCAGAGAATTTTAGTAGCTTGTTCCTTATGAGCTTATCAGCTAGGGAAAGTTCTAGTTTGTGCTGGTGGCTACTAAAGAGATTGGTAGCTCTGTGTGTGTGTGTGTGTGAGAGAGAGAGAGAGAGAGAGAGAGAGAGAGAGAGAGAGAGAGAGAGAGGTCATTTAGAAAACAAAAATTGTCCCTTCCTGTCAGAAATGTGTGACATTTCTGCTTGGATGCTGGAAGATGGTAAATTTCTCAATACCATTTTCATCTCTATACCTCTAAACATGTCAAGTTATACACTAAGTACTTAGAGGGAAGGACAGTGACTTGACCTGGTTTAATAGATCAGAAAATAATATTAGCACTAGAATAACTAACACAGGAAAGCAGGATTTGAGAAAAGATGCCATGTGTGGACTCAGAGCAGCCAGCTAGCTGAGGAGGCACAGTGTCTGAGCCCACAGTTGACAGAGCAGCTGATGCTGGGGCCGATGAGAAACTGAGGCACTGGATCTGCCTGCCACTCAGCCACAAAGTTGCTGGTAGAGCCTCTGGAGCTCAGTTTCTTCATTGATAAATCAAGTTTGGGTTTTTCAAGTTACCTAATATTAATGTGGAGCTCCCTATGTCAAGGTTTTATAAAGCTATCATGTGAATCTCCAAAAGTCTAGGACCTGGGAAGACTCTCAAAGGGCCTAAAAAGAGACAGTAACTCCCCCACCTTCTACTCAGCCATTTGTCTCCTCTTCCCACTGGGACCACATAGGAGTGGCAGATGTCACCCTTCCTCCCTACAGGCCACGGGATTCGGGAAGGAAAGCTACATGCAGAGATGTCAATTGTAACGTGACTTGGTAATTTTCTCTTTTCAGTCTGTGAAGATCTGTTTCTGGGGCTGGTAGAGACAAAGTAATTGCAAAATTTAAAAAAGGCTAAGGGATTATATGGCCTGGTCCAAAGCTGGAAGCAACAACACTAAATGATATGTGGGATGGAGTGGCCCCAAGATCTAGAGCCCCCAAATAAATAGACACAGTATTGCCTTCTTACCTGGAACTTCAAAGGACACACTTTTGGTGATAAAGAGGAAGTTGAAAGAAAATAACTGTTATAATGTGAATCTTATTTATCAAGTTTGCAGCCAATGTTCAAGGAATGAATTATGAAGTCCAGCTCCAGCGTAGGGACTGAGAAGGTGGGGTGCCTTGGAAGAGTGCTAGCTGCTCAGGCCTCAGAGTTTGTACTAATGCAGTCACCAGGCCTCAGGGGCTCGAGACATTTTGATGGTACCACCAGAAGTGAAATTGATATAATCTGTACATTTAACAAGCACTTTTTGAGAAGGCATGGCTCACTTTCAAGGACTCTGAGAGGTCTGAATAGAGTATTCTGAGAGACACAGCACTTCCGGTGCTCTGTAGTACTCTCATTCTCCCTGACCCACCAAGTTGTCATGAGTATCAAATGAGCTCGTGTATATTGGAATAATTTTGGAGATGGTCAAATAATAGTCACATATAAGGTATTATATATTAAAAAATAATTCATCTGTTATAAATTACTTTGTAGGTAGAACCAATTGGTACTTTACAAAAAGTTCATTATTCGAATGTTTCATTTTCAAAATGATGTGTGTAAATTGAGGTACAAGAGAGAAAATCAAATGATTCTTGTATAGATGAATCACTTTTCTTTCCCTTAAAATGAAGTAGACCCCAAATTTGCAATTTCATGAGAAGAAGGTATACTCACAGAACTCACAGAACTCAAGAGCCAAAACAAACCACCTGATAAAAAAATGGGCAGAAGATCTGAATAGACAATATTCCAAAGAAATGCATAAGGGCCAACAGGTTCATGAAAAGGTGCCCGACCTCACAATCATCAAGGAAATGAAAATCAAGATCACAGTGAGATACCACCTCACACCTGTTAGAATGGTTATTATCAAAAAGATAGTAGAAGATGTAGAAAAGAGAGAACCATGCACATGGTGGGAATGCACACTGCTGCAGCCACCATGGAAAAGCAGTGTGGAAATTTCTCAAAAAGTTAAAAATAGAAATACCATATGATCCAGCAATTCCAATTTCGAGTATGTATCCAAAGGAAATTAAATCATTATCTTAAAGTGATATCTGCAGCATTATTCACAATAGCTAATATATAAAAATAACCCAAGGGTCTGTGACTGGGAGCCTGGATAATGAAAATATGGTGTGTGTATATATATATATATATATATATATATATATATATATATATATACAACAAATATTCAGCCATAAAAAAGAAGGAAATCTTGGTTTGGGAGACAACATGAATGGACTTTGAAGGCATCATGCTAGATGAAATAGGTTGAGAGTAGGTCTTAAAAGTTCTCATCACAAGAAAAAAAATTGTACTATATGTGATGATGAGATGTTAAATAGACTTAACACAGTGATTATTTCACAACACATACTGAGTCATTATGTTATGCACTGAGTCATTATGTTATACACCTGAAGATAATACAATGGTGTAGGTCACTTACATCTTCACTACAGGGAAGAAGGAAACAGCAAAATTATTCTCAGACCATATGACTTGGGCTTTCTCCACAAGGTTAAAGCAATTTAGATTAAGTGTGAGCCCCAGAAGCTCATGCAGAAACCAGAGACCACAAGGTAGCAGATTATCTGGACTTTAAGGCTGAGACTATAATGGATAATGAAAATATGGTGTATATATATGTACAACAAATATTTAGCCATAAAAAAGAAGGAAATCTTGGTTTGGGGGACAACATGAATGGACTTTGAAGGCATCATGCTAAATGAAATAGGCATTGTGCTAAATGAAATAACACAACAATTCAGGGGTCCAGCTACACTTTAGGAAAATAGTAAATGCGGAAAAAAATCACTCATGTTTTTATACCATTGGAGAAATTGAGAAATGAAAGTTTTCTCCTGGATAGTAGACTTGGTTGTCTGAACAACGCCCTCCCTCCCAAAGACATCCACATCCTGACTCTGCAAACCTGAGAATATGTCACCTTACATGGCAAAAGAGACTTTGCAGATGTGATCAGATTCAGGACCTTGAAATTTCAAAGACAAAAGACTTCACCCCCTATGTCCTTCCACCAATCTGTCCATGTTGTCCCTCCCAAGAAGTATCTTCTGGAAAGAGAACCTCAGGAGACAAAGTATTTCCAAATATCATTCCTTTCACCTTGCCTTTATGGAATGTGACCTTAAGCCTGGAAAGAACTGAAACACGTACATGCTCAGAGGTGAAGGCAATGAGCCTGGGGACGGCAGCCATTCCTTTTTCCTTCACTTCTGGGAACATCTTAAAGCGGGCGATCAGCATGGCGTACATGTTCGATATGGCACCACCTAGAGGGCACAGCGACAGTTACCTATTCTGGTTATTCAGCAACGTGGGTTCACACATAAGCACATTCCTTATCTCCACGGACCTACAGTACTCCTTGGACACTGGGAAAGACCTTAGCAACCTATTAAACTGAATCCTCAAACTCAGGCACTAGCTAAGAGGGTCCAGAGAAGAATTATAGGGCCTAAATATCAGACAGAAACTAGCCCTACCTACCCCATCTCATTGGGAGAATTACACTGGATTCTGCTGTTACTGGGAGGCCTTGGAAAAGACTTTCAAGAACTGAGAAATGTTGCCTTTCTACCTGGCTGATGAGTGTGGTCATTCTGCATTAGGCTTATGAAAATTCTACTAATATCCTCATGGGGAACACTTCCTTCTTTTCATTTCAGTTCATGCAATGCCTTGCAGTTGGATTGAGTCAAATCAATTGCTATTAATGATGTGGACCATTAAATCAACAATTCCTATAGACAAGAATAAACTTTCAAGCTCACCTCATCACAGTCTCTCAATCCCCCCTCAAACAGTTCTTCCTCTTCAAAATTGTCATTGAAATATAATGGTTAAAAAATCTTATCCATAATTATAGAAAAACACACAACTAAGGAAAATTAAAGTCCATATTGAATTACTTTTCCTGAGTTGTTCTAAGATTGTCAAAGACCTCATACTCTCAGATTTGTCTCTTACAAATAAGGTCCCATTTGACAAACAAAGAAGAGATTTTCCCCAGGATTTCAGAATGCTTAGGTTGCTTGCTGTCTAGAAAAAAGGTTATTATGAATGCAGATGAATCTACTGGCATGGAAGCTGTGAGTCCCTGAGGCTGAATGAAGGCACAGTCTCCCCTCTCATCCAGAGGCCCTGCCACTGTTCAGTGCTTTGAATTAGGTTCCCTTCTGGTGGGACCAAAGAGCAGCAGGACTCTGTGCTAAGCCAATCGGTCCATGCAGGGCCACAAGCTCATGAGCCCTGGGCCTTGCTCAGGGGAGGCTCTATCACCTACATCTCACTCCGTCTTCAGTTATTATAAAGTCAATTCCTAGCTTTTCTAGTCCCTAGAAATATGGGATAAGCAGAATCCAGGTCAGATCCGCTCTGAGCAGACACCCTGTCAGAAAGACTGATCGTGGGAGTCATTAGTGGGCAAGGGACCAACTTTAAGTGAACTTCCATTCTTGCTTGTGGTTTCTCAGTCTTGACTTAATGATCTTTTGGGCTGGATAATTCCTTGTAATGTCCTGGGCACTGGAGGGTGTTTATCAGCATCCCTGGCCTCTACCCACTTGATACCTGGAGCACTATGCACCATCTCCCCTCAACCCAATGTGATGACCCCAAATCTCCATACATTGCCAAAATTGCCCCAGAAGGAATGATCAGCCCCAGTGGAGAGTCAATGCCCTAGTTGTTCTTAAAGATGCTGGGGAGAAAGAAAGCAGGGGAAAAAGGAGAAAATGTATACAAAGAAGGTGCATTTCAGTACAATTATCCAAGAAGTTTCCAGTTTTGCCTTCCTACCCTTCGTTTTGCAGCTCAGTCATTTTCTGTCTAAAGGGCCAGCATTCCTGAGAGGAAAAAGAGGCTCCTGGACTTCTGCTTTGGAAAACACAGCACCAGGGCAGATGCATGACCCCTGCATACTCTTATATCCCACAAATCTGCCAGAGAAAAGATGCAAACAGTTCCTGAAACACTGTAAATCTCATTAGGAAAAATAGTAGGAAAAGTTTTGTGATGAGCCCAACACTCCCTTTTCCCCTCTTAGTCCTTCATGACTTGCTGGGAGGATTGTTCCAGTTCTGTCTGGCTCACAGGTGCAGGTGACTCATACAAGCAAATTTCTCCAAGGAGCCCCAAAGGACTTTCCATGAAGCACGAAGCCTCTGGATGTTATAGATGGTGGGGTAAGGCAAACTGAGCTAGCTATGTATTGAAGTCATAGACCTAACCCTTAATAGTCCCAAGCAAAGGGACATTCAGCTCTTAGGGACATAAGATATATGATTTCCCTTATCTCCACCCCTTAAATAGTACGAATCTTCACTTCACGAATAAGACTGGAAGCTACCTAGACAGGCATCCACTGACAGGTAAGGCAGCTATAGAAAGCAGAACAGAAGCAGGTTTCATGCCTTTTATCCTGTCTCCTCCCCAATTTGTGATGACTACATCATCACATACACTGTGTCATAACATCTGTGGGCTTCCATCCTGGACTGAGAGTGTATGGGTACTTAGGATCCAGGATTCAAGCTTAAGTCTCCTTTATCTGATCATTCCCCATCACTGATGAGGATGGGGAGGTAATTCCCATCTCCATGTCTGGCTTAGTGGAATTAACAAAGAGGAGTCTTTCTCTGGGTAGATTTTCTGGAGCTTGCGGGTTCCAGGACTAGCTAGGTAAATTAGGCCTGGCCCAAGCCCTTCCCCCCACCCGTAGTAGTAGCAAAAGAATAGCTGTTCTTTCCCTTTCTATGAACCACTTAAAGAGAGCCTGGGTTGCTCCTGGCTTCCTCAGGGGCAACTCAGTCATAGAACCCACCTTATAAATGGAAGAAGAAGAAAGGGAGAAGTGGTGTTGAGCTCTGCACCCTACCTAATTCCTCTTGAAAATGTCTTATAAGTATCAGTTCCAGACACTGATGACAAAGTTCTCTCAATAGGGTGTTCCTTTGGAAAGCATCCCTTAAGTCCTAAATGCCCTACAAAATAAAGGCTCCCTTAAAATTCATCAGAGACCGGGCCTCCCCTGGTGGCACAGCAGTTGAGCGCTGGGCTGCGAGGCTGCCCGCAGCCTCTGCAGCACCGGTTCGTTCCCCGGCCACCGGCGAGGGTCCCACAAAAAAAAAAAAAAAAAAAAAAAAAAAAAAATCATCAGAGACTGTCCAATGACAAAGAGGGGGAAAAGGCTAGTTTTCCCTTCCATTTAACTCACACGTTTTCCTTCAGCACTTGAAAAATTGTGCTATACCTTTACAAACATATAACAAATGGGCAGATCCGAGTTCATAGGCAAACCTGTTTAATTTAAATGCTGGCCTTGAGGTCACTGTTCACATTCATCATGTCTGCTTTTGCTTTTTCCTTATGATCTCTCTCCCTCCTCATCTGCTTGTCTGTGGATTTGCTGAGTGAGATAAGGACTTGGCCTTCTCTGAGCCTGACACAATGAACCAGACTCAGTGAACTGAGCCCTCAGGGAGCACCAGCCCATTGTGAGCACCCCACTCTTGCCACTGATAGGCAGCAGTCAGCACACCAGGTTTCTTTTCCATGGTTCAGTGACTCCCTCTTCCTGCTGCCTCCCTAACTCCTACTTCTTCTCCATATCAGACCAAGTTTGCACACAGACCTGTGAGTCAAGGGCAAGGGTATTTATTCCAGGCTGATTCTCTGGACTGGAATAGGTAAATGGTGATAAAAGGTAGGGAGGAGAAGACTGAGCAGCATGATAAAGAAGAAAAGGAATGAGAAACCTCCTGAAGAAATCATTACCCTCTTTTTCAGGTCTAAGAAATTGTTTCCTGAGGGGTTCTCTGTCCACCTTAAAATTATTATAAATCAGCTCCCCCTGCTCGTTACTTGAAAGGGGATAGGGTGTAGAGACTCTATTCAGCAGGTCTGCTTTGTTATGTACCCAAGATATAGACTGGGTGCTTAAATGTGGCTGCCTTTCTCCTTTCACTAATTCTGAGAAGAGCCTTACTGAATGAATTCCTTGTTAGGACTCCGTATGCCTTTTGTTCTACCCATATGCACTGTGTTAAGGATGGCAATGGAAATACTGGCAAACATCATCTCTGATTATGCTCTTTTTGGACACAAATGACTAATGTTCAAGCATGGGATAGTTGGTTTGGAGACGTGGGCAGTGATCACGAGCACTAATCACGTTCTTTTGATTAGCATACAGCTTACTTAAGCAGGAATGCAGACTAGATATTTAATCTTTCCAAGGTTCATAAGGAGGCATTACAAGTCAGAAGAAAAATATGAAGAAAGTTTGAAATATCATATACCGGGAGAAAAGATTCCATCACCGGAGCCCCCTGGCCAGCCAATGATTTCTCTCATTTTCTTTAGTGTGACATATTCCAAAAGCACAAATACAGGAGCAATTTCATAGGTGAACCTGAAATGTAGTAAAGGCCACATTTTATGTATGTAGCTAAGAAAAAATTCACTACCCAATAGCTATAGAACTATTTCCTTTTTCAAACTCTATATTCACAAATGTTATGATTATAGCAGTAAGCATAGAAAATTATATCTTCTAAAAGGTTCCTCATTTTCCTATATCCTGAAAGCCAAGAGCTTCAATTTTTGGCATTATGTACCAGAGTTACTTATCATACTGAATAAAGAATTAAAGAGTAATGCTATCTAAAAGATTGCATATCATCTCATTTTTCCTCTAACATTAGGCATCATTGTAAATACAAAATGTCAAAAAAGTCCCTTTTGTGTTTAGAAAAATTTTGTATAACTTTGATTGCATGGAATATATATCAGGACTATTATCTGTTAGGCTACTCATATAATTCTGAAGTTTGTGTCACTGTTTTAGGAGACACTTAAAAAAGGGGACAACATCATAAGAGGTAAAGACTATAATAATTATCACTAATTATCATGGATTACACAAAACACATTAGCTACTTACATGTTAGTATTTGCTGTTGATGTCAGCCAGTCCGCTGCTAATCCAACCATATCCAGTCCAGTGGAAAGTTGATTGAAATATCTGGGATGCCCTAGATAGAATGGAATATCAGACTCAGAATTACATGAAATGAAAATAAATACCACTGAAGCACATGATTTCCTGAACTAAAGAACCTTGAAATACCTTTCATGGAAATCCATTTCAGAAGCTCAACACACACACACACACACACACACACACACACCCAAAGAGCACTTTTTACTATTTTTAAAGACACATTTTTTAAAACTCCCTTTAAACATATCCTTTCACGAATTTGGTTTGCAGTCTGAACACTAGTTTATTTCCTATCATTCTTTCAATACATTTGCAAACTTAAATGCTGGAACAACCCAAAGCTAAAGGTAGGATATTCCTTGTATACACTCATGCTGCTAAAAATCCCTCCCACCCTGCCCATTTTTTTGTTGTTGTTGAAGCTGCTCTGGGAATCAGTCATACCTTGACGTCCGCCAGGCATGTCAACATTCATAATAATATCAGTGACAAATGACTGATGATTACAAAAGACAAGGCAAAAATGAGAAAATAGGACGCTCAGTGGAGTGATTTGCCCTGGATTCAAAGGTGATGATTGGTGAAAAGATGGCATGGACAAACTCAATTTTTTAATGTCTATTTGATTGCAAAGACAATGAAACAATCATAGTTGAGATTTAAAGTAAACCTGAATGCAGTTAATATCACTGTATTTCAGGAAGATACATAAAGATATATTCAATAGAATAATCAGTCCATTAGCAAGGCTTATCTTATTAACTTCTCGATTTCTCTAAAACACTCTGAAGGGGTTGACATACAAATACCCCTGAAGCTATTATTTAAAATGACATTGTAAATATCTCATTAGAATTCTGTTTCCTTGTCTTGCCCCATAGAAACCTATCTATAAATATTCCATGATAATCTTAGCAGCAGAAATTTTGGAAGATTAATAATTTTGGAGATAGCATCTGATAAAAATAAGCACCTGCCACTTATTGGAAACCTGTCTGAAGCCTGGGGATGTGATAGTCTCTCATCAAAAGCATGGATAGAACAAGATAAAGGAAGGCAACTGGGGAAGCAGGAACAAAAGTCAACATATACCTTATCGCCAGGACCGGAGGGCTCTCTTATCAGCCTCCGGCATGTGGCTAGAGAATTAGACACTGAGAAAAGATAGAATTAGGAAAATCACATTTAAAAAGGATTGGGATTTGTGTAGCGCTTGCTCATTCCCTGGTATTGTTTTACCTCCCCAGGGTCTTGCACATGCCCTTCTCTCTTCTGCTCATTTTCACACCCTCTGATGCTGACTCCTGTCAGTTTCCCCATCCACTGAAAGTGAAAAAGCCTTTGCTGCCACCATCGTCTGGAACAACCCTCCACTCTCTCTGCCTCATTGACTCCCATTTCATTAGAGCTCACAGCTGAAATCATTGCCATTTTCTCCCTCCTGATGTTCCTCCATTTCTCTGTACCAAGCCATTTTTTAAAGCAAGGAATTTAGTAAGGATTAGCAAATCTATCCATTAATCTACTCTCTTGATTCATAAGCATTTTCTGGAGGAAGCTGGTGTTGTATTTTCTGGATGAAGCTGGTGTCTATTGCCACTCACTGTTTACTCTATGGGAACTTTGACATGAAAATCCCTGCATAAAATAGAAAAGGACCCCAAGGCATGTGTCCTGCTCCAGGAAATCAGAGGGCCAGTGGAGAGCAATGACTGATTACCTTTGGGGAATGATGAAAACAAGTTTGATGATTCTATTGCCTGGCTCCCTTCTATGGTTTTTTGAAGGGGGTCTACTATTGCACCTAAATCGCTCCAGCTTCATGATTTTCACCCATTGATGATGTGAAAACATGGCGGGAAATAGGTTGACAGGTCAGAACGATATGCCTTCTTGATTCTGCAAAGATATTTTGTAGAAATAATGTGTATTGCTCTCTCCCTATGACCCCTACAGGCTGCGTGAGGGCTGCCCAGCAGATCTAGGAAGGGCTCTTTGACAGCAGGGGTGTGAGAAACCTGCGGTGGAACCTGCCAGCTGTGTCAGCAGCTCCCCTGCATCCAGCTGCTGCCGCCGCCGCTACCCCCACCAGGCCCCGCGCTGCAAGCGTGCGCCGCGGAATACAGGCCGCTGCTCAACCTGCGTAGCCAGGGAGACAACCAGTTGGAGATTAGAGCCGCTCCCGCCCCTGGAACGCTCGCCACAAATTAGCAAAAGAGCCAGGAAGGATGCACAGGCTCTGCGAACAATCAGCCCCTAGCAGCTCAGACCTTCGAGGCTGCAATCAGTCGGGGCGGGGCCAAAAGTCGGTCCAATCTGCTTTCTAGGTCCCGGAGACACACGCAAGGACCGCCTTGTTTATTGACGCTTCAATTCCTTTGTTTGATGGTTGGGTTAACAGAGCGAAGACTTTAACCCCCAGCCATCACCACCACGAAATCGAACGACCCCCACCCTCGCAAACACTAATTATACCAGAATTCTATCATTCTCTGCTGTTTTCTGTACCAGCATTTCTTGCAGAGGTAATTTTAGCAATGTAAGAAGAGTTCATTTTAAAGTATTTCCCCACTGTCTCTTACTCCTCCCTAAGCTTGGAGTCCAAGTGGAAATTAGGTTAATGACTCGCAGAAGAAAGCAGGTGACACATGCATTTTATAAGAGAATCTCCTGAGGACTATCAAAATGCTTAAAGTTAGTAGGGATGGTAAATGGTACTAGCTGTTAAATACAAGTTATAGCATGAAAACTCATAAACGTGCCAATCAAATTAATGGAATTGCATTTCATTCTTTGAAATGCAATAGCATTTCACTGGGCATGGAGGAGGGAGACCAGAAGGTTATACATGTTATGAATAATATTGGTACACTTTACTTAGAAATCCAACTTAATCAAATTTCTATCTGAGCTTTGAATTAAAGGCATTAGCGCTCTACTAGACTATCAGCCTCACAAGCGTTATGGCAAAACCTAAGTATTGAATTGGTCCATCTTTTCCTGATACTATATGGAACATTGACAGGCTTTCATTGACTGGCATTCTCATTATCTTAACTCTTTAAATTGCATTTCAGACACCACCAGCTTTTAAGGATGAAGATGCAAAACATTTTTATAGATTCTTTTTGGTTTGGTAACAATAAAAATAATATGTAGCAATTTATTATTAATATATTCAAATGTTTGGCTAAGAAATGAGTCAAACAAAAATGAATTAAAAGCACTGTTCAGGTTTGCACCTATAGATATTTGAAAAGCTTGGAGGAAAAACATCATCAGTGCATTCATCATGATTTTTCTCTATGAACATAATTGAGAATGATATTTAATGAGCATTCAAAAATCATACTCCATAGACTGTTTTGAATTTGATAGCAATTGCCAAGTTAAATTCCTTTCCCTATGAATCCATAGTCTCACAAAACTGGTTACTAATGACACAGCAAATTAGTAAATATACAATTTACTAATAACATAGTAATTTGATTTCCCGAGTCAACTTCTATGCATAATTATCCTTTCTCTTGGCATAAAGAATGTGCAAAGGGGGAAGAACCCCTAAAATTCTCATAGCAAACATTCTGAAAGTGTTTGTTGTTGATTAGAATGATACTGACAATTCATCAACAAAAAATTCCCAGTATAAAAAGATCAAGTTTTCATAGCAATTAATATTCATGTACTATTTTATCTATTTATTTGCTTGCAAATCTTTTCAAAGCTACAAATCTACAGATCAATGGAGATCCACAGGGGCCACCCCCCCTCCAATTCATTCATACTTATTTTTATTGCTTTAATGAAGTGCCAAGGTGTGTCAGGATGATTAGAGGCAATGTAGAAAAGAAGAGGTAATCACGACCTGGAGAGATGAATAGCTAAAATGAAAGCATGGACTGCACCTAAATAAGTGCTCTACCTGGGATTACAGGGTAGATAATGTGGAAAAATACTGTGGGGGGAAAAGTCAGACCACGAAACACGTTAAAAATTTCCCCCCTAAGAATGTCTAATGCCTCTCCCTTTTTTCTTTTATTTTATATACAGAGTGACTGTGAAGCAAACATATTCTTGTACAACATGGCTGAATTGTTAAGCTATCTTGTATTGTGCTGTCTTTTGTGTACGTATCTTTAAAAATGGAGAAAACCTGGAGTTCATATTTGAAGGTTTGGCCATTTTTGAAATGATGCCAAAATGTTATACATCTAGTTCCCTGATCACATAGGCTGCTTCAACTAATTTCTGACCATTTCTATGGCAAATACATTTCCAGCACTACAATGATATTTGGGCTTTTTGGATTATGCTGTTTAAGTTGTTACTTCTATATTCCTTTTCTCCATTTTGGGTCACCTGAGCTGACAAATGGTTGCTTCCACATCATTATCTCCAAAGACTAATGCTTACAATGTGAATTCTGAAAATCTATACTTATTCTGACAGCTTACACTTAGTGTTCTGATATTTTCAACTTCAGAAGCGTTAACAGTATAGATCACTTTTGATGTTAATCATGGTCATAATGCTCATATTTCTTAAATGATGAAAATAACCTTGTAATTTTGAAAATAATAATAATGTCATAAAACAAAACATTTTTATAGAAAAATGGTAAAGGAGAAAAGGAGCTTTATTATTTCTGATTCCACAATACCTGTCTTAATTGCATATTTTAGAGTTGTTTGGCAATGCATCAAAATTTCCTCCAAATTTTGTGGCTGGTCTGCCAATTCCCAGTTATACTGTTGAAGAAGCTCGTTAGGGTAATGGAAATCAATCACTTTGGTTGATCTATCAAAACTTTTCACCACATATTGAAGCAGAATGTCCATAACATTTTGCAGAAATGCCAAAGTGGGCCCTTCCCCGTCACACGCTGGCAGCAGGTCTAAAACACAGAACCAAAATATCACATTTTAATTTTACCACGAAAATATCCACGCAAGATCCAGCAATTTCCCTTTGGATTGAGAGATTTTGTTAAACATAAAGCTTATGAAAACGCATACCGTTTTGTTAAAGGGGAGATATTTTTCAAAGACGAAGGAATGAGAAATGATGAGCCTCCCCACCCCCAATGGATGGTTACGTTTCAGGTCTCAATTTATTTATTTATTTTAGAGTCTGCGTCCATTAATTTATTTCACAGGGGCTAGTCTCAAAAGCCATTTCTCAGTAAATCATCTTCAATGACAATGGGAAAACTCACGTCAGAAATGTTTGAGGAGTGCCTTCGGGCTAGCCGGGGAGGTGGAAACGCACCGTTATTTCCAAAGTCAGTGTATATGTGTGTGTGTGTGTGTGCACGCGCGTTTGTTTGGATAACTGGGTGTGTAAACTCAACATAGTTGTGTAAATGCAAGAGTAAAAACCGCCCAGGTCTCACGTGAGTAAAATCTCCTGTGAACTCGCAGCTACAAATTACTCCTGAGATCTAAAGACCTAGAACCTCTCAGCTGTTCTGAACTGGAAATCAAGGCCTCCGTGGCACCAAAAACCCTGCGTACGTCTAGCTCTGAGCACGTGCTGGCTCGTCGGTCACAAACAGACGGGAGGGCGGCCCAGCGTGAAGCGCTCCTCAGCCCAGAACCCCAGGGGAACGCGGGGCCCCGCGGCGCGCAAAGACCGGTGTGCGGGCTCTGACAGTGGGGCAGGCTCGGCGATTGCGATTCTAGCTTTCAGCTCAATATTCCCCCAGGGTCCTCCCTTCACCTTCCACCTCGACGCCTTGGTCAGGCTCGCGACACCCAGGCCCTCCAGGCCGAGGTGAGTGGAGCAGAGCGAGGACTAGAGGCTGCCCCGGACCTTGAGAGGCACCTTTACCTGTTGCGTGCAGAAAAGCATAGTTGACGTCCGCTTTGGGGCAGCTGCACGGCTTCTGGTCGCAGGCGCAGGCGGCCTTCCGCGAGGTGGCCCGCGGGGGCTCGCTCCCGCCGCTCTCCGCCGGCTTCTCCGCGTCTCCGTAGAGCAGGGCTGGTCAAGGACACCGAGCACGCGCCTCGCTCAGTCGCCCCCGGCGCCCCGGGTCCCAGCCCACCCCCTGCCGAGAAGCCCCCGCCTCGGCTGGTAGTTTGAGCGCGAGAAGGGGCTTTGTTCCCGCGGCCCCCGAGGCGTCGGGCCCTATCCATCCACCTCCCCCCGGCCGCGGGCGCTCACCGCACAGTTTGTTCCCAATGCCGCCGGTGAACTTCTGGGCTACCTGACACCAGGCTCTCGCTGCAAGGAAAGACGGGCAGGAGGACAGAGAGGCAGAAAGAGAAGTGCAGGCGAACGTGTGAAATTTCCTTTTATGTAAACAACGACAACATTCGCGGGGTCGGGGCTCGGCGCAAGCCTGCAGGTGCGCTAGGTGCGCGGGAGCCTGGGGGCCCTTCCAGCCCTCGGGTCGCTGATTTGTTTCCCAAGGAGAAGCCCTTCCCTTCCTCTCCCATTTATCCGCGGCCCCTGTAGTTATTTACTACGGTGCTAACCGGCGCAGGCTAACTCCCCTCCCTACCTTGCTCGGGCGACTTTCCTCGACACCGAGGCTGTCGGTTTCGCTTAGCATCTTCTCCTAGACCAAGACTCCTCTCTCCTTCCCCATTTTCCTTTCACCCCAGCCATCCGATCCCTCTCCAGGGTCCAGGCACCAACATGGTGCCAGTGCCCCAAAGCCACGGAATTCAGTGTCAAGGAGACGCTGCCTTCCTTGGGTGTCTCTCAGATGCAGCGCAAGGGGCCCTCCCGAGACTCTTTGGGTGTCTCCCCGGGGGGTAAAGAACTGTAGGGGGGCTTGGTCTCTGGGGCTATCAAAGACCTGCCCGGAGAAAGGGCAAATCGTCTGAAGTTTCCTGTTGCAGGTGGAAAAACCTCCTTCCGTCTTTCCCCTAGCCCAGAAAACCCCCAATCCGCCGGTAAAGCTCGCCTGCTGCAGGTGTAGTCTCTCCTACCTGTGCCCGGATTCTCAGGATCCCCGGAGCCGTCTTCAGACCCAAAGGACCAAAAGCCGGAGCCAGGAGATGCCATCGGCGCTGCGAGACCGGAGCAGGTCGCTTGCGAGTGCAAACTGCCGGCGAGCTGTCCTGGGCTCGGCCCTGCGCGCGCGCGCGTGTGTGTGTGGCGCGAGGAGGGCAGCGCGCGCGGACCCGCGGCGGAGGGTGGGTGTCACACAGGGACAGGAAACGTGCGTGTCTGCGAGTGCATGTGCCTGTGGGTTAGGGTCACGGCTTAGAGACGTGGCAGCAATCTGAAAACTGTAGAGGTAAATAAGGAGGACCGAAAGGTCCCCGCTCTGAGCCAGGGGATGAGAAGAGCTGCGCGTCCGATTGATTTAGAAGGAGAGGCAGCCCAATAAGGATGGATGAGGGGGCGGTGAAGGGGAAATATGGGAGAGGGAGGGAGTTGAATCGTGAGGGTGCGAGGCAGACAGTGCGCACGAGCTGTAGTCAGAGTGAGGGGGTGGGAGGCGTGCGGGCGAACCCCGGGAGGGCGCGAGGACTGAGCGCAGGCTGCCCCCGCAGGCCCGCGTGCGCTGTCCAGGGTGCTAACGCGGCTGGTTGCGCTCCGACCTCAGCGGGGATAAATTAGTGAGACCTTGGCCAGGGAGAAGGGTGACACGAGTTTAGTGTTTGCATCGGGTGGCGTACAGTTTGAGGTTTGGTTTTCGCAGCGGGTAAGAAGGCGCGGTTTCAGCACCGCCTTCTTCTAAGCCAGTGCCGAGGTCGCTGTGACCTCGAGAGCTCCCGCAGCCGGGCCGGAATCTTGAGCGTTTGGCGAGCTTGGCTGGGGAACGTGGGGGAAGGGCGCGTGCGCCCTAATGGGCTCATTTCAGCTCCTTAATGGAGCCAAAAGCCTGCCTACCCAGCCGCAGGGTCCCCGGGGACGAACCATTCCAGCGCTTCGGAACACGCGGTGGTGGGAACTACCGTCTAGGGTCTAACTGACGACTGGGGAGAAAGGCTGCTGATTGTGGAAATTAAAATCCATGCTGGAGTCTAATACCGAGGACCTCGGGCTGGGAGAAAAATAAAACGAATGGAAACTTCTAAAAAGGAGGTTCGGGAGGGCAGCCTGAGCCGGCAGGATTGACGGCTGCAGGGAGATGGGAGCGGGTCATTTGGTGACCTTGGCGGGCGGAGCCGTGGACGAACCCGCAGTTTACGTGTGACGGGAGCCAGTGCGTGCGTGGGAGGTGTGCATAGTTTCCCAATCTGAGCAATCTGCATTTCCCAAATCTGATGTAGAAAGAAGGTATCGCCTGCTTGGCCCTCGCTTTTTTAATAGGCCACTGGCCAATGATTCCCTCAGCCCCACACCACAGCCGCAGCCCCAAATCAAGAATCCCCTGAGAGACTGGTGGGTGGGGGGAGGGAGCGGGATTCGCTATTTCTGAGGTCTTTCCTGAAAAAGAAAAGAGAAAGAATCTCTCTGATAACGTTTCCCCCCTAAAAGCTGGTAAACAAAGGGAGGGCGCACTGAGAAGCTGGGGCCGGCTGAGTTCGGTCGCGTTCTCTCCGCGGTGGAGACCAACCTCAGCCACTCCTTGCTGCTCTGGGGGTCGAGAGAAGGCGAGAGGGAGCCGGGCGGGAAGGGTCTGCGCAGGGCCTCCGGCGGCGTGCATTCCCGGGCCTGCTGCTCTCCTTGGGTGCGCGCGTTTCTTTTCCATTATGTTCTCCAGCCATTGCTTCTCTGACCTTCCGAACCAAGTCATTACAGCTGTTGCCAAAGCAAAGACCGACGGATCCTCAGTCTCGGGTAGCACACCTC
Organism: Talpa europaea; assembly: GCF_964194135.1. Taxonomy (NCBI): domain Eukaryota; kingdom Metazoa; phylum Chordata; class Mammalia; order Eulipotyphla; family Talpidae; genus Talpa; species Talpa europaea. Next base: position 20,610,279 of record NC_140082.1, read on the forward strand.
CACCCTCACTTAGGATTGTGTCGTGGGGGCCAGGAGTGGCCCAAATCTTCTGCTCCCGAACACGCGGGGGCCTAGTCAGTAAAGCTCTGGGCTCTTACCACGTGCGGCATCCGTCGGAGAGGGAAGTTTTGCAGCCCTTCAGCCCAGACAGCCTGGGGCTGGGCGTGAGGCTGAGAAGGGCGACGGCTGGGTCCTGCCATAGCATTGGCGCAGGGACTGCACCAGGATGCGCGGGAGCGCGGTGGACACGTACCCAGGCCTCTTCCCCGCGCTCACGGCTCAGACGGTCCAGCTGAACTCAGGTAGCAGCAACCCCGGGAGAGTGAAGACTTGACGGTTGGGCGGTGTGCGCCGTGGGCTGGAGAGTTCCACAGCTCTTGCTCCAGCTGCGTTTGGCTGTCGCAGAAACCAGTTCTTTGTTTAAATCCGTATCACATCCTGCAAATGTTTCCCTTAAAGCAAGCAGGCCAGGGTTCCTGAATTTGTCTACGTGGATGAGTGATCGAAAACATCCAGGTTCTTTAAAGCAAGAGGGAACACACAGGAAACCCCGAAGGCAGAATTCCCAACGCCTGGATTTAACAGGTTATTATTTTTTTTAACGGACGGAGCTCAAAAGCTGTTAAATTCCATTAACTCTTGCACAGATTCGGAGTACCTCGACTTTAATGGTGGAATTTACATTTAAAAAAAAATAACACACCCTACTTCAGATGCATACGGGGATCTGATTTGTCTTTCTTTAGCGTTGTCCCTCCCTAGACGGCAATTTGCTTTATAAAGACTTTGATTTTGCAAAAAGAGCCCACTCCCCCTGCTCTCAGGCTAGGGGTAGGAGATAACAAAGGAGCTCAGGGAGGTAATAATTACAGTCATTAGTTCACAAAGGAGGCAGCCCCGAATGGGAACCGGAGGCGGGCCAGTGCTGGGGAAAAGCTTTGGAAGGCCCTTCCTCCAATAAGGAGCTCTGGACAGAGACCCACCATCCCGGGGGGCCACCCGCTGGGTCCAGCTTCCTAGGTTGACCGATCTCTTGCCTGTGCTTTATCCAGAGATTGCCTTGCAGGGGTGTCAAAGAAAAGTGTTTGGTGCAAGTTGTCCCTTTTTGTCCTCCCATTGTTTAAATGTTGCAGAACAGAGGAAGAAGGGAAGATGGAAAGCAGAGAAAACAAAGAAATCTAAAGAAAAAAAGGGAAACAAAAGAATTGAAACCTTTCACCAAGAGTTTGCCATTCTTGTTTCCAGTTCCACTTTAAAGAGAAGGTGGAGTCTGTTCCCTCTGCATCCAGCAAGGCAAGAACCGGTTCTGGATTGCAGAGGCCACTTCGGAAGCCTGGACTGAAAAAGGGACCTGGGAAACAAGCGGAGCTCGAATTTTCCCACTCAAAATCAGGTGCTGGGTGGACCCGTGGGGGCAGAGGCGGAGGGGGCTGGATCACTGGGTTACAGGTATTACCCCCACCCCCACCATATCGCACCACAGCTAGCATACAGCGAGCGCCCTGTCGCTCTGGTTTTGTTGGTGTCTGGGCCAGGGCAAGCTCTGTAGTCCGCCACAGTTGCACTGTCAGTTGGCTCAGCAGGGGTGGAAACTGTTCGAGGGTTGGGTACTCCCTTGGGGGGACCCAACCCCCAGCTGAGGCCTTGGCTCCAGCCCTGGGGGGGAAAAAGCAGGTCCTAGAATGCACTTGTATTCAGAGTTCAGCCCTGTCATGGTGAGGTGTTTCCCTTCCCGCAAGTTTCATTCGTAACATGAAGAGGGTGCACCAAGCATCGCCAGGAATCTTTCACCGCCAACTCTTAAGGTTGGAGAGAACGTTACCCAGTGGGAAAATGGCAAAACACGCCGGCTGCATGAGCCCTCACTCTCCTGGAATATGTCCCCAAAGTCTCCTGGCTGTGCCCTGAGTGCTGTCCTGAGAATATCTGCAAAAGGGACAAGCACCCATCCCTTCCCCCAATTCGGTCGTCGGGGAACCCACTGTGCCGGCCTTGCTCACCCTCTCCAGGTCGAGTAGATGTGAAAGGGGGCAACTGCATACTAGAGCTTAACCTGCGGCTTCAAACAGCAAGCGGCCAACCACGCCATGCAAACCTCTGCCTGCCCACCGCCCTCCCCTCCATCTTAAACGCACCAAATTTCAGAGCAGCAAAGGTAGCAGCCAAATTTGCCTTAGTAGAACCTAAAAAAATCCTGACAGTTCAATTCAGAGGTGGGACTAAAGGAAGCCACGTGGGAAGGGTGTGTGTGTGTGTGTGTGTGTGTGTGTGTGTGTGTGTGTGTGTGTACATGGGTGCGCTGGCTTGGGGAGGATTTGAAAATTTGCCTGGAGGCAGTATTTCCGTAGCAAGTACAGGATTTTAACTTAGATCTCTCTCCAGTTTGGGATGGCTGGCCCGGGGTTCCTAGCACACAGAAGGCACCTCAACACCTCCTCACACACCCCCACCCCCAAGTCTACAGTAGCAGGAAACTGCACCTAAAGGAGATTAAAGAGAAACAGCCCAGAAAGCCAGGGACTTTCCAAGGCACTTTATTTAGTAACCCTAAAAGCCAACGGACGGCAAAGCGCAAGTTTGCGATCAAGTTCCTCAGAGCCCCACTCTGTTCCCTCCCCTCCTAACCCCATCCGTTGGGGGCTTTGTTCTTTTCTCTGGAATTAACCCGTCTGACCTCTCTCCGGAGAGCGGTTTCCAAGAAAAGCAGAGAAATTTTAAGTCGCCCAAAATAAGAGAGGTCAGTGAGTATGGAGGCTCAGCTTGGCTCATAGAAGGGGAGTTACAATAAGTGAACAAAGAAATACATTGGAGACAAGGACAAGAATGCCCAATTAGTGGGCTGGTGAGAGTGTGGCCAGGTGACAGCTGGAGCTTCCCCAGTTCTCCAGGTCCGCAGCCTGGAAGGCAGGCCCGGGCACGCGAGGGGCCAGCGCAGGGGCAGTCCATGCGAAGGTCAGTGGCATGGCTTTGGCGTTTGGTGTGGCAGCACCTGAGGTCTCCCCCTTGGGCGCGTGCAGTCACGCAGTCCCGGACTATTCCCGCGGCTGTGGACTTGCAGAGGCAGGGCTGCTATTGCTGGACCAGGCGCCGACGCTGGGAGGTTTTACGCAGGAGTCTCCGGTAGTCGAAGGGATTGGCTGCGCGCGGGTCCTCCTCTTCCCTGCTCTCTGCTGCCCAGCACCTGCGAAGGAGACCCAGGGCCCAAGCGTCACCTCCGCCACCCGCCACAGCGCAACCCCTCCCACCCGTCAGGCTGGTCGCTTTCCCACACCTCCTGCCCACTGCTGTGGACACTGAAAATGGTGCATTCAAAACAGGACAGCGGCCAAACATATCTGTGATCATTTTCTCAGCAGATTTTCAAGACTCTCCTGAGTCGAAGAGCAGAAAGGCTAGTGGAATCTGGTGACTTTGTATTTTTGAGAGCTAAGTAAAGCATCAGAAGGTGTATTTCTGAAAGATGAGCTTAGCTTGCATTTTAATATAGCTCAAATGTTTCTTTCAAAAAGATCTCCCAGGACGATGTGGTGGGTGTGGTGTGGGGACATTCCTCTGGAGAGGTGTAAACCTATACTTCTGAATCATATACAGTGTTGTCAACCAATGCTACCTCAATGAAAAACACTTTTAAAAAATAGCTTCCCCAAATCTGAGCTGCCACTGAGTGACACGGAGATGTGGGGTCTTTCGGCTCTTTCAGTGAGGCTGTTGGGCCCCCTTTGCAGAACTCACTGCTGGGAACCCCTCCTATATTTATCTTCTGATTCTGTAGTTTGCCTGGAGGAGTGGGTGCTCCCTAAAATGCAGCTACATAGATTTGGTCATTTATTCATGGAGCACCTACTAAGTACCAGCCACCAATGTAGGTGACAGGTGAAAAAAAGCTCCTGTTCTCAAGGGGTTTATACACTTGTGTGGGACCACAGACAGCTTTTATATGCCAGGTGGCCAGAGATGCCAAAGGGAAAAAAAAGCAGGCTAATGAGGAAAGTGTGATGGTGTGTGTGTGTGTGTGTGTGTGTGTGTGTGTGTGTATTTAAAAGCAATTTCATAGAGGGTTATTAGGAAAGGCCTCTCTGCCAAGGTGACATGTGAGGGGAGGTCCAAAGGGAAGAAATAAGCCACGCAGACTTCTCATTCCTGAATGACAGGTCTACCAATGCAAAAGTCCCAAGACTATAGCGTGTGGTCTTCCTGGAGCAGCAAGGAGGTGACTGTGGCTTGAATGGAATAAGCAAGGGCAGAAAAGCAAAGGGTGAGAGCAGGAGGAAGGCGGGGAACAGTGTGCAGACAATTTAGTGCTTTTGGAACAGTGCAAGGACTTAAATTTTACAGAATGAGAAAGACACTGGAGAGCTCTGAATAGAGGGATGATTCCTCTAAGGATGCTGCGAAAGTGGCAGTGGGGAGGCTGCTAAGAGGTACTCAACAGCCGCAGCAAGACTGAGAGTGGCTTGGACCATGCTTGCAGAGGAGGTTAAGAACCAGTCTGACCTGAAAGGTAGAATTGAAAGAGTTCACCGATAGGCTGGAATCAAGAAAGGAATCAAGAATCTATCCAAGGCCATTGGCTTAAAAAACTGGAAGGATGGAGTTACCTTTTAATAACCCAGGGAAAGCTGCATGTATTTTGGGGGTGGCTGGGATAAAGGTTTTGGTTATGCTACATTTAAGATACTTATTTCATATTGTCTCACTGTATCCTGTTTCCTTTTCTCTGCTGCTGATTCTTTCATGATTCCCCTATTCCTTAACCGAGGCATTCTTATTCCATTTTATTTTTCTCCCCTCCCACCGTTATTATAACTCTTTGCCATAATTAAAACCTGGTTAGGCCTTAAACACCCCACATCTCTCAGTAGTACTCATCAAGGCCCATCTTAGGAGGAGGTAAGGAAACATCAGTTCTCCTGTTTTCCTCTAAATGCCTTCTGTGATCACTACCTGTCACCTGCTATATTCACTTCATGTTCATGAGGCACTCAGTTCATCACTGCTGTTGACCCTGATTTGCTCATACCTTCCTGGTGTGATTTGCCCATCACCTTCCTGGGTGATGTCAGTACTTGTGTGTACTATGTATTAATAATGTGTACATTATCATTATAATATACATTTGTATAATGTAAATTATAAAACATTTATTATATAATAATTTAATGCTATGCCTTTCTGTAATACCATCCAACATATACTTTAGCATTAAATCTCTCTAATTATACCAGAATGTACCTTATTTTCCATATTTTTTAAAAAATTGAGGTACTGTTGGTTTACATCATTGTTTGCATTTGGGAATATAACACCCCAGGTGTTATTGCCATAGTGTGCCCACCACCAAAGCACCATGACCCAAAACTCTAGTCCATTCCAAAATGTACTTTAGACATTTTGTTTTGTTTTTGTTTTCTATTTTAAATCCAGGGTTCTACCAAGGATTATCTATTGTGTTTGGTGGTTTTTCTTTTAAATATTATTTCCCCCTTGGAGTTGCTTGTTTAACTTTGTTAGATCAATGTACTTGCCCTCTAGAGCTAAGTTTCTTGGACAGAGTTAAGTTCCTATGACAGAAGGGTCACATCATAGGCACACTTACATCCACCCCTTCTTCAAACATCCAGCAGGGGGCATTGCATGGGGAGACATTGCAGAGCAGTAAATTCATCAGCTCTAAGTTTCAAAAGGCTGGTATTCACATTCTAACTCAATCACTATTATCTATTTGCTATCACTAAACTTGTAAGAGTTAGCATCTGAAGCTATAAAATGGGGCGATAAGAGTAACTATTTACAAGGTTGCTATGAAGATTAAATGAGATAATAGCATCATGACTAGCATAAAGTAAGCATTCAACTATTGCTAACTTTCAGAGTTTTCTTATTCTGGTAGATACTGACTACACATTCATAGACACCACTGACATGTCAGAGAGTGTTTCAGGGATAAAATGTTTTTACAGCAGGTGTGTGTCCATCAGCGGGGGGAGAGGAAGAATACACTAGAGAGCAGGGAGACTGGGCTGTTAAAATGGAAAGCAGGCAAGTCAGTGAAAAGCAATTTGAGTAGGGAGTACAAAATCTTGGATTTTAGTTCCCTAACTCAATGTGTGACTCTTAACCAAGCCACTCAATCTTTCCGTCACTTGGTTTTCTCCTGTTTAGAGCTCTGTGATTAGCCTAGAACTCTTAAGTTTCAACATGTTATAGTTCTCGATCCCAGATGGAAGAATACATATCCCTCTGGAGACAAACAGCAGAAATCATAGTTGAGATGTATTCTGGAAAAGCAAGTAAATTTGATAATAGCCACCATTAATAGAACACCCTCCCATGCCACATCTGGGGCTAAGTGCTTTACACAGATCATTTCATTTCATCTCTGTGACAACTTGGTGAGGCAGTTATTAGTAAATCCTATGCAGATGTGGAAATTGAAGTTCAGAGAGGTTGAGTAACAGAGTGAGGTCACTCAACTCTTAAGTGGCAGAATCAGAATCCAACTCCAACACTGCCTTACTCAAAAACCTTTCCTCTTAACCACCACGTCCCACTGCAAAAGAGAGGGCTGCAGGGATCCACTTAGGATTTTGGAAAAATGGGTTTTTATTGCCTGTCGTTGTTTACATTTCTAGAATACCATGTTTCCATATTCTTATGTACCTTCCATTTCAAAGTTTCACGAAAAAGTTTTTGTGGAAAGAAGCTCCCCTCTGGCCCCAAGTAGTAAGTAAGCTATAAATGTTTTAAGTTACCTAATGTCAAACACAGTTGGTGGCAAAGTGAGAAACCAAATGCCAAGTATGTATTTCCATGCGAATCTCCCAAATATTTTTTAGTTTGATATCAATGATTCTAAGAAATTATATAGCACACCCTAGAAACTAGTAAGTGATTAAAATTACATTGGTTATTGCTTAAACATAGATTGCTGGATACGGTTTTTGGTTTATCATTAGGATGACCATAGGACTCATCATCCAAGCTGGGTTACTTTTAAAAAGAGGTCCTATAATAATTTTATCAAGAAAAGAGGTATATGCTGGTATTTTGTTAGAAAAACTGGGCTGTCTGATTTACCTAATATAGTATTTATGCTTTCACTTTGAATATTTCAAACATAAGATGCAATATTCAGTAAGAATGCTTTGCCATTAGTCCATATATAAAATGAATGTGTTTTAGAAATGGGATTGTAAATACAAAATAGAAAATATAATACTTTAAAGTTGTACTTATTACCTTTTATCAGCCTCAAAATAATGATTCTGGAGTTCTCTGTGTGGTCTTTGTTCTTTGAAACTAGGATTATGTTCTTTTGGTCCAGAACGACTGGGCAAAAATTCCTTATAATAGAAATCTTCCAAATCTAATAATTTGCCTTGGCTGTAAATGAACACAAACACACCATAACATGAATCTACTTTTCTACTCATTTAAACCTAAAAGATATTTGTTTTCTTCTTTTAAAATGTTTACTATCATACATGTCAATAGAAACAGAGGTCTTGAAATTTGCAAAAGCAGTATCTACTACAAATTAAAATGGAAAATGAAGCCTTTATCTCCTACCTGCAAGAAAACATTAGCTGCTGGAGTACCTTTTCTGGTTCTATTGTGTTGAACTTGGAACAAAACTAGCAGTCACTAGGTAGGTGGTGATAACAATGTTCCAGATTGGCCAGTCTAGATCAGGGTTCATAACGACCTTTGGGCCACTAAGAGAAAAGCTGACCCTTATAAATATTTGTATTTATAAATATATGAATTTATATTTTAGTTTGATAAGATGACTTATTGTAATCTAGAAGTATTAATTACCTCTCTTTCCTTGGTCTTCGTTTTTCTTCTTGGATTGATTTCTAAAGAGAATTAGAATTTTTAAAATTCATATACTTTTTCAATCTTAATGTAATTGATAAGTTACTATAATCTTAATGTACGAATACATCTATATCTATAAAGTTACTTTAGAAGCAAGTGAATACATTGTTTTTAAAATCTAAAGAAATATAATTTAATCTAATTTTACTAATTATGAATTTGTGATTACCTTTACCTGCCTGGACTGAAATCACATTCCACATGAAAAAAGTACTACCATACAGTGATTGGTCTACACAAGATTACATACTATTTATCTACAAATGGGGATAAAATGTCAGAATTTGTGGAAAACCCACGACTATCACAAATGCAGTTGTGATTTAGGTGGGTTAGTTAGGCTGCTTTGATGTCTTGCTGATACATTATCCTTGTGTTTAGGCTAAAGCAGACAAGAGTGGATGGGAGGGCAGGGCTGACTATCCATGGAAGACTGGAAATGTGTTTTCATTCACCTACAGGAGCCCACTGGCGGCATAAAAGTAGCAGCATAGATGATACGTATGTTCATTTGCAAAATATTTTCATAGTTGAGGACTTCAGGAATCAAGGCACAAATTAGAATATTTAAGATGTATTTTAATAAGTACTTCAATTTGAACACTAAAAAAATAACACTTCATTTTACCCCATACTATGAAGCAATATTATCTTTTGTAATATAACATTAGCACTCTGTTTTAGCTCAATATTTACATCCAAGAGGACACAAATCTTTTAGATTGAGACAACAAATAGCACAGTCATGTTGAGGAAGCTGAAGATATGATAATTGTGGAAACCCTAATGGAGATATTAAGTTGCCTGGCACTGTAAAAGTATAAGGTAATTAGGATGACAATAATGGTTTGTAAAGTTGTGGGTTTTCCAGAGTATTTTTAGATATTAAAATCATTTTTTTCTCATGACTTATCGTTTGTAATGTACTAAAAGGCTATTGTGTCAAATTGTTCAGCATTTCTTTTATTTTAATTGGTAGTATTTTAGGGGGAGGATGAAGTAGGAATGGATGCTTAAATGCCTCAAGTATGGGAGTGGACTATTCAGGAAATAACGATGTAAGGGGCAGGACACCAATTACATTCCTGTCCTCCTTGCTTTTTCCTGTTACTTCACATTCTTGATCCAATGCCCTAGGCTAGAAGGTACTTAGAAATAATTATATTACCAACATAGGTACAAAGGCCCCTAGCAGTCCAGTTAATGATCCCTGGGACCAGGGTGGCATTTGTTGTGGTCATTTTAATATGACAGAGGTCCTGCCTCCTAAATCCATCATCTGAAAAAAAAGTCTTTCTTGTTCTAGGCAATAATTTTCTATAATCCAAAGTTATGCTTACATGATGGCATTATGCTGACTGACAGAGACCCCTTTTCATACAACTAAGAATCAAATAACATTCTGCCCTTGAATTCTCAAGCTGGCAAGATCCCTTTTTATTCTGCATGAGTTTTCCCTCTGGGAGATGGTGTATATAAGTTGAATCTCAGTTACAGGGATTCTTAGGAGAGGAAATACCATCCAGGTTTATTTTACTCTTGCGTATGCTAGAATAGTCATTAAGGTCTCTGCAGGGCTCCTTTCTGGGTTGGTCAGTGGAACAGCAGAGGGCACTGCTGGGAAGACAAGGTGGTTACAGGGCTGTAGGAGAGGCCTGGATCATCAAGAAGAGGGGCCCCAAGAAAGCCCAGTGCCCACTCAGCCAAGGGCAGGACAAGGAAGCAGAAACCAAGGGGTATCTCCCTTTAGTTGAGGCCTCCCATTCAACAGCCTCATGTGGTGATCTATAACACTGGCCATTGGTGATGCTATGGCTTCTAACAGATATGACAGCAAACCACTTACATGTAGTAGGTAGTAGTACATGGAATCTTCAGGGTTATTTAATGTTTTGGGTTTCCGAGGCCGTCTTGGGGGTCTCAGTATTTTTGGCTCTTCTTTAGAGATAGCTACAAGAAAGACGATGAAAAACAAGTATTCAATGACAAAAACCACTATCAAGCACTGTTTTCCTTTCAGGATGAATAAGACATTATATGCATACATTGGTGCTGGGATATAGAGGAAACACCCACGTTCCCCCAACCAGCCTTATAATCAGCACCATGTGCTTCCTTTTGGCTGGCTAGTGGTCTAGGCCCTTGAGAGCTATTTTCACTAGAAATAAAAATAAATTCCTGATGATAAAAGATAAAAGTTAAAAAAAAAGAAGCAACAAAACTCTTGAAAGAAAATCCAGAACTTCATAAACAAGAACAGGAAGGCAGAACTTGTTGGCAGAAAAGGAAATAGAAATTAAAACAATAGTTTACTTCAGAGACATTAGCAAATATTAAAATGAAGGATAATTGCTAGACAAAATGTCAGCAAAAGTGTATTCATACTAATTGCTGAAGGTGATATTAATTGTTAGGGTCTTTTAGGAAATCAGTCTATCGAAGCCAAAAAATACCTTTTAACTTGATAACCCTATCTCTGGGGATTTATCCCCAGAACTTAAAATCCTAGTATACAAGGACATTTTAAAAAAGTCCAAACTAAGTGAATATCAAATAAGAGGGAAAAGATTATATAAATTATTGTGGTACACAAATGGAATATTATATAGCCATTAGCTATACCAGTTGATATCAGGGATTCCTGCTATGATATTGAGGGAGAAAAGCAAGATGTATTAAGTATTTATTTTGGTATACTATTTATATAAAACAATGACAAGAATCTCTATATGTGTATGCTTGTATAAGAACACAGAAGTATATGTGTAAAACATGAAAGAGTATGTGTTTTGTAATAAGGCTTTCGTGGAGAGGAATGTACTTTGTGGAAGGGGAATAGAAGGAAGGAAACAGGAAAAAAGAGAAAACAAAACAAAACAAATATGCTGCATTAAAATGAATCCCGGAATGAATGGTATTGTCATATTTATGTAAAATGTAAGTACACATGAGGATATAGAGATTAAAAAATGTCAAAATGTGTTGAACTTTCAGAATTTCTGATTAATTCTTGTATCTTGAGAATCAGCTTTATTATTAGTTTATCAACTTTTTTATCTTCCCCAGGATAATCTGAAGCACATTCTAAGAGGATGTTTTCTTAAGATATTGCCATGCTAAGTGGGCAGTCAGTAAATGAGAATTATTGATGAATATATTCAATAGGGACTGATTGCTCACATTAAATTTCCTCCGACAATTTTGTATTTTTGAAGAGCCAACTTCCTATGAGCTTACCAGCACACAAATACTTCAGAGAGGCATAAATTTATTTTGTCCTCTAATTTTTTGTTCCTTTGGTGTATAAGCACCATTTGCTAACGTCATTCTAACCCTTTACTTATAAAAGTGACATAAATATTTATAGTCACAAATTATCAAAAGCATATCAATGTTGGCAGTAGCAAAATTAGGTTTGTGTGATGTGCATGATAAACAGTAGCTTGCAAAGGTTATTGCTATATTAAATAGCCAGAAGGTAAAATACTTGTATTATAGTTTGGATACTAATTTCATTAAGTGTTTTAGTTTACCAGGAATGCACACCGAAAAAATAATGAATGGACAAACATTTCAACATTTTGCCTTCAAAAGAAAGAAGATAGATTTAAAGCTAGAAAATTAAATTTCAGTATTATCCTCATTTCAGTGATAATTACACAATTTTACTTAAGTATACATGAGGAGTATAATTTGCATAAGTATCACAGTCCTAGAATAGAAATGCACTTCTGCTATAGTAATTTCTTCTTTAAAAAATCAATTCTTTAGTTTTTGTAAATTTCCATTTACTCTCGACAGTTTGAACTTTAAGCAATGTAGTGACCTACAGGATATCTTAACAGGAATATTCATTGCCCTATGGTAAAAGCTGGACTCACCCTAGTCCTGGTTGCAATCGCCCTTCTGAAAGCTGCTGTTCTGCTTTTCACCTCATCTAACCCTGAGCCAGGCTGGCCACTTACAGAGATGATTCTGAGCTGGCAGTGGGCAACTCAACTCTACGGTGCTCCTCTCTGCCTCCCACTGTCTCATTCTCTGAGCTCCTGGAGATGTTTTCATTTCTCATGGTTGCCTGGGCTGGCCACTTGCCGTAATCTGTGATCTACCTGGGTTCTCTTGAGATTACCTGCAGTGAACAGTCGTATGGGTAGTGCTTCTCTTGCGCTGAGGGTCCTGAACAGTTGGAGGATGCCTTAACGTTCAGTGGGCCGGACACACAGGCAGCTGGCAGCCCCAACTCCCGTTCAGGTTTGCTCCCTGGTTTCTTTAGCTCTTTCTTTTCTACCAACTCAACGAAGATGCCCTAGGACAACTTACACCCGTACCTTTACATAGGTAATGGTTAAAACTCTCTTTTTGCTACTCTCTGATTTGGGTAGCATTAATATCCAGAACTTTGAAAACAGAGCTTTACATTTTTTTTTTTTTAATACAAGAGCAGGAGTACAGGCCAGATGCACAGCAGGGTGAAAGGATTCACCAGAGACAGAGGGGGGAGCAGAACAGGCAGACTGACAAAATACACTACTGAGGGGAGCAGCGGGTGAGACAGGAGAGGTCTGCTCGCCATGTGGGTTGCTCCATGGCTGGCGGGGATCAAACCAGCACTGCAGAGGCTGCGGACAGCTTCATAGCACTGTGCTCAACTGCCTGCGCCACCAGGGAGGCGCTAGAGCTTTACATTTTTTAGGTAAGGTGCAGCCTTGTCCTGCCCCTCCTGTCTCTTCATGTCACAGAAGAAACGGGAGAATAAATCAGCTGCCTGTGGGGCGAGAGCCACATGGGTGCACACAGAAAAATCATTTGTCTCCTGGCCATGACCACTACGTATCTGCCATCTCCTTTGGGTTGAGGTCATGGACTAGAGTTGTCAATGGCTGATCAGTTTTGTTTTAGTTCATGAAATTAGGTCTCAACTTTAGTCCCAGTTATCCTCATGTGTATGTGGGACCATCCAAGATGGGTTGGGGGAAGGCCTGAGCATACATAGCGTGCAGGTCTCACCACAAGGTCACATGCTTGCCTGGGAGAAATGGGAAGCTCAGGGGTGGGATTTCAGGCTTTCTAATTACATCTCATCACTTTTTAAGAGTATATTGGGCTAAATCTGAAAAATACTGGGGCTTTTTAAAATGCTGATATATTCCACCTCACCTGGATAGGAAAGTATGAGGAGAGGACAAGAAAACTAAGTGTTTAAAAGTCAAATTATGGTCTTAGATGCTGTGTTTTTAAAAGACCAATCTGAGAAAATGATTATGAACAACCAATAAATAATTTCCTAAAATTTGACTCTATGAGAAAAGCAAACAGATGTTCACCTCAGGCTATATGACCCAATATCAGCATTTTAAAAGTCACTGTTTCTTTTTAAACCAGATCATAAGGGCCTTCCTGGTGGCCTAGGGGTTAAGTCTCGAGCTATTACTTCCAAGGCCTGAGTTTGATCCCCAGGCAGGGAGCTAACCCACATGACGTAGCAGACCTCTCCTGTCTTGCCTGCTTCTCCCCTTCACAGTGTATTTCAGTCAATCTGCCTGTTCTGCTCCCCACTCTATCTCTGGTGATCCTCTTGCCTCCTGCACCTCTGCCTATACCCAGTTCTTCTACACAAAATAAAAACATTAAAAAGAAAAGCAGGTCACAAGCATGGCTGGTGAGATGCTAAGCAAGCTCTCAGTGGGTGTAGTCAGCCAGGCAGTGAAGACCACATATCTGGAGGTGATGCTCTAGTCCTATCTCATTTGGCTCTGGAAGCTCTACCAGATTGCAGCAACATTAGATTTTTACAGATGAGACCTTGGAAGTCCAAGTCACTGAGGGGTGGTTAAGTGTCCGCTCTGTTGCAGAATGAGCTTCTTGTTCTCATTCAACCAGTCACTAGGCTTTTTTTTTTTTACAGTTTTAATATAATATGTAGGTGTTCTTGTTAATGAACTACCTCAGTGGGGGAAGATTAAAGTGACATTTACAATATTCCCATTCCAATTCTGTAATATTTCATCCTGTAGTTAGATTAGCTAGCAGTTTGCCAAGGTTATTCTTTGAAAAATGGGTTTTAAGAGCTGTTAATATTCCATATATAAATATGTCATTACTTATTAACCGTTTTCTTATTGTCTAATTTTATTTTTTGCCATGTACATAAATTTTTCTTTTTCAGTTCTGATTATATCCTTAGGCTATTTCATAAGTGGGTTTACTGGGCCAATGATATAAACTCTTTTACTTTCCTTTTACATAGTACCAAATTATTTTTTGAATTGTTGATTCTTTACTATTGCCATTAATGTTTGAGAATAATTAAATTAGCATGTTTTCATATTGTTAAATATTTTTTTTCCTTGTTATTTTTTATTTGTATTTTTTATTTCCAAGATGATCATCTATAAGCTTATTTTCCATTTGCACTTCTTACTCTGTAAATAAATCAATGTCTTGTGCCCATTTTTCCATTGGGGATGTTAATATTTTTCATAATGACTTATAGGAGCTCTTTCTACTTATACATTAACCCTTTTTACTTGGTTCTAAATATTTTATCTAGTTTGTTTTTAGCTCTTTCACCTTTTTTCTTCCTTTAATTTTTAATGATGTTTGTAATTTGTAGGTCTAATTTGCAGAACAAATATATTACAATTTTCTTTGCAATCTTTTTATTATTTTATTATTTCTTATGCTTTGTGTTTTCCTAAGTAGAGCTTGTAAAATACTCAGTTCATTTTTTTTTTTTTTGGTTTATTTCTTACTACTTTTAAATTGCAAATATATCTGGAAAATATTTGGGTAGATGACCTTCATAATATAGTGGCAAATTTCAATATTTTTCTATCTTTTTTCTCAAACAGATCTCATAGCAAGGAATTATCTGTTCCACAAATGTTTGAAAACAAATGTCGACAGTGAATCTTGAAGATAATTCTTTGAGAGTCATGTCATCATATTTACTATTTCTTATTAGAAAATTATGTTTCTGTCCCAAATTGTCTTTGTGAATTTGATTGTACTTAGAGCATGCCAAGATTTTAATCTTATCACCTATAATTGTTAATCTTACTCTTCTACTTTTCTTGTGATTTCTTTTAAAAGTAATTAGTCAGGAATTTGTCTATTTTATTAAAAAAACATTATCTTAGTTTCATTTAGGTACTTTGTCTGCTTCTATCATATCATAATTATTTCTCTTTTCTCTTTTCCTGAGGTTGAATACATTTTCCTTTTTAAAAAATTTCTTAGCATGTTTTTTCATTACTTTTTCTCAGTTAATAATGAAAACACTTAATGACTTTTCCTATGAATTTAGATCTAGCTGCAGTCCACTTATAATTTTCATATGTGGCTATACTCATTTTTATTGTTTTGAAATAATTTATAACTTTTATGCTTTCTTCACATTATCTTTTTGATTTGTAGCATTCAGATTTGTTTTTTCATTTATATCACAATTTCGTCATGGTCAGAAAATGGAATCTTGTTCAATTCTGATTTTGGGGCACTGATAGATTTTCCAGGATGCCTAGTTATAAGAATCATTTATAAAGCATCATAAAAGGCAGCTCTCCTGCCTCCCTGTGACGATGCAGGTGCCACACTTTTTCTTTCTCCTTTTCCTAACAAACCTGTTCTTTTGCAATGTAATAAATAAATAGAATAAAAATAGCAAACATATAGGCATTTAAAAAGAAGGTATTTTCTCTACACGATATGAAATTATAAATATTACATCTGAATTGATATTATTGATTATATAATTTTATTAAATGATATGTATTTTCTCTTTCAATAGCTCTTATAAGAGCTAAGTTATATAGTACCAAATACATAAAGAAAAAAACCCCAGTTTCCAGTGCTATTGACATTATCAGTCTTTTTTATGTATTTTTGTCAGAAATTTAATGGGAAGCTGGAGGAAAACATATTATTCTTTGCTCTCCTGCTTCCATATTTGCTCTACATTCTCTATGACTTAGAGGAGATAAAAATTATGGAATGAGAGTAAATAATTTGGGTGCCAGCTTTGTCTAAACTAATTCAGTTTAATTACCAGAATCCATACTTCCGAGTATAAACTTATATAAGGCAAACTGTTTTAATTTATATGGTTAGTATTTAATATAATTGAAATACTTAAAAGTAGGTTATTTTCACTGAATGGTAAGGTTCTGAATAAAATTGTTTCTTTTAGGATATGGAAGGTTATTGGTTTTTAAAAGAAATTTTGGAAAGAAGCATTATTCCTTAGGAAGATAAATGCTTACCAGAGGCATGGTGGGTGGAAAGTGATAGTACTTGTGAAATCTCTTACTTTCCACTCTAAATGAAGCATAAGAAGAAATATTCTTTAAAGATATACAAGCAACTATAAACCAGAGACACACTATGGATGGGGGGAAGAGGAGAGAGTAGGATCAAAACAAGGGGGGTGGGGATTGTATGGGGACTATAACCAAGATGGAAATGCATACATTGTGCAAAAATGAAAAATGATGTAAAAATATATAAAAAATATAACACAACATGATTTGAACTACCTGTCTTTCATATGAATTTAAGAATCGCAATAGATACATGTGGACATTATTTCCTGGATAGTCTGCAAAATACATTGCTAGGTGCCAGCATTACAATGGTAAAATGACAGGCAGTATACAAAATAAAGTGGATCAAATCTTCACCATAATAATGGAAAACGTCATGATTATTGCATGAATATCAATGCCATAAAAATTTAGAAATAAATGGAAAATTGCTATTTTTTCCTTGACATTTACACTGAAAGCAACATAAAAGTATTTCCATTCTATCTACTGAGCATGTGTTTTGATTTAGTGTTGAGTTTATTGATGATATCATACAGATGAAGCATGGAAATTATAATAGCATCCTTATTTGCTAACCTCTAATCCACTAAAAAACTATAGCTGGTAGGTAGTCATAGCTTCTTTGTAAAAGAAGAAAGAGAACATGCTTTTGTGTTATGATGGTTTATTTGTCCTACAATTAATTGTTTTCTTCTCTTCATAATGGTTAACACAAATTGGCAGGTGTACCACAGTTAAGAAGAAAAATATCCCCAAAAGGGAGCATTCTACATACGGTTAAGGGAGAAATAATATAATGTCACTGTATGCTTACAAATACAACAACATTTACTGAGATTTATTTCTCTCAACAAAAATACTGGTGCAGTTAGCTCTTATCAGTTTCAATTTATAACAAATATTGTTGGAAAAAAAGATATAAAATGTTGTTCATGAACTTATCTCATTTTACTCATTTTATTTTTAACCCTTATAGTTAGCTTCTCAGTTTTCACATGGACATTATTTTACTCATGCCCTTCTTGGATATTTAAAAATATATCTCACAGAAAGAGAAATCTTGTACAATAAGGTTATAGTTTGTTAAACATAATTTCAAAAAACCTATTTTCCTTGTGTTATAGGACTGTCTTTAGAATAGGTAAGAAACTTTTCTAGGACACTCTACATAATCCAGCTAATTGAATTCTTAGAACAGAGTTGGATATAGCAATTATTTGAAGAAGCATATAGAGTTTTGAGAAACATGAGATAAGGAAAATTTCAGGAGATTATGTTAATGACAGAATTATTTGTAAACAACTTTAAGTTTGGTTTCCCATGCAAAAAATTTTACAGGGAGGCATAGCTTGTCATGGAGGACAGTACTGCAGGGGTGACCTGATGAACCCTCACTAACAGGTCCTATAGATTATCAGCTAACTCTGCCTCCGCAGCTGAAGACAGATTCTTGCACTGTGAGCTACCAAATTCTATGGTTACGGATACTGATTATCTGAGGAGACAGGACTTCTATATATTAAGATCTTTTTTCTGACAAGATGGGGTTTAAAAGTGAATAGCGTAAGAAAATAAATTAACACTAAAGAAGGTAATGTTGCATTATTTTTTCAGATTTTTGGCAGTTTTATTGGATTATAGTTTTTAATAATAAAACTTGCAAATGAGAATCCATGGACATTTATTTGTCACAGTAAAATCAAAGTAGGAATTTAACAAATTCAAAAATTTATGTTCAAGCAATATATAAAATATATTGGGTTGTCGGAAAACTCATGACATATTTTTTCTTTGATAAAACAGAAAAAGTGCACGATGACTTTTGCAACAACTCAATAATTTTGAAATTGTGTTTGGGATATCTGACTTGGAAAAAATATTCATTGGAGTTGTTATTGTTAATTAGTTAAATTCATACTTAATAACAGAATAAAATGAAGTTGATATGGCCAAATTTTATAGCATCTAACTTTGAAATATTACAAAAATATAACTAGGGGGTTATTTAATGGGTCCCACTATGTCAAAGTATTTGTTGGGAAAACAGATGTTACACTTTTTGTGCTTTCAAATCTTCACTTCAACGACCACTATATTTTGCTCCACTATATTTCTTGAAGGAAATTAAGCAGCTTTCTAGCCCATTAGTAAGCATTTTATTGGCTGTCTATTATATGATGAATAAATGTCATAGGATAAGAGAAAAACAAGCATTAGTATATGACAAGGCCCTGCTTGAAAGAGTTGAAAATCTATTTGAGGAAGGCAAGAGTAACCTTTATTCTCAGAAGATTAAAAATGGATCTGCCATACGACCTAACAATTTCACTTCTAGGTATCTATCTGAAGAGCACAAAAGCACTAACTTGAAAGGAAACTTGCACTCTCATATTTATTGCAGAAATATTTATAACAGCCAAGCCATAGAAACAACCTAAGTGCCTTTGCACAACCTGTGAAACAAAAAATCCTCTTCCCATTGCTTCTGAGGGATGAAGCCTCCTGATTTTCTTCCCAGTGGCTTGGTTGCTCCTCCTGCTGGTTCCTCTCTACCTGCCCTATCATGTGCAAACTCTTGCTCCGGCATCTCGTCTCCCCTCATGTAGGAGGGCCTCCCAGATGATCTCATCTGCTCCAAGGCAATCACCATACATGTTTACCTGCCTACCTTGCAGGTCATCTACTCACTAACCATTGCTTAAAATTGTTAACCTTCTCAGTTGCCACTTTGTCCAAATCACCATTGTTTCTTGTTGGTCTTCCATATATCCCTTCATGGCATCAAGTCTTATTCACATGACACAGTTAGAATGACCTCTCAAAAGTGCAGTTGTCTAGGGCAGGTTTAAATTTTCACAATTTACAATTCAGGTGTACACAAATGTAACACGTTTTTCAAAAACTAGACTTAAACATCAACAGATACACCAAGATTGAAATCATATCAACCATCTTTTCTGACCATGAAGGCATCAAACTAGAAATAAACCATAAAAAGAAGGCAAGGAACTTTCCTACCTCATGGAGATTAAAAACCACACTACTGGAAGACCACTGGACTAATGAGGAGATCAAAGAAGAAATTAAAAAATTCTTTGAATTGAATGACAAGGAGGACACCAATATCCTAAATGTATGAGATGCAGCAAAAGCAGTAATAAGAGGAAAATATATAGCAATAGATGCTCACATCAAGAAACAAGAAAGAACTCAAAGAAACAACCTAATCTCGAAGCTCAAAGATCTAGAAAAAGAACAACAAAAAAAACCCCAAAACCAGTAGAAGAAAAGAAATAATAAAAACGAAAGCAGAAATAAATGTAATTGAAACTAAAAAAACAATCCAAAAGATCAATGAAACCAAGAGCTGGTTCTTTGAAAAAATCAATAAAATAGACAAACCCCTAGCCAGGCTCACAAAGGAAAAAAGGGAGAAAGCACAAATAAACAGGATCACAAATGAAAGAGGAGAAATCACAACAGACACAGCAGAAATCAAAAGAATAATCAGTAACTACTATGAACAGTTGTATGGAAACAAGTTCAACAATCTAGAGGAGATGGACAAATTCCTACAACTCTACAATCACCCAAAGCTAGATAAAGAAGAAATAGAACACCTAAACAGACCAATTACAATTAGCGAAATTGAAATGGTAATCAAAAACCTCCCCAAAAAACAAAAGCCCAGGACCTGATGGATTTCCAAATGAATTCTACCAAACATTCAGAGATGAATTAGTGCCTATCCTTCACAAACTCTTTCAAAAAATTGAGAAGGAAGGGACAATACCAAACACGTTCTATGAAGCCAACATTACACTAATACCAAAACCGAACAAGGACAACACAAAAAAGGAAAACTACAGGCCAATCTCCCTAATGAACACTGATGCAAAAATCCTCAATAAAATTTTAGCTATCAGAATCCAACAATGTATCCATAAGATAATTCACCACGACCAAGTTGGATTCATTCCAGGGACACAAGGATGGTTCAACATCTGAAAATCAATCAACATTATCCAACACATCAACAAAACGAAATATAAAAACCATATGATAATATCAATAGATGCTGAGAAAGCTTTCGACAAAGTGCAACACGCATTCATGATAAAAGCCCTTGAAATTCTTGGGATACAAGGAACATACCTCAACATCATAAAGGCCATCTATGACAAGCCAACAGCCAGTATCATTCTCAATGATGAAAAGCTGAAAGCAATTCCATTAAGATCTGGAACAAGACAAGGATGTCCACTCTCACCACTGCTCTTCAATATAATACTGGAAGTCCTAGCCAGAGCAATAAGACAAGAGAAAGACATCCAAGGAATCCAAATAGGAAAAGAAGAAGTCAAACTATCACTATTTGCAGATGATATGATATTATACATAGAGAACCCCAAAAACTCCACAGAAAAGCTAATTCAACTCATCAATCAGTTCAGTAAAGTGGCAGGATACAAAATCAACACGCAAAAGTCAGTAGCCTTCCTATACACAAACAATAAATCAGAAGAAGAAGAAATAAAAAAAAAAAACATCCCTTTTATTATTGAAACAAAAAAAATCAAATATTTGGGAATAAATCTAACAAAAGAGGTAAAGGACCTATACAAAGAAAACTATGAAACACTGTTAAAAGAAATAGAAGAAGACACAAAGAAATGGAAAGACATCCCCTGCTCATGGATTGGAAGAATAAACATTATTAAAATGGCCATCCTACCAAAAGCAATATACAGATTCAATGCTATTCCAATCAAAATTTCAATGTCATTCTTCAAAGAAATAGAACAATTATTGATGAAATTCATATGGAATCACAAAAAACCCCGAATAGCCAAAGCTCTCCTGAAAAAAAGAGAAGGGAATGGAGGCATCACACTCCCAGACTTCAAACTCTACTACAAAGCCATAATCATCAAAACTGCATGGTACTGGAACAAGAACAGACATACAGACCAATGGAATCGAATAGAAAATCCAGAAATAAACCCACAGATTTATGGTCAACTAATCTTTGACAAAGGAGCAAAGACTATGCATTGGAGCAAAGAAAGTTTGTTCAATAAATGGTGCTGGGAAAACTGGGTCGCTACATGCAAAAGAATGAAGCTTGACCACTACCTCACACCATACACAAAAATCAACTCAAAATGGATTAAAGAACTAGACATAAGACCTGAAACCATAAAATATATAGAAGGAAATACAGGCAAAACACTACATGATTTGCACATCAAAGACATCTTTACAGACACATCACCCAAAGGAGTGATAGTGAAGACAAAGATAAACAGCTGGGACTACATCAAATTAAAGAGCTTCTGCACAGCAAAAGAGACAATAACAAAAACAAAGAGAAACCCCACCAACTGGGAGAACATTTTTGCACATAACACTAATGATAAAGGACTGATCACAAAAATCTGCAAAGAGCTGATGAGACTCAGCAACAACAAAGAAAATAACCCAGTCAAAAAATGGGCAGAAGAGCTAAAAAGAAACTTCTCTGAAGAGGAAATGCAAATGGCCAACAGGCATATGAAAAAATGTTCAACATCACTTGTAATCAGGGAAATGCAAATCAAAACTACCATGAGATACCATCTTACACCAGTGAGAATGGCACATATTAAAAAAACTAGCAACAACAAATGTTGGCGAGGGTGTGGAGAAAAAGGAACTCTTCTGCACTGCTGGTGGGAGTGCAAACTGGTCCAACCACTATGGAGAGCTGTGTGGAGATTTCTGGACCTACTAAACATAGAGCTTCCATATGATCCAGCAATTCCACTCCTAGGTCTTTACCCAAAGGACACAGAAACATCCATTCCAAAGAACACCTGCACCCCTATGTTTATAGCAGCACTATTTACAATAGCTAAGCTTTGGAAACAGCCCAAATGCCCAAAAATAGATGACTGGATCAAGAAGATGTGGTACATATATACCATGGAATATTACTCAGCATTCAAAAAAGATAAACACATGCAATTTGCAGCAACATGGATGGTGCTGGAAGGGATCATGCTCAGTGAAATAAGCCAAAAAGAAAAAGAAAAATACCGGATGGTCTCACTCATAGCAGGAATCTAGAAAACTTAAATAAGGGACCAGGAAAATGAATAACTATAAGAAAGTGAAAATCAAAATCAACAAAAACTATGAACCAGAGACACTTTTTGGGGGGTGAGGGGTGGGAGGGGAGGAATTGGGGTCAGAATGGGGGGGCTGCAATTGTATGGGGAATATAAAAATAAAATTTATTATTTAAAAAAAATAAAATAAGTTTTACGTATAAAAAAAAACTAGACTTAAATGCTGATTCTTAGTGCTCATTTCTGTTTCTTAGCATTAGGTAGCTTTGAATGAATCTTAGTTAGACTTGGTGGCTTTCAAATTTTAGAGTGTCTTCTAAGTAAATTTAGTCATTTTTAGATTTCTGACCCTTCTTTTTTTTCCCTGGGTCACATGAAGGTAGGAGTGGGGGGACTTTTGCAGCTACATGGCATTAATGGGGATAGGTCATCTTTTCTGTAGCTATACTTCGGTTTTCATTGGCATCTGCTGAGAGCAACTGCACTGGCCTAGTCTCTGGTCATTGGCATTGACTGTATCTTCCAATGTCCTCCCTTATTCCTTGGTTCTGAGATGTCAGGTCTACCTAGATCCCTCTGTGCCCACAGATCCCCTTAGCCCTCTTTCAGGTCCTGCTTATACTTTTCTCAAGAACATGTGGCAATTCTGATGTCTGCCAATGTAGCTTTAAATCAGTATAGTAGAGTATGTAACTTCTTAACATATACAGAAAATAAAAAGATTCTTTCATTGAACTTGAAGAATTAAAGAAATGTCACTGAGTAATTATTTTTCCTTATAAACCTGGAATTGATTTCTGATATTCTTAGTTCATTTTTTAGAAAAGGCAGACTAAAGAATAAAGTCAACTAATTTAACTTGGCAGTAAACTCTACTGCTTTTAAGGCTGTTGACAAGAGTTGGAGGCATCACACTCTTTGATTTCTGTATTAAGTAATCAAAACAATATAGCACTGGCATAAAAACACAATGCACAAATCAATGGAACAGAACAGACAGTCCAGAAACAAACTCAAGCATATACAGTCAACTAATTTCTGACAATGGTGCCAAGAATACACACAATTGAGAAAGGACATTCTCCTTAGTCAACCATGCTGAAACAGGACATCCACTTGCAAAAGAATGAAACTGGACCTTATCTTTCACCATATACAAAAGTCAATGCAAATGAGTCAAAGACTTAAACATAAGACTTGAAACCATAAAAATCCTGGAAGAAAAGATAGTTCCTTGATACTGGCCTTGGCAATGACTTTTTGGATATGACACCTGAAGTTCACACAACAAAAGCAAAAGTCAAGTGGGATTATATCAAACTAAAAAGTTTCTGCACAGCAAAGGAAACTATCAACAAATTGATAAGGCAATCTGGGAGGAAACATTTGCAATCATATATCTGATAAAGAGTTAATATCTGAAAAAATATAAGAAACTGAAATAACTCAATAGTTAAATAAATAAATACAGATATACATAACAACTACCAATCTGATTAAGAAATTGGCAAAGGACCTGATAGACCTTTTCCCAAAAAAGACAACAACAAGTGAACGCAGGAAAAAAACCAGCTTAAAACCCTACAGTAAGATTTTAGTTAGAAGGTGACTCATAAAATTTCTTCGATCCTGTTTCTCTGTCCCACATGTGCAGTTTATTCTTTTTTGCCCTTTAGCAAAAGAATACTTATTAATCAAGCCTTTCTTGGCAGAAACATCAGGAAAGCAGCCCAACCATCCAGACCGATGGGTGTCAGCTATAAAAAAACTCTTGTGACTCTGCTGACAATGGAATAAGAACAACTTCACCAAAGGGCGGAGAGGCCCTCCCCACTGAGAAAGCCCCTCCCTCCAGCTTGTCTGCTGAGGAAAGGACTGAGCTGCCCGCACAGACATGCCAGCTTGTAGGACACAGCTCCATGTACCAGGGCTGTTGCCTTCACAACCAAGACGGAGCTGGAGTTCCTGCCTCCCCTGTCTGCACCCCTGTCAGCCTGCCATCTGGGCAGGGTCTTTGGTGGCAGTAAGACTAAATGGGCCTCTGGGCTCTGATTTGTTAAGTTGCTTCTTCCCAGCAAAGAGGTCTGGACCAGGGCCTTCAAGCAGCAGGGGGTAGAGGGAGCAACTCTGTGGGGAGCTGTTTTTTTGAAGCTTCACCACAATTCTAGGCAATGTGGCAGGATAACTGATTGAAACATTAAGACATTCTCCCTTTCTCCCAGATCAGGCAAATAGCTAAGTTCATCTTAGTATTTTTCTGCCTAAGGGGTTCTTGCAGGGATAAAATCAGAAGATGCATGAAGTTTGTAACTCTTCCTGTCTTTGGAAAGAACGAGATTATTGCAGGTGTCCCGGACAGGGTGGGAAAAGAGGGAAGGCCTGGCCTCTGAGAAAGCAAGAGAAAATAAGCAAAGTGTAATAACTGTAGATTCTCCCAGACAGAGGTTAGCAGGGTGGAGCTTCTGGGGCTCTTTACATCTTTACTGGCTGCCCTTGGGGGAGGTGATAAGGCTGTGGAGAGGATGATGACTTCAGCATGTGTGCACTCAATGGGATCCTGCCACTTGATTCTGGGTACTCCCTTTGGGACAGGTATGGGAGCAAGCCATACCGATCTGAAGGGGTCATGAGGTCAGTTAGGAGATCTGTCCAGTTAACTGTGTGGGCAAATGATTAGTGACCACAGGCTCTACTTGATCATTTTGTGGGTGCATAAGGCTCTCAAGCCTTTGCACAGTCTTCAGGGAGGTGGGGGCTGATAATTTCTGAGATTCAATTTCCTACCAGCTGAGTGGAGGGGCACAGAATGTGACTGAGGTTGCTTAAAAGAAACTTTAATAATGATTTTCTTGGTGCATCTGGGGTGGTACCTGTGAATGGAGATCTGCATCTTTCAAACTCAACTCAAGACACTGAGTTGCAGATACTGACAAAAGAATAGACACATTTCACTTGGTTGCTCCCATTTAACCCTGTACTCTCCTCCTCCCTCTCCACCCCTTCCTAGTTCTATATAGTTGTCATATGTTAAGTCCTAGTTAAAGTGTTTGTAAGGGAAAAAAAGACAAGAGGAGGACAATGAAGTCAGAAAAACTAGGAGATATGTAGAACATTCTGGAAAAGTGTGTATGTGTTTATAAGAAATGGAATGAAATAATAGCTTTCCTCAAGACAAAACACAGCAACCTCTCAAATTGTCCATGGAATAAAGATAGGGAGCTAATGAACAAGCAAAGTATTGGCATTTTCTTTTCTCTCAGGAAGTTCTTACTACTGATTTTTACCTGAGAGGCAGTGCTGAGAAGAAACTCGTCTATCAATTGGCATACGAGGACAGATACCCAGATACAGAGGCTTCAGTTGCTGTGACAAAATAATTTCATTCAGTTTTTTCTGCAGAATGAAATATTCTTCAGACAGCTTTGATATCTAAAAAGAAGGTCATATGTCAGATTAAAGCAAGGAAATTAATTCAGAGAGTTCCACAGGTACAATGGGCTCTGATCAAGTTCTGGTCAACTATCTCTGGGAATCTCAAGTCCTTCCTCTCCAGCACCCACACTTACCCTTGTAACAAGGTCTCATGAAGTCCTCACTGGCCATAACCTCTCCCTCTTGTGCTACTTGCTCATCTCACATTTTCCATTCAAACTGCCAAACATGTAATGCTACACAGAGTAATCTCTTCTGATCAATTCCTTCCTGGGGTTCCCGAGACCTGGCTTCCATCTTCTCCACATTGCTGTGATTGCCTTTCTGCCTTTATCCCAAGGAATCCCACTGCTGCCTTTGCCTGTCAACTCTTTCCTTCCCTTTGCAGACTTCTTAGCCCAACTTCGGGGCTGTGCTTTTCTGGCTCCTCCTCTCTGTCTTATCTATTAACACAGCCTTTTTCCTGCTGGATTGAATGTGAGGCTCCTGCTTCTCTGCCTGTAGCTTTGTCCCTATGTGATGCTGAATCCACTCCAATGGCATTAATAGCCAGTTCTTAGGTGATGACCTGTCATTCTATATCTCCTCAATGTCTCGGCTTATAGCGGGTGAGGGTATTAATCTCTGATTTGGTGTTTTGAATTAGAAATTTATGCACCAAGAAAAGAAGGACCACATGTATATTAAACTTACTATTTCTGTGTATGTTTTAAAAAAAAGAACAGAAAGGGGCTAAGTGAATTAGTCAATGGCAGGTTTTTACTAACAGAAGTTGGAGATTTTGGGGCCACACCTCTAACACTCAGGGGGCATCAAGGGCAGTTATTGTGCTTTCTCATGGACTCAGCCACCACAGAGGTTAGCGACTCAAGAGGACTAGGCAGTCCTTCTTTAAACCAACACTTGAAATTTCTTCAATGATCCTCTACACTATTAACTAGCCTGGTTATTCATATTAATTTATAATATGTATGTTAGAGGTCAAGTAGTTAAAATTCTTCAGTTTACACAGGAGAAAACAAAAGTATGACACATAATGTGGTTTTCTTAAGGTCAAAGATCTGGAGAAAGAGCAAAACCTAGAATCTGCACTTACAGGAGCTCTCCATGCTGCTAATTTATCAGGATGCCCTTTAGCGGCTCGAAAGCCAATTGCTGGTCTTAGAAAGAGCTGGAACATGCCTACTTCCAGCACGAAACCTTCTCCAATGTAATTTTTGCTTCTGAGTCCTCACTGTCATGTTGTAACATGTAGGTTTTCATCATCATGCCATGTATGCCTCGGTATGGTTACCTAACACTATTTTCTCAAAATTTGGAGCAGAGAAAGCATAGACTTTATAGATTTAGAAAACTTCTTTAAAAGGTATAACAGAAGATTTTTAGGTACATGAAAAATTGGCACTGTGAAATGCCAGTATTTTAATAAGTTGTATGAGCCAACAATTTGTCTCCTCAAGATTTCTACTATATTCTATACTATTTTTATCATAGTAAGTTGGTTTAAAGTTTTATGACTATTTGAATAGCACAACCCTTGAAGACTTCTTTTTTAAAGGGGTTTTAGTCTCACAAAAAAAAAGAGATGAAAAAATGAATCAGTTATTAACTGCTTAATTGAGCTTTTGTGTCTTTGTAAAGATTTTTTTATTAATAAATAAATTTATTTACATACCTGTTTTGAAAAAATTGCCAAGTCCCATGCTTCTTTTTCTGAAATGCTTTTTGAGAGATCATCATGATTCATGTTGATATTACAAGATTCCTCATGTTTTGTGTGATAGGAATACAGATTGTTAGTATTTCTTGCTGCTTCTGTTGGTGTTGCAACAATCTTGTGATTTTTAAAAGAAGACATCCTGTCCTTCCTCACTTGCTGCCTTCTCTTGTAACCTCGGAATTTGCTCTGAATGAACATGACTGCTTTGTCTTCTTCACAGGTTGAGATCATTGGTTCAACCTGCTTCTCCTTGACTGTCTCAGACATCCAATGGCTTCTCTCCTTGCTACATATGGGTGCATTTTGGGTGGCCACGGATGTCCTCTTTTCCTTGCTATTTGCATTTTGATAAAGTGATCTCTGGCTAAAACGAGGTTCCAAAGGTTTTTTAAAAGAAGGCTGCTTAGTCTCACTCTCAGCTAACCAAAGTCCTGGGACACTGGGTCTTTCTGGCTTACCATTCCTTCCTACATAGGCTGCTTTTGACTCTTCAAAATTCCTTTCCTCTGTAAATCTCTGATAGCAATTCTCTGCTACAGTGTCCTCTCTCTCCATCTTCCTCATTTTACTGTTCTCTTCCAAGTCTCTGATATATTTCTGTTTGGGGCTTACTTCTGCCCAAGAGTCCTCCCCCAGGTGCAATTCCTGCTTGGCCTCATCCCCAGCCATGTTATTGATTTTGTTCTGAGCTAGATATCCCTTGTTGATACTCTGCAAAGCATTAGTGGTTTCCTCTTCAGCTTTGAAAGAAGACGTCTTCACGACCGATGTCGTCCCTTTACTATTTGAAGCTGGAATGATTGTTCCATTAGCAGAGATGCCATATTCTGTCATTTTTTTCATAAAAGACTCCCTGTATAAAACATATTGCATCTGAATATATGATACTAACCTAGAGTTTATTACCCTCTTTGGGCAATGGTTACTGGTCACTTAATTTTGGGAGAAAAAACAAACCAGGAAATGGAAAAAGGGACAAAAAGAATTTAAAACTCATATTAATCAAGTGTTTCCTAAGATAATTTCTCTAGCAACAACTGTGATGAATACTCATATGATGAGAAAACCTGCATCAACTTAGAGTAAGAAATATCCTAGCTTATTATCATTTAATGAAGCATCAAAGTAAAAGTCATAGTAAATAAATACTTCCAAATATGCCCCTTTCAAAACAAAGTACCTACTGTGAGATGTTGTGGGAAATACATCTGGATTTGAGACCAATAAGCAAGTGTGTTCACTGGGCTGACATGCTAGACATTAAACATGGTCGAAACCTACTGCTCTCAAGAAACAGCTTATAGATAGAGCTTCCATAGGATCCAGCAATTCCACTCCTAGGCATTTACCCAAAGGACACAGAAACATAATTCCAATGAGCACCTGCACCCTTATGTTTATAGCAGCACAACTTACAATAGCTAAGCTTTGGAAACAACCCAAATGCCCAAAAATAGATGGCTGGATCAAGAAGATGTGGTACATATATACAATGGAATATTACTCAGCATTCAAAAAAGATAAACACATGCAATTTGTGGCAACATGGATGGAGCTGGAAGGGATCATGATCAGTGAAATAAGCCAAAAAGAAAAAGAAAAATACCGGATGGTTTCACTCATAACAGGAATCTAGAAAACTTAAATAAGGGACCAGGAAAAAAAATAACTATAAGAAAGTAAAAATCAAAATCAACAAACAACTGTGAACCAGAGACACACTATGAGGGGGCGGGGAAAGGAGGGTTTGGGGTCAAAATAAGGGGGTTGCAATTATATGGGGAATATAAAAATAAAATAAAAAAAGAAACAGCTTATAAAATTAAAGAAAAAGTAATGTTCCTGATAAAGTGTATGATCATAGGAAATGTTGGCCAAAATTTCACAGTTGGTTCTTTATAAACATCCAAAATAATTTCCCATTAACTTGAAGATAAAGTCTTCTTTATATCGCTTGCTTCTCCACACAGACATGCCTCACAGCTTTTCCTTTCTGTGAGGGCAACACTCATGAAAGCAAAAGAGCCATGAATAGGTGCTGACACCAAAATGTGACAATTGGACACCCTGACAAGCTACCTGGGAAGCTTTTGCCAAAACCTTTTCATTTTGGCTCAGGAGGGCCATGGAAGATATTTGGTTTTGTAATCTGTTTATGAAGAAGAACTCTTCTTTGAGTCAAACCTGCAAAAAAAACTACTAGGACTAATGTCCCTGATTTTACTGGCACTTCCCAGATCTATTGTGGCATCCTTAACCTTATTCAGGAGGCATAACAGAATCCCCATTATCCTGCGAGGATAAGAGAACTAGGTGGGGCCAACTGGGAGAAAATTTTTGCACACAACACTAATGATAAAGGACTGATCACAAAAATCTGCAAAGAGCTGATGAGACTCAACAACAACAAAGAAAACAATCCAGTCAAAAAATGGACAGAGGAACTAAAAAGAAACTTCTCTGAAGAGGAAATGCGAATGGCCAACAGGCATATGAAAAAATGTTCAACATCACTTGTAATCAGGGAAATGCAAATCAAAACTACCATGAGATACCATCTTACACCAGTGAGAATGGCACATATTAAAAAAAATAGCAACAACAAATGTTGGCGAGGTTGTGGAGAAAAAGGAACTCTTCTGCACTGTTGGTGGGAGTGCAAACTGGTCCAACCACTATGGAGAGCTATGTGGAGATTTCTGGACCTACTAAACATAGAGCTTCCACAGGATCCAGCAATTCCAATCCTAGGTATTTACCCAAAGAACACAGAAACATCAATTCCAAAGAACACCTGCACCCCTATGTTTATAGCAGCACTGTTTACAATAGCTAAGCTTTGGAAACAGCCCAAATGCCCAAAAATAGATGACTGGATCAAGAAGATGTGGTACATATATACCATGGAATATTACTCAGCATTCAAAAAAGATAAACACATGCAATTTGCAGCAACATGGATGACGCTGGAAGGGATCATGCTCAGTGAAATAAGCCAAAAAGAAAAAGAAAAATACCGGATGGTCTCACTCATAGCAGGGATCTAGAAAACTTAAATAAGGGACCAGGAAAATGAATAACTATAAGAAAGTGAAAATCAAAATCAACAAAAACTATGAACCAGAGACACTTTTTGGGGGGTGGGGGGCGGGAGGGGAGGGATTGGGGTCAGAATGGGGGGATTGCAATTGTATGGGGAATATAAAAATAAAATTTATTAATTAAAAAACATACACAAGTAAAAAAAAAAAAAGAGAACTAGGTGGGGAACCAAGAACCCCATAATTTTGATATGCGGTTATGCTCTGTGTTTTGAATACCTCCATAACATGGCTGGAGGATGCTTTTATCAGTCAAGATGCAATTCATGAGCGATGTATACAATCATTAAATAACTACATTCCAAGAAACCCATCTATAAGGTGGTTTTGATATTTGCAGTTAGAATCTTACCCATACTGCTGACATTTTCTAGTCTATCCCATGTCGGTGACAGCTCTGGATTCATGCCATAGACACTCCATCAAAGGCCTGAGGCCAGCACATTACTGGGAGGATAGAGGTTCATGAGCAGTGATGTACTGAGGCTCAAACCTTAGAGTTTTAGCGTAGGAAGCGACGGAGATCTCTTTGACAGTTCCTAGATAGGTTTGCAGGACTGAACTCTTCTCCCAACTATAGTTTTCTAGTTCACAGATCAGGGATTCTACCGGTGAAAGGTTAAGTGAAGATAGGGGTTCCTGGTAATTGGTAGAAAGTAAGGAGTTTGGAGGGGTGAGTGCTTTAATCTGCATCTTTCTAGAAGGAAGTCTAAAAGGGAGGTCCCACCTTCCATTCACCAATTTTCCTTTCTCTTTCCTCTGGGCCTCCCTTGATGCTGTACTTTTACTTTTTTTTTTTTTTTTTGACATTGATCTTGGCAATGATTTTTTTGGATTTGACATCAAAGCAAAGGCAAAAAAAGCAAAAATCAACAGGAGGGATTACATCAAACTCAAAAGTTTCTGTACAGCAGAGGAAATCAGCAATGAAATGAAAAGGCAGAATGGAAGACTATATTTGCAAACCATATGGCTGATAAGAGATTAGTGTCCCAAATATATAAAGAACTCATATAACTCAATAGCAAAACAAACAAACAAACAAACAAAAGAACCTCAAATCCAAAAAACTCCAAACTCAATTCAAAATTGGGCAGAGGAACTGAATAGATATTTTCTGCAAAAAGACATACAAATGGTAAAGGTATATGAAAAGGTACTCGCCATCATTAATCATCAGGGAAATGCAAATTCAAACCACAATGAGATATCACCTCACAGGTCAGAATGACCCATGTCAAAAACACAAAAGACATCAAGTGTTGGTGAGGACATGAGGCAAAGGGAACGGCTGTGGGGATGGAAGCCAGTGCAGTGATACAGGAAACAGGACGACGCTCCCCAAGAAACTAAAAATGTAACTACCATTTGATTCAACAATCCCAGTTCTGGGTATAAATCCAGAGGAAATGAAACCATTATCACAAAGATCAGAAAGATCTCTGTACTCTCATGTTCAAAAAAACATTATTAACTATTTTGGAATAAAATAGATAGGGAAAAGCAAATACTGCACAGTGTTCCTTATATGTGGAATCTAAAAAGGAAAAATGTCACCCATAGAAACAGAGACTAGAAAAGCAATTGCCTGGGGTTGTGGGTGGTGGAAACATGGAAGGTTGGTAAAGCACACACTTTCAGTTATCCGATGAACACGGTCTGAACATCTAATGTAAATCATGGTGATGACAGTTAATAGCATTGTATTGTGTGACTGAAGTCTTCTGTGTAGAAGGTAAATGTTCTCTCTCTCACACAAAAATACAACTATGTTGAGATAGTGGATGTGTTAATTAACTAGCTGGAGGGGGAGAATCCTTTCATAATATGTCTACAAATCACCAGGATGTACACTTTAAATAACTTATAACTTTATATGTGAATTATATCTCATAAAGCTGAAGTTAAAAAAAAAATCTGTGTACCCACTGCTTATCATAAAATCTTCTATGTAAGGGAAATCAGGTGGATCTGTAACAGGTACTTATTAGGAAGCTGGGAATGAGGCTCTGCAGAAGACAGGACTGAGATGCTGTGCTATGAAAATTGGATAATGATTTAGGGGCTAATGACATATTGGTTATTAAGTCCATAGGAATAAATGAGAGTATCTAGGGACATTGTTTAGATGTGGAGGATGATTTAAATATAGGGAGAGGAACAGCAATTAGCACAGGACATGCAGACATAATTGGGAGCAGATATGTACACTAGTTTGGCAGAAGCCTGTAAAGTAAAAACTCTGAGAAAAGAAATTGTGGTCATCAGTGGGAAATGCAGATGACCTCCCAAATAGGACATTTAATGTAACACCACATTAGGAACTTGGTAAGAGAAAGACTGTGAACATACTTTGTTACCTTATAGATCTGAAAAATCCATAATGTAAAAATGGTATAAGAATGAACATTATTATACCTTTTATTTTCAAAGTTTTTCTTGTAGTCAAGTTCCCAATCCTGAGTCTGCGTGTTTGTTAATGCTGTGTTTTTCATGTTAACAATTTCTTTTCTTTGTTTCCTGACCAGATGTCCTCTTGTAGCTGAAATATATAAGGGCTGGAGTAGTTTTAAGAATAATAAATAAAAGAACTTACTTAAATGAGTAGAAACAAATATTTTTTTTTGACCATCAGTGTCAAAGAAGAAAATGAAATTAACACTTCCAAATAGAACAAGTCCATAAAAAAAGGGGATTCATAAACAAGACTCTTCTAGATGACAAACTACATAGCAAGAAAATAATTAAAGTACCATTCATGTTAACGAGGGAACTTAATGATATTAAAATTATTATTAAAATTGTTAAGATTTTAATGAAACTAAGATGAGATGATCTAAGTCAAGGAAAAAGACAAAATGTATTCATTTGCTTAAAATTTACTAGTAATTATTTACCTTTTATTTTCCATGCTCATACCTATTCATGGGGGGAAAAAATCCCCCTTTTATCTATGCATATGTTTTGAAACTTTTGGCCAATTATCCTTAGAGCCAGACATATTTCAGAACTTAGATTTACAGTTTTTTTATATTAGAAAAGTAATTCAGAGCAAATAATATATATTCTGTACCACTCCCCTATCAGGGGAGTAGTCAAACACATAAATATTTCTGCAAAAAAACAATATTTTTACCATGTGGGATGAATAAAGGACTGTAAAGATAAGATCATGTGATCATGTTTCATTGTCAAATGAGTTATGAAAACCTTTTTTTCTAGACCTTTATGAATTTTGAAATTATGGGTAGAGAATTAGAGCTCAAACAGGGTTTGCATTGTGATGTCTTAGAGAGAAATTAAGGGCTTAAAAATTCCAAAAGAGTTGATAAGCCATCATAGACCAATAGACTTGGCACTGGACCATGAATCTCTTGAATATTAGTTAGCTCTTTTGCCCACCACATCAGAGTTCTTCTGAGTAAAGACTAACTCATTAGTGGATCAAAAATCGATCTAGTGGGCCACATCTAGCGTCTAAAAATGAAATAGGTGAGAGAAGAGATGGCAGCAGAAGATATGAGAGCAGAATATATTAAAGTAATGTTGTTTGTAGTAGACGTGTGCATCAAGTTACAGAGTAAATAAAACACATTTTTTACTATGGATGTCCAGTCAAAAAACTTCGAAAGATATTATACCAAGCCATGGCAGGTTCTAAACTTGTTTCTTATAGAAAAATTATAAAATAAAACCCCAAAAGTCTATTAATATATTTTAATAAAAATTTTGAAGTATGGTTATAAATATTATTTCGCTACAGTTAATAGAAAGAAATGGATGCCCTTTAACAAAATGAGATTTAATTAAGTTGTCAAAAAGTATGGCAAGTGTAACCTTTTGAATAAAGTAGGAAAAATCTTATTATCTAATGGAATATAATGATTCTTGAGATCCATAATGAATTCAATCACTTGCTATCTCCTGCACAATAGGTCAATTGTGTTTTATTAATACTTGACAGAAAATTGAAAATCAAATTATTTTATTTAAAACAAAACGTTTATTCAAATATTAAAAGTGTCAATCACTAAAACAATCTGATTTAGATTTAGTAGAGAGAATGTATCAAAGTAACAGAGTCTGGAATTAAATGCAAAAGCTACATAAGAATTTGAGACTTATATGTAAGATTGGATTTTATGCCCATACCTAAACATGAGGTTTTTGTAAGACTGTGAGACGGTCTGAGTGATTACCTGACTGTATTATTATTGCGCTCTCTTTCCTTCTTTTTTGTATTTTTTGGTACCTTCTTGACCCCAAGAATCCTCTGACATAGGCTTGAATCAAAATAAGCTTGTCAATGACTTCCTTTCGCATTAAATTTAACTGTTCCACATGATAATATTTAAGGAATACCTTAAAAGAATTAAAATAAAATACAAATAAAATTTTGGCAAACAGATGTGAAATAGTCATGTGCTATGCTTGGAAGAATATATTTTAAGTCTTTAAATTCTGGAAAACACGATCCTTTACTTCTCATGGCCTGTATGTTGCTACAATGTTACAGATTTTTATGCTTGAAGGAAACCTGTCTTTGAGAAGGAAAACAGTTTAACATTATCTGCCTATTTCCAACAGGTTAACTACCTTTTGTAGAATAAACCAGAAAGAGCGGAAGATGTTAGAGCTTTTTAATCAACACTTTAGCAACATCTACTGTGTATAAAGCTAACTTTTATGCTTTAAAAGAGATAATTATATTTTCCAAATTAAAAATCTTACAAATTTATTGTGAGACAGAGAACAATTCAGTGATAGTAGTTCATTCATCAAATGTTTATTGAGGCCAATTAGATATACTAATCTGCTGAGAAACAAAGATGAATAAGGGGCTCAGAATGTTAACAGTGAAGGGAATAAGGCAGAGAGAAAGCCCCAGGGAGAAATAACAACATTCTTAGTAGACACAGTGACAAGCATGGAGAAAGAAGGGCTGAATTTTGATCATTTCAGAATCAGAATGAATTGGAGCACTGGAGGAGTCTGAAGGTTTGGATAACCTCCCCCAGGAAATAAGACTTTTTTTTTTTTCTCTTTTACTGGCTACTTACTGGTAAAAATTACCACAAAGAAAGTTTATTGATTCCACTAAGAAAGTCACTTAAATTCAAATTTAATTGCTGAGTCATGAGACCTGGTAACTACAGAATTCTCTCACATTCTGGTAGTTGTGAGCTGGGCACCACAGGCAAACAGTTCAGCATTATTGGTTTTGATTGAATTTAGTTTTAATTTCTACAGGACTCTAGATGTTAATATACTTAGTCCATTCTGCTGTTGACAATTCATTTAAAATTCAATCTGTTTAAAAAGGTCATCATTTTTTTTTTTTTTTGCAGCTTTAGAAATGTTCCTATATTGAATACTTTTTATCCATCTTAATGAGTTGGAAAAGGTGAAGTGGAAAAATACAAATAGCTTTAAAATGCAACTTAAATATCATGCAGAACTGGAACAAAAAGGGCCTTTTTACAAGTAAAACTCTATTTGAAGTTAGGCATGTGTTTCAGACCATAAATTATGAGATTTCGGCTTGATGAAATTCATCTTTGCGGACATCTAAAAGAAAATGGTGTGAATAAAATGCAAATCTTTTTAATGTTCCAAAATTTCCCTTACTACTAAAGTAAATATGGATTACTGTACATGTAGGGCAGTCAGTCTAAAATAGGTATTTATGACATGAATTGTCATAGGACTAACTTATCTAAATATTATGAAGTCTCCTCCCACTTAGAAACAACTATATATTTCTTGGCCAAGGTGGAAGTTTGTCTCCATCTATGATGTGTAATGGTTATTTACAAGTGGTCCACCTAAGAGGACTTCTTGGCCTTCGCTTGATTCTTTTCTCCAATCCCTCCAGTGAAACACTTAGTGTACCCCTAAGTCCTGTTTATTTCCTTAATCTCATCTTGCAAAACTCTGGGGATACCTGAGGAGCATTCTTTCTCCAAGCCGTCACCTGTGATATTCAAAATTGGTTATGATATGTTATTTTTAGTCTCTACAGGATTAAAAAATAGCTCTCAAAGTTTCTCAAATCTAATATACCATAGCCAAACACATATAACAAATCTAATAATAATGGCAAATATTTCACTCTGGATAAATTTTAAGTTTACAACTGAAGCAGAATTGAAAATTAGAAAAACAGCATCCTATTTAGATCATTATGATTCTCTAAAGTTTTGTGGCTATATTTGGTAGTGAGAAAGAAGGGAGAATATACTGATCTGTTTTCAATACTATTTGAAGATTTTTCATTATAAATTTCATCCATTTTGGGATAAATTCTCAAGATGACTATTTCCTGAATTTCATAAGAGAAATCTTCATAAGAGCAAAACTGTTTAAGTTTGCTGAAGAAGGAAATCTGTATGAGTTTACCAATTTGCTTGCCGTATGTCAGGCTACAGATTTTGTAGCATAAAAAGCATTGCTATTTTCAATCATTTTTAAAGGTTAAAACTATTAACTTTTTTCTTGAAAATGACACGAAAACATTACTTTTGTTTTTCCAAGAGCCCAGTTATCAAGACCAGCTTTTTCCAAAATAGCGACACAGGTATCAGGGCTCACTGGGGGATCTTCGTTCCACTTGTAACAGAGAACATGGTACCTTCAAATGGAAGAAAGGGTTGGTTAGTATTTCACAAAGGTCAAATGTCTCAGCAGCCTGGTGGAAACTGGACAGTTGTGTACAGGGGAGGGGAGACCCCTGAGACTTAACAAAGAGGATTTTTAGAAAAGCTCTGGAATAGCCTGAACTCTAGATCAACACAAATTTGGACCAGTTAACTTGTGTAAATTTGAATACTGTTTTTCACTTTAGTGATGGCTTTTCAAGACTTAAGACCGAAATCCGCCCCTCGCCCAAAAGCTGTGTAACTAAAAAAAAAAAAAAAAAAATAATGAGCTGGGTATTTTTTAAAAAGTAAAAACTTTCCTCTGGGCACTAAATGTAGTGGTAAGATGCAGAGAGAAAGCTTTTATTTTTTTTCTCATCTTCACAAAAACACCGGAAGCTGATCTTGAAATTGAATAGAGTTTATTTTCAAAGAAGCTCTCACCACTGTAGACATGCCTTTCATCATTGTTCTTGAGTTACATTATGTCTCTCCCTGGAGTTTTCCTCTATTGGTTTACTACATCAATAACTAAAGGGAGGAAGTGAGTCAGGGGTTAATGCAGGAGAGACCCCAACTTGTCATTGCTCTCCACTGGTTACATCCCTCTACATTCCCTCTGCCCCCATTTCTTTCCTCCCCAATTTCCACAGATCTGGAATTACTTGAATATAATGAAAATTTGATCATGTCCTTTCCTGACTTGAAAGCCTCTGAAAATTTTCCTGGTTCTAAGCAAGGATGGCAAAAGCAGGTGTTTTCAAAGGCTGGGTAAAGTAATGTTAAGTATGAGTTGGGAAGTGGTGGAAATGGTATCTTCTGGAAAAATGGACTAACTTCAGGGGTGTCTTAGTATAAGGATTCCTTACACTCAATCCTTAGTATAAGGATTGAGACAACTATAGTTAAACAGTGTATTATGCAAAGGAAGTTCATGTTGTGTCTCTACCCTTAAGATTATTTCTTCGTCACAAACAGAAGAGTTAGTGTACTGCAGAATAGACAAAGGGTCTGATGAATTCTGCATGGTACAAGGAGGGTTACTTAAAGGGCAAGGCAGGATGGAGTAGGTTCATTCATTCCATTTACACCTCCACAGGGCCTTTGCAAGTTGGTCCGACTTCCTAAGAGTCTAGGACGATTTAGATGACTGCTTTCAAATTAGTGGCAGAGAAAAAAATTTAGCCTTTTATTTCTGGAATGTCCTGTTTTTGGAATAGCTATCATGTTTTCTATATACTTACTCCCCCCACTTCTGTCATTAACATGTAGTAATTTGCAATTTTATAACAGAACAGGACTTGGAAGCACAATTAAGAATTTATGTTCATTTCACACCTTCTAAATAAACTTTCAATTGAATATTATTAAGAAAATCAGTTTAGTTGTCTTTATGGTCCATATTCTAAAACTGTGGACAACTTTGAAAATGTACATTTAGTCAGGCATTCAAAGCTCTTTCTCGATAATTTTAACCTGATAGTTTTCCTTTTTTCCCCTATCTTATCTTCTATAATTTCTGTGACTTCATTAATGCATGCTCTGCCAATCCAGTCTAATCCAAGTCTCTGGTTTTTGGCACACAAACAAGCACACTGAGAAATTGCCTTCCAGTCTTTCCCACAAATTATACCCATCATCAGACCCCAATTTGGGCTCTCTTTCTTGATAACCTCTCCGATCAGCCCTCCTGGGGATAAACTTTCTCTTCTTTGACTCATACACTGTTTTCATCATTTCCTTGGACATTGGTATTTAGTACCTTGCAATGCTTATTAACTTTCCATGTATATGGTTCTAATAATCTTAACTGGATTGTTAATTATTTTTAAAAAGATTTATTTATTTATTTATTTATACAAGCACTAGGTACAGTCAGAATTCTCTCTGGTGAGAGAATTCACCAGAGCCAGAGTGGGGAACAGAACAGGTAGACCGACGAAATACACTGCTAAAGGAGCAGCGGGTATGGCAGGAGAGGTCTGTCACGCCATGTGGGACCCTCGCTGGTGGCCGGGGATCAAACCAGCGCTGCAGAGGCTGCAGGCAGCTTTGTAGCCCAGCGCTCAACTGCTGAGCCACCAGGGGAGGCCCTGGATTGTTAATTTTTGATGATCAAGCCAGATTTAAAATTCAGTGTTCCTCCCCAGTTACAAAATAACTGAGACCTGGTGCAAAATTAAAATGCAAGGCCCTGTCACAACAACTATTAAGGATTTTAGGAGACAGAAGCAGGATGGCATTTGACCAGGTATGTGGTCTTTCTAAGCTTCTGAGCATCGGACCCATGTGACTGCAGGGGTGGCGCACCTGTCAAGGTGTCCCTGGAGGTGTCCCTGTGACATCTCCCCTTCCAGTACAATGAAGGAACTTTAAAGGTTGACACATGTGGCCTGACCTGGATAGTTTATTTTTTAAACCTAATGCATATTTCCACACCTATCTTTAATAAATGTTCTTTTCTATAATTCTTATGAAGAATTTATATACAAACCGGACATGGGAACTTAAAAAGAAATTCACATACCGCTTTATAAAGCTAGCAAAAAGTATCCGATGTGAGTATCCTAGCCTTCGAATTCTTGCTGTTTCCAGAATTCCTGTGTAACGAAGCTGTAGCAAAACTTTCTCTTTATCATATTTTCTTGCCTGACGTTCATTATTGGGTTTGATGCAACGGACAAAGTGAGGCTGGCCCACCACCATTTTGGATAACAAATCCATCAGAGAATACTATAATATGCAACAAAAATAAATTTCTCAGTGAACCATACAAAAGCTTATGAGCTTAGAGCTTAGAGGTCTTCTCCTTTTTTTTTTTGTTTTAAGATTTATTTGTTTATGCATACAAGAGCTGGGGTACAGGCCAGAGGTGAGGGTGCTGAGAGGATTTACCAAAGACAGAGTAGGGAGCAGAACAGGCAGACTGACTGAAATACACTGCTGATGGGGACAGCGGGTGAGACAGGATAAGTCTGCTGCACCATGTGGGTTTCTCCCTGGCCGGCCAGGGATTGAACTTGTGCTGCCGAGGCTGAGTATTGCTTCATAGTGCGGTGCTTAACCCCTTGCGCCATGAGGGAGGCCCTAGAGGTCTTTCTTCTATTATAAGAATGAATTCTGAAAATTGGATGTTTCAGATGCTCACACTAATTTACAGTGAAGGGAGGTCTGGATTAATAAAATTTTTATTTTTAGTATTTTAAGTATTATAGATTTACTCATAAAAATAGAGGCAAAAACTAGGAACTTAGCTATTAAAAGTATGTAAATTAAGTCAACTTCAGAGATAAAATTATTTTGATTCAGTTGTAAAAAACTATTATCTCAGGGAAACTTGCTGAATTATAGTATTTAGGCACATAGTCTGGTTTCCTGTTTATTCTGTTAATTTCCTTGCTTAACTCTATAAAAAGTATGAAAGTCAATACTTCACCCCTGTCAGAATTATCCCCTAGTAGAAAATAAGGACTGAGAAGTTAATGCAGTTTAATATACAGGACAGAGCTATACAAATAAATAGATCCATATAAGTATCCTAATCTGCTCTAGTTCAATAATTTTTAATTTATTTTAGAGTTGTAAAAATCACATAGATATTAAAACTATGTTCTGTAGAAATACTAGCCAAGTGCTGGGCAACTATATGTAATGTATTAGGATAATCTGATTCAACTAGAAGTAAACCCCAGAAAACTATTGTGTCAAATACCAGGATGACAATTTATTAGCAAGGTAATAAATGTATGGACATAAATAGCTGTTGTCAGCTGGATCTCTTTTAGTACTGGAAATACAAAGCTGGTGCTAACCAAATACTGAAATTGGGCAACTGACAAAACACTAGATTTGCATGGCTTCCTCTTGGGCAGTGAGACTCAGATGTGATCTTCAAACAGCTGGGTATGCAGATTTGGAGCCCTTTTCATTACACTTATCTGTGAGTCATCATTCCTTTAGTCATGCAAACATCTGCCAGGCACTGGAGATACAAAGGTGATATATGTGTCTGCTGGCGTTCTGTGCAAGGGCTTACAGCAATGTAGGCATTGCTTTTTCTTAGGGAGCAGTTCAGAGTGTTACACTAAGTTCATTCTTTTCTGAAGAATGAAAAATAAATTTAAAAATACATTAAATTTACATGAAATTTTCTATCACTTTTCACTTTAGCCTGAGGTATAAAACAATTTTATGAACCAATGATTTAAACATACACAGTGTTTGATGTCAACAACAGTGGTATGATAATGTTCTTAGATAACTCACTTAAAAGAAAGAAAATAACCTGCTCTAAGTCCTTGGTGGTTCAGCTGTGCTGCAGTCCTGATGTAAGATGAATGTCTCAGCAGGACAATTGAGATACTAAGCATATAAACATGCTAGTGCTACTCAAATATGATTAAGGACACACTGTTTACTATGAGTTTAGGACTTGAAAACTATTTAATAAAATGACCTAGCTATTTTTAAAAGCATTTCAAGTTTTGGGTGGTATTTCTTTTCATTTTCATTGACTAATTAATATGATTTTTATCAGAAGAGATAAACAAGAACTGGAACCAATATTGTGGGCAGGGTTATCTAGAACAGTCCAGAGCACAGAGAAAATAAACTATTCTTTCCTTCCTGCCATATTATCCAAGGAAGAAAGGTAACCTTGACCCTATGCTAAGAATGTAACA
The DNA here is from genome assembly GCF_964194135.1 of Talpa europaea. Taxonomy (NCBI): domain Eukaryota; kingdom Metazoa; phylum Chordata; class Mammalia; order Eulipotyphla; family Talpidae; genus Talpa; species Talpa europaea. Next base: position 20,652,167 of record NC_140082.1, read on the forward strand.
ATTCACTTTCTTGGCGTTTTCCTGAAAGTTTTCTTGCAAGAGGCAAGGTCTATATATAGGGAGATATGGGGTGGAGATGGATGATCAACAGCCTTATCCATCCGTCTAAGCCCATTCAGGAGTGGAAAGGAAAAATGATAATTATCATAGTAATTAAAAATCCATTTAGGTTTAGGTTTCAATTTTATTCTAGTGGAAAGGCTTATTTACATGGTCTAATCAAGGTGTAGATCTTTAAAATCAACCTTGTAGACTGTAAAATAGCAAAGTGAATGGATCAACAAGTTTTTGACAATACAAACTAAAAACTTTTTTTTTTTTTACAAGCTTTTGGTCCCTAAATCTCATTTAGAATAAGTAACATTCCTAAGCACAACACGTCATAATTTAATATCTTACTCTAAAATATGATGCGACTGTTTGTGTTTTCATGTTGGTCGTCTCTCTGGCATGACATGTGGCGTCTCCAGTTTCACCCTAAGAAGACCAAAGAAGACCAAAGAAGACCGTGATGCTTCTGTACCTGTCATGCTTTCTGATCTAGAGGGAGTATGAAGTATTTCCTTCAAGTCATCATAGTCATTCAAATATATACAACAAAATGTTGGTGATATTTTTACTTCAAGGTAATTGCTTTCTCAGACTCACTGGAGTTTTAATGGATCTTACACAGAATGTGAATATCTCTGACTTTAGCTAATACATATTTAGATGGTCTTAGTGTAGCTTAAAGTAGCTATAAGAGTTAGAAATATATCAAATTTGCATAATTACTTTAGTGACTAATGGTAATATGAATATAACATAAACACCTATTTAAGAAGGAAATAAAGATCGAAGGCAGAGACTAAGGAAAAGGCTGTTTACTTTTAGGAGGGTACAAATATTGAGATTCTAAAGATTATAGTGGTAAGACTTCTGTCATGAAAAATGCATTTTCTTACCTTTGTCAGGTTGATTGATTTTTCTGAAGTCCTCATTTGATAGTTTATTATATGTTCAGTTTTAGAATGTGGCAGATTGCCTGTGGGAAGGTTTACAAAATTAATATACCTCTTAGAATCTTTAAAGACTAGAAGACTTCTGCTTTTTACTTAAATGCTATAAGCATCATTGATTCCATAATACTTGTACTCACCTGCTTGGTTAACTGCTGAGTAGTTTGGGGATAAAATAAAATTACGTGAAATTTCACAACAAATTTTTAATTCTCAAGTGTTTCTTCATTCCTCCCCCTCCCCTTCATATTCTTTTTTCTTCCACCTGAGTCTGTGTGCGTTAGTTATTACCTTCACGGTCACTGATTTGATCCTCCATTTGGTCCAAATCACTTCCATAGCTTTCTGCAGAGCTTTTTATCTCTTCTATTGATATTTTTACATTCTTATTTTCCTACTTTAACTTCAATTTCTATTATCTGTTTATTAATTATATTGTTCATGACATTTTTTTGTTTTTCTGGTATTTTCTTAATCTGTTTAACTTTACAGAATTTTTATCACTTTGGCTTGCTTTTCTGCATTTTCTCCCAATTCTTTGAATTTCTTTATCATGGAAATTTCAAACTCTTGTATCTCACAGGAAGATAAAATCTTCCATATCTTTGTGTTAGGGTTCTGACCGTTATTCTCTCCTTCTAATCTCATAGTCTCTTGAGGTCTCAACTTGCCTTTTGTGTTTATTTATCTGCCCATCTTGCTGTTTTAGGGCTTAGAGATTTGAACTATTACCTTTCCACACAGCAGGTGGTACTGTGTTTCTAACATGATTTTGCATGTTTGGACTTTCTGGGGTTAGTAGAGCTGAGACCCGATCTGAGAGCTGTTTGAGTCAGGGGTGGTGTAGAGGCTTGAAGGGATCAAACTCCGTGTGTGTGTGTGTTTGTGTGCACGTGCATGTGTGTGTGGGTGTTTGTAGGTTCATGTTTGTGTTACCACCAAGAGTTCTCTTTTCTGGGGTTCTAGACTGAGATGCTACAGTCTCTGAGTGTTATTTGTGAGCCTCACAAAGTCAGTACCAGTTCTGAGGGGGGCTATGAGGAGTGAAGCTCAGCACAATATCATTGTTTTACTGGGGACTTGGTTGGCTAGAAGCACCCAAATTCCTTTCTATACTTTCCCTCAGTCAAGGGTGCGCATCCATACATACCATTGGGCTCTCCCCTGGACATCTGGCTGAGTGGAAGGTGTGGTCTGTACAGCAGCCTCCCGCCTTGACTACAACCTCACCCAAGTGTTTCTTTTAACCTACCTCTTGTTAACTGCAGCTTGAGTCTATCCTGTGTCACTTTTGGTGCAGTCTGCCTGGTCTCTGATATCCAGGAAGTGTTCTAGTTTTGTCCTAAGCAACAGGTCTCTCTGGGTGCAGTACTCCACTGTTTAACCTAGATGAGCCTCTTGGGAGCAAAGCAAGGAACTTTCTCTGACCCCATCTTGGATCCTCCAGGATATATATATTTTTGGCAATCCTCCACATTCTTTGCGTTTGTATGAGGCTGACTCTGAGTGATGTGCAGGATGAAACCCTGTCTGGGATGTGGCTGGCAGTGCCTCTTCCCTGATGCTTCTAACTTCAAGCAAATTTCTGGGATGGGATGTGTGGGTTGCAACTACATGCTGCACTATTCATTCTTCAAAAGTGAAATTACCAAGTACAAGCAAAGTGGACAGAAGAGTAATAGATGATTTTCAAGGCACAGCATTAGGAATTTCACTTATTGTCTATTTTTTTTCTTTAAGGATCACCAGGGAAAGAATTATAAAAAAATTAGCAGGGACCTGGAGATTTCTTGGCAGCATGGAAGTATGATGACTACACACGAGTTGCTAGTAGCACATTAATGAGGATAAATCTGTGATTTAAGGTACTGTGTTACCTAATATTAGCCAAATAAGAACTAAAATCTTATCTGAAAACTAAAATACTAGAGGAGATTTGGTAAAGGATTTATAATTTCATGTTAGCAAAATTTATACACTAGTCTTAAAATCATTTAACAACAAACTAAATGTATCTATGGATATCAGTGGCTAGTAATAGGAAGTAACTTCCTCATCCTAATAAGAGATATCTATGAAAAACCTTCAGCTAACATCATATTCAATGGGGAATACTGAATGTTTCCACACAAGATCAAGAATAAGGCAAAAAAGTTTCACTGTTACCACTCATATTCAACATTGTGTTGGTGATTCTACCAGTGCAACAGGTAAAATAAAGAAATAAAAAGTGAAAAGAATGGAAAATATAGGGCAAATATCTTTATTAACAGATGACTAGATCATCTATATAGGAAATCCCATGACATTTACCAAAAAACACTACTCAAATAAATGAGCTCATCAACTGTGCAGGCCAAAAGATCACTATCAAAAATGAATTGGGTATCACATTTTAGCAATACACAGACTTTGATTGAAAAAAAAACCACTTAGAATAAATGTGTGCTACACTAGCAGATATTGTGACAAAAGATGTGCAAAATTCATGCATTGAAAACTACAAAATATTAATGAGAGAATTAGAGGAGACTTAAATAAATGGAGATCTATACTGTGCTACCTGATCAGAAGACTCAATATTGTGAAGATACCAATTTTCTCAAAATTATGCTACAGTTTGAATGCATTCCAATCAAAATCCCACCAGGATTTTTGGGTAGAAATTGACACACTCATTTAAAATTTATACTAAAGCCTGAGTGACCTGCATTCAATGAAAGCTTCCATGAAACAACTACACCTGCCTCAGTTCCACAACTGAACAAGATTGCTTTGTCTGAATGACCAAGGCACAGGTCCCTTGGAACTGGATAAAAGAATAAAGAAAAAAAAACAACAACAAAATTCATATGGGAATGCAAAGAAATTATAATTGCCTAAGCAAATCTGAAAAAGAATGAAGTTGGGTAACTTATACTACATGGCTTCAAGATTTTTGATAAAGCTATAGTAATGAGGAAGTATAGTACTGGCATAAAGACAGACAAATATCTACACAGAGTAGTGTCCAGAAATAGACCTATATGTATAAAGACAATTGATTTTCAATAATGGTGTCAAAGCAATTCAATGGGGGAAAGATCAATCTTTTCAACAAATGGTGCTGGAACAACTGAAACGGGGGTAGAGAGGAGTGAAGGGATACAAAGGGTCACGAGGAAACATCATTTTGGGGGTGATGAGTAGTGACGTTAATTATTGATTGTGATGATGGTCTTACAGTTTACGTAATTCAAAAACTAAGCCACTTTTACTGTAAATATGCATATTAAAAAGCATTAAAATATTAAAACATTATATTAAATTAAAAATATATAATTTTTAATTTAATATTAAAATATTAAAAATGTATATTAAAAAGCATTTTTAAAAAGCAATTTAAAAAATTTTAAAAAAGAAACACAAGGAACCAATATTAAACTTGAATAAAGAAAAACAATCCAACTATATAATTTTTTACTATTTTAAAAGCAAATGCAAGGATGTATATGGTTGGGTGAAACAATGTCATGTGAGTTTTTAATCAATTGGGCAAAGTTTGTAGAACCTCAAAGTACCATTCAAAAGCTGCCCACTTTTAGAACAGCGAGTAATTCTGCACTCCTTGGAGGTGAGTGCACCCTCCCAGTGAGAAGCCAGGACACCATTGTATTTTCTTCTGAGTGCTTCAAACACTTTTCTTCAATAAACATCTAGCTTCTTTATATTTTATTTCTTCAGGCGCTCGAAACAAAGGATATTAACAATTGCATATTTAAGGAGCTAAAAACCAACCAATATGAAAAACTGAGGATTTTACTGATGAAAATCACAGAGACAGAAATTACTACTCTGGGCCTGAGGAAACTTCTCAGTTAGAGTAGGTGTCTTAGCTCACCTGTCTTTGTCAGCGGATGGTTGACTATTTGCCGAATTACGCTGTTTTCTGATGACCTCAACAGTAGCACAATATCAGTTGGAAGAGTGTCTCTATTTTTAGCCAAGAACCCAGTAGCATTATAGAAGACCTGTTGATAAAGCATGATGGTCATTATCACAATCAATGTCATTATTACAATTATTGATAGATATTTGCTGAGAGCATATTCTGTGTTGGGCAACAGGTATACAGAGATTTATAAAGGTAGTCCCTATAATTTGGTTGAAAAGGTGAACTTCTCCAGATTTGCCAGTTTGCCTTGTCAGAAAAAAACTTGTGTCTTTTTGATTTTATTTGGGTTGAAATGGTCAAATACTATGTTGGAAATTTGGTGTTTCCTTTCCATGCTTAGAAAGTTAGGGGCAGCAAAAAGAAAGCACACTGGAGCCACCAAAGCACCCTCATTTCTATTTTATTGACCAGCAGTGAATTAGCCATATATTTGTTTGTCTCAGTAGCAGTGTGGTCTAAGTGCACTCTGGGTATCTGTGTTTCTGACACAAAGACTTTTTAAAGTTACTTTTAAAAGAGAGAGGCAAAAAAAAAAAAGGCAAAAAAATAATAAAATAAAAGAGAGAGGCATCTAAAATCCAAAAAAGGCAATTTATATAAAAAGTTCCTGGCTATCATTTAAAGAAAGGATAAAAGTAATCACTCTTGGCCAATCTCACCCAAAGCCATATTGTAGGATCAGAAAGATGGATTCTTAAAGGTTTTTCTCTTTCTTTTCTTTCTAATATCCCTTAGTGTCTCAATAAAAATTATTCTATATAAAGGATAATCTTATATTTGTTGATATAAGAGAGGGATTTTTAACCCTTTTCAGGATAGATGCCTTAGAGGGGATGGCCTTTGTAAAAGAGTGGTTGGCAAAGAACTGGACAGACTGTAGAAGTTGAAGAGCAGAGTTAGGGCAGGAGAAGGGCAGAAACAGATGGCTCTTCCATTATAATGACCTACAAAAATTATGGGCCTTATTATTTAATGAAAGACTAAAGAGAAACTCAGTCATAATTCTTCAGAGGCTTACCTTTCCTGCATAATGATGAATTCCAAAACTAAGTTCCATTCTTTTGGGTCTCCAGAAATACTGTGATTTCAGGTTACCTTCAAATTTTTCTGTAGTAAATAAATTGAATTCCAATATAAGCATGCAGGAAATGCTCAAAAAATACTGATTGACAGAATCATCTCTTTCACCATAAAATGCACAATGTGATGTGAAAAAAAGACAGTAAATTTTATATAGCTAATACATGCAGATTTGGAATAGAATTATAAAGGGTAAAGCAAAACTCATGTTTAGGGATTGTATCATTCCTTTAAAACTTAGAGCAGTAGCTCTCAAACCCTAGCAAGCATAACCAGGAGGGTTTGTTAATGCAGACTGCTGGGTTCTCCTGCAGAGTGTCTGACCAGCAGGTCTGAAATAGAATCCAAGAACTCACATTTCCAGCAAGCTTTCCGGGTCCCAGGATGCTGATGTTGCAGGCCTTGGGACCACATTTTGAGAACTACAGGCACAAAGGAAGGAAACTACTTGAGGCTGACCCATCAAGGAGGTTTGTGAAACAGTTTGATGTTAAGCTTTGCCTAGAAATCTGGTGCTTTGGTTCTCCTTTCTAGAGAGGAGCAGTGGGTTATTATTGATTCCAACAGATGCTCGATAGGCTCATGAATGCAGTTGGAGTTCCTCTACAAAGTCACTGTCTTCAGAGAACTTCGTGTTTCAGAGGAACAGCTTAGCATCGGAATCAAGTGACTATTATGAAATGATAATGCCCACCTCCTGGGAATTATTTTCTTTTCCATCCAGTATTGTTCAATGAGGGGAGAGAATAGCCCATCAGAGAGTTAGAAGAAAGCAACATCACAGACTTAATAGTAAGATACAGTTCTGTGTATCACCAAAAGTAAGTGAGAAGAAAAGGGAATTTGAACATTTTATGAGTATTTATTATACATAATGAATTACTTTTACCACCAAGGTATATGGTGCTTCCACATTATAAGAAATATTTTTTCAAATACCTTAAAAATCTAGAGTTCTTTTTCTTAATTTGAGGACGTTTTTATTTTACTATTTTAGATGATGATATTCTTACATATAGAAACAGAATAAATGTTTAATCTTTCCTTGATGATTTAGAAATATTATCATGAACGTTTACTCATGTATTGTGACTTAGATAATATTAAGGTATTTTAGGCTATTTGCCTCAATTAGATAAATTACTAGACTATCATTGAGCAATTTATTTCCTCCTGATTACCTATCTCTTTGCAAGTTATAGTTTCCCTCCAATTTCTAATTTTGGTCAGATAATTTCTAAGATTATTTCTATCAAAAACTTGTTTGGGGCTTGAGAATAAAGTATGGAGATGTCCAATATTTGAACTTGTTTAATTCATCACTAAATATTTTACCTTGTTATAAAATTCAATCATGTAGGTATTAGATCTAAAGCTTCTTTGCAGGTATTTTCTTGCAGAAAAGTAAAATTTTTTAAAAAAATCACTGGATATACTAGATTCAAAACTCACCTACAAGAGTCTGGTCAGTGGCCTTGGGAAATCTGCTTTCTTCATCAAGTAGGGATAGTAAACCCATTGGTTTTTGCAGAAACATATCTAAGAGGGACCGATTATCTTCATATTCAATAACTCTAGCATCAACATCTTCATTTAAATATTCATTCTACAACAGAACATGATCATTACAGAAAAATTCACAACATTTTGTAAATAATGCATATCCTGACAATAATTACTAAAATTTTATTTTACATATATTATAATAAATTGCTCCTTGTGATCTTGCTCATAAACTGACGGTATGTATCATTTTATTTTTCTCTCTCCAGAACTGCTCATTCATTAAAGTTAGCACTGATTATACTTAGGGTAGTAATGAAAAGTTTCTACACCAGAGTTACAAAATCCTCAAGCTTTCAAGATGCAGAAGAATATGTTGTTAATGAGCTATAAGAAAATTATGTGCTTGAATTAATAGAATTGATTAGGTATATTGTAGGATTACAGCCCCCCAACCTAAACCTTTATCTGTCACAGATAAAGTTACATTTATGTAACTTTCCACTCATGATGATGTACATTGTTAGTAGGGCAGACAGCTGTGGGTCCCATGAATAACCTAGGATTTAAAACCAGGAACACACAGGTTCCCATCAAGCTCTGTCACTTAACTAGCCATGGAATCCTTTGAAATTTTCTTACTTTCATTTCCTCATCTACTAATTGGAGGTAACAGTCTGCATCCAGTTCACAGGCCTCCCTTTTCTCCACACTTTTGCCAATAATTGTAGTTTCTTTGCTTTTATTATTTTTTTTACTCATAATGATTTTTTTTTTTAGTAGTAGGAAGTGGGATGATATCCCTTTGTGATTTTACCTGCATTTCCCTAATAATGTGATGGGTAAACTTTTCTCATGAACCCACTGGCCATCTGTATGTCTTTTTGGAAAAGTGTCTTTTTGGCTGCATTATCCATTTTCTGACTGAAACCCAGTTTATTTGTAAGAGGTCTTCGTTTTGGATATTAATCTCTTGTGAGGTATGTGAGTTGTGAATATCTTCTCCCACTCATCAGGTTGCCTTTTTTCCTGTGCTGCTATGTGGAAGCTTTTCAGTAGTTCCACTTGCTAACTTTTAATAAATGAAAACTTTCAGTTACTAATTTTGAATGCTTATGAAGTTGAAATCTCATTTCCAGGATGTCACCAGAACCCACTTGTCTAAAGGGAAAGCACCCAAAAGTTTGTCATTTTCCCAGTACAAAATATTGGAAACAATGCCTTAAAGTTTTACAGCTTTTTCCTGTGAAGGTAACCTTGGGGAAGTACACAGACCTAGAATTACTTTACTGTTAGAAGATTATGCTGACAGCATATTATAGTTTAAATGGCAACTGCAAAGTTCAAAAGGGCTGTTGTATGTTTTATATAGAAAACACATGCGGTTAAGGTCTAAACCAATGCATTTGTCATTTCTATTTGCCTGTGTCAAATTCCACTGATGTTTTTGCGGCGGGTCATACAGGGCAGTGATGAGTAACTTGGGAATCTATGGATCCCTCTTTAAGAAACTTGCTAGTATTATGGATTCCAGGCAAACAACTGGAGAAAATGGCATTCTCAGGATTTATAAAAACATTTTCAGTAAACTGATCATGTCTAAAACAATATATTATGCATTTTTATAGTAGTTATGATCTCAAAATGTTGTTTTGAAGCACACCTGGAAAAACGATGCTCATGTAACTCTTCCTAAAGTCCTCTGCTATGCCCTCCATGTGAAAAATGTATTTAAAGCAGACAAGGAGAGCCTTATCTTCAGTAAAGCTTATTCATTGCTCTGCATATAGAATCTCTACCTTGTTCAGATAGTCTGAATTATATTTTGAAAAAAATCATTTTAAGTATCTATCAAGGAGACATGGGAAATCTCATGCCTGAGTCAAGGTATTTTCTCTTACATTTTCAGTGTAAGTTGTGAAAGGTGCCACGTATTGAAATTTCTCAAGTATTCATAGACCACCTATTATATGTATGTTTAGGGATAGATGGTGCTGGGGAAGGTAGAAGATGAAAAAATTAGACTTTGCCCATTAGGGCATGGCAAAGATGTCCTCTGATTTCTCATTCCTAAAATTTCACTGCTCTTGCTATACTATCTTTTTCAGTTACTCCACTTTCTAGTTCTAGATCTTTCCAGTTAGGTGGTCTCTACTTTCTCCAGTTGTCACTCTCTGTCACTACTGTTGCTACCTCAGTGTTACTATTCTCTCCAGTTTCTTTTTTTCCTGTCTTATGTTGATTGTCCTTATTTATATGAAAAGTCTGACTCTCTTTCTCTCTCTTCTTTCTTCCTTCCTTGTTTCCATCCTTTCAATATATGGAGTAGCATTTCTTCTGCACAGGAGAATTCTGTGTTAGGTCCCTGGTTCTTCTCAACTTTGCTTACTTGTTTGTTCATGAGAAGAATTCTGGGTAGGTATTAGAAGACCTGGATTCCAATCTGGCTTTGTTTAACCAGCCTGTATTCTCGGGTAAACCACAGGGGGTCATTTTTATCTAGAAATATAGATGACTGACTTAAGTTTCCTCTGGTTATAACATTTCAAAATACCAGATCTGCCTGGATGTGTTTTGAAACTCAATGACTAAATGATAAACGTTTCATTGACAGACCATTTGCAAAGGAAAAAAAAACACCCCCCAAAAAACACATAAACACATTTACTCCCTGAAGTCTGTCTTTTAGGAAAAGAAGTCCCACTCACCACCTGCTCATGAGTGTACATATTTATGAATACATTACCCATAGTGGAAAGAAATCATCGAGGAATTACCCATTTGAGCTAGTGACACAAAATCTTCTCATGCTAAGAGAAAGATTTTAAAGATTGAAAATTCAGAATTTGGGCTGCTATTAGTACGGAGTTTTTACCACCTTCATTTTGATATAAATCCAAACTTATAGAAACATTGCAAGAATCACACAAAGAAGTCCCAAGTCCCCTTTACCAAACTCTCCAATGGCTACCATTTTACCATATTTACCATTCTCTCTCAACTTAGTAGTAACATTTACTTAAATATTTTAAAATTGAGAGTGAAGAAAACAAAGTGCTAAAATCTTGATGTCAGATAAAATATATGACTTGAAATCTACTTCTATCTGTGTTTTCTACTCAAAGTTAATATTATGAGTCTGTTGGTTTTGTGTTAATGTTAATGGCAAGCTACAGGGAATGAGGGTCATTAGTAACTTGTAATGACAGGTCATTAATTCAGAATTTGACAGGTAGCCTAATCAGAAAGTATCTTGGAAAATTCTTAATAAAATATCCATGTTTTATTTTACATGTCGTTTATTGAACATTAGAGGAAGAGGTTTTAAATGTGCTCCCCAGAGAAGCTTCTTTCAGAAAAAAGAGCCACAGAATATATGTTGAGATGGAAATTCTAATATAGTCACTTTTTGTATATCATACCTATTTGTGAAAACTCTTTGAAAGACATTAAATTCTACAAATTTATGTTCTTTTACAGGCACCAGGATAGGAAAAGCAAGCACTTCAGTTAGGAACTCAGAATTGTAAGGTTTTTCTGCATACCAGATTCTCTTTCACTTTTGACTATTTCTCCTTTACTGGCATGTTTAAAACTTTACCAAAAATGTTTATTTTAGGCTTTCCATGGTATGCTTTAACCTCACATGTAGAAAACTGCAGTCTGTAGTAATTGGTTGGACCAATGTTCCTAATTGTATATTTCATTGAAAATTATTTTTCAATGAATTTAACTTTTTTAAAATTACCAAATTATCAAAATTAAGTATCTTAAATCCCCATACCATAATTAGGGTGTTGACCCAACTTCATCAATGAGAGAAATAGATTGTGTGCGGCATGGATGGTGCTATAAGGATGAGGGGCCCGTGAGAGCCCCAGAGGCAGCCTGTAAGAGCCAGAGGGGAGGGCTGCATGTGTCAGTCCCAGATGTCAACTTCCACATTCACTTCATCTGTGTGATGTTTGGGGAACATTTGTAGGTTATTTCAAATAATAACTCAAAACTTTCCCAAGTATTTAAAAAGATTTGTTGTATTAAATGTTTCTTAAATGTGTGCTTGTTTTAGGGCTTAAAGAAAATGCCTATAAAATGGACTTTATCAATTGGAGAGCTAAAATAAGACAATGTTATCATCATTGCATATATATAATTTGTTTAAGAAGGAATAAAGTTGTATGTAAAATAAAAGTTTTGTAAGCATAGCACTTTGTAAGTAAAACAATATGAATAAAATTATAAGGAGTTTATTTTGAATTACCCCATACATTATTTTAAATCACATGACTGATTCTTTTTACTTTATATTATAAGGTATATAACTGTATAAAAGAAAATTGAAAAAGTAGGTATTATATAATTGAAGTTTTGTTCCTTATTATTGCTACAAATTATGTGTTTGAGCTCATGTTCAAAATCTCAAGAGTTTTAAACTTTAGGATATGAACAGCTGGAGATGAGAGTCATACATATCACTTTCTGCAAGAGAAATCAGCGCCATAATTGCAGTTATTGTTTCCATTATGCATTGCAAATAGGTTCCCACTTATAAAATGACTTCTGACTTTTAATTCTAAACCCATGGGTGCATATATAAATGATTTATGTAGCAGCTTGTCTGCATACAAAAACAAATATTAATAGTTCACTTTGAAAATGAACTTTAGTTTCACTAATAGCCAGAAAGATATGATACATTATGGGCAAGAAAGCTTATCCTAAGTGTTAGTAGGCAAAAGGACAAAAACCGATACCTTGAAATATTATACATGTGTTATGGGTGTCTAATGGCCCTAAAGAAAATTGGCACTTGTTCCAATTCAAATTCATGTCCTTGGGTTGAATGGTTGGTATGTATTTCCTTTGATTTGAAATGCAAACTTCTAGAGAACAGAGTTCATTTTTTTTTGTATTCTATATATCACAATGATTATACCAACATGCAAAATCAAAACAGAGGACAAAAGCACCAGAACCAGCATGACTCTAACTTGAAAACATCAAGCTTTCCAACACACTTACATTCTGCCGAGTTCTCCTTTACATGGAAGGAAAACCAGAAAACCAAACACACACAAAAAAATCTCAGCTACAAAATCACCAGGGAGATTTAGGGTGAGGGATACTGCAGAAAGATGCTTCCCTTATAGGAAATGATAACTCGTCTACTGCCCTTTGAGCTAACTAAAAACTTTTTGGAAAATATTAAATAGCATGTGTCAAAATACTGATAGACCATTGTAACAGAAAAGGCTGAGATATGATACCCTATTTGTGGAATTAATAAAATTAAGAATTTGTACACTTTTCAGTTGCCATATATTTAGGAGAGCTTGGCTGAGTCTCAAATTTTAAATGGCTGCAACTATACTCACATTCCATTTGTAAGGGTGGCGACCTATGTTATTATCTAATTTTCAAATGATTCTTTTAAATTTTAATAAAGTCATTACAGATGTCATAGTTCTTCTAATGCTGGAAAAGTATAGAAGCTTTAAATATTATGCAGTATCAAACTCCAGAAAATTTTCAGGAGTTACATACACACATAGGAAACAATGCTAATATAGACCAGCTCTCTTAGATATAGATATTTTTTAATTTTGTGTTACTTTTATTGAGGTGAAATTCATACAACACTGAAAAATTAACCATTTTAAAGTGGCATTTAGTAAAATAACAAGGTTGTGCAACCACTAACTCTATTTAGTACAAAAAGTTATCATCAACCCAAAATAAAACTCTGGGACCTCCCCTGGTGGCGCAGCGGTTGAGCGGTGGGCTGCAAAGCTGCTCACAGCCTCTGTAGCACCGGTTCGATCCCTGGCCACCGGCGAGGGTCCCACATGTCATGCAGACCTCTCCTGTTGCACCTGCTGCTCCCCTCAGCAGTGTATTTCGTCTGCCTGTTCTGTTCCCTGCTCTGGCTCTGGTGAATTCTCTCACCCTCCCGTGCTTCTGACTGTACCCAGTGCTTGTATAAATAAATAAATAAATCTTAAAAAAAAATAATAAAACCCTGCACCCATTAAGCAGTTACTCCTCATTCCCTCCTCCTTCCCAACCCTTGACAATCACCGATTTGTTATTTTTCTATTCCAGATATTTCATTTAAAGGGAATCATACAACATGTGACATTTGATTCTGACATCTCATTTAGCATAATATTTTCAAAAGTCAGATCAGTATCCACTTCCTTTGGATGGCTGAATAATATCCCATTTGTACTACTAATTTGTTCACCTATTCATCTGTTGATGAACATTTGGATTGCCTATATCTTTTGTCTGTTGTGAATAGTCTTGCTATGAACATGTGCAAGGATTTACTTGAGTAGCTGTTTTCAGTTTATTTAGATATAAACCTATCAGTGAAGTTGCTGGGTCATAGGTTAAATTGGATCAAGAAGATGTGGTATATATACACAATGGAATATTGCTCTCTTAGATATTTTAAACATCTATATTACAAGGTACAAAAGAGAGACAAGTTCTGGATGCTCTTGGTTGGGCATTGGGATTCTGAGGCATCTAACATATGCCCATGAAAAGTAGGTTATGAGGAGAAAGCTGCATAGCTGCCAGCAAGTTGAAAACGGGGTTCCCAGCTTTAGGAACATATCTCAAAAGGTAACACAAATGGTTAGTTGCAGTCAGTCATTCCAAGAAACATAAAACTATTCATGCAGCAAGCTATGGACTAGGTCACAGTCATAAACTCTTTCACTAAAAATGTTTTTACTATTGATTATTGTTTTAATGGAAAGTAAAGTGAAAATGGTATTCAAAATGACTACATAACCAACTTTGCTAGAATGTCCCACTGTATGTTGCATGCACCATAGTCCCCCCTTACCCATGGTTTCACTCTCTGTGATTTCAGTTACCCCCAATCAATTGATTTATGAAAATATTCCAGAGACACCCCACTGATTGGGGAAAAAATCTTTGCACTACATACAATTGATAAGGGATTAATTACAAAGATATACAAAGAACTCACACAACTCAACAAAAATAAACAATCCAGTCAAGAAATGGGCAGAAGAACTTAAAAGACATTTCTCCAAAGAGGAAATGCAAATGGCCAACAGGCATATGAAAAAATGTTCAACATCCCTTATCATCAGGGAAATGCAAATCAAAACCACATTGAGATACCACCTTATACCAATAAGAATGGCACATATCAACAAAATAAGCAACAACAAATGTTGGCGAAGATGTGGTGAAAAAGGAACTCTCTTACATTGCTGGTGGGAGTGCAAACTGGTCCAATCACTATGGAAAGCTGTCTGGAGGTTCCTCAGTCTACTAAAAATGGAGTTACCATATGACTGGCAATTCCACTCCTAGGGATCTACCCAAAGGACACAAAAACATTGATTCAAAAGAACACCTGTACTCCTATGTTATTTCAGCACTGTTTACAATAGGTAAAACCTGGAAACAACCCAAATGCCCAAAAATAGATGACTGGATCAAGAAGATGTGGCATATATACACAATAGAATATTATTCAGCAATCAAAAAAGACAAAATCATTCCATTCACAGCAACATGGATGGAGCTAGAAGGAATTATGCTCGCAGTGAAATAAGCCAGAAGGAAAAAGAAAAATATTGCATGGTTTTACTTATAGCAAGAATATAGGGGAACCAAGTAAGACATCAGTGTTAAAAAATAGTAACAGTACAAAACACAACAAAGCAAAACCACACAATTATAAATCAGAGACATACTGCAGGGGAGGAGGAGGGAGAGGAATCAGAGGGAGGGAGGGAGGGGCACAGGGGACTGAGGTGATGGTGCATGGGTGCCTTGGGGAAGGAAACTCTATGGGGACTACACCTGAGGGGGTGGGGGGAAGTAAATATTGTTTAAAAATGAACAATGATGTAAAAAATAAAAAATATTAAAAAAAGAAAATATTCCATAGAGTAAGATATTCCAAGTGTGAGAGAAACCACATTCATAGAACTTTTATTACACTATGCTGTTACAATTGTCCATGTTATTGTTAGTTACTACTGTCAATCTCTTACTATGCTAATTTGGTAGTTAAATGTTATCATAGCTGTCTCTGTGTAGGGTAAGACAGTATAGATAGGGTTTGGTGCTATCTGTGGCTTCAGACACCCAAGGGGGATCTTGGAATATTTCTGGGGATAAAGAAACACTGCTGTAGGTCCTCCCCTGGTGGCGCAGGCAGTTGAGCACAGTGCTGTGCTGTCTGCAGCCTTGGCAGCACCGGTTCCATCCCAGCCGGCCGGGGAGGGTCCCACATGGTGCGGCAGACCTTTCCTGTCATGCCTGCTGCTCCCCTCAGCAGTGAATTTCATTAGTCTGCCCATTTTGTTCCCTGCTCTGTCTCTGGTGAATCCTCTCACCCTCCCGTGCATCTGGCCTGTACACCGGTTCTTGTATAAATAAATCAATAAATCTTAAAAAAAAAAAGAAACACTACTGTAAATTAAAAAAGAAACACTACTGTAAATTAAACTTGGGTTAAATAAGAAATGCTTTCAGAAAAGATTAATTTATGTTTCAGTGTTGCAGAACTGTCAATAAAGAAAATGTTTGTTGACTTAAAGAGAATCAGAGATTGTTTCACCTGTAAAGGTGCCACCCAAGGTTGGTGTCTTGTTCAGATTGGCCAGATCATTTGTATGCCATGAAATTGAGACATTTGTGTTACTGATAAGCAATAATGGCTTTATTAATGGAAAGAGAGCTCAGGTCAAACTTGTGATTAGATTCAGAACTCCCCAAATGTGACCTTGACTTTAATTAATGATGTGGTTTAATAGAAATTTAAACCACATTTATAGAAATTAGTGAAGTGGCTCTTAGGGCAGTTACTCAAGGAAGGTACTTGAAAGGATTAAGAATGGCTTTAATTCTTCAAAATACTTTGTATAATCCTGTATCTTAGCTAAAATTTAATTTATTGGGGAAAGTTTTTAATTGTTTTGTCATGAGAGCATCTCAAGAATATTTTGAAAAGGGTCTTATAGAACGGTTTGATTTGTAGCAAGCCCAAAGACAAAAGAATTATGAACATCAGGATTATGGATGATTCTGTAAACATTATAAGGTATTAAAGCAAAATGGCACTAGTTTAATACTTATTGAGCACTTGCTGCATGCCAGACTCTGAAAAGATGCAAAAAAATTAAGATATGGTGCTTTCAAATATTTTTTACCATAGTACAGATGAGGGAGGAATATGAATAAGTATCACTGAATTTTTCTCTTAATCTCAGTATTAAGAAATCAAATATTACACTTCTGGTTTGAATATGTGGGTAAAGATGTCATTTACTAAAAGGATTACAAATGAGAAGGAAAAATGATTAACTCAATTCTAGATAAAGTTCTGGAAAGTGAACTAAATCGAGGCCAAGAATTCAGAGAGGTGTGGGTTGGAGATGGGGACCTGAGTGTCACTAGCATGTAGGGGCTGGAAAACATAGTGGAAATAGATGATCCCTCCTTGTCAGTATGAGAAGGAGGTTCTAAAGAATAGAACTCCAAAAAGCTAGCATTTTAGGCAATATTGGAATAAAAGAGAGCCTTTAAAAAATACTGACACCTGGATTTCATTTCAAGATCTGATTTAAGTGGTCTGGGGCTGGGAGTGGGCAGCGGAATTTTAGAGATACCCAGGTGATTCCATATGCAGGCAGGGTTGAAAACCATTGATATAAGGGATGGTGCAGGAAGAGTAAAGGAGGAACCTCTGAAAGAGAAAGAGAAACATAAAGACGGTTTTTCAGATGCCATATGGACAGAAGGGCTTTTCTAGAAATCGCAATCTGTCAATGGGGTTAAAAATTACAGAAAGGTTAATAATGTTGAGACTAAAAATGTTTCTGAGACTAGTGACTGATGGGATTAAAAAAGCCATTTCATGGGAGAGGGGGCTGTCACAGGCAGATGGGATGGACTCAGTGTATCCATGTGGGGAAGAAACCAACACCATACTGTGAATACTGAATATGCCTTCAAGGAGCTTGGCTGGGAAGGGAAGAGGGAGGCCATGACGACAGAGATAAGCAGGGTAGAGAAGGGTTTTAATTTTTAAAGATTTTTAAGACATTTCATCATATATTTAGACAGAGGGGTGGCATTAGTGTAGAGGAGTGGAGAAGACAAGAAGGGGGAAAAAGAATGAGGATTTGCTGGAATAAGGTCCTGGGGTAGATAAAAGTTGGGCAAACACATAAAATCTTCAACTGATGGCACTTTTTGTCCTAAGAAATGTTAAGATCTAAACATTTTTGGGCCTCCCTGGAGGAGCAGGGGTTAAAGTCTCAATGCTATCAAGCTATCACCAGCCTCTGTGGCATGAGTTTGATCTCCAGCCAGGGAGCTAATCCACCTGGCACAGCAGACCTCTCCTGCCTCGCCTGCTGCTCCCCTCAGCAGTGTATTTCAGTAGATCCTCTTGTTCTGCTTCTCACTCTGCCTCTGGCGAATCCTCTCACCCCACACACCTCTGGCCTACACCCCAGCTCTTGTATGCATAAATAAATGAAATAAATCTAAAAAAAGATTTAAATATTTTCTTTTGTTATCATGTTTTCAAAATGTAATTTCAAAGAAAATTCTCAATAAGCCCAAATATTTAAAATCAAATGCAATATCTCTAATATGTCTTAAATTTAAATAAAAACTTCAGTTCTAATCATAAATACAAAGCAATGGAAAAATTATTTAAAGGTGATAAATAACACACTGAATGATATAAAATGATTATTTCTTTTAATTTTGATACAATAATAATTTTAACACTACAGTTTTGTCAAATGCAATTCAAGTAAGTCCCTGATTTTTTTTCTAAGGAAGAGTATTTTTGAAGCTGAATCATAAATCACACATTGTACCCCAGCAAAATTACCATTTCATGGCATTTGCATCAAACCTATTATCCTTGTGTTCTGTTGCCTAGCTACTGGAATTCTGAAGTTTAATGCATTTTAGATGGATATTTAAATTTCAAACAGAATTTCAGCTATGCAGTCTACAGATTACAGTTGAGCACATCTGCTTACTTAGATTTCCAAAGGAAACTTCTTTGTTTGCAAGGGCTCAGAATTGCTAGATTTTGGAGTAGGACACATTGATTTTTATTGGAGGACATTCAACAGCACATGTTTAGACAATAAATTCATGCGAGATTTTTATATCTGTTTTTGTTTACTACAGGCATGGAGAAGAGAAAATCTTTTCTTGTCTTTATTAACTGCTTAAGGCTTTAATTTTATGATTTATGTCCTACTTCCTTAATATAATTTTGCACATAACATACACATGCAGGAATCTTTATAATATCTTCACTTACCTGTTCCCAAGCAAATACATGTTGATTGAAATAATACTGAATTTGTTCATTTGCAATGTTAATGCACAGCTGTTCAAAGGAATTTTTTTTGAAATTTTCAAATCCAAATATATCCAGAATGCCAATGCTCAGTTCATCACCATCCCCACTGGAAAATTAAAGAGGCATTATTTTCAGTTCCAACTGAAGAGAGAACAGTTTTGTGACTTAGCTAAGGAACTACTACCAGGACAGACACTTAGAAGGAAATTTTCTTAAATGAAAAAGTTTCCCTTCATAGAACATAAAGGTAGGTAGCATCATTTTTAATATGTCAATGGTATAACATTTTCCTATATAATATAGAAATGACCCCAATGTTATCTTATCTACTTAAAAGAAACTTTTTCCCCCATGGCTTTGTGAGCACAAGCTCACAGACTGGAATGAGTCTTGAATCACAGGAAAAACTCAGCTAGCATGCAGAACACAGCAAAAATATGTTCAATAAACATAACATTAGAAAAGCAAAAATTCTTAGAGAGTGTATATTTCGTGGTTTATTTCAGAACAACAATTAAAAAAGTTCTTGCCAAAATATTTTAATTATTTCAAAGAATTATTTATTTTTGGCCAGAGGTGTGGGGGGGTGAGAGGATTCACCAGAGACAGAGTGAGGAACTGAACAGGCAGACTGACTGAAATACACTGCTGAGGGGAGCAGTGGGCAAGACAGGAGAGGTCTGCTGCGCCATGTGGATATCTCCCTGGCTGGGGATCAAACTCATGCTGCAGAGGCTGCAGATAGCTACATAGGTTATGTCTTAACCCCCTGCACTACAAGGGAGGCCCTCACTCAGAATCTTTTAATATAGAACAAAAGGTAACCTGGAGATAAATCTATTTATTTATGAAATAAATCTTTAAAAATACAATTACATACTAGTATTTTATAGTTAAATATAAATTTCGTTCCTGTTTTTCCACAGCAGTTACCACTTCACTGGAAGTTCAATACTTGGTTTAAAAGTTTGCCTCTCCCCCAAGGGATATATATACTGTAAGGTTATTTTCATGTGAGTTTAAAAAGGAAAGTACAAATATTTCCCTTTGTGCTCACTAATTATGTAATCTAGGTTACTCTTAGGGTTGTGTAAGGAAGTGATTTGGAAATGACAGCTAGCTACTGCATGCTGTGAGCTAGAGGATACTGTCTATATTTGGATGAATTGAATTCAGACTGTAGATTTACAGACACTGAATATGTGATAGGATTGACAAAAGGAAAACTACCCGAGTATGTTTGAATAGTTCTATTTTTTAATAGTAAGTCTAACTGTAGTTATATCAGGCATATTGTCAACTTAAAATTTATGCCGGTTTAGTCAAAATGATTATTCTACTATCTCATCACATAGAATCCCATTGAGATAAATATTTAACTGGTATAGTGAAGTGTTAGAGCCAGGAGAAACTTCTAGATGATCAAATTCAGGGATTCTTAAACTGGGATCAGTGGCCTTCAAGGGGTCTGTAATCACAGCTATGTGCAATATTTGGGTGGGTATGTACTAATATATTAATTTTTAATTTTGGAGTGAAGGACACAGTTGTCAAGAGGTTCTGAAATTGCTCCAAGTTAGCTGCCAATAACTAAGGCCACTGACTTTTTATTTCATGCCCTTAGTTATATGAGACCTTTATTTATATTTATATGAGGATGTAGAGACACACAGAAATGCATAACCTTTCCCAGAATCACATGTCAAGCTGGTGGAAAAGCCAGGCACAGAAGATAGGCTTTTTTTTTTTTTTTAAATGGAAAGTACATTTTTTTAAAAGATTTATTTATTTATTTATATAAGCACTGGGTACAGTCAGAAGCACGGGAGGGTGAGAGAATTCAGCAGAGCCAGAGCGGGTAACAGAACAGGCAGACTAACGAAGTACACTGCTGAGGGGAGCAGTGGGCAGCAGGAGAGGTCTGCGCGCCATGTGGGACCCTCACTGGTGGCCGGGGATCGAACCAGCGCTGCAGAGGCTGTGGGCAGCCTCGCAGGCCAGCGCTCAACTGCTGCACCACCAGGGGAGGCCCAAGATAGGCTTTTTGAAATCTTATTGCAAATCTAGACAGATTAAACAGAAGTACTAGAGTGATCGCTTTAATTTTTATTATTTTTTTATCATTGAAATTTTTTTCTTATTATTTTTAAACATTTATGAATAATGAGTTGATACTAGTCATTACATAAAAAGAACTGCTGAGCTGTATCTTTTCTTTTTTTAAATTTTTAAACATACTTGTTTATTTTTTCATGAAAATCAAATAAACATTCCATAAAATGTTCTTTTAAACATTTCATAAAAACATAAAATTCTAAGATTTAGTTTTCATTAGTGTATGAAAAGGAAAGTGACCATGGGGCAGATGGGTTATAGTGGGACTTGGTAGATCACCTGTTTAGAAGTCACGCCCTTTGGATGTCATTAGTGTCAAACATGCAGATGATAACTAACAAAATGAGGTCAGATCTTGAATATCTTGCTTATATTCTATGGAATATCCATATATTGAAAAATTCTTGAATATTTCCACTACCACGTGAATGCTTGGCATCATATAGATAGACACACATGAACATACGTTCCATGATGATCGTGAAATCATAATGGGCTACCTGGATTGTGGTTTGCAGATTCAGTCAGATGAGGCAAAATTAACAGGGAGGTAAAGAAACACACTTCAGGATAATTTTGAGTGGATAATATGGCATAATGTGTATTTTAGTGGAAATAGTACAATAAATTGAATGCCTGAAATGTGTATAAAATGGTCTCCTGTTTAGTAAGCAAGCGTGAATGAAGAGATCTTAAAATAGGTATCCAATTTATTTGGGCACAATTTCTAGAGATTGTGTAACATACATCAGAGCAAACTTTTAGATGTAAATGTAAGGACGTATATCTATGCATAAACTTGGCATATAGAGAGCATTTAGTCAGTGAGGGCCACAGTTGTTTTTATTTCTAAGATGGAGATAGTAGGCAGGATATACACTTAGGGCTCAATGGTATTATCATTCATATTTTGGCTCTACCAATTTCTATTTATTTGAAATATTTCTGAATCAAATTTCATTGGAGGTCATAATACCTACCCTTATGGGGTATTACCATAAGGGTATTACCTACCCTAATGAGTTGAAGTATGAAGAGAAGGTTTTTTTTTTGCTTTCAAGATTTAATTTTAACTCTCAAAACAAAAACAGAACTGCTGAATTGATATTTTATGCAAATATAAAATGGTATATATTTCATAGTTTATCTTCTAATTAAAATACATAATAGTTAAGAGGTCACATCAAAAAGATAGACAACTACCACATGATCTCACTTACATGAGGAATTTAAAAAACGAACACAAGACTAAGTTCATAGATACAAATAATAGATTGGTAGTTGTCAGAGATGGGGTAGCAAATGGGTGAAACGTGTTAAGAAGGTCAAAATATACACTAAGAGTCAAACTACCACTTAAAAAATAAGTCATTGGATGTAATGTATAGCTTCTTTACTATAGTTGATTAAATGTGTTGCATATTTGAAAGCTGCCGAGGGAGTAGATCTTAAAAATTCTCATCAAAAGAAAAATTTTTGTAACTGTGTATGGTGATATATGTTAACTAGATTTACCATGCTGAGCATTTTGCATTATATACAAACCTGGAATCATTATGTTGTATACCTAAACCTGATATGTCAATCATATCTAAAAGAGGTCACATTAAAAATTCACTTTGTTTATTCATGTTGCTATAGTTTTTTATGTTCCAGCAATTTAAAACTTTTTAAGCTAGCTGGCATAGTGAAGTGGTACTATTAGGCAGTAAAGCAGATCCTCCAAAATATAACTGATAATTAAAAGATACCAATCAGAAACATCATCAAAGGGACTCATACACAAATCAATAAATCAGAAAAGAGATTTATATCAATGGACATCTGGGAAAAAAGGTTGCTATAAATCTTTTACCTTGGTGAGGTGTCACACTGCAACAAGCTGTTAATACGACTGACTATCCAACTAAAGAGACGCCCATATAAAGTTTTAGCCATAGCATCTCTAACATCAGTAGCTTTTTCTACAGTGTTGGGTCTTATAATTGTTTCTCCTCTAGTGACCACACAGTGGGAGGTGAGAGCTTCCTGTAGCTCATCTGCCTGAATGTAAAGCAAAGAAGCAGCTAAAAAAAGAAACAGAAATAAGCAGAAGTAGCGTTAGAAGAAATGATGGCAAAGAGTTACTTACCTGAAAACAAAAAAAGTCTTAATTAACCTTCTTCAAATAACATGAAATAATTATGTGAAATATTTATAATGTAAAAATAAGCTTTCATTCAAGAGTAGTACTATGTTAACTTCTTGATAATTTTTGTCTACTTACCTTGACTGGTGAAATGTTTGCTGCTGTGTACTGCAGTACATCCCAAACCAAAATGGCTGACCTAATGAAGCATCTGCACAGGCGAATGGCTATGTGATGCCAAACACAATTTTACTGAATTTATGATAAATAATTTAAAAAGGCAATTAACAGATTTGAAAAAATTTGTATACCTTGCTCATATACACATTTTCAAAATGTAGAAATTGGATGGTTACTGAGACTGCAGGGCTATACCCAAACAGATGTATTTTAGGAACCTTCGGCAATTAGATACGATAATATACATAGAAAACCCTAAAAACTCCACTAAAAAACTAATTGAAATAATAAATCTGTATGGCAAAGTAGTAGGTTACAAAATCAATCCAAAAAATCAGTTGTGTTCCTATATGTAAATGAGATAAAGAAATTATGTAAATGAGCTAGAGAAAGAAATCAAAAAAGAAATGGAAATATATACCCTGCTCATGGATCAAAAAAATTAACATTGTTAAAATGTCCACCTTACACAAGGCAAAATACAAATTCAATGCAATCCCTATCAAAGTTTCAATGGCATACTTTAAAGAAATAGAACAAACATTACCGAAATTCACATGGAACCACAAAAGACCCAAATAGCCAAAACTATCCTGACAGAAAGGAAGAAGAGTGGTATCACACACACAAATTTGAAATCACACTGTGAAGCTAATCAAAACAGTATGGATCTGGGGGAAAAAAAAACATATACAGACCAATGGAATAGAATTGAGAGCCAAGAAATAAACCCACACTTAATGTGGACAGTTACTCTGACAAAGGAGTCAAGAGTAAACAATGGGGAAAGGAAAGTCTCTTCAACAAATGCTGTTGGGAAAACTGGACAGGCTCCTGAAAAAGAATGAAACTAGACCATCATCTCATGCATACACAAAAATTAAGACCAAAAGCATTAAAGATTTGGAAATAAAACTTAAAGCCATAAAATACATAGAAGAAAACATAGGCAAAACATGACATTGTGGATTCATCTCCAATGACAAGAGAAACAAAGGAAAATATAAACAAATGGGAGTAAAAGCTAAAAACTTCTGCACAGTGAAAGTAACTATCATTAAAACAAAAAGACATTATAATGAATGAGAGTAAATATTTGTACATCATATATCTGACATGGGGCTGATATCCAAGATCTACAAAGAATTCCATACAAGTCAACAAAAAGAAGACAAAAGCCTAATCAAAAATTGGGTGGAATAGTGAAATAGACATTTATCAAAAGAACACATAGAGATGCCCAACAGGTACATGAAAAAGTGTTTGTCATCATCTACCATCAGGGGAATGCTAATCAAAACCACAATGAGATGCCATCTCACATTTGTGAGAATGATCCAAATCAAAAAGACCAGAAAGAACAAGTGTTGGTGAATATGTGGAGAAAAAAGAACCCTTGTGCATTGCTGGTGGGACTATAGACTGGTCCAGCCCCATGGAAAACTGTACAGAGGTTTCTCAAAATATTAACCTATAATCTAGCAATTCTACTAGTAATTCCATATGATCCTGCAGTTCTACTCTTAGGTATCTATCTGAATAATGAAAAACACTAACTCAAAGGAATATAAGCACTCCTATGTTCACTGCTGCAATATTTACAATAGCTAAGTTATGGAAACAACCTAAGTGCCCAAGGGCGGAGGTGTGACTTAAGAAAATATAGTATATACATACAATGGAATACATCTCAGCTATTAAAAAAAGATGAAATTTTTCCATTTGTGATATGGATGAAACTGGATAGGGTTGTTCTTATTGAAATAAATAAGAAGAAAGACAAATACTGTACCATTTCAATCACTTGTGGAATATAAAGAAAACAAAGGAACAGATAAAACTAAACCCAAACAAACCCTTTAAGTCTGACTGCAGAACTGATACTACCAGATTGGGAGAATAAGAGGGGCGAGTGGGGGGCAAATGGTTGGGAAGCAAAGGGTAGATTATGGTAGAGGATTATGGTGCTTTGGTGGTGGGCTTGGAATGGTATCTTTGGTTATGAAAGAACCAATAAGATATATATGTGTGCATAGGCACACATGCTGATATTAAAAGTCTTAAGTACATTTTAAAAACAAACTATGTCATTGGAAGATATCAGTGGGAAACCTTAAATTATGGGAATATTCATCAAACTTGGCTAATAAGAGTTTATTTGAAGCAAATACCATGATATACATTTTGTCATGTAGAAAATGACTGCAAAACTAATTAACCCAGGATCAATGTATATAACAAAATCCTCCCACAATGAAATTAAACACACAGCTCTTCATTACTTATTAAGTGATATAAATACTAAATGTACAAGACAATAACCTGAACTTTTTTCAGGTCAGTTTACTAAATTTTAATTATATTTTCTGTGTTTTTCCAATGAAATGTAAATAGTTCCTAGTCATGAAAGTCTACTCTTTAGAAATGTTTTCTACAGTAATTAGTTAATTTGTAAGCATGAAGATCTTTTTAAACATTAAACTTGAAAAGAAGGTAATAACACTCACAGTTTTCCAGAGCTGTGTGATTAGAAATGTGGCTCTTGTCAATCTGGTATTCAGTTGCTACAGAAGAAAATTCAATGTTTCCCACATTCAGGATTGCAGCCAGGACACTGTATATACTACCAAGTTGCTGAAACACACCACAGAAATGTTAGCATCACTCTCCCCTGGAGTATATAGCAAGGCAGTGACTCTGGCTGGGTGCAGACTGGTAAGAATCTTTCACCTCCAGCACACCACGGTCATCTCACAGACTATGGTGCCAGATTAAGAGACATAAGTAGGCAAGGATCCAAGCAGACTTGGCCTCATTAGCTAACTAACTATTGTAATTTTAGAGGTAAGCATGATGGCTGTTACTCAGCAAGTGCTTAAAGATATTTTATTGATACAAATATGAATTAAAAAAAAGCATTAAGGCATTCTCAGAGGAATGAAAACTATCTAATTCATTAGACCACAGACAAATCTATCCATGAGAAACTTAACTTCAGAACATAATGTGGTCATTTCTATCTGGTCATTTTCCTTGAGAGCATTGTAAAATGAGTTTACATGTGTGGATAAAGGAAAATTAAGGAAGAAAAAAATCAAAAGAACCCAGCACCAAAATCAAAAGATGCACCCAATTTAAATATAGGCCTGAGAACTTTAAACTACAGCTTAGGGTTTATAGTCTTACTACATTTTTACCATAAAGTCTAAATAAGGCACAGTGAAGATATATTCAGAAACACACACACACAGAATTTCCATAGACTCCTTGACAAATGAGTCATTTCTTGGAGGTATTTTGTCAAGAAGTCTGGTAATTCTAGGTATCATTCCAACTATGTCCACAGTGCAGTGAGGTACAGGAAAGAGATAAAATCCTTCATTGTTTTCTTATGTTGTTACATTTATTCTAGCCCAGCTCCTGTACTTAATAAAAACAATTATCCCATCTATTTCAATATTCTAAATCAAGATAGATGTTGGATATGAAAAAAAACTTCAGGAATATTCATTCACATATAACATAACATACATTAATGTATATTAAAGGAACAGACACATTAAAATAAATATATTTGTGGACTGAATGTGTGTATGTGTGTCTACACACTGATTTATCCAATTCAGCCAGGCACTGGTCTAGTCATAGGGGATTCTACAGCAGGCAAGACTTGAGATCCTTGTTCCCTTGGATGTTTGTTTAGGCAGTGGGAAGACAGACATTCAGTAAATAAACAAATAGATAAGCATGTAAGAAAAAGACCATGAAAAAAATAAAATGAAGAGGTACAACAGAGAGTGACTAGGAAAGCTTTCTTAGCTTGGGAGGTGAGGATCATTTTCTGGATTTGTATATGGGTGATTCCTATGTGTCTTTTTACATTTTATAGGCTTTTAAATTAACAAACTTTATTTTTAAGCAGTTTTAGGTTCACAGCAAAATTTAGTGGCAAATACAGAGCTCCCATATAACCCTAGTCCTGGAAACACAAAGCCATCGCAAATATCAACATCTGACAGGAGTGAGGTGCTCATGTTACAACTGATGAGCCTACACTGAAACATTATCACCCAAACATTATCACAGCTTACATCAGGGCTCACTCTTGGTGAAGTTGTTTAGAGGGTGTAGCAAGGCAGAACAGTTACTGTACAGCATGACCTAAGAATGGACCATCTCTACTGGGGGAGGCAGTACACTTCTTTTTAATTATAGTTATTGAGTGGCATTGATTTACAACACTGTATGATCCAAAGGTATGGAATTATAACTTATTTTGTGCTTTTTTGAATGAAAAATTGAGGTTATCATCAAATGGCTAAATGGGACTTATCTATCCATCCAATCTTGACCAAAAACAATTCTAAAAAATGAACTATTTTGCAGAAATTTGACAACTTGTGTGATGTTTCAAAGTATGTAACAATTTCTTTCAAAAATTTTATTGGATAATAACTGAAGTCACAACTGCAAATGCTAAATAAAATGAAGTAGCTTGTGACTGCAGACCAGCATAAAAAGGTGAGTAAAATTAAGGCTGAAACAAAACACCACTGAGACATAAGATATATGACTTTATGCAAAGAAAAACACATAAAATTCCTATCATGACATGATAAAAATTGCCTCTGAATGAGTTGAAACTAAAACTATTAATCATTTATTTTAAAACTTTGGCAGGAAAATGGCTTAGGAAATCATATGTTTTTAAAAGTTTTAGAGTTTTCTAATTCATGTTATTTTTAGAGGATATCTGACTTTGATTTGCCTGTCATTCCATTGGATTGTGCTGAATCACAAATGTGCAAGTGAACCAGAAACCCTCAGAATATTTAAAGCAACACACACACTGTGGATGCTGTCAAGACCCAGCAGTGATAGAAAGGAGAGACAGGAAGATTCTTTATTGAACACTTCTAGAAACTGTGCTGCAGTAGAATGGGAAGGTGCATGCTGTGCTTAGAGGATGTGACAACCATGCTACTTAACTTGATACCAAAGTTGCTTCTTTCCAAAATGGAATAGAAACTGCTACTGACAAAGGACATGGCCAACTAAATCAGTGAAATCATATTAAATCAGGACTGGGCTAGAAAAGAACTAAACATCCAGTTGGTTTAATTCTGTTGTCTCCAAACTGGACAGTGTGATAACTTTCTGAGTCTCTGTTTTTAGATGGGAATTAGCTTCTCCCTGGGATAGTCACCTTAAACCTGTGAAAAGTCTCCACACAATATCTAGCAGTAGTGGTGCTTTCAGAAACGGATGTTGTTTTCCTTTATCCTAAGCTGTATGTTTGGATGTCCAATAAACACTGAGTAAGTTTACGTTTGGAATATACCACTTTAAATAAATGAATTCTACTTGCCAGTAGATGGTAACAGTAGGACTGGCTTCATTTTAATGTTACTAAACATTGCTCTTCCATGCAAGAGAGAATAGCTAGCAAACATAAGTGAAACACTGCCTGTAATCAGCGGGACTTAGAAGTAAACAAACCAATTAAAAATGATTCCCTGTTTCTAAGAAAGCAACCTCTGGGGGTGGGAATTAGTAAGATCAGCTTTTCTGATGACAAAAACAGGGAAAAGAACTACAGAGGCTCAGCCCCTGGTCAGATGCAGGAGCTACTTGCCTGTGTCCACCGTCCTTCCATTTTGGAGGGTGCCCTGAGATCCAACCAATCTCTCCTGTTTTCCCCTAACCAGATAACCAACAGAGCCAGACTGCAGTGCAAAGGAGCAGTTACTAATAACAACTGTCATCTAATGACCAATGATTGGAGAAAAAGGTCACTGCTACTTTTTTTTTTTTATCATTTACTGTACCCCATATAAACTGACTTCTGCTTCAAGAGGTGGAATAACTCCAGAACTTACATCACCTTGTCTCCATAGAAACAAACTGTGGGAGGTATGAGGGAAAGGTTAGGGAGAGGCTAAGGAGGGGATCTGATTAAAGGGAGGAGTCCTTAGTCATTTGAATTTGAAATTCTGCAGAGGAAAGTGAGGAAGATGCACTCGGAACATGTCACATCCAGGAAGGAACTGGGGTGGAGGCAGAGTTAGGGTTAATGCCATGTTAGTCAGCAAGAGCAGAAAATTTT
The DNA here is from genome assembly GCF_964194135.1 of Talpa europaea. Taxonomy (NCBI): domain Eukaryota; kingdom Metazoa; phylum Chordata; class Mammalia; order Eulipotyphla; family Talpidae; genus Talpa; species Talpa europaea. The sequence goes on from NC_140082.1 coordinate 20,681,600, forward strand.
CTATTTTTACTCCTGATAAAGCTAACCTAGGATTAATACTGAACTGAAACACTCAGAGGAGTGTACATATCTCTGTGTGTATGTGTGTGTGTGTGTGTGTAGTATTGTGTCTACAAGCAGGATTTTTATGAGCAGGGACATAAGTATGGAATACTGGACTGTGGATACCGGGCTGTTAACATCCACAAGCTGGTAAAAGGGATAGTGAGCTGGTGTGAATGGAATGGGGTGAGATGGTGAAGGGAGAGAGGAACAAAAATTTTTTTAAAAAGACTGCTCTAGAAATTGACAAGCTGATCCTGAAATTCACATAGAAATTGAAGGGACTAACATAATCTTGGAATAGAACAAAGTTGGAGAGTTCAAAGTTATTACAAAGTGACAGTAATCAAGAGAGTGTGATACTGGCATAAAGATAGACATATAGGGCCTCCCCGGTGGCGCAGCGGTTGAGCGCTGGGTTGCGAAGCTGCCCTGCAGCCTCTGCAGCGCCGGTTCGATCCCCGGCTGCTCCCCGGCCACTGGAGGAGGGTCCCACATGGCGCACAGACCTCTCCTGCTGCCCGCTGCTCCCCTCAGCAGTGTACTTCGGTCCTTCTGCCTGCTCTGCTCCCCGCTCTGGCTCTGGTGAATTCTCTCGCCCTCCCGCGCTTCTGACTGTACCCAGTGCTTGTATAAATAAATAAATAAATGTAAAAAAAAAGATAGACATATAGATTAATAGAATAGAATTAAGAGATCAGAAACAGTGTTTATATTTGTGGTCAATTGATTTTCAAGAAAGATGCCATTCAATGGGTAAATAATAGCCTTTCAAAAAATGGTGGTGGTACAAGTGAATATTTGCAGGCAAAAGACCACAGACTCCAATCTGATTCTAGATAAAAATTAAGTCAATGTGGAACAAAGACCTGAATGTCAGAGTTAAAGCTATAGAAGTCCTGGAAGAAAACTTAGGCATAAATTTTGGTGAATTGACTGTGGAATAGGGGCAACCAGAAGGGGCAGGGAGGGGCAAGGAGAGAGATGAGAACAAAGCAGGGAGGGGCCACAGGGCCTGGGGGGTGGACAATGGGTTCTATGGTTGCAGGTGCACTGTGGCAACAATGCCTGAAGGGGGGTCCAACACTTTCATTATAGAAACAATGATTGAAACCAACATTAACTCAATTATATATATATCTATATATATATTTAAAGATTTATTTATTTATGCATACAAGAAATGGGGTACAGGCCAGAGGTGTGGGGGTGATTAAGTCACAGCACTATGAAGCTATCTACAGCCACTGCAGGACGAGTTCAATAAAATATATTTTAAAAAGAAAGACAATTATAAGGATTTTCATGCAAAAAAATACTCTCACTTGGAAAGGAATTAAAAAAAAATCTTAGTGACTTTGAATTATATAATGCTATCTTATACGTGATATCAAAATACCCAGCAACAAAAGACTATGTAAATATTACATTAGAATTAATTTAATAAAAATTAAAAACTTTTCTGCATCAAAGAACACGATCAAGAAAGCAAAAAGACAACAAATGGTAGAAAAAATTACAAATGATGTATCTGACAGGGAACTGGTACCTAGAATAAAAAGAATTTTTACAACTCAATAACAAAGGAAAATCTAATTAAAAACCAGAGAAAGGATCTGAATAGATATTTCCCCAAAGAAGATGTGTAAATTACCACAAGTACCTTAAAAGGTTTAACATCATAACCCACAAGGAAAATGCAAATCAAAACCACAATGAGTCACTACTTTCATCCACTAAGATCACTATAACAAAAAAGAAAAATAGGAAGTGTTGGGAAGGATGTAGAGAAATTGGAACCTATATAAACTGTTGTCTAGCACGTAAGATGTCCTGGCTGCTTTGGAAAACAGTGTGGCAGTTCCTCTAAAGGGTAAACATAGAATTACCCTATTACTCAGTAATCTATTCCTAGTAATAGGCCAAAGAAATAAAAACATATGATCATACAAACCCTTGTACACAAATGTTCACAGCAGCATTATTCACAATGGCCAAAAAATGGAAAAAACCTAAACATCTATCAACTGTCAAATGGATAAATAAGATAAATATCCATAAAATGAATTAATAGTCAATGATAAAAAGAAATAAAGTACTGATACACACCACAACATGGATAAACCTTGAAAATATTATGCATAGTGAGAGAAGTCAGTCACCAAGGACCACATCACTTTGTATGAAATGTCTAGAATAAACAAATCTATAGATAGAAGTCGGATGGGAATGAGGAAAAATTGCTAATCACTAGACTGTTTCATTTTGAGGTGAAACATTCAGGACATGAAATATTCTAAAAGTGTATGGTGGGCATCCCTGGTGGCCTAGGGGTTAAGTCTCAGTGCTGTCACCACTACAACTTAAGTTTGATCCCTGGCTAGGGAATTAATCCACACATGGCACAGCAGACCTCTCTTGTCTTGCGTGCTGCTCCCCTCAGCAGTTTATTTTAGCAAATCTGCCTGTTCTGCTTCCCATTCTGTCTCTGGTGAGTCCTCTCATCCCCCAGCACCTCTGCCCTATATCCCAGTTCTTTTATGGCCAAAAAAAAGGGTTATAGTGATGGATATATCCCTCCGAGAACATATTAGAAGTCACTGAAATGACTAATGACTAAGTCACATACTAATGGCTGACATGTATGCTATGTGAATTACATGTTAATAAGGTTGTTATGAAGGAAAACTGCAGTTTTCTTTGTAAGATAGTCACATTTAGGCATTTATGCAAAATCATATATAAGTGAGAGATTCCAGTTCAAATAAAAGATTAAGAATAAAACTAAACTCAATTATATATCATCTATAAGTCAAATAATTATAGTTATTTCTTAAGTTCATTTCAATAATTAAAAGCATAATTCACATAAAACACTTAGCACAATGTCTGGCATATATTAATCACTCAATAAATCCTCTTACCTTTAGTGATGACAAAAAGACACTTCATATAGAGGTTTAAATATTTTTCACACTTACCTCCATTGTAAAACCTATGACCTTGAAACATTGCTCAATTAATTCATACTGGGATTTATAAAAACTATTATTCATCATGTCCTGTACTGTTCTGAGGTGGTCATTTTGTAGGTATCTGAAAAAAATATGAAAGGATGGGTAAACATGTAAAGTTAAGTGAAAAAAAAAACATTATTTACAAACGTACAACCAGTTGGGTTACCTGGGAGGCTTATTTTCAGGCAATTTATAATGGGCTAGTTTCTTCTTTTCTGCTAAACCAGCATAGATATAGTAAAAAATATGAAAATTCTTTTCTCCACTGAAAGATATAAGACATTTTCAGTAAGGTAGTTAGTAATATTTATTAATTGTTAAAATTACTCAGCAATCTAATTATTAGAACAACAACAGCTGCATCAATGTGGGCTTGCCCAAATACTAGATTTTGGCTTTCTATGGCTATCAATACTGTCATTATTTTCAAGAACTACTGTCATTAAATTAAGGACACTGTTCAGCACTATATGTGAATCATTCAACACCAATTTATGAGTGAGTACCAGGCACTGTTCTGGGCATTGCCCATGGGAGCAGACAGAAAAATAAGCAAATAAAAAATGTATATAACATTCCAGATGGTATAAGTGCTATATTATCTCAAGTAACCCATGTAGTTTGCTCATTTTACATGTAAGGAAACTGAGGCTTAAGGGTTACTGATCTCCCTTCAGATCATAGAACTGAAGGCTAAACTGATTCAAACCAGGGCTGTTTGACTCCAAAATCCATGTCTTTAGGCAGCTTGTTAATGAGGAATCTATTTCTTGTGAGTCTCAAAATCAAGAACTCTGCATATATATATATATGTATGTATGTATGTATGTATAAACACCAAATTCCAATTCCAATCTTTGGAATAATACAATTAAGGGAATGTGGGTTGCAACAATGTGAGAATCTAGTACCTGATGTTCACAACTTAACTTCTGAGATCTCAGGGATCCCCTGAGCAAGGCAACAATTAGAAAATAATAACAAATCTGATAAATATGAATCCAACTATACACATAATTATTTTGAACATCAAAACATTGTCAGAAGGATCAAAAATCAAGATCTAACTATATGTTGTCTACAAAAAAAATGCACTTTATAAATAATGACACATACAGATTAAAAGTAAATGGATGGAGAAAAATATACACTAATGAATGAAAAGAAGGAGCAACTACATTAACTTCAGAAAGAGCAGAATTCAAAGTAAGGAAGTTATCAAAGATTAAGAGAGGAGAGAGGCTTTCGTTCCCAGGTTTTAGCACAAAAAAAAAAAGAAAGAAAAGATAAAAGAAAGAAAAGGAGAGACACCTTCACAGTAAAGTTTCTTTAATTTTAATGATAAAGGATTCAGTTCTCCAAAAGACACAATAATCCTTAATGTGTATGGGCCTAATAACAGAGCATCAAACTACTGGAAGCAAAAACTTATAGAACTGGTAGGACAAACAGATGAGTCCAAGAGTGTAGTTGAAGACTTCAACACACTTCTATCAGAAATGGACAGATCCAGCCAGCAGAAAGTCAGTAAGGACACACTTGAATGCAACAACACCATCAATCAACTGGACATAATTGACATCTAAAAACTACTTCACCAACAACAGCAGAATTTACGTTCCTCTCAAGCTCACCTGGAACATTTACCAAGAGAGACCACATTCTGGCCCATAAAAACGATATGACAAATTTAAAGTAATAGAATGTATATAATCTCTGCTTTTGGACCACAGTGGAATTAAATCAGAAATCAGTAACAAAAAGAAAACTTGAAAATTCCAAAATAGGTGGAAATTGAATTATGTACTTCTAAATAACAAATGGGCGAAAGAAGAAATCTCAAGGGAAATCAAAAAATATTTTGAACAAGATGAAAATAAAAACGCAACTTATCAAAACTTTTGGGACAGATTCTATTCTTCCTTGTTAGTATTTCAAAAAGAAGAAAGACATTTTGAAAGAGAAAAGTAACTAATCAATGCCATTGATTAGTATGCATTCTGGGTTGAGGTTGGAAAGGCAGAGAGGAAGGAATTCTAAATGTCCAGGAAATCTGAATCTTTCAAATGACTGGGTCGGAGGGAACAACCTTAAGATAAAACAGCGGGAAAGGAATGCAGAGAGGAGGTGTAAAAGTTATTACAGAAATCAACACCAAAGTACTTAGACATGGAGAGTGAAGGGAGGGTCGGAGGTTTTATATAAATAGATAATCATTCCTTAATAAAGGGGGTTAAAGGAAAAGTAACATGTTTGGGACAATGCATGTGGACTTGAATTCTAGATGATAACAGGGTATCAAGGGAGTTGGAAATGAACGAAAAAGGAGAGAGTGAACAGTACATCTGTGGATCTCAATAACACAGGTGTCCACATCGATCACACAGAGTTACCTATTGAAATAAGATCAGAAGAAACTGCTCAGCAAAAGAGAAACACTTCATTCCAAGGACAAATTTTTGCTGAACAAAAATTTTAGGAATGTGTGGATGAATCTAAGTCTAAGAAGGAAATTTCAAGAGACATGAGAGGAATCAGGAGAATCCAGTCATGGAGGCAAAGACAGATGTGTGTTTCACAAAAAGGAAGTGTCCACAGGCTCAGGTGCTGCAGGGAGGGCTGGCACATCCTTTAGAATCACCATATTTGCACTTCCCACACAGTCATTGCTTGTTGCAGTCATACTTCAATGAACACTCACATAGCACATGAGCAAGGTCAGAACAAAACCAAATGTTTAACTGAGTTCTCATCTTTTCTCATTACAAAATAATAAAATGTCTCTAAGACTGGCACAACGTATAATTTAGTTTGCTTTATTCTAATGAGATCATGTTGATGGCTCCATGTGTCACATCTTGAACACTTAAGTGATGCAGTGTGCAATTAGAGAAGTGACTCATACATGCAGACACACAAAATTGGTGGTTTTCTCTTCAATTATCAGTTTATATTTACTGAGGAATTTAGCATGTGGCATATTTCTAGGATGGTGTAGATATGTTTAGTATACAACCAACATATGAAAAATGGAAGACCTTAACTTTCCACACATTTATAAAAAAATAACATAACCACTGAGGGCAACTCTAACCGTGAGATTATAGCTTACTCATACACATAACAAAGTTGTTTTGGAATCATTTGGCCAGGGGAGAAATTTTATCATTCAGCTACAAATTGTCAAAACTCATTCACCCTCATACCAAAATGTCATATTGATGGCTTAAGTCAGCAGGCAATAAAAAGGGTAAAACAAAAATAACCCATTCCTGGATCTTTTATTTGGTCTCTTGTATGTAACCACAGGGAGATTAACACAGATATATGTCTTTTGTATTACTCTTTCTGTATGCATACACATATATATCAATATATATACATATATTATATATATCAACACTGAAGAAAAGTTCTTTCTAATTAAATTTCCTATTAGTTTTGTGTAGAGAAATATCTTCTCTCTTATGTCAGAAATTGTTCTAATTTAACTTGCTTAGTTCCTCTATGATGGGTTTAGGTTTCTATTTGGTATCATAATTTTTAGATTACTTACTAACTCAGCTACTGGCTATAACACATGTGAGAGTAAGACAGCATTGAGGAATCTCTTTGTTCTCTATGTTCTAATAGTATACACCTTGTACATTGTAAATGATAAAATTTTATTGAAAAAGTAAGCTATTTTACTATTAAAACAAAAAGCATTATTTTTTGTATTTTCCAGAAAAAGGCAACAACCGACATGTGCTTACATGGCTTGGTGGATAACTCTGGATTTCTCTAAAAGGTATTCAGAAATCTGTGCTCCCACTACAGCACCAGAAGAAGTAAATTTCATTTCTAAGTATTTTCCAAATCGGCTGGAATTGTCATTTATAATAGTACAGGCATTGCCAAAGGCTTCCACCAGATTGTTCACTTGTAAAATCTTCTCTTGCAGGGTCCTGTTATTAGCCTGGAGAGAACATCAAAATATTTAAAAAATGTAAAATAAGTAATTATGTATATAATAAATGACTCTTCTTTGACAAGCAAATTGTGGAAACAAACATTACGAGCATATTCTTGGCATATTGCCAGATGTTACAACCTGATCTATTTTTCCTCATCCATATATAATTCCTACTTGGTTTTCTTGTAAGGCTGAAGAGATACTCCACACTTTTCTATTCAAATAAAATTCTGTTCAGTGCCTGATTTGCCAACACAGTTGACAAGCAGTCTACACCACACTGAAGGACACCTCAAGTTCTGTTGTTTCTCAAACTGTCTGAGCCCCCATCCAAATGTTTCTCAAAGTCAGACCCAGCTTCCTCAGCAGCTAACCCTGGAGCTAAGGGAGTGAAGATAATCTGTAAATTCATAAGTAGGAGATAGAATAATTGTGAAAACTGAGAATAGCTGGAAAACATAGATGATGGAGCAGAACCCCAGACAAAGCCAGAGGGCCTTCTTGGCTGTCCCTCTATCTTCTCCTGCCCTGTCTTATACCCTCTCCTCAATGTTATGTTGTGTTTATTTTCTTTACTACTTTCCTTGAAATTCCACCAAGTAAAAGTATCTTTGGGTTAACAACCAAGCCCTTTTAGAAACTATCCATTCTCCACCCAGAGATTTAAAGAGATATCAGTCATTGACATTTTGGTAGGTAGATTATTTTCACTATAATCCCTTGTTAAGGTCAGTTGTAATACTGTGTTAGGGCATGGAAATTTTGTAAGTTTTGTAAATAAGAGATAGAAGCAGTAGATATTTCTGGAGCATTGGTCACACTAGAAGTCTAAGGAGACATTCACAGGGCAGTTCTGAGTGCATGGAAGGACTTTATGTAGCTCCTCAAAGAGGTAATAAGGGTTGAGAGAAGAAAAATCACAAGAATTGGGCCAAATAGGGTTTATTTAGTTAGTTAGTTTTTGTTTATTAAGAAAAAAGAGACACCTGCATAGATGCAGCCAGACAGTCTTAGGGCAAGGCCTCAATGCTGTTTGTGTCCATGAAATGGTGAGAAAATATCTCTATTCACCTGTATTTTATTTTTTTTCCATTTTTTAAAGATTTATTTATTTATTTATTTATTTATTTATTTATTTATTTATTTATTTATTTATTTATTTATACAAGCACTGGGTACAGTCAGAAGCGCGGGAGGGTGAGAGAATTCACCAGAGCCAGAGAGGGAAACAGAACAGACAGACTGATGAACTACACGAGGTCTGCACGCCATGTGGGACCCTCGCTGGTGGCCTGGGATCGAACTGGTGCTGCAGAGGCTGCGGGCAGCTTCGCAGCCCAGCGCTCAACCACTGCGTCACCTGGGAGGCCCCATTCACCTGTATTTTAAAAAGTAGTGCAGTACTAAGTGAAGTCTGAAAGAGTACCTATCAGAAAGGTAAATTTTATGGACCTTCAATTTTTGTATTTGGTAAATCTTTATCAAGGAGATAAGTAAAAGACAGGAAAAGAACCAATAAGGGTAGGATTCTAATATATATCACTATCCTGAATTAATATTAAATCCACTTTGAGATCTAGAGCAAGATAAAGAGATTAGACAAGTCTTCGGACAGCTGCAAGACAACAGTCAGGTACAAGTTAGTCCATTATTGATGAGACTCTCTCTCAGTCCCCAATCAAGAAAAAATAGCAAACCCCCTTAGAAAGGCCCAGGAGTAAATCAATTCTGGTGTTCAACTCTTTATGTCAGGATAGTAAGCTGTGCCTCACTAGCCCTCTTTCTCCAAAGTTGCGTCTTATTTCACTATACTTAAAATCTTCTAGAATGAGGCTTCTCCTACAAGTAAGGAGAGGGGAAGTTAATGGGCAAGGGGGATGGACTTGAGACAGCAGCCCCAGGCAGCACTATCTTTCACTGCTCAAATGGCTCTGCCAGCAGGATCCTTCTTGAATGATGACAGGTCTGATTGGTAAGCTCATATTAACCCACTGAACAACATTTATTTTTTGATTTTAACAAAAGCATGGAATTCTTCTGACCCCTTATTTTGAAAATGAATTAGACTCAATTAAGCAGTAGTTTTAACATGAGGAATCCTTCCCCTTTCATAGAGAGGTTATGCCGGCTATGTCTCTTGATTCATTTATGTCTGATTTTTATATATTAACATGATTTTAACCAGCTACCCACAAAAGGAGAGAAAGTAGAGAAAGTATTCAGTGAATGCATATTAGGGCTAAAAAGAGTGGAAATCACATTTATATAGCTTTGCCTACTAAGAGCGAACAAAGTTAGAATATCTTCAAAACAGAACCTGTTTTCTTTATATTATTTGTTATACTTTAAACTCCCAAAAATAACAAGTGTGTTTCATAATTTCTGCACATTATTTAGCATGGAATTTAGTGAATATTAATCAGCCAGATAAAATTCTGACAGAGAACAAATATTTCTGTTAGGACAGAGAAAAATAAATTATACCTTTCCAAGGACTGTCAGCTGTTGAACTAAAAGATGAGCACTTTCCGTTTTTCCAGCCCCACTTTCTCCAGAAATAACGATGCACTGTACAGGAGAAAAGGAACCATAAGAAGACTACATCCTCACAGAATTCAGCTGACACTCAAGAAACTAAGAGGGGAATTTTTAAGAATAGGACTCTCCTTACCTGGTCTGAAGTATCTGTTACCATAGACTGATAGCCGAAGTCAGCCATTGCAAAGATGTGAGGCGGATTGGCACTTCTCTTTGCTCCAATATATAATTTGGAATGCTAAATGTTAAAAAGAACACATTTTGTAGGGCTTTTGTTTAGAGTTCTAACTTTTAAACCAAAACATAAATACAGTTACATACCACCAAAACATCACACACGTGTTATACTCATATACCAGGCACATGTGCACGTACAAATCATCCACAGTTATGTAAAACAAAGGTCTGACCTGAAATATCCCAGAAATATGATATGACATATTATGCTATAATATCACTATGGCAGTGGTATTTAAAAGATGACTTTTTGAAGTGCATAGCACTTCAAAAGTAGAACTTAAGATATCAAAATACTATTATTTCTTGAAATAACAAGACCTTTTATAAATAAAGGAAATCAGGTATCATTCTGTTGACTGAGTCCCTTTTACATCATTTAACACTCTTTCATTTGATTTATCCTAAATCACATAGTTATTTGATAATAGAATTTGCAATTAAAGCCCAAATCTTCTGAAACTTAGGTCAAGAATCATAAATTCACCATTGTTGGGCCTCCCTGGTGGCAGAGCGGTTGAGTCCCGGGTTGCGAAGCAGCCTGCAGACTCTGCAGTGCAGGTTCGATCCCCAGCTGCTCCCTGGCCACTGGAGGAGGGTCCCACATGGTGCGCAGACCTCTCCTGCCGCCCGCTACTCCCCTCAGCAGTGTACTTCAGTCCTTCTGCCTGCTCTGCTCCCTGCTCTGGCTCTGGTGAATTCTCTCACCCTCCCGCGCTTCTGACTGTACCCAGTGCTTCTATAAATAAATAAATAAATCTTTGAAAAAAATAAAAAAATAAAATGTGGATGCTAACAATAGCATCTATCTCCCCCCCAAAAAAAATTCACCATTGTTCTCGTAAATTTTAAATTGGTAGAGGGTGACAGCTATAATTTTTTACACATTAAACAGAACTATCAGTCAGTGTATTAAATAATTTTCTGGAGTACAAAACTGCTCAAACAAAATGGTCCAATTAAAAATGAAAAATAGCCTAGTTTAATTTCAGAATGCCCTTCTATATTTAAACCATTAGGGGTTGAACAATGGATAAATTTATACTTATATTCATAAAAAAAACAGTGTCAATATGTGAGGAGGAATTTTTAATAACAAGTTTTAAAGCCATTAAGTATCTATTACTTATACAATGTACTTACACTTTGACTCTCCCACACTTAGTTTAGAGATAGAAATTTAGTATATACTTTTTTAGGCACCTATTTATTGATATGATACATAGTGTAGTCCAGTTACTAAAAACTGGAAACAATAGTCATTCTGCACATACTTTTATAAAGAAGAAGTCCACAGACTTGCATTTAGATGAGTTTGTCTTTCATTTTTTCCTATCTCAATGTTATAATCATAATTATTTAACTGTTCAAAATATTGAGCAAAATTTCTCTGGCATTCACCCATTTAAATTAATTTAAATATCTGATAAGTGTAATTATTTATGCAAAGCAAGAGCATCCAGGTCACACTACATACCTCTGGGGAATAAAGGCCAAGACTTTGAAAAGGGTTAAGAGCAATGAGTATATCTCCCACATACATATAAATCTGGTCTCTGGCATAACACTTCTCAAGTTGTTCTGAGACTGTGTTCTATAACAAAATAGAAAGAACTTCTTCTCTTAAAAATGATTCATGGTCAATTACAATTTTAAAAGTAAACAATAATTAAATAAAACATTTGGCCTCGACCAAGTATAGAAAGAGATATATCGACAGTAATAAAGAATACATTGATCAGCAGCTAATTTTCCACTTTCAGAACCAAGGGATGTCACAATTACTTGTATTTACCAAAGGACACATTAGATATTACATGAATATTATGTACATATAACACTTTCAAGGAAATAAGAAAATGCAGCAAAGGAAGAGAAAGAACTCTAGAAAAGAGTAGGGAAGATACAGTGAACATGATTTTAATCTAAATCAAGTTATTCAAAGTGACTTTGTAGAATATCTTAGCCTTTTACTTAGACATTTGACTTATGAGGCAGAGTGAAAAGTTCTAGAAAGTAACTTTCATAGGTGATAAATCATATAAGTACGAAGAATCAATTTTAACAGTATCGGAAATCATCATTTATAGTATATGACACAGAGCAAAAGATCAAAAAGAAAATAAAGCATAAAAAATAGAAACAAACAAACCAACCCAGGGTTTTAATATATATCAAATAGGTCAGTAATATGATTAGCGGAAGCCTTCCTTATTTTTACCACAACTCCAGGAATTCACCTCACTGGAAAATTTGATAGGTAAAAAGATTCATAAAGGTTTTGATAATATCTGACTTGCACACCTTATTCGTTAACAAGATGTTTGATATTCTCAAGACAAATTATTTTGAGGAAGTACTTGAATTGTTTATGCAACACTGACTTTACCAAATGACTACTTCTGCTCAGAAAATGCCCCTTGATTTGTTACATATATGAGCAAAATTCTCAGGCGAGTATCGAAAGCATTAATAAAAAAAACTTGATTTTTTTAAATGTAGACACATTGTTCAGTTTCTCTATCTATTGAGAGACCACTCTTATAGGGAAATGCAGCTGTTTATTCTAGTGATCTGATTATCTAGAATAAAAGGGGATGCGGAGAGAGGAGGTTGAGGTTGGAATTTATTGGCCTGGATTTATACCTTCAGGAGAGAAGTTTGATGGGATATGGAGTTTTAAGTAGAATTCAATGTCCTAAAAGAGTAGTTCTGTGAAAGCAGGGATTCTGTGATCCCATGATTGGGCCACAGACTGTGGTAGCAGACAGATAAAAAAATAATGACACCATGCTGGAGAAATCTGGAAATCAAAGTTACATGCATTAAAACTGAAGAATGGGAGAGATACTCAGATGATAAAAAGACAAAAACCAAGCAAGACTGGAGACTTACCGATGCTATTCAAAAAACTTCCTGCTCATATTACTTCTATAAATTAAAAAAAATTTAGAATGCTAAAATTTAATTAAACTGAGTTTCTTACCTCATCCAAAACTTCTAGGGTTGCTAAATCATCTACATCCTTCAGATCAGAAATCAGAGATCTGCGGAAATTACCTTTCTTGGTATGAATGCGTTCATGTCTGTGGTGCAACACAAAAAGAAAGACCCTTCTGATTTGATTTGCTGAATTCAACAATAACAAATTAGCAGAAAGTAGTTTATTTCATTTTTTTCTTCTCCTTTGGAAAAATGCAACATATCACAAACTTCATGAATGATAAAGAGTCCATTATTTCTATCACCATTTATTCTATCTATCTATCTATCTATCTATCTATCTATCTATCTATCTATCTATCTATCTATCTATCTATCTATCTAATTTGCTCTAAATTTCTATGTGTATGTAGTTTACTACAGAATAGTGAGTCTAAAAGATTTGATTTTGTTTCACTGCCAATTTTGTCTATGGTGATGTTAGGCTATTGGTTCAAGGAATGACAACTTTAAAAATCACTATTCTGCAAAATTTAACAAGAATACAGAATAACCTATATTTCAGATTTTCTAGAGGTTAAATGTACATAGAAAATTGATTTCAGGTACTAGGAAATTTATTTTCAAATAAAACATTTCAACAACTTTCAATAACAGCAATAGCTCCTTGATTTAACTTGAAGGCTGGAGAAGTTGCTGACATAAACACAAGGTTTATTTCAGTTTTTGTGGACATGAAATTACTATCCACTTTATTTTGAGAACTGTTTTCAGTTTTTATTTTTGGACACACTTTTAAGCATCTGAATTTCTCTGTTGGTAAAGGGAATGGAACAAATAGATACGAAGATTAATAAGAATCACACCACCACTCACTCTGTACATTTTAACGGTTTCACATTGTTCAGAGAATTAAGTCACTGTTGACTTAATTCCCACCTCTCTCTATAGCCAGTCCCTCCTTTCCTGCACTAGGTTCCACAAGGACATCACTCTTGTGGTTCTTCTCTCTCCCATATCACTCATGCCCCCTCTCAGTTGTTAAAACACCCACCTCAAACAAATAAACAAAAACCCTATAACTATAAGAAAGAAAAAATCAAAATCAACAAACAACTATAAACCAGAAACACACTATGGGAGGGCGGCAGTGAAAGGAGGGATTGGGGTCAAAATAAGGGGGGTGCAATTGTATGGGGAATATAAAAATAAAAAAAAAAACTTCCTTTGACTTTAGTTTCCTCCATCTACTATTCCATCTCCTTGTTTTATAGTAAAAAATCCTTTAAAATATTTTCTGCACTTAATGTTATAAAATTTCTCTCCACCCATTAAGAAAACCCATTTTGATCAGGCTGTCTGCTCTATACACTTAAACAGCTTTTGTTAGACATTAATAGCCTCTGCATTGCTAAATTCAAAGGTCAATTCTAACTCTCATTTTACTTAATCTATTAGCATTATTGACAAATTCCTTGAATATATTTATCTTTATTTCTTGCACACCTCTTTTATTTTTTTAAATTTATTTATTTATTTTCTTACATTGTTGTTAATTTTTTAACAGTATTTGATTTCTCCCCTCAGGTATAGTCCCAGTAGTTCTCCCACCACCACAGTACCTGAGATCCATCACTACTACCCCTTGAGCTCTCCCCTCCCTAGTTTTGACCCTTCTCTCACTCCCTCCTCTGCTGTTTGCCTCAGATCTATGTCAGCTTGCAAGTTTTGTCTTTTTCTTGGCTCTTTGTTTGGTTTCTTTATATAAGGAATGCAAACTGGAAAAGAAGTAAAACTATCATTATTTGCAGCTAATAAGACAATATACAGAGAGAACCCTAAAAAAATCCATGGAAAACTAATTAAAACAGTAAACCACTTCAATAAAGTAGCAGATTACAAAATCGATACACAAAAATCAGTATCCTTCCTATATGCAAACAGTCAGTTTGAAGAGGAAGAAATTAAGAAAACCATCCCATTCACAGTTTGACAAAAAAAAAAATTAAATACCTAGGAATAAATCCTACAAAGTAAGTGAAAGACCTATGCATGGAAAATTACAAACCATTAATTTGTTATACTTTGTTTGGGTCTTTACATTGGGACATGAGAACAAGGTAGCTCCATGAGAACAAGGTAGCTGCTCTTGACCAATAGTCCCAGACCCAAAGACCAAATTCTTATAAATGGTAAGTGTTCAAAATGTATTTCTTGGATAAAGGGGTGAATATTTTGCCTTTCTAAACTTCACCTACTGTGGGGCCAAATAAATTTTATTGTTTTACTCCGGTTATAAATGAAAATACCCAAAGTATGTATGTGTGTATACGCACATACACACTTATACATATATGGTATATATGCTTCAAGATAATTTTCCACTTCTAACATTTTCTTTTTGCCATCTACTAGAGTTAGTTTCTATTCTTGTTATTTTGCTAAATATTTATATCCTGCAAAGCAAAGTCAGAATCTTTCTCTATCATTTTTTTTCTCTTGTGAAAAATGCAGCTTGTTAACCAGATTATATTTTTTATTTGATCTGTAATACTAGAGAGACACAGTTTCAGACTATAAATATTTTCCTTCTGCGTCGTCAAAGGTCACACATACCCTTAGGGGTGGTTATTATAGCTCCACTTGTATTTCAGTTGTATACACTGAAAAAAAAGAAACAACTACTGCTGCTCTGTGCTAAAATGTTATTCTCACTGTTCAGTGCCAATATCATAACCCAACAGCTTTACTTGCTTTTACTTCGGTTAAACACAGTCTTGTAAATATCAAGCTCTATAGTTTAAGACCATGATGGTGTGGGGGGAGTATAACAAGCCTTTGTTAACATAAATTCAATTTTCAGTTTCCTTATCTATCTTTAAAATCCAGGAACAAAGTTACCACTGGTATCAAAAGGAGTACAGGTTCCCACTGGTATACCCTGGAAGACCAGTTCTTGTCTCTGCAGTTTTACTCTTGTGGTCAGGGCCTCCCTGGTGGTGCAGGGGTTAAAGTCTCAGCACTATCAAGCTATTGCCAGCTACTGCAGCATGAGTTCAATCCCCAGCCAGGGTGGTAGCCCACATGGCCCAGCAGACATCTCCTGTCTCACCCACTGCTCCCCTCAGCAGTGTATTTCAGTAGTTCTGCTCCCCACTCTGTCTCTGGTGATTCCTCTCACTCCCCCACACCTCTGACCTACACCCCAGTTCCTGTATGCATTAAAAAAAAAGAATGGTGGTAGTCACCCTTAGCTTAGAGATGAGTAAGACAGCAGAGAAGAGACACAGTTTTGGTAAGTAGAATTCTGCATGTAGAGTATGTAGAGCTACCGGTGCCACTGTGAGAATCTGGAGGCCAAACATCACTACAGAATATTCTGGTTGAGAACATGCTGTGGAGTATCACACCATTTGCCTTTGTAAGGAATGATGGCACAAAGAGTTACTGGAAAGTTTCTTATTAACTTTATTACACTTATTTTTATCCCAAGCATAAAAATAATGTACATTCTTTATCAAAAAAAAATATGAAAAATGCTAAAAGGTGTAAGAAAAATATCACCTGCATCACCAATGGATAATATTATTAATATTTTCATATCACCTTTTATTCTTTTCTATATGCATTTATTTTTAAATCAAGTTGACAGAATTTTATCTCTCTGTCAACTTATTCCCTTGGCTTCCTCTCTGGTTAGGATGGATAAACTGTCCTTGCTTTGGGCAACTTTCAGGCTGAGTCTTCCACACAGGCCCTTGTTCTCCCAGGACTCACCGCTGCTGCAGTCCCCTCAGCTGCATCCTCTGCCTCTGGCTGGTCCCCTCAGCATACAGATGTGCTCCAGTATCCCCATCTTTAAAACTCTCTTCCATGCTCTATTCCTTCTAGCTGCTGTCCTATTTCTCCTTTAACAGCTGCGCTTGAAGGAGCAGTTCATTTCCCTACCTCTTCTGGCACAACTCACCTTTCCTCTCAGCCTCCCCAGCTACCCTCCCTGCTGAGTTCCATATTGTCAAGGTCATTCAGGAATTTTGTGTGGTCAAATTCAGCATTACTTTTTCTTGATTTTTCAGGCTTAGTTGGCTATTCTTTCCCTCCTGAAATCCTTGGTTCACATGGCTGCAGCAGACCCTATCCCCTCTTCATCCAGAGAGGGTTGTGCTTCCTCAGCTCCTGTTCTGGCTCCTCTCCCTCCACAGGTTCCTAAGTGCTCCCTCCTCCAGGAGGTCTGTCCTCAGCCCCCTTTACTGCTCTCCCTAAACACTCACACTAGTGTCCTCATCCAGGGCCATGGCTTTAACTGCCTCTATACGCAAATGACTCAAAACCCATCTCCAACACACACTTCTTCCAAGTCCAGCCTTTGACATCAACTGCCTACTTGATTACGTTCATGTTTTATTGGCATATTAAATTTAACCTGCCCCACCCAAATTCACGACCATGCTCCATCCTGTTGGAATAAATACAGGGAATTAACTTTTAGCCATGGGTAGGGAACAATATCCACATTTCAGGTTTGGGTTACTTAGTTCAAGCTTACCTATGTATCCACACTTTTTTTGAGGGGAACCTGTAGTACATTCAAGACTATAAAAATCAACCATAAAATAATAGCATTCTATTTCAGTTTTCATTCCCAAAATGGGACTGCCATAGTTAGGTATTTTATTTCCCTCTCTTTTTGATAAAACATTGGGCATTTTTATTTCAGATTTTCATGTAAAAAAAAAAAAACTCCAGCTGTATTTATATAAATGTATAAAAATCTACTTCAGAGTGAATCATAATCTTCTGAAACCAAAAATTCCGTTAAATGCAGCACTTTTTTTTTTTTTTTTTTTTTTTTTTTTGCAGAGATTACAAAACTAAAAGGGGAAGCAAACAAGATTAGGGCAGCTGAACAGTCAGAGAGCTTTACTTTTGAATTCCCCTCAAAGGCTTCATATTCTGCTTTAAATCTTGACTACTGCCCTTAAAAAATATTTCTCTTCCCTTCCCTGGCAAAGAAGATGGTTGAAATATCCATAGTTTAGGTTTGGGTTGCTCAGTCAAAGCTTCTTAGCTAATTTAAAAGAGAAATTTTTTTTTCAGACAGTTACTCTCAATGGGCTTATTACTAAGGCCTTTGATAGGAGGACAAAAATGTATTTAGAGAGGGCCTCCCCGGTGGCGCAGCGGTTGAGCGCTGGGTTGCGAAACTGCGCGCGGCCTCTGCGGCGCCGGTTCGATCCCCGGCTGCTCCCCGGCCACCAGAGGAGGGTCCCACATGGCGCGCAGACCTCTCCTGCCGCCCGCTGCTCCCCTCAGCAGTGTACTTCGGTCCTTCTGCCTGCTCTGCTCCCCGCTCTGGCTCTGGTGAGTTCTCTCACCCTCCCGCGCTTCTGACTGTACCCAGTGCATGTATAAACAAAAACAAACAAACAAACCAGCAAACAAATAAATAAAGCATGCCCCTATTAAAAAAAAAAATGTATTTAGAGAGTGAAAAATGGGAAGGTGCCCAGGGAAAATGGTTGCTCTGCCCTCCATGCAACCTAAGAACCTTGTACTTTGTTGGCAAAAAATTAGTTATGCTTCCACAGTTAATGTAATCTATGTAAATATGTCTTTTCTTATGGCAATTACAGCACAATATGGATGCGGTCAAAATTTAGGCCATCACTAATATAAAAAATAGAAACAGACAATATGGTAATACTTCTTTTATAATATATGCCAAGGCCTTGATAACCCCTTAATTTTTTTCCTCTCTAGAATAATTTTCAGACTAATGCACTTAAGAAGAAGGCCAAAAGATCTACATATAGAATTTTTTTTGAGGAAACTTGGTTGTTTTTAGAAAAATGTTATATGTTGCTCTATTTAAGTATATATATTTGCTGGAGTCATAGCATTTCACCCCATCAAATAGGATCATCTTTAGGAGTCTCTTTAAATAAAATAATTATAAAATTATAAAGAAAACACAGATATTTTTAAAAATAATTAGGGATGGGAGTTTAATATAGCTAAAAATGGGCAATGCATTCATTAAAATTATTAATGATTTTTAAGGATCCCCGTTTTAAATTTGTTTCCATTCTACACTCTTAATTTAAAAAATTGTGGTGGACACAAGAACAAAGATTTCTCTACCCTTGAATATACTACTGGGTAATGCAAACCCCAAATGCAGTATTTCAAAAGAATGGATTAAAATTTAAGTTTTAATGCCCACTCAGCACAAATCATAGCCACCCCAATAGTCCAACACAGTCTCTTCATAGCATCAGTTTTGCGAATGCTAATTCCTCCTACTAACTAGTGAGGGATACAGAAGCTAGGAAAAATGCTGGGATCAAAATCATGGCTTTGGAGCTATGGCCCAGGGCTGGCCAATTAACTCTCTACTGAGTTGGCAGAATTCAATTTCTTTGGGCTTTAGTTTTCTCATCTCTAAAATAAGGGACTGGAAGAAGAGTTCCTTGTCAGCAATAACAGCCTATGATTTTATGACTGTTTCTTTGGAGGGAAAAAAAAGGCAGCATGATACAGACAAGAACTGAAGTAGGTATCAGGACAAATGGGTTTTTCTAAATGAGGTGACCTTGCAGAAGTTTTGTTTTATTTTTCCCTCTGTCTCAGGTTCCTCTAGCTATGTGAGTCAATGCAGATAGCATTTATGTAACAGAGCCGTCTCCATAAAAATTGGAGGTACCATGTTTCCTGCCCCCACTTAATGAAGGGTAGAGCTGAGTAGACAGGTAAAGGCAGGTGGGCTGAGAGAGCGAGACATGTGGAGAAGGGCCCTTGCTTTTCAGCTTTGGACCTGTACTAGGGATTTGAGGGACATGGAAAGAGACATGGAAGGAGGAGAGATATGTAGAGATACTTGAAAGAGATACAATTGTGACAGATGTGGAGGGAGGCTGACAGTGGCAGCCATTTAATTATCTTGATTTATACTTTGATTTTACTCTTTTTGCCTGGCTCCAATCACCCCCTTCTTGTGGTTCCCCAACAGAAGGTGCTTTAGACATGTGGTAAGCTTTTGGGCCTCTGGTCCCGCTTTGGGCCAACTCTGTTGGGCTGGCATTTACCCACGAGGGGATGGGTAACTTTGGGTGTTTTGTTGGAAAACTATTATTCTTTTTTCGTCCCTCTCTGCTCACTAATTCTTATTAAAGTTCTTTTACACTAAAAATATGCTTTGTGTGGTCACAAAGCATGCAATTTAGAGCATGCAAGTTTGGGGTCCCAGGATGCCCCTCGGTTATGTACTATCACTGCCAGAATGTAGTGTTTTGAAGCATCAATGTAACTTACTCCTAGGAATTATTTAACTTGTTAGTACATTTAGCAACTGCCTCTTCCTATTTATTTGAATTCCTTTATTTATTGCTATTTAGAAGCAGAGATACTCATAATGATTTTCTCTAGGGGGTGCTTATTCAATCCTATTCCTTGTAAGGTTCTTGGGACCATATGTAGAAGCTATTTAACTCTCACTTGGGACCTATTCTGGAAGGGGAAATAGTATAGACAAGCATAAGGAAATGCCTCAGGTAAGGAAGAATAGTATCATCTCTTTTCTCAATTTCTTGGTCCTAGATGGGTCATTACTACATTTCCCCGGCTTCGCCCGTTTCCGTCTGAGTTCTTGAACTTGGACAGACACTGCGACCAGCTCATGCCTTGATAATACCTTTTCTAATCAAGCATCCACATGGGCTAATCCTTTACCCCTTATTTTGACCAAGGTAAAAGGATAATTTTCCAATTCTAAAATTTATTTAGAATACAGGCATGAATATACACACATATCAATTAAAACATCCCACAAAAACTTAACAAATAAGTTAGTTTAAAGGTAGGAAGAAATACTGGAAGCAAAAATAAGGCATCTAAAATTATTCCTGTTGTTCTGTCTTGGTGTATCCACAGTTCACCTTTAAGAACTAATGAAGGAATGGTCCATGGTAGGACACAAGTAACTTAGGGATATTCCCTAGTGGGGCTAATCAAGGACATAAATTAAACCTCTTAGTCCCATTTTTAATACTCTCAATGGTCTATTCTCTGTGTAATTCCCCAATCCTATTTCTGGGTTTATCCCTTACAACTTTGATTAAATGCTTGTCTTTTTGTGAACACACCTCATTGCTTTCATGATTTTGCTCAGGCTGTTATTTGCAGCAATAATGTTCATATTGTGGTAACCCTATTTTCACATGATTAAGTCCTTCTTAGCACTTACAGTGCAGATTTAGAAGCTGCCTCCCAAATAAACCCTTCTGTCCCTGCTAGTGGAAATACCCTCTACCTCTGTTGAACTCTCACAGGACATCCCTGGTATTCCTTTTACGGGACTGAAGCTTCCTGTTTTGCATAATGGTTATACACGGTTCGCTTTTATCCCTTTGATGAAAAAGCCTCCAGAGTACAGACTGTGTCTACTGCAGAAGCCAGATTCCTGCAGATACCCTGACCGAGAGCATTACACAAGAACACGGACGTTGTCTCAATCTGTGATTTCTATGACAGCAAGGATTATAGTACAATTGATACTTGCTGAGTGAATGCATAAGAATACTAGTCTTGTTACGGGCAAGTATCAGTAGGATAGAGGGATACCTAAAGATACTCATTAGATTTTTGGTTGGCAGAATGTGGTGGCACCACTTAAAAGGAAAGGAACAAAGCACTAATTTGGGGTGGGATGTAATTTCAATTTTAAACAGGTTGAGTTTGAAGTGTCTTTGAAATATTCAAGTAGACATGGGTGGGGAATCTAGGGATAGTTTTTATCACAAGAGCAGCCAGGATAGCATTCTAGAAGTCCCATGTATAAAGGAAAGGAGTGAAATTTCCAAAGGGTTATTATAGAAAAATTATCTTTCCCAGAAAATAGAGAGTAAAATGGAGTCATGCATTGTATTGCACTGAAAGAACTCTATGATTACTTCCTATTGATAATTTTTTGCTTTCTCCTTTCATTTTTTTGTAAAATCAAAACCCCATTCAAGTGAATTTACATTACATAAAGTCCCACACCTAAATAAAGACTTGACAGCTTGAGCCAGGCATTTTTAGCCCCGAATGACTGGACAACTTTAACTTGTTTTTTATGTGCTAGTCCTTTGAGCTTTGTCTCAAGGATATATGCTTGTATACTGGTTTGAAAATCATATACTTGAGGACAAATGGGGTGGCCACAACAGCACCACAAATACAGTGGGTATTTTTGAGCTAAGAAATAACTATGTTTGAGTTACTAAATTCTTACAAATACTCCTATAAAATTATATGCAAAACATAATTTATATATACCAAAGTGGTTACCACTACTAGCATAGCAAGGGAATCAAGTGAAATATTATTTTGCTTTGTATATAAAATAAAAGCAATTATAAATAACCTCTTAATAACTACCACAAAAAGAAATTTTCATTTGGAATTTGTTTTTCAAGTAGATAGTGGGCTAGGTTTCCTTTCCTTTATTTATAGGAAATGCAAATGGTAGCTTAAATAATAATTCTGGGTAAATAGCTAAGATATATTAAAAAAAGAATTTTAAGAATTATTTTCATATAATGGGCATTCATTGCTTCAGCAGCTCAATGTGCCCTTCCTCTGGGAGAGAAAATTCCAAGATGGTGTCAAGGAAAGACTCTGCCTCTCACACACAATCAGGACTTCTCCCAGCAGGGGCCTGTGACTAGATACAGGAATCAGGTCCTGTATGGAACTTAGAAAGCGAAGGAGTGGCAAAGTTCAAGGTCAGTCTACAAATCTTCTGAGGTGGTTGTGGCATGCAAGAAAACAGTACCACTGCTGGAGGAGACTGTGGGGGAGGGCAGAGCAGGCAGCAGTTGTGGCCTCTAAGCAGGCAGTTCTTGAGGAGGCTATATGAAGCAGTCTACTTCTTTGCTTTGTGGAGCTCTGTCTTCCTCTGAGCCAGCCAATGTTTTTTACTAGATTGTTTTTCTTCTTAAGTTAACTTGTATTGTTGTAGTCAAGAGTGCTGAAGAATACATTTCAATTACAAAAGACTTTTACCTATTCCCATTAAAGCAGATAATTGAATATTTCAAAATATTGGATTCAGGAGTAAAACTTTAAAAATATTTTATAATTCAAATTTTTCACCACTTCATTCTGCACTCTCACAGTGTCAGTTTGTAACAATTTTAAAAGTATGTCAACGAAATAGCTGTTATGTGCGCATGGACGTTGATTCTTCAGAACAGTTGTGAAAGTGACTTCTATATTCAGGACTGACTTCAAACTGAAAGCTCTTTTATCCATTTCACAATGCCTCCCACCACCATCCCTTCTCCATCATCAGGAAATTTAAAGTGTTGAGTTTGCATCCAATTTAGAATAGGACAGTGCTTTTTAAAACTGAATTGGGAATTTTTACAAAATTATCCAATTAAGCACACATATCAATCCAATTCCAAAAGCTAATAGTATTTTATATCTCTACATTTCCACATGACTTACATTAGTGTTCCTCTACCACCACCCCAATGATATATCCAAGGATATTTGTATAGCAAACAGTCTTGAAAGTGACAAATAGTGTCTCCCTCTAGGATAGATGGAGGTTTTGTCTGGTGTTCAGGATAATGAAGATAATGTGTGTTCCAGGGCAAAGTTTGGGCAGATTTGCTAGCGGCTCCTTTAAAAGATTGGAGTTTCCCAGGCTTGGGATTGTCAAACTGTAAGGCCAACCCCCTGCGTATACAACATTCACCCAGGTCATTCCAAAGCACCACTGGGACTTGTGGGACAAGAACAAAAATGAACATTTAACTCATGTTGCCAGCTTAGGTGTGAGAAATTAAAGTCCATGTCTCTAACCCAGGAGTCATGTAACTTCTGCCAGCATCCATGAAACTGACAGGTCAATTTATTAGTTTGCTGTAGCATAAAATCCTTCACAGTTCTTGATACATAACATGCTTGTTGGTGCACCTTAATTTCTGCTTATTTCATTTGCTTGCTTGCTTATCTGTTTGCTGTGTGAAGGATGGGATCGTAGCAGACCAGGGAACTGTAGTCACGCAAAACTAAAAATGTGCGTGAACCCACAACTATTTCCTCACAATAAGCTCCATGACTACTTCCTTCTTGGCGCTTCATTCCACCCAAAACTGTCAATTCTCCTCTTTGCTGGAATCCGAGTTCTGTCTCTCCAGCAAGGCTGGAAACTCTCACAGCTAAGGACTATGATCTCTGAGATCATCTGTCCACAATCACTGGGCCATTTAATTATGTGGATGAAACTTGGGGTCGAGAATCAGGATTTGAATCTCCATTAAGGTATGCATTACCTTTGCAACCTTGTACAATTATCCTCTGCAAGCCTGTTTTACTCGACTGTGAAAATGAGGTATCATAAAATATTTTCCTGGGGTTATAAAATCACATGAAATAATATAAAGTCCTAATCAATGTCTGGCATGTAGTACTTAAAGAAACAGGAATTAAATATGTAAACTGCAAAACAGGAATTCAAGTATAATTGCCCCTAAGTCAGGTGATTTTTGACTCATTTCTCCCAAATCCTTAAATAGTGATATACTACTGAGATAAAACTAATGAGATTCTCAGGAATTAACTTATATTACAGAAGACTACTCTGACTTAACAGTACCACCTCTAGAAACTTATCTTAAGGAAACAATAAGAGATTTATTTAAAACCTTAGAAACAGGACTGTAGGATTAAGGCTGCTAGAGGGTAGAGGTGGGAACAAGGGTGGAGGGGGCGCAATGGTCTAGGGGAAAGGACTATGGGTGCTTGGATGGTGGGGGTGGTGTGGTGATGTACATCTGAGGAGGTATGAACCTATTCCCCTAAAACCTGTACAGCGCTGTAAGCCAGTGTTACTTTAATAAAGAAAAAGGAGAGACAAATTTTTTATAACTCTGTTCCTTACAATGTTATTATTAGAGAAAAAACAACTAATTAAATGTCTAATAATCTGGCTTGTACCCTGGTTCTTGTATAAATAAAAATAAATCTTAAAAAAAACTAATAATAGGGGATTATTGAAATGAATTGCTGAATAGTCATATAAGAGAATGTTATGCAGCAAAAAAATTTTATAGTTTGCTATCTAATGGCAAGGGTAATCATTCAGTAAAGAAGGCAGGCTATAGAACACATATACATATTATTCCAGTTTTGGTTAAAATGTATATCCATTCATAAGATATTAGGTTATAGATTAAAATGTTGCACTGGGTTGGTGTTACATTGTACCCTTCTCTGTATCTTCTAAGTTTCCTAAAATAAACATATATACTATCTATAATACGTAAAAAGCATACTAAATATTATAACAGCTATATATTATTATTCTTAAAAATCCAAATAGGAAGTATGAATAAATATAATGCAATGATTTTTGAAAATAATTCAACCAGGGAACATGACAATAGCAATAGTATCAAGAAGTCTTTCAAGATTTTTTTTAAACCTCAAATTGAAGATATGTTATTTTACAAACAAGCAGACCATATAAGGAAATAGACACCAATAAAAATCATCTATTGGAGTTTACATTCTTTGTTCAGAGGAAGCTGTTTTTTAAAAAATGCTGCCAGTAATATCAGGGCCAATTCAACAGGTGACATTCACTTTTCCTGCAAATACCCCTTATCTTTAAGCCACAATTAAAGAATTTAAATTAACTATTTTCTCACCTATATCTCACCTGACCAGCTACTTTAGACTTTTGGAGTCAAGGTATCACTTGGTTACCTGGCTTTTTCTGTGCCTCCTGTACACTGATGAATGTCAATGAATTCCATGAGTTGTTTTTGCAACAGCACATCTTTGCCCTCAATTTGAGTAATGAATTTATGCTGTAAAAGATCTGACACAGTGGGACGTTTCTCATAATCTTTAGTCAAGCACCTGTACTGGCAAAAATAGAACACAGTCTTACTAAGAGTTTTGAAATTATTAGTCACATACCTTAAAATCACTTGAACATGACAGTATATTCCTTACAAATGCTCAGCCTGAGAAACATTTCAAAAATGTTAAACGACATTAGGTGAAATGAATGTTTGTGCAAATGCACATGTCTGTGAGTGATTATGCTGTAGTGAGGCCAACTCCGAAGTAAATACTACTGCCCTCCTCTCCCTGCAATGCGCTAGAGCAGTGATAATTAAATGCTGCTTCTACTGCAAATGCTCCTTTACAATTCAGTAGCTAAAGATAAATGACAATGAAATCATTACAGCTTTAATGCTTATCTAAAATTGAAACAAACTTTTCAGTTTTCCTTCACTAGTGCTTTTAAAGGCTTCTTAATTGGTCTATTTCTTTCTACGTGCCAAAACTGCTAACCCATTTGAGAAGGCTAATGCACTGAGGATGTTTACACTCCTTGACAGTCAATGTTTTCTGAGTTTGTACAGCAGACTTACTAATGCATATCACACTCTCGACATGTTCAACCAGAGAGTCATGAGAAAGGATAAGGAGAGTGAGCACACCTGAGCGAGCATCACAGGAGGGGCATCTGAACAAAATTAGGATGTCTAATGAGCCTCGTGAAAGGGGTTAAACTAGTTTTCAGTGGTCATAAAGGACAAAAGTCTTAGGATTGATTGGTCAAATCAAGGGAGAAACAGATTTCAGGTTGGTATGCGAAAGCACTTGCCACAGTGAGGTTTATCACAGACAGAATAGACTGCATTGAAAAATATAATTATTTTTATCAGAGATGTTTAATTGTACATGTTCAAGAATAATTTATGCTCTTGACATGAGTTTGGGTTACAGAACTTTCCAAAACCCTTCCGACCCTGAGATTCAGAGGATCTTGATTATGAGAAAATTGGTCAGAATTGGGCTGTCATTGGGGATACAGAAAAATAGAAAACAGAAGAAATTTATACCTTCACTTAAGCAATGTCATTTCTAATCAGTATTGTTAATCCTGCTGAGACAATAATTTGACAATTTATTTTGTTGCATTCAATCAAAAAGATATTTCCCAAGGATGCTAAGATATGGTAGGGAATAAATAAGGTTAACAATTTCTGAAAATAATATTGGCTCTTAGTCTACACTGAGTTTAACAGAATGTGTCCATTTCTGATGTGTCACATTTGTATCAATGCATTGAGCATAGTATAAAGTTTCTCTTTATCCAAGAGTTAATATGGGGCCTCCCCGGTGGCGCAGCAGTTGAGCACTGGGTTGCGAAGCTGCCCGCGGCCTCTGCGACGCCGGTTCGATCCCCGGCTGCTCCCCGGCCACCGGAGGAGGGTCCCACATGGTGCGCAGAGCTCTCCTGCCGCCCGCTGCTCCCCTCTGCAGTGTACTTCGGTCCTTCTGCCTGCTCTGCTCCCTGCTCTGGCTCTGGTGAATTCTCTCACCCTCCCATGCTTCTGACTGTACCCAGTGCATGTATAAACAAAAGCGAACAAACAAATAAATAAATAAAACATGCCTCTATAAAAAAAAAGAGTTAGTATGTACTAACATCTGCTAGACACTATAGTTATAGTAAGATATAAGAGGTGAAAAGTATAATGACAAGTCGGGGGGGCGGGCAGGGGGCACATTCAGTGCCTGGAGTTACTTATTGTCTAGTTAAGGAGAAAGACATCTAAGTGGGTAGCTTAAAAATGTGGCAAGGTCATTAGAGGGAGAGGAACAAAATACAGTGATAGCACACAGGACAGATGCTAATTGCCTAGAGGAAATCAGGAAATGCTTCTTAGAGGAGAAATTGTGTGAAATAAGTCAAGGTCACTAAATTATACTGAGGGTCTATATGGAGGATCTGCAGACATGGGCAGCGTTGTGAATGGCAGAGAGTTCTTCAAAGTTACCAGTGATTCTCCTAAGAGACTTGTGAAATCTGATGGCAGTTTATTAAGCATTCTATTGTGCACAGTACACACTCAGTTATATAATGTACTGTCTGAATAAGTGAGAACAAAAAAAAAAAAACAACAACAACAAAAACCAGATTGTCAATCCTTCTTGGGTTTTTCGAACTCAAAGTCTAAGCTGCTTGCCTTTAAGTCAATAGGAAAAAAGAAGATATTCTTGATAGAAAAACTAATGATAGAGTACGTATAAGAAAGTATGGTTATACTTTCTTTGCCCTTTCTACATTTTCTGAGTAGAGTCTAAAACATCAATTTTTTTTAAAGATTTATTTATTTATACAAGCACTGGGGTACAGGCCCGAGGCGTAGGAGGGTGACAGAATTCACCAGAGACAGAGCAGGCAGCAGAGCAGGCAGACTGACTCAAATACACTGCTGAGGGGAGCAGCGGGCGGCAGGAGAGGTCTGCTGCGCTATGTGGGTTTCTCTCTGGCTGGCCAGGAATAGAACCCACGCTGCACAGACTGCAGACAGCTTCACAGCGCTGTGCTCAACCCACTACGCCACTGGGGAGGCGCTGAAATATCAATTCTTAATGACACCCCTTTCCCATTTAAACTGGGGTCATCATTTCCCTTATTTTAAGGTGAACACATAACAAGGATTTTGAAAAAAAGTTCCGTGGACAGATATTTAGGGATGACTAAATCACTTCTTTTAGCTAATTGACTGAAGGTAGTGCACTTGTGCTAAATATTTGTCATATTAAAAATGTTCACTAAATTTCAAATCTACTGTAAGGGTTTTATGGCTACAATTATCTTATTTTTCCAATTGCAATGAATTAGTGATGCAGGTAAATGAGGGTTAAATAACTGAGCAAATAGATGGTGAGTTAACTGGTGGGGGTGCATGGTGGGCAATTGTTGCAAAAGGCAGGTAGCCAGAAGCTGTTCCTGGATATGGAACTATCCATAGACTAGAGACTCATAAGTGAATTAATATGATCCTTACATCAATATTGGAGCAATAATGAACTCAATGAACATTCAAAGGACGCTACAAGTGTTTGTTTTGAAGAAAACAATGAAAATCTCTGGGGTTATTTGATAAGGAAGATGGAGGAGATTCAGAAAAAGAGTAATTGTTGTAAAAGGCACATCTCAAAGTTGCAGCTGGATGGCATATCTTTCATTTTTTTTTTTTAAAGACTTTATTGTTACTCACCTGCTAATGAAGTCATTGAATTCAGCTGACCATATCTCAGGTTGCCTTAGTTTTGGGGGTGGATTCCTAGAAAAATAAGAATCAAGGTTGCATTGTGCACATTGGTGAGTCAATATAAAACGACAAGCAGACTAATGCATTACTGCAATCCCAGGTTCTGCCGCATATAATCAAGCATTACCATCATTTTCCAATTCAAAAACAGATAATTAGTTATTAATCATTCTTTATACAAAATGACAAGTTCCTTGTTTCTCTGAAAGCATCCAATTTTTGACCCAATTTTTCCAACTGATAATCCTTTTCTTTTAAAGAATCCTCTTGCTTTTTACCTGAGAGCCCTAGAGGAAAACATCACCACTTAGCAGAATAGAATCAATGAATAGTGCGGAAAAGATTTCTTACTTTGAGTCCTGCAGAAGTCTCTGAGGAATATTCAGGGTACACAGAGGTGACCTGAAAGGAGAGTTGTTCAGAATATGGAGGAATGGCAGCAGAGGGACACAGGAGAATGCCTTTATGTGATTGTTGTTACTGAATACACAACTGGAAACAGGGTTACAAAAATAAGGAACTGGAAAATATTACCTATAAGCTCTGTATGCCACTTAAAAAATTTTGCTATTAATTCCATTCATTTATAGCTGACTAAATCCTTTCTTTTTCGGCATATTCATGAATACAAAAGATCAGACTTGAAAATGAGACTGATCTAACTCTAATCAAGCAACATTGATCAACCATGATAACGGAAACTGCTGAAGTACTGCTTAATGTTAATTCTAACAGCTCTTTGTTTTCATTAGCAGAATGGAAATACTTTGTCTCCATTTCTGCATTACTCCTTAAATAGCTTATAAAGAAATTAATGTACAGTTTGTACAGGCTCATTAAATAAGAGTGCAGCTACTTATCTCCCCTAGTTGTAGTTCACGCCTAAAGCACATTTTATAATCCTTAGGACTATTTGAAGATTGCTGATTTGCATGTTCAAAGAAATAGTTCTTTTCTCCAACAATCTTGCTTTGTTACTTGTCCCCCTGGAAACTTCCTTCTAAGAGATTTATTGATTTGTTTAGAGTATAACAAAGTTCTGATGATGTTAGAGCATTCAGAAGTGGTTAGCTTTTCAGATCACTTTTTCTAATTATTTCTAGAGTTAGTAGTCTCAGAATTCCACATAACAGCTACTGATACTGATGGCAGAAGTAACAAGAAATAACTTAGATGATGTAGTTTCTAGAAGTACCTTACTCACAGGTACAAAATACATCAACAGTGTTATCTCTCTTCCACATGACTTCATCACCAAAACTAACAACATTGGACTTACTATGGTAGCTTAAACAAGAAAATGGCTCAGGAGATAGGTACTTTATCTTATATTGAATAACAGAGGGAGATACAAAATATAGATTTCATTTGTTTTCTTCAAATGTAATGAACTATCTTAGACTTGATATAGAGCAAGTTTTCCATTCATTTTTGTAATCTTGTTTCCCTGCTTACCAAATAAGCAGTATATCTTATAAACAGTAAAACCTTAAATACACTGAAATTGTAATTAAAATATGATATATATCTAAGTCACTAAAATTCAGATCATATAGATAGGACAGGAAATTTAAAGATAAAATTAAAAACAAATTCAAATGCTTTGGTCTTATATTAACTTAATACAAGCCAAACATTCCAAATGGATCCATTTGGAAATGTATACAACATGTTGGCATCATTTCTTTAGGACTGAAAAACTCTCCCCAGGGCCTTGTAGATGTGATCCTATGTCAGTAGCACGAGGGCCACAATATTTGTTTAATGGAGATCGTGCTAACAAACTGCAACATTCCACCCTACGTCTCTGCCCTGGACCCTTCACCACAGACCCAGTGTGCATTCCTCGGAAATAGGACCAGACAGAATCTGTAAGAAAATCTTCAAAAGATAACATATCTAATGGCCCTGTTCTTTTCTGGCAACTAGAAGACAAAGGCATCCAAGGGAAGAAAGACACATTTGGAGGAATATAAAAGTTTAAGTCATTAATAAAAGGAAAAAATGAATTAAAATAAACATTGATAAGGATTTATCAACAGCTTATGTAAAAATAGGTAGCTTTTCATATCGGTTTTCTGAAATATCTAGGAATAACCAAAACATACCATGCGTTTAATTGGTAACAGGATGAGCAGGGTAGTTTGTCAATAGACACATTGAAGGGAAGGGGTTTATGCAGAAAGTGCTTTCCTGGTGCCAAAGATCTCATCCTTCTAAATTTACTGTTTTATAGAAATATATTCAAACATTAACATTTAAAATCATTATTAGTCTATCAATAGATTTAATAATAAATTTCTTAATATTATTTTGAAATTCTAAACAAAGAGAAATCTTAGCAAATGGTAAAACAATGACTAGGTTAGTAGAATGAACAGCAAATCCTTGTGGCACAGACTGTGGAAGGGCAGGCCTCACTATATGGAAGAGGGTAAGCAGTGGGGAGCAGAGTGCTATTTCCTAAGATCACATCCTGGTCAAAGAAAGAAACACTGATTATCAAGAGAAACTTATTTCACCTATTAGCCCAGGGACTGAAACTACTAAACAAAGTATCTCAGAAGAAACAGAATGATATTCCAGACCACTCTGCTCCCAACTTGTTGAACTACATCTGAATATTTCCAGGAGGAGAAATAATGAGCACAAAGTCTCTGGAAGAGGAAAGTGGCATCCATGTTAGTCCTCTGACCTTGGGATTTTGAAGAGTGCTCTCATGGGATGCAGGTCAGCTAGAGGAGGGTCTCCATCGCCTAGCTCAATGGCTGTGATCCCAAGGGACCATGTATCGCATCTGGCATCATACGTGGTATCCAATTGCTGTTCACAGGCAATCACCTAGGAAATGAGAAAAAAAAAAGTGAAGTTAGCAACATTAACAAGAATGTAGAAAAATGAAGTTTGATAAGTGTGAATAAAGACAAAAGCAGAAACTGGGAAGAGTAAAAACTCAATTTATTATAGTAGAAATAGTGATTTTATTTTGAGAACAGACACTTTAACAGATTTGCAAATCTAAGAAAGACACCGATGAAAGGAATAGTTTTGAAAATGTAAAACAAAAAGGGTGAAAACACAGTGTCTTAAATAAAAAGGGTAAAGACTAAGCCATGGTACTCACTTGATAAACTTTTTATGAATGAATGAAGATATTCATATTAAAAACATAAAGAATACTTTACCATTTACTTTAATAGTTGCTTTTTTTAAGTTGAGGTATTATTGTTTTATTTTTAAAAAATATTTTATTTTATATAATTCTTACATCATTTTTCATCTTTGCACAATGTATGCATTTTCATTATGGTTATATTCCCCATACAATTGCACCCTACCCTTATCTTGACTCTAGTCCTTCCTCTCCCCTTATTTTGACTCTAGTCCTTCCTCTCCCGCCCCTCCTTCCTTCCCCCCCCACCCCACCCCCCACCCCCCCACCCTGTGTCTCTGTTTTATAGTTGCTTGTTGATTTTGATTTTTACTTTTACTTTGTATTGATTAGTCTTTTTCCTGGTCTCTTATTTAAGTTTTCTAAATTCCTGCTATGAGTGAGACCATAGGAAAAAAAAAAAAAATACCAGAGGTATTATTGTTTTAAAATACTGTTTAAGGCACCACAGTCCTCTTCTTTAGCCATATGGACTGCCTCCCGCTTTGCTCTCTACTTCCCCCATCTCCCTGTAGAACCCTCAGTTTTACAGTTAAAGAATATATCATTAGTGGGCCTCCCCGGTGGCGCAGCGGTTGAGCACTGGGTTGCGAAGCTGCCCGCGGCCTCTGAAGCACCGGTTCGATCCCGGCTGCTCCCCGGCCACCGGAGGAGGGTCCCGCATGGCGCGCAGACCTCTCCTGCCACCCTCTGCTCCCCTCAGCAGTGTACTTCGGTCCTTCTGCCTGCTCTGCTCCCTGCTCTGGCTCTGGTGAATTCTCTCACCCTCCCATGCTTCTGACTGTACCCAGTGCATGTATAAACAAACAAACAAATAAATAAATAAAACATGCCTAAAAAAAATAATATATCATTAGGAAACTAAAAGTGAATGAAGAAAAATAAGCTTGACAGCAGTCTAGTTAAATGGCCTTGATCTTTTCTGGCAACTAGGAAGAAAGAGATGCATTGGAGGACTATAAAAGCTTAAGTCATTAATAAAAAGAAAATAAAATGAATAAAAATAAACATGGATAAGGATGTATCAACAGCTTATCTGAGGCACACTAAATGTAAACACTAAAATCATATTTACAAGAATGTCAGTAATAAAAGGATGTAATTGAGACAAGAAAAAAGAAAGAATTTTTCCTGCAATATAGTGAAATAACATTAGACAGAAAAATTATTAAATATTATTTCACAGTTTATTTTTAAAAATGTAATATGAATACAGTGGTCTATGACATCAATGATGGCAAGATATTCAACTTTATGGTATAAAAAATAATTTAAAAATTACATTTAATGTTTGTCAACCTGCAAGACAAATTACAAATAATTTGGGATAATGTTAGGTTAGTGTTGTATCATCATTTAACTACAATACTGTGAAAAATTATGTAAAGTGAAAAAAGTCTAAGGCCCTGTTTGGAATAATATTTCATCTTTATGACTATCTCACACAGGCTTAACACACTACAGTGTCTATATTACCCAAAGCAGTATATAGATTCAATGCAATCCCCATCAAAGTTTCAAAGGAATTCTTTACAGAAATAAAGCAAGCATCATCTAAATTTATGTGGAACCATTTAAGACCTCAAGTAGCCGAAGCAATCTTGACAAAAGAGGAAGGAGGACCTCCCTGGTGGCGTAGCGGGTTGAGCGCTGTGCTGTGAAGCTGTACGCAGCCTCCGAGCACTGGTTCGATTCCTGGCTGGCCACGGAGAATCCCACATGGCAAGGCAGAACTCTCCTGCCTCGCCTGCTGCAGTGCCTTTGGTCCATCTGCCTGTCCTGCTCCCTGCTCTGTCTCTGGTGAATCCTCTCACCCTCCCACGACTCTGGCCTGTACCCCAGCTCTTGTATAAATAAAAATAATAAATCTTTTAAAAAAGAAAAAAAAAAAGGAAAGGAATGGAGATACCACTCTACCAGACTTCAAACTATAGTTTGAAGGCTCTAGTAATAAAAACAGCATGGTATTGGAATAAAAATAGACACACAGGCGGAGCAACATGGCGGCGAGGAGACGCTGCGAGTAAGATCTCCCATTAAAAAAAAGTTAATAGGGAGGAAAAGCGGCAGGTCCCAGTGAGAACTGGGACACGGAAGATAAACGGACTACTCCAGCAAACTGCCCGAAGAAGAAAGTTGCCATAAAAGAGGACGAGAAGGGAGGGAAGCACAGAACCCTGCTCCCCTCCCCCGCCCACAAAGTCGGCACTCTCCGACCGGCAGAAAGGAGGGAAACAACAAACCAAAACGGCCAACAAGAAAAACGGACGCAGCAAGTGGGACTGTGAGTGGAAAGGAACTATTGCAGCCACCACACCCCGTGAACGGGAGAGGCGAACCCTGCAGGATCCGCCGCGGAGGTGAGCTCCAGGCGCCATTAAAGAGAGCCACGCCCCCCAGGAGGAGACCAGCACCAGCACACAGCCCCGGCCGCCCGGTAAGGTTGCGTGCGGAAAGCGGCGCGGATCCGGACCGGATCGCAGCTGCCCAGGTCCCCGCGCCTGCGACCTAGGCTTGCGGGGAGACGGCGGAGGCCCTCCCTGAGTGAGCAGGAACAAGGCGCCCAGGCAGGGGAGCGGGATTCAAAAGGCGCCATTCCCGCGCCACTGATCTGGGCTACAACCCGCGTCCTGGAACTGAGGGCTTTGGAACTGAGACCCGGGGCACGAAATTAGGGGGAGACTGCGGAGGCCCTCCCTGAATGAGCAGGAACAAGGCGCCCAGGCAGGGGAGCGGGATTCAAAAGGCGCCATTCCCGCGCCACTGATCTGGGCTACAGCCCGCGTCCTGGAACTGAGGGCTTTGGAACTGAGACCCGGGGCACGAAATTAGGGGGAGACGGCGGAGGCCCTCCCTGAGTGAGCAGGAACAAGGCGCCCAGGCAGGGGAGCAGGATTCAAAAGGCGCCATTCCCGCGCCACTGATCTGGGCTACAGCCCGCGTCCTGGAACTGAGGGCTTTGGAACTGAGACCCGGGGCACGAAATTAGGGGGAGACTGCGGAGGCCCTCCCTGAGTGAGCAGGAACAAGGCGCCCAGGCAAGGGAGCTGGATTCAAAAGGCGCCATTCCCGCGCCACTGATCTGGGCTACAGCCTGCGTCCTGGAACTGAGGGCTTTGGAACTGAGACCCGGGGCACGAAATTAGGGGAAGACTGCGGAGGCCCTCCCTGAGTGAGCAGGAACAAGGCGCCCAGGCAAGGGAGCTGGACTCAAAAGGCGCCATTCCCGCGCCACTGATCTGGGCTACAGCCCGCATCCTGGAACTGAGGGCTTTGGAACTGAGACCCGGGCACGAAATTAGGGGGAGACGGCGGAGGCCCATCCTGAGTGAGCAGGAACAAGGCGCCCAGGCAGGGGAGCAGGATTCAAAAGGCGCCATTCCCGCCCCACTGATCTGGGCTACAGCCCGCGCCCTGGAACTGAGGGCTTTGGAACAGAGACCCGGGGCACGAAATTAGGGGCGTGGGTTCCCCACGACGGTGGGGCACAAGGCAGACACAGCACCCCAAAGCCGTTGAGGTGTACCCTATCATCCCAGCTCTGCTCCCTGTCCCACGGGGTGGAAAATCAGCTCCCCAAGGGCTCTAGGAGAGATCTCTGGCACCACCTAGCGACTTGAAGCCAGCAGAGGCTCCTGAAGGAGCTAGTGGCCAGCTGGGGAGTTTGCCCACACCGGGCCCCTTCCGAACAAGTAGTCTGAGCCCACAGGGAGAGCGAGCACCCACAGCCGGGGCAGACCAGGTGCGCAGAAGAGTGTGCCTGAGACCAGACACACAGGGAGTGTGTCCCACATCACCATTTTAGAACAGGGACATTTCTTCAGTAAAGACTACCTGCAGAAGGCTTCCTCAGGAGCCAGAGGCGAGCGGGGGAAGTTCGCCCACGCCAGACCCCCTCTGGCCTGCAGTCCAAGCCCAGAGGGGAGCAGGAACCCACCGCCGGGACAGACCAGGCGCACAGGGGAGTGTGTCCCTACATCGGCATTTTAGAACAGGGACCTTTCTCCAGTAAAGACTGCTTGAAACTGACAGATGACTCCTGGAAGAACCAGAGGGGAACAGAGAAGCCCACCCAAGATGCCGGCCAGTCCCAACTACACAGTGTCCCAACGCATACGGCAAATTAGAAAACAGACAGTAGGGAAGAGAAGAACCACACGCAACCTAGCAACTCTCCAGAGAAAAAGCACACCACAAAAAGAAAGCCAGCCCCCAGATTGCAAAGACAATAACTTGGAAGAATTTCTGAGCCTTCCAGAAAGAGAATTTAAAATTGCCGTGATTAAAAAACTAACAGAAGTCATAAAGGAAAACAATGATAAGGGAAAAATAATCAACGATCAGAAGAATGCAATTGAGTCCCTAGAGAGGGAAAACAATGGTCAGAAGAAAGAAATTGAGTCCCTAAAGAGGGAAGTAAAAGAAATGCAGGAGATCAAAGAATTAATGGAAGAACTAAAGAATTCTGGGAAAAGCAATGAAAGCAGAATAGATGAAATGGAAGAACGAATAAGTAATCTTGAAGACATAGAAATAAAAAGAACCAAAACAGAAAAGGAAAGAGAAGTACGAAGGAAAAAGAACGAAGAAAGACTTCGGGAACTATCTGACTCCATGAGGAAAGGAAATATAAGAGTTATAGGAA
This sequence comes from Talpa europaea, assembly GCF_964194135.1. NCBI lineage: Eukaryota > Metazoa > Chordata > Mammalia > Eulipotyphla > Talpidae > Talpa > Talpa europaea. The sequence continues at coordinate 20,718,285 of NC_140082.1, forward strand.
TACCAGAAGGAGAGGAGAGAGATGTAGGAACAGAGAAAATATTCAAAGAGATAATTGAAGAGAACTTCCCAAATGTGAAGAAGGAGCTGAAAATTGATATACAAGAAGCAAGAAGAACACCAAACTTCCACGACGAAAGGAAAAATACAGCAAGACACATAATAGTAAAGCTCCCAAGAATCCAGGACAAGGAAAAAATAATGAAGCTGGCAAGAGGGAAGAAACAGATAACATTCAAAGGAAAACCAATCAGGCTGACATCAGACTTCTCCGAAGAAACACTACGGGCAAGGAGAGAGTGGAGGGACATAGTCAACAGACTCCAAGAAAACAGATGCCAACCAAGAATACTCTATCCCGCAAAGCTCTCCTTCCTCTTTGAAGAAAGAATATGGACCTTTCCAGACAAACAGAAACTCCGGAATTTCATTGCAACTAAACCCCCACTCCAAAAAATACTACAAGGAGTCCTAAAGCCAGAACCTCAGAGGGATGAATAACAATGAAAGAAGGCCAAAAAAAAAAAGTTATTAAAAGAATAAATAAATAAAATCAAAGGAAAGACAAACACAATGGCAAATACAGATGTTAACATATCAATAATAACTCTGAATGTAAATGGACTAAACTCTTCAATAAAAAGACACAGAGTTGCAGCCTGGATTAAGAAACAAAACCCAACCTTTTGCTGTCTCCAGGAAACACATTTAGCTACAAAAGATAAAAATAGGCTCAAAGTTAAAGGATGGAAAACAATCCTACAAGCAAATGGACCAAAAAAGAAAGCAGGAACAGCTATACTTATATCAGATAAAACAGATTTCAAACTCAAAAAGATAAAAAGAGACCCCAAGGGTCACTACATCATGATCAAGGGGACAATACTTCAAGAAGAAATAACACTCATTAACATATACTCACCAAACGAAGGAGCACCAAAATATATCAGACAACTGTTGTCCTCTCTGAAAACAGACATCAGAGAAAACACATACGTAGTGGGAGACTTCAACACACCACTATCAACAATGGATAGATCAACAAGACAAAAAATAAGTAAAGAAACTAAAGCTCTAAATAAGGACCTAGAGCAATTGGGCTTAACAGACATCTATAGAACACTAAACCCCAAAAAAACGGAGTACACATTTTTCTCAAGCGCACACGGATCATTCTCCAGGATCGATCACATACTGGGGCACAAGACAAACATCAACAGATACACCAAGATTGAAATCATATCAACCATCTTTTCTGACCATGAAGGCATCAAACTAGAAATAAACCATAAAAAGAAGGCAAGGAACTTTCCTACCTCATGGAGATTAAAAACCACACTACTGGAAGACCATTGGACTAATGAGGAGATCAAAGAAGAAATTAAAAAATTTTTTGAATTGAATGACAAGGAGGACACCAATATCCTAAATGTATGGGATGCAGCAAAAGCAGTAATAAGAGGAAAATATATAGCAATAGAAGCTCACATCAAGAAACAAGAAAGAACGCAAAGAAACAACCTAATCTTGAAGCTCAAAGATCTAGAAAAAGAACAACAAAAAAACCCCAAAACCAGTAGAAGAAAAGAAATAATAAAAACCAAAGCAGAAATAAATGAAATTGAAACTAAAAAAACAATCCAAAAGATCAATGAAACCAAGAGCTGGTTCTTTGAAAAAATCAATAAAATAGACAAACCCCTAGCCAGGCTCACAAAGGAAAAAAGGGAGAAAGCACAAATAAACAGGATCATCAATGAAAGAGGAGAAATCACAACGGACACAGCAGAAATCAAAAGAATAATCAGTAACTACTATGAACAGTTATATGGAAACAAGTTCAACAATCTAGAGGAGATGGACAAATTCCTACAACTCTACAATCACCCAAAGCTAGATAAAGAAGAAATAGAACACCTAAACAGACCAATTACAATTAGCGAAATTGAAATGGTAATAAAAAACCTCCCCAAAAACAAAAGCCCAGGACCTGATGGATTTACAAATGAATTCTACCAAACATTCAGAGACGAATTAGTGCCTATCCTTCACAAACTCTTCCAAAAAATTGAGAAGGAAGGGACAATACCAAACACGTTTTATGAAGCCAACATTACACTAATACCAAAACCGAACAAGGACAACACAAAAAAGGAAAACTACAGGCCAATCTCCCTAATGAACACTGATGCAAAAATCCTCAATAAAATTTTAGCTATCAGAATCCAACAATGTATCCATAAGATAATTCACCACGACCAAGTTGGATTCATTCCAGGGGCACAAGGATGGTTTAACATCCGAAAATCAATCAACGTTATCCAACACATCAACAAAAAGAAATATAAAAACCATATGATAATATCAATAGATGCTGAGAAAGCTTTCGACAAAGTGCAACACCCATTCATGATAAAAGCCCTTGAAATTCTTGGGATACAAGGAACATACCTCAACATCATAAAGGCCATCTATGACAAGCCAACAGCCAGTATCATTCTCAATGGTGAAAAGCTGAAAGCAATTCCATTAAGATCTGGAACAAGACAAGGATGTCCACTATCACCATTGCTTTTCAATCTAATACTGGAAGTCCTAGCCAGGGCAATAAGACAAGAGAAAGACATCCAAGGAATCCAAATAGGAAAAGAAGAAGTCAAACTATCACTATTTGCAGACGATATGATATTATATATAGAGAACCCCAAAAACTCCACAGAAAAGCTAATTCAACTCATCAATCAGTTCAGTAAAGTGGCAGGATACAAAATCAACACGCAAAAGTCAGTAGCCTTCCTATACACAAACAATAAATCTGAAGAAGAAGAAATCAAAAAGACCATCCCTTTTGTTATTGAAACAAAAAAAATCAAATATTTGGGAATAAATCTAACAAAAGAGGTAAAGAACCTATACAAAGAAAACTATAAAACACTGTTAAAAGAAATAGAAGAAGACACAAAGAAATGGAGAGACATCCCCTGCTCATGGATTGGAAGAATAAACATTATTAAAATGGCCATCCTTCCAAAAGCAATATACAGATTCAATGCTATTCCAATCAAAATTTCAATGTCATTCTTCAAAGAAATAGAACAATTATTGATGAAATTCATATGGAATCACAAAAAACCCCGAATAGCCAAAGCTCTCCTGAAAAAAAAAGAAGGGAATGGAGGCATCAGACTCCCAGACTTCAAACTATACTACAAAGCCATAGTCATCAAAACTGCATGGTATTGGAACAAGAACAGACATACAGACCAATGGAATCGAATAGAAAATCCAGAAATAAACCCACAGATTTATGGTCAACTAATCTTTGACAAAGGAGCAAAGAATATGCATTGGAGCAAAGAAAGTTTGTTCAATAAATGGTGCTGGGAAAACTGGGTCGCTACATGCAAAAGAATGAAGCTTGACCACCACCTCACACCATACACAAAAATCAACTCAAAATGGATTAAAGAACTAGACATAAGACCTGAAACCATAAAATATATAGAAGGAAATATAGGCGAAACACTACGTGATTTGCACATCAAAGACATCTTTACAGACACATCACCCAAAGCAGTGATAGTGAAGGCAAAGATAAACAGCTGGGACTACATCAAATTAAAGAGCTTTTGCACAGCAAAAGAGACAATAACAAAAACAAAGAGAAACCCCACCAACTGGGAGAACATTTTTGCACCCAACACTAATGATAAAGGACTGATCACAAAAATCTGCAAAGAGCTGATGAGACTCAACAACAACAAAGAAAATAATCCAGTCAAAAAATGGGCAGAAGAGCTTAAAAGAAACTTCTCTGAAGAGGAAATGCAAATGGCCAACAGGCATATGAAAAAATGTTCAACATCACTTGTCATCAGGGAAATGCAAATCAAAACTACCAAGAGATACCATCTTACACCAGTGAGAATGGCACATATTAAAAAAACTAGCAACAACAAATGTTGGCGAGGGTGTGGAGAAAAAGGAACTCTTCTGCACTGTTGGTGGGAGTGCAAACTGGTCCAACCACTGTGGAAAGCTGTGTGGAGATTTCTGGACCTACTAAACATAGAGCTTCCATATGATCCAGCAATTCCACTCCTAGGTATTTACCCAAAGGACACAGAAACATCAATTCCAAAGAACACCTGCACCCCTATGTTTATAGCAGCACTGTTTACAATAGCTAAGCTTTGGAAACAACCCAAATGCCCAAAAATAGATGACTGGATCAAGAAGATGTGGTACATATATACCATGGAATATTACTCAGCATTCAAAAAAGATAAACACATGCAATTTGCAGCAACATGGATGGCGCTGGAAGGGATCATGCTCAGCGAAATAAGCCAAAAAGAAAAAGAAAAATACCGGATGGTCTCACTCATAGCAGGAATCTAGAAAACTTAAATAAGGGACCAGGAAAATGAATAACTATAAGATAGTGAAAATCAAAATCAACAAAAAACTATGAACCAGAGACACTTTTAGGGGGGCGGGAGGGGAGGGATTGGGGTCAGAATGGGGGGGCTGCAATTGTATGGGGAATATAACAATAAAATTTATTAAAAAAAAAAAAAAATAGACACACAAACCAGTGGAATAGAATGGGGAGCCCACATTTATATGGACAGTTAACCTATATTAAAGGAGCCAAGAGTATGCAATGGACAAAGAAAAGTCTCTTCAATAAGTGGTACCACAAAAACTGGACAATGCTCAGAAAAATGAAACCAGACCACTCTCTCATGCCATACACAAAAATTAACTCAAAATGGATCAAAGACTTGGATGTAACAACAGAACCATAAGACACTTGGAAGAAAACACAGGCAAAGCACACCACAATACTGACTTCCAAGATGTCTTCGGGGACTCAATTACAACAAGGAAAATACCAAAAGTAAATGAATGGGATCACATGAAGCTAAAGGCTTCTGTACAGCAAAAGAAACTAGCATTAAAACAAAAAGACACCCTAATGAATGACAGAAAATATTCACACGCCATACATCTGACAAGGGTGAATATCCAAGATCTACAAAGAACTCAGACAACTCAATAAAAAGAAAAAAAAAATTAATAAATCAGTAGAAAAGCTAAACACACACTTCTTCAAAGTAAGGTCAGATAGATGTCCAACGGGCAGATGGAGAAATGTTCAACATCACTTATCACCAGGGAAATGTAATTCAAAACCATGAGATACCACTTCACTCTAGTGAGAATGGTCCATATATAAAAACAAAAAACAAAAAACAACCTTAAACAAAACAGAAACAACGAATGCTGGCAAGGCTGTGGAGAAAAAGGAACCCTTGTATACTGTTGGTAGGACTGTAGACTGTTCTAGCCCCTATGGAAAACAGTGCAGTGTTTTCTCAAACTACTAAATAGAGATAAAGCATATGATCCAGCAATTCCACTCCTAGGTGTCTTCCCAAAGAATACAAAATAACTAAATGAAGGAGTATGTGCACTCCTATATTCACTATAACACTATTTACAATAGCCAGGTTATGGAAAAAACCTAAATACTCAACAACAGAGTACTGGATTTAGAATGCGTGGTATATATACACAATCGAATACCACTCGGTCATTAAAAAAAAGGATGAACTCTTGCTTGTGATGGCACGGATGGAAGTGGAAGCAACTGTACTATATTAAATAAGTCAGAGGAGAAAGACAAATATCAGATGACTTCACTCATATGTGGAATACAGAAAAAAAAGGACCTGACAAAACTAAACCAAAACAAACCCCAAATCATATTAGAATCAAGGTTGCTAGAGGGGGTGCGGAGGGAATATAATGGTAAAGGACTATGTGTGCTTTGATGGCAGGGATGGTGTAACATACAATTGGTGAGGTGTGAATCTAGTCCCTTAAATCTTGTGTAGAGTTGTAAACAGTTATCTCAATAAAGAAAATAAACATTTACCTGTTAACATATATTCATAGCAGTATATTCATAATAGCCAAAAAAGAAACTAACACAAAGGTCCATGAACTGATGATGAATAATACTGTAATCAGTAAATACTAATTCTGATCTAAGATTTAATATAAAAAGTGAAAATTTCACTTTTCTCCACTGGTCGTTGATTTAAATATGCTACCCTTTGAAGCTCTAAAAAGAATGAAATAATTCTATGATATTAACTATAGTAGATATGTTAAATTTGTTTACTTTATTGCTTACTAATTTTTAGAAATGTGTCATTAATAACAAACAGCTAGTTTATATGGGACATATTCATTAACTAGATAGGTGGCTATTCCAGATGGATTCTTCAGCGATTCTAAATAATAAAAATCTATTGAAATGTTGCTAGTCATTTATAAGTTGGAAAAAGCTTATTACACAGAGTTGAATATAACACAAAGTTTCAAACATATATGTACATGACAACTTGTACACACAGCAGTGAACCTTTCTCTTTTATAATATCCATAAGTTTGCTAAGCAGGAAAGCACTTTCTAGCTCTGTTTATGTTATAGTAGGTTTACTAATAAGAAATAATGACTTATCAGTAAAATTACTGACCGCTGATTACATGTTAAGGAACATCAATTTTAATTATCAACTCATTTAATAATCTGGCAATTCAATTAAATTTTAGATAGATCAAAATATTTCTTTTTACTGAAGATTAGAGTGGTTCCAAGTTCCATTAATCAAAGTTTTTATTAAATGGCACAATTAAGCATAAAAATGGTTTTGTTACTATAGATCAATATATGAAAAATATATAAAGGCAGTCTATTATTTAACATTTATTATAAAATAATATAGTATCAATTGTAATATCAATGCATGTAAGTTAAAGGTAATTTTTAATATTATCAGTATATTTTTATTTTCTCATTATTGCAAGCTTTTCATAAGCTTTGGAAACACTAATATATCCGAATAAACAATGAAGAAACTCATTCAATTTTTTGCTTATATGACTAAAGCTTATATGTTTGCTTATATGACTAAACTTTGTATTTTCATTCTACAATGTATTCCCTGTTAAAATATTCTGAATTCATTGGATTTTTATAATTTTATTAAGATAATTTATCCTTTCTCCATATTTTACATTACATTTACATTTTCACCTTTTTTGCATGTAGTAATTAAATTAGTGCTAAAATAGAAACAGTACACCAGGAATTAATTTTCAAACAAATTTAATTCTAAGATTTTGCAATATTAATATAATATTTGAATTACTTCTCCTCCTTCCACTCCCTAGAAAACTGTAGATAAATAGCAGCGCATTTCCCAAAGGTAGCAGAGAGTTTTCAGACATAAGTGCTCTTTACTGATAAACATAATTAAAAAGATTAAAGGAATTAACAGCAACTGTGGGGAGGAGATGTGACTCTAGAAAACCTTTATTTTAGCAGTCTATCTGCAATTTCCCAAAGGAAACGATAATGAAGAGAATTTATTAACACTGAGCATAGCCACCAGGAGAGAGACCCAACATAAGAAGCTGCTATACAATTAATGGACCTGAATCTGATTTCAAACAAAGGTAAGGGGTTTTCATAACATTCCTATTAAAATTTAAAAACAGAATCTAAATATCATTAATACACATACATGCTAAAGAACTAAAAGTAAATGTAATGAAAATTAAGGCTTCATGTAGTTTCCCTTTACCTCATCTGATTCACTCATTCAGTCCTTCATCTACAGAGACACTTTATAGAGAATCTTCCATGTTCTTCCTCACCCATGAAAAAAAAAACTTCACATAAAAACAGCACAACTGGTAATTTTATATTCCAAAATGCACATGGAGATACATCTCACATGAAAAAGAAAATTCTATCTGACCTCAGGAGCCATCCAAAATGGTGTTCCCACAGAAGTGTTCCGACGGTGCCAAGTGCTGGTGAGCTGTGCAGATACACCTGGGAGGAAGAGAGACACGAGACTTTTTGCATTAATTACTCATGTGGAGATCCCAATTGTAATACATCTGTTTACATACTAATATTAAAATTCTCTTCCCTTGAAACTGGCATTGAAGTTCACAATAAAGTACCCTGGATAAGGGTCTGTGCACGAAGTATAGAACCATCTCCCTATTTTCTACTTCTTATAACCAAATCTATGTATCCATTCTCACACCCCATTTAATCTCCTGATCATACTAACCTCTATTTCTTTTGACTTCCTATATTTTGAGCTATTTGTATTATATACTTTGGCACATAATTACTGTCTGAATGGTAGGATTTTTTCCTTCTCCCTCTGCCTATGACCAAATTTGGGTGAATTTGGGAATGTTTATATGAACCTCACATAAAAGCAATATAACTGGCAAAATTTAAAGACCATAGACAAAGATTTGGTTTAGGACATGATTTACAAGTAGGTGGGGTAGATCACTAAGGGATATAATTAACATGGGACCAAATCAATCCACAGCCTTAGCAGCATGAGTTCGATCCCCGACCAGCCAGGGAGCAAACCACAGGTGAAGCAGACCTCTCCTGTCTCGTCCGCTGCTCCTTTCAGCAGTGTGTTTCAGTCAGTCTGTCTGTTCTGGGTTCCCCACTCTGTCTCTGGTGGATCCTCTCATCCCCTGTACCTCTGGCCTGTATCCCAGTTCTTGTATGCATAAATAAATATTTGAAAAAAAGTAAACTGGTATTGATACTTCCTCCAGAGGCCTAGTCTAAGGATTGCTGGGGTAGGGAATCACAGTGCTCTTGAGGTAGCACATGTCATTTAGTTTAGAAATCCTGCAGAATGTTTTATACCTGATTCCTGTAAGTTGTATGAAAACCAGAAAAATTCAGCCCAGAATGTAAATGGAAAAAAATCTCAAAGTTATGGAAAAATGCAATTAGGGAAAATAAAAAAAAAAAAACACAACACCTTGAGATTAAGACTATTGGATGATTATCACATTAGGACACAGAACCAATTGAGCAAGCGTGACTGAAGAAGGCATTTGTCAAATTTCATGTTGTTTGACTGCTTCTGCAATGACTGCTAAGCCTCAAGATCATTTTACCAACAATTAATTTGCTTCAGAGCTAGAAGGCAACTTAATAGCCATAAAGTCTAACTTACTCATTTTCAGGTTAGTAAACTTCAACTGGAGAGAAAAATGAGTTTCCTGGGGACAAACAGCATTTTTATTTAGTATGAATTCTCAGCCACAAGAGCAGCTATGAAGAAGCCACACTTTCATTGGAAAAATGAAAAATACTATTTAAAATGATTGAATAATTACTTTAAAAGGCAACAGGAATCCAAATGATGAGTTCAGGAGTCCTAGAAGTAAAGAAGATTAGGAAAATCATCTCGTTCAGAGAGGAACTAATGGAATAAATCACCAAAGTAAATAATTACATAAGCATCTCAAGGGAGAAGATGCTAAAGCATGGAAAATTCCAGGCAGAAAGCTGGGATAGTGAAGGACTGGAAGGCCAAAAAGAGATCAAGGCTGAACACAAAACAGAGAAGAGAGGACAAGAATCCATTAAAAGTCAAAGCCACAGTATGAGTAAGGAGGTTTATGTTAATGATTCTGCAGCCTTTGCTTTGAGTACACCGCTGGGGAATTTTCAAGCTATTTTAGGCCCCTCCAACAAAGCTTTTTGGACGTTGTGATGGCTATACAGCAACCCCATTCCCTGATGCAGGCCTTGTTTCTAGGAAAAAAACTGTACAGTCTTTAAACTTACAGTCAGGAAGTCTTTTAGGGTCTCACGGTTTAGAGAACCAAAGAGGAAACATCCAATATATGCTTTCCAAGTGGTCCAAGCACACTAGACAACTTCAGGGACTGTGATTTGCTATTAACCATATAGCAAAACCCTTGACATTTTAAGGGAGCAAAGGAAAGAGCAAGGGTTTGCTGTCAAAAACAAAATATTGCAGGGGTTAGAAATAAAACTAAAAATAAAGAAGTTTTTCAACAAGAAGGAGGCATAAGATTTATTATAAAATCTACTATCCTCATTTTTTTGAGGATTAAGACACACAATGGGCAATTTTGTGTGTTAAATTGGTTGGGCCATGGTGTCCAGATACTGGATAAAACACTATTCTGGATGTTTCTGTAAAGGTGTTTTTTGGATGAGATTAACATTTAAACCAGTGTACTTTGGATAAAGTAGATTACCTCCTTGATGTAGGTTGGCCTCATTCAGTCAGTTAAAGACCCTATCCGAACAGAGACTAACTTTTAGTGGGCAAGAAGGAATTCTGCTCGCAAATTACCTTTGGACTCAAACTGCAACTCTACCCTACATCTTTGGCATGCCAACCTACTCTATAAGATTTGAGACTTGTCAGGTCACTACAATCATACAATTCAACTTCTTCAAAGAAAAGTGTTTCCACACATAATATATAGAATATCTGTATCCCTATGTAACATATATCTCCACATATAATGTTATACTTTGGGGTGACAATCTACTTAGTCTTGTGAAAGCTTTAGACTTTTTCATCAGAAAATTCATATTCATACACCATTTTGCATATAAAAGATATCTAAATTCTTCTGCTGTTCCTCTACTTATTACACCAAATGATATTCAAGGTTATCTCCAGCTTTACTATTCAATGAGTCTATCAGCTAACACAAGGTAGGTGATTCTAAGTAACCACTATTCCTCTCAACACAATATCATTTCCTTTAAAAACCTAACCATCTTCAGTTCACCTGGCACTGGAGCTTTCTTTTCCTTTAATATAAAGTATTAACTTGTAATGGAAACTATGTAGTGTTTTCTCTAAATACATCAAGATCATACTGATCTCGAACTCTCATTGGCTTGGACATAGGACCTATGCACCCAGAGCTGTCTGCACCATTTGATTCTGTAGGAACTTGCCTTATCTGTAATTTGCCTTATTCATGGTACACTATCATTATTTATCTCTTATAAATCCTATTTATTCATCCCCATGCCCCCCCCCTCCATTTCCTCTCCTATTGCCCTGTCCCTTCTCCCACCACAAAATCTTTTGTTTGATGCTCTTCAGGAATTGAAATTTTAGAGTTGAGGATTAAGATCATTTAATTCTAGTTAAAGTACTTATTTTACAATGAGTAAAAACTGAGGGGTAAAGAGGTGACTACTAAAAATCTATAAGGAAAGTCCTCTTTGGTTCACACCTAAAATTATCACATCATAGAAGACATACTTAGTAGCTTTTACTAAAATTTCTACAACTACATTGAGGTAGTTTGTTTTTGCGTTAGGTAAACCACTAGATATAAAGTTTTCTTTTAACTGTTGCTAAATCAAAACTCATTCAAAATGCCTGAAATCCATTCCTAACTTCATAAGAGTTTTTTAATGTACTTAATATAATTTAAATTAAAAACTAAAATTTTGAACATCTCTCACTCCACAGGCTAGTTTACATCAATAAAAATATTTTCTAGGATATTTATAAAAATGTTTTCCTATTTTTTTCTTCAGAAGAGATTTTTTAAAAAAAGATCAAAAAAATTTTTTTCTGTCACTTGCCAAATAGGAACAGGAGGACCCAGGCAGGCTTACTGTTGCCATATCAGCATATTCTCTGCCTGTGCCTAATGGGATTAAAAGGGAATGTCTCATCTAGCTTGAGTCAGACTAGCTCCTTCTCCCACTCCAATTTCATTTTGATTCAGAATTCTAGAAGTCTGGATCAGTTAGCTGTTGGCACTGGATACATAAGTGATACAGGCTGGGAAGGTGGAGGCTGCTTTTTTTAGTAGATTTGATGGGCAACATGGAAAGTCCAGAGGCTGGTCTGTTAGGTCCTGAAAGAGAAGCAGGGAAGAGAGACTTTGTTTCTCTGAGGGAGAGCAAGAGGCAGCAAGTATTGCCCCTCCATTCTTGAGTCTCAATTAGTCCCTTCAGGCCTGCATTTCTTATCTATGAGTTGCCTTTTGTGCTTTACTCTTTTTTTGAAGCAAGTTGGGTTTCTCATCTTTACAACTTAAAGACCCTTGACTAAGATATACAACTTTTTTAAAAAAAGATTTATTTATTTATGCATACAAGAACTGGGGTACAGGCCAGAAGTGTGGGGGGGTGAGAGGATTCACCAGAGATAGAGTGGGGAGCAGAACAGGCAGAGTGACTGAAATACACTGCTGAGGGGAGTAGCAGGCGAGGCAGGAGAGGTCTGCTGTGCCATATGGGTAGCTCCCTGGCCGCCCAGGAGCCTGGGGATTGAACTCGTGCTGCAGAGGCTACGGATAGCTTCACAGTGCTGTGCTTTACCCCTTGCGCCACCAGGGAGACCCTAAGACATACAACATTACCTACAATGCTCAATAGGATAATTCAACTATGGAAAATGCTTAGTTCGCAACACTTGAGCCTACTGGAATCACAAAGCTCTAGAAGAATCCATTTATTCATGGTATGGCTTTCTATAATGAAAGAATTATAAATGTCTTTCATTTCAAATAAAGTGAAGGTCAGATCCTCACAGTACAAGAATATATTCTAGCTGAGTAAAATATAATTTGTTTTGTATAGGAATGAAAATTCTAAAACTCTGCTAACTTTTTAAAAGGGGACTAGTTTTCTATTATTTCAGATTGTAAAGTACTGGCTCTCAAATTTTTAACATTATTAACATTCAATATCTTTATATACCTAATATATATGTCTTGAGACTTTCATGCTATGTCTCTAACTCTACCCCATACTGTCTACCAGGCTTCTCCACTGCAAGTTTTCCCTTTTTCTTGTAATTAAGCATTTTGAAGAAAGATATTTTAAGACTATGTAAATATCCAATTTCTAATCAAAACTTAATTCACTAGTTTTAGCAGCCATTGAAGTTTTTCATGAATTAATTATTACCATGATGGTTGCCAAATGACAGTTTTACAAGTTTTATTATTCATTCTATATATATTAGTTGTTTTTCCTCTGTAAGGAAAGCTTTTTTTCTCTCTTTCGACTCATTTAAGCATGCAGGATGGATTAATGGATTTCTATTTCATTCATTGGGTTACCATCATTATTATCAGTTTTGATGCTTGAATTGTCCCAGATTTGATCAGTAAGAGTCAGTTTAAATTGCCTTCTGTATCCTTTCCACATGTCTCCATCATTTTTAAGCATTTCCTTTTTAGGTTCATTTTGTATAGCACTAAAATCAGCATTTTTCCAAGAAACTTTATTTCCTTTTGGTTGAGAAGTACATTTAAAAACCAAGAGCTGGAGGTCTCCCCTGGTGGTGCAATGGTTGAGCGCTGGGCTACGAAGCTGCCCGCTGCCTCTGCAGCACCGGTTCGATCCCCGACAGCCAGTGAGGGTCCCACATGGCGCACAGACCTCTCCTGCCACCCGCTGCTCCCCTCAGCAATGTATATCGTCACTCTGCCTCTTCTGCTCCCCACTCTGGTGAATTCTCTCACCCTCCCATGCTTCTGACTGTACGCAGTGCTTGTATAAATAAAGAAATCTTTATTAAAAAAAATAAAATAAAAACCAAGAGCTGGGCCTCCCCTGGTGGAGCAGGCGGTTGAGCACTGCACTGTGAAGCTGTGCGCAGCCTCTGCAGCGCCGGTTCCATCCCAGCCGGCAGGTGAGGGCCCCACATGGCACTGCAGACCTCGCCTGTCTCTCCCGCTGCTCCCCTCAGCAGTGTATTTCATCAGTCTGCCTGTTCTGTTCCCTGCTCCGTCTCTGGTGAATCCTCTCACCCTCCCACACATCTGGCCTGTACCCCAGTTCTTCTGTAAATGAATAAATAAATCTAATAAAATAAAATAAAATAAAAACCAAGAGCTAAGTGTTGATATGTTTGCTCTTGGGAACACTCAAAAAACTTCCATATAAATTAATAGTAACAGCATTCCCAGACCCCCAAAATAACCACAAAATCACACCAAATAGGAATGTTCTATTTTTAAATAGCAGGGAAACCTGTATATTGAAAACCAGGAGTGTACATTAAGACCTCCAATTCCAGTCCAACACCATTGGGTTCAATTTTTTGCCTCTCCATATTTGTGATTTTTTTTTTTCTTTAACAATAAGGAACTTGTCTCCGATTGTCCTCAGTATACTTTCAGATGGTAGTAAGCCTCCTTATGTAACCAATCTATCTCCCTCTTAACTCCTATGCAGCTGCCCTTCTTATCTCACTTGGGATCTGACAACCTCCATGGAGTCCCCACCATCCCTCTAGATTGATACTCTGCTTGCCCTACTTTGGGACATGACAAGCCACCACCACCAACATGGACACCTTCCCCACCCTCTCAGGCTGCCAACCACTTGCTGAGATCTACCCCCTACACATTTCCATGCTTGCTTTTAATCTGAATTATTTGGGAAGAAAGGAAGAAATAAAGGGAAATTCATAGTTTTTCAGGACATGTATACCTCCTCACTTGATGCTAAAAGGTAGATTATTAATAAATAAATCACAACTTTTTGACCTACATTACTCATCGGGGATTTGGGCTAAAATTAACTATGTGGGTAATGAGAGATTTAAAGCCATAAAATATTCTGTCATAAGAACAGTGTCTAAATAAATCACAAAAGTACATCCTGTACTTTTGCAATGAAATGTTAACTATCCTATTAGAAATGTAGTTCCCCAGAGAGAAATCCTTAGAATTGAGACCTGAGGACTGCCCTTTAAATTGAGTCTCTCTTTCATTTTGTATTCCAGATAAGGGTTGCTTTTTCAGACATTAAGTGACTTGCCTAAAGGGATTTATCTCCTGGGAGGTCATATTATTTATTGATTGATCATATACCAGTGACTGCTAATGTATTTCATTAATAATGTTTACAAGCTTACTTGTCCTCTCTGAGGTGTCTGGTGGTTTCCTGTAAAAGCATAACCCACTTAACAAAGAAGACCAAATATTTTCCTTAAAAGATGTATTCATAGCAAGTATTAGAAAGCTGCATCTTACTTTTAGTGTAATTGAGTAGCTTGATTTTTAAAGCAATGATGAATTTACTCTAGCAAAAGACTATTTTTAAACAGAAAGAGGCATTATTTAGCCTCATTATTTAGCAGTGACTTAATATTTATTTACTATGTATCATCTACCTATGATGTGTACAACAGTGAGCTAGAGGCTAGGTGAGAATATTATTTGTGATAATGATAATAGTTCATATTTTTTCAATTATAAGCCTCAATAATTACACTATTATTTACCTGTATTATTCCATTTACTGCTCATAGCAATCTGCCAGAAATAGAGTGTTCTTTTTCATACTTGCAGATAAGCAAATTGATGTCCTCAAAGATTTCAAGCGACTTTCTCATAGTCACACAGTTACATGGAAAATCTGGCCTTTCATTAATTCATTCAAGAATACTTATTGAGCACCTTCAGCGTGTCAGTACGATGCTTGTGCTAGAAACAAAGTGATAGAGCAGAGACCCTATCATCATAAAGCTTATAGCTTAGTAGAAAGGTAGTAAAATTAAACATAGGATTATAATCAAATATGACAAAAAGCTCCTTTCTTCCCTATTTTCTTCACTTTCGAAAAACTCATCTCACTCTCCTGCTTTGCTCTCTATTTTACCTTTGCACAATTTCCCTAGAATTGGAATGGTTTCCATTTTCTCTCTCTTTTTTTTTTAAGATTTATTTATTTATACAAACAAGAGCTGGGGTATGGCCAGAGATGCAAGGGTGTGAGAGGATTCACCAGAGACAGAGTGGGGAACAGAACAGGCAGACTGACTGAAATACACTGCTGAGGGTAGCAGTGGGCGCGACAGGAGAGGTCTGCTTTGCCATGTGGGTTGCTCTCTGGCTGGCTGGGGATCAAACTCGTGCTGCAGAGGCCGAGGATTGCTTTATAGTATAGTGTTTAACCCCTTGCGCCACCAGGGAGGCCCTCGATTTTCTCTCTGTTCTGTCTTCTATGCAATTCTATGGTGGATCTCTGGAAATTCTCTTGCCACACGGTAAAGAGACTAGAAAGCAACTTAGACAGATCTTTCTAAAGAGATCATCTGGGTCTTTCTGTAAATCCTTATTTTGAACATTAAAAATTTAATATTATCCCAGTCATTTTCTTACATTCCTTCTGGCACAAATCTTAGTCTTCCCCCAGACAGAGATGCCTCAGGCAGACAGGGGTGAAGATAATGTTCTTGGATAGGCACAGAAAAATGCATATTAACACCAGAGGTCTTCCTCAATTACATGTGTAAGAGCCCTGGCACAATTAAGGAACTGAAAGAAGCTCACCTGCTTGGAATAGAGGTTGATATAGGAAGAGAGTTTACCTGATGAGCACTAGGGGATAAGAAAGCTACCAATCATTAAGTGTTTACTCTGTGCCAGCACAGAGGTTTATAAAGCAAAGCCCTCCCCAAGGGCTAGAGGGAGACATTGAATAGAATACTGAACAACAGAGTGGGAGGATCAGATGTGTTTTCTGAAAGGGTCAATCTGGCTGCAGCATGGAGAATAGACAAGAGAAGACAAGATGCAGGGAGCTCGCTTAGGCATGAGTAGGGAGTCCAAGCCAGAAGTAATGGCAAGGACCAGGGAGGAGAAATACAAATGGAATTGGGGGGTATCTAGTAAAGGGACAGAGTTTTGTGACTAGCTATAGATGTGGGAGGTGAAGATAAGGGAAGACTGAGAATAAGTTTAAGATTTCTGAGCCACAAGATAGATGCCAGTAACTTCCTAAGATGAGATGGATGAGGTGATGAGTTCCATTTTGAGGGTTGACAGCCATCCAGGCATAGATCTTCAGTATCCAACAATGAACTTACATATATTTTATGAGGAAAATCAAATAATAAGTATTCTAAAACCCTTTATTCCCAGCTATAGTCTTTAGTGAAAATGTGACTTAAACATAAAACTAACATATTGATTTGCGATTTGCTTCTGCAGTTTATGATTTACCACATCTTATTCCTTTTGCCCTTGAGAAGTTTCACTCTACCTGCACCTCCATTCTTATTCATATGAAAACCTATAAATCATTTCAGGTGAACTGAATCCTTGTCCTCTTACCATGAAGAACAGAAATATCTTATAGACAAAAAATATAATTTTAGTATCAGAGAGTAGGAACACATTTAGCTGGTCTTTTTTTCTAGTTGTTGCTGAGAGTCAAGTCTATAAATCAATTAATCTAAAACCAAAGTATCATTTTATCAGCTTTCCATTTATGACTACTTTATAAAAGTGTCATTTAAATAATTGCTTTATTATTTAGGTTTTTTAAAAAAAAATCTAGATTACTTTAGAGGGTACTCCAGGAAGCTGCATTTCTCAATGCTCAATGTTTTATCAGGTTTTCTTTCATGAATAAAGAAGGTATTTACTTACACTTGCTTTTAACAATTTTCAGTGTAGACTATATGTATTGTAGCCATTTCATAAGCACAAGGGGATTCTGAGATCTCAAATAAAACATCAAGTTTTTCATTTGGGCCTGTTAGAATGGAGAGGAGCCAAAATAACTTTTTGAGATGAGTGATGGCCTCCTTATGGGGCCATGAAGATTGTTTTGGTTTTTAATTGTTTACTTTTTAATTTCAGGCACAAGTTCTTACTGGTATCTTAACCTGTCAGCTCAAACATAGAGTTCTGAACTCAACCAGCAATACAGACAACATGTGTCCCAGTTACTACAGGAATTCACTGCCAAACTCAGGGCTGCTTTGCAATTTTCAAAAACTCCCTGGTTGTCTGAGGGTATGCTATTAGGCTATTCTCTCTAGATCCTCTGAATTCACTCCTGGCTTGAGCTAGATCTCTAGGGAGCTATGTATGTACTTGGCCATTGAAACACTGACTTTCAAACGTTTATCAATGAACTTCCCCAAGCTTCAGTTTCCAAAAGGTAAAGTGAAGAAAGACTTATTCAAGTATCACTTACTGAATGACTAAACCCAAACATTAAGTCTAAAAATTTGAAGACAGAGTCTCTCCTGTCAAAGACCCAGTCTGACTATCTATCCTTCTAAGTATCTTTAGCTATAAAGATCAAATAGATCATTATAATATTTTATGACAGATCCAAAAATGGATAAATAAACAAGGTACAGAAGCACAAGGAGGGGCACCGGACCCAGTCAGAGTGCAGGAGAGGAATGTCTAAAGGACTCAAGCATCCTAGAATATGCCACTTATTCTCAAAGGATTAGTGCATCAGCAGTAATGGAGAGAGAAGGTGTGGAAGAGCACTGTCATAGCTCAGGTGAACTATGTGGTATCAGCTATGTGCCTCTGGCGATGACACAGAAACTCCAAATTGGCTTAGTAAAAATGGAAATTTATCATTTCACATGACAAAAGGTTCAGAGATAGGGCATGTTTCAAAGTTGGTTGATTTAGTGGCTAATTATGTCACTGAGGACCTTGTTCTTTCCATTTCTCAGCTCTGCTTTTCACAGGGTTGATTTTCTACCTGGGATGGAAAAACCTCTGAAGGAACAAGGTGGCTGGAGCAGTTTCAGGCATCACAATAAGACCCACAGGGTCCTCAGGAAGAAAGAGGTCATCTTTCCCTGTGCTTCCTTCTTAGGAGGAGAAAGATTTTCCCAGAGACCTATAAATTTGTCCCCCACTGTCTCAAAATCCTGAATTTAGGCATAAACCCATTTATAAAGCAATCACAAGTAAGAGGTGTGGGATTACCATTTTGGCTTAGTGCAATGATTTGGGGATGCTGTCTATTTTAGAGAATCAGCCACATGTATTGCTACAATGATGTTACAGGCATAAGCTAATGGACTTGAAATACATCTCTTCTTTTCTGGAAAACTCTAATTAAAAGCAAAACAAACAAACAAAAATCAAGTCTGTACTTTCTTGCCTCAATAAGATAGTTTTCTCTTTATTTTTAATGCCTAGAAAGCAAGGTTTGTGGAAAATGACTGAATCACATCATACCACCTCATTTTGCAGCCCCAATCATGTGTTTCAAACAAAACTTACCAAAATCTACCAGTTTAACTCCACCTTCATTGGTCAAGAGGATGTTATTTCCTTTTACATCACGGTGGATAGTTTTGTTGTTATGTAAATGCTGAAGTCCCTAGAAGGTAGGAAATATATAATGACTTTTAAAGAAAACATCAAACAAGGAAAATTTTTCAGGTGGGTTCACACGTGCAAAATCAATAGGAAGCACATGCTAAAATTAACATATAAAAATTTTTACTGCTCCACATTGACTTAATGCACCATTTCCACATTAGACTATATAAAAAGTCACAAAACCAGAGCATAAGTACTTGTTAGTTCATATCAAACATTTTATTAAAAATGTGTCAAACTCAATGAGAAAACATTCTATATACTTATTGAAATAATGGCAAGAAAAACCTATTAAAAAAACCAAGTAAAAAATATGTGTATTATATGCCTTCATCATAAACAATATCAGAAAAACACTTAAGAGGTCAGAACTCAAGGCTCTGTTGAAACAGAGGGTAGATTTCTAAAGGAAAAGGGCAATTATTTATGCTAAACACTTTAGATTTTGCATATATTCTTGCATCATAAATACTAATGTAGTGATATTTTTCTAAAAATAGGAACCGCATGTTTTATTTAACCAGAACTGCCTCATCATTAATGCACGAATAGTTCAAATTGCCTTACCATTAGCGCTTCTCGTAAAATATAAGCAATTATGGGCTCACTCATTCTTTTGCCCGTTTTCAGAAATCCTTTCACGAGCTCAGTCACTGATCCTCCATTGCACAGCTATAAAGGAATATTTCAAGACAAACATTAAAGTGGAAATGAATTTTAAGTACTTAATATAAAAGGTTTTCCAAAACATTGTTCCAGTTTTTATTTCAAATGATTACTATCATCTTTATGGTTCCACAAATGAACATATAAACTTATACTAGTATGCAATTAATTATTAGAACAGTATTCATCTTAATTTTTATAAGAGTATTTGTGGAAGCACTGGGCTTGATTTTTAAATTTAAGGGTAAGAATAATGATCCTACAATGATCTTGATTTCTAAAATTCAATTAATAGTGCAATAGATCCTATGATCTTAATACATATAGGTACATTAATTTAAGAACATGCTTCCTTAGAGGCAAAATTTGAGAGTATTGAAGGGTTACAAGTGACATTCTAGAAAACATTTTAAATGTTATGTTTTTGAGATTCTTTAGCTTCCACCTATCCCATACTCACCCCTACCTAAAGGAGAGGAATTTAAATGGAAAGCCAGAGGGAAGAACAGGGTAAGGAACTTGTCACATCCAGCTTTTCCAAAGTTGGGTAAAATGAAATCCCGCAGAAAACTCTCAAAGGTGCTGCATATTTACAGAGTGTAGAAATGGCTCCAGACCAAAGGAAGTTTTGTCACCCTAGGCATTGGATTCTCTAACCTCTGACCCTTAGCATTTGCCTTCATCCTATCCTGGAACTTTTCTCTCTGTTCAGCTTGCCCAATGGCCTGACCTATTCACATCTTCTCTCACCTGCCTTTGGTACCACCAGTGCCTGGGAACGGAAAAAGCCATACTTTGCCAGCTTTATTAAGCTAAATAGAGGCAGACAGGGCCTCCCTGGTGGCGCAGGTGGTTGAGCGCCGCACTGTGAAGCTGTCCACAGCCTCTGCAGTGTCGATTCGATTCCAGCCAGCCGGTGAGAATCCCACATGGCGCAGCAGACCTCTCCTGTCTTGCCCGCTGCTCCCCTCAACAGTGTATTTCATCACTCTGCCTGTTCTGCTCCCCGCTCTGGCTCTGGTGAATCCTCTCACTTTCCCATGCATCTGGCCTGTACCCCAGTTCTTGTATAAATAAATAAATCTTTAAAAAAATAAAATAATGTAAAATAAAATTAAAAATACCCGTGCTTAAAAAAATAATAAATAAATAGAGGCAGACAAAGGAGATGAGAAGGATATTCTTAGCATCATATTTTGGAATATAATAAGAGCATCATACATTATGATCAAGTGGGATTCATCCCAGGAATACAAGAATGTTCAACAGACTAGAACCAGTATTTTTAATGTATTACTGACATATAGTATAATTGATTTGTATACAGTTTGATATATTTTGATAACTGTATACCACCATGTAGCCACTAACTCAAGATATGAAGTAATACCCTCACCCTAAAATGTTTCAAAAATCTTGGGAAAACCATATCAAACATTGATAATGCTAGCAGCAGTAAATTACTCAGCAATCAAAAAAGATAAACACATGCAGTTTGCAGCAACATGGATGGAGCTAGAAGGGATCATGCTCAGCAAAATAAGTCAGAAAGAAAAAGAAAAATACCGGATGGTCTCACTCATAGCAGGAATTTAGAAAACCTAAATAAGAGACCAGGAAAAAGTAATAATCAAAATCAACAAGCAACTATAATCCAGAGACACACTGGGAGGGGGCGAGGATTATGGAGGGCTGGGGAGAGGAAGAACTAGAGTCAAAATAAGGGGGGGGGGTGCAATTGTATGGGGAATATAACCAAAATGAAAATGCATATATTGTACAAAGATGAAAAATGATGTAAGAATTATATAAAATAAAATATTTTAGAAAAAATAAAGACAAAAAACTGTCAGCATAAATACTTTAATGTATATGGTAAAAATTTGTTGATTTATTAAAGGTCAAAATATCACCTCATATTTTTCCCCTGAAATAATACTATAAGCTTGCACTTCTCCTCAGAGCAGATGCTTTTGGAAGCAATGGAGTACTATTAGGGAAAAATGACATAGAAGCCTTATATATGTATTACTTACGTATTTCCTATGGTAGAAGAGTATAAAGGAGTCCATTTAGACTGCTTTTCCATCTTACCCTTTAAACAAAAGCTAAAATGAAATGGCTCTAGGTAATTGAATGTTCTGTTGTGCGTACACCAAATAACAGCCTTTTATATGAGAGCTGGAATGGTTGTCCCAGCCCTAAGAACATGAAAGGAATCATCCTGTCAGTCTGCTACTCCACTGCAATTGTGCACAGCTAAAGGAAGGAAGGAACAATGCTGTGTTATTAGAGCAACTCAGAAGCCCAGTTTGTTTCTCCCGGCTGCTTCCCCTTCCCACATATAAAGCCTGCTAGGGCCTCAGGTCCCTCTGTGCACATGTTATGCCTAGGGCAAGAGCAATGAAAGGGTTAATAGCTGAACAAATAGAAATCATTTGTCCATTCAAACTCATTTTCCTTCTACCATTCTATTTTTCCTTACCTCACAGCAGGCCTTAACTTACTTACTAGACATCAGTATAAAAACAGAGTAACCAATAAAGCATGACACATGAAAGCAGTATTTATGTCTATAAAAAACCATTTTGATTATCTGAAATATGTATTTGAGAGGTTTTAGGACTATTTACTGAATTTTTGTGCTTCCATATACCACCTGTAATTTTCAGTCTTTGGTTTCTTGAAAGGGATATAATTTCAGAGAGAAAAATTGCTATAATTGGAAAGCAATGTCACTATTAAGAATGGACAAATCAGGACCAATTCAGAAAAATAATAGAATGCAGTTTGCAGCAACCACTGTGAAAGAGCAATTATAACTAAGATTGGACTATGAGGGAAAGGGTCTTTAACAAAAAGATGTCCTAACTCTGAATTTTGTCTCCATTATGGCTGAAGGCACACTAAGCAAATAGTCCCAGAGAGAGAAGATTGGTTTCCTAAGTACTTAAAATTGGCTGCTCATGCAACCAAAAAGTGGAAAATTACAGTTAAGTTTCAGTTTTCCCCTTTGTGTTCATCAGTAGCAAATGCTTAATATCAGACTGATTTAATTCAATGTTGACTGTTTTTCAGTCTTCTGGTTCAGTAATAAACATATGCAGAAACCTAACTAACTTCCACTTTCCCAAGTCCCTCTCCCTCCTCCCCACAAACCCTCAATAGTACACTGTAGGAGTTAAGGGAAGTCAAAAGTGGTATCACATTTTACTAAGCAGGTCAGTCAAGAGATGTGGTAGCAATAGGAAGACATAAATATAAGTATGCTATTTCAAAATGAGGCAAAATTAAAAAACAATCCATTAGTTCTCCTTTTATGTCTAATATAATTAGGAGAACCTAAAATATTAAGTGACAATAAACACCCCCACAGACATTCTGTTAAAAAAAATCAATTTCCACTCCAGAAGTTTCTACCCTTCCTCATGTTAGTTTTGTTAGAAGTGTGTAACTAGAATTTTAAAGGGGTAACAGCTAGTGCTTTTTTCACTAGAGTGAAAATGAATTTACAAGGAAATAATTCCTAAACAGAGTATATTATGATCAAAATTTTAGAGAGAAAAGTTGTAACAGGGTGAAAAATTTAAAAAGTACAACGAAATAACAGAGGAAAAAAAGACTGTCCAGAAAGATTTGAGTAAACACTGTACTTGGGATTTCAATTCTGGATTGAAATAGAAATAAAATGATTTTTCATATTGAAAAGTCACTAGGCATGAGTTGGCCGAAACTAATAGAGCCTGTGTGCATGTCAGGCTGCTGACGAGGAGGTCACAGATCATTCACCTTCCTAGCCTTGTTGGCCTGATTCTTTGGGTAACACCACAGCCTCTGTTTGGCCATTCTTTTGGTATCCTCATGCCAAATAATTTACTTGGGGTTTATTATGATAAGAGGTATAATCAGCAGTCATTTTGTAGAATAATCTATTGATGCCACAAGCCAATTTTCTAAAAGTGCCTCTAAAGCAGCACCTGCACCATTCATGTTTATAAATCAGGTAATTGTACATCTAGCCACTTATGTGTACATGTAATTAGGCTAATTTACATATGCAAATCAATTATCTTATATACAGTTTGCCAACTTCTTGTATCCTCTTTACTTCTTTTCCCACTTTGTAAATTTACATAGGTCAGATTTCTGAGATGCCATTTTATTAAACTATGGTTTATTCTTTTTTCTAAGTCATTTGGGGATGTTTCCAGTATATTATCTGATAATAAAATATGAGGACAAGGTTCACCAAAGTTCCTAAGTCTCCACTAAATCATCATATTAGGAAGTCATTTCATTTGTACTGGATGTTCCAAAACCATTGAAATCTCTTTTTCTGCTCTCTCTTAAAAGAACATTTAACGACAATTAGGAATCTCCAATTCTTACTTAACTCCAAGAAATAACAGAGAAATGACAACCTAATTACAATAGGGATTTGACAGGCATGAAAGACAATGACTGATGACATTCAAGGATTTTAACCTCTGGGCAGATTTGTAACTTGTGCTCTTGCCCATTAGACCTATATTAGGCAGAATACCTGAATCTTCATTCAAATGCTAACCTGTCAATGAAAAAATTAAAGGAAGTTCATTTTGTATATTTTGAAAAATATGAAGATACAAAATATTATTCAAGACTGGGGGTGGGGATGAATGAGGAGCCTAAGCAGGGAAGGGTCCCAATTGACTTTGGTGGAGAATTAAGGGGTGCTCTGTAGTGGGCTTGGTGTGGTAACATAATTGCAGAGGTGTGAGTCTATACCTTTAAATTTATACAGTGGTGTAAAGCACATTTTAAAAGGTTCAGTTTTGACAGTTTCAATGAATGGTTCAATTAAAGGTGTCAGATTAAAAATAAAAATTTGTTTTCCTCCCAGTCAAGAATGCTCATTAAAGTACTAATAAAGAAATAAAAAGTAGAAACCACCAGAAAAAAGAGAACAGAAAAAAGGAAACCAAAAGACAAGAGATTTCAACAAAATCTGTCAATATGGAAAGGAGAGGACTGAGCAGTAACTGATTTAGCCATGCAGAAGTCACAAACCAAAGTGAGGGCTATTTGAGGTCACCTAAGCAGATTAACCCAGACACAGCCTAAGTCATAATGAAAGTGAAGGTAGATTTGGAAGAGAAAACACTCCATCTAATCAAAAGTCTCTAATCAAAAGATCTGACACCTTCTTATCCATCATACAAAATCTCATCCAAGAACCTTCCTAACACTCTTTGGGCACATACACAGCAAAGCAAGAGATTGTAGGGATAGTTTCCTAGAGAAACGTAACTGATGGGACTCAAGATGTGGTGACATCAGTACAGTGGATAATGGGAGTAAGGCACATGTTACTACAAAACATGCAAAACAGAGAGAGTTAAATTTGGAAGAGAAACAAAGGCATCCAGGAAGCAGTGGATTCCACCCTGGTGAGCAGCAGAGAACTGTGAGAGGCAAGATGTATGGCAGATGTCTAGAATAGAGCAGGAAGACATGAGAGTTCAGCAGTGCAATTAACAATCTTGCCAAAGTTTAGAATATGAATTACTACATACATTTTCCAGGTACAGCAAGCAACACGTCAAATACACAAATCTGCTAAGAAGGAGGTGGCATCACTAAACTGGATTGACATTACTGCTCTTGATTATAAATCCTTTGGTTCTTTGTGTTTTTTATAATCAAATGAATGTAGTTATTTTGAAAAAGATAAAGTTGACTGCCTATCTGAAATAGGCAAAAAGATAAAGATGACGGCCTATCTCAAAATGAAAAACAGTATAAATTCATAATTAATACTGTCAACCATTTTAAACATAAAATGGAAAAATAGGTAAAATGTCAACTGTTAAAAGTGTTCTTTTTATGGTTTCAAGTATTTTCTATAATGAGCATCCATTATTTGAAGAATCAATTTAAAAACCACAGTGGAAAAAATATATAACACAAAGTAAAGAAAAACATAATTTATAAGGGATTATTATACAGGATAACCAATGATGTGTAGGAAAACCAATGGAACATTGCAAAAAGAAACAGAAATTTCAAATGCTAATAAAATAATAACAGACACAGTAAATATATGCTGGTGTTAGTCCTAAGTCTGACAAAGTCAACTTTAAAAAATTCCTATCAATTTTATTAGAATTAATGATTATCTAAGTTGAAAAACAATATTCAATAAAAATCAGAAAAATGAAAAAAGATGACATTTTTCTAGAACTGGAAGTTACCTTAGCAAGGTATATTCTTAGTACTCCTGCATCAGAATTGTCTAAACTTACTCTGAGGATTTAAAAAGGCAGCTTCTAAGCTTCCTTTGGAAACTTATTCAGTATTCAACACCGTTACTTATTCAATGAGGTTTTTCCCCACAAATTTAAATAGCTAGTTCTGTAGTTTAAGTCATTAGTATTCAATGAAGACCGAAAAAGAAAATCACAGCTCACCATTTTTGTCTAATGAAGCCTCACCCAGGTTCATTTTTCTTACATCCTGGCACCTGGCACAGAGTCTAGTCACATGTTAGATGAACAAAATATGGATGAATAAATAAATATTATAATGAAATCCATTTTCAGCCTGCTCTTCAGAAGGAAAAATAATCCTAGTTTCCTTAGTCTATTATTATGGAGATGATGCCTTTAAATTCTTAACTTTTTTTTTAATATCCTGATGTGTCTTAAAATGACAAGGAGAATACTATGCAAAAATGCTACTGAAGATGTAACCAGTCAGAAACATACCAGAAGAATTGCTTTAAGATATCAATGTGATATAATACTAAGTCATTCTAAGACCATACTGCAAATTTTCACCTATGAAATGATGTTGAAACTTACCTCAAGAACCAACCATAGTTTATCTCCATTTACTTTATCCTTCTTAAAGTACATCCCATAGAATTTGACCACATTAGGGTGATCAGAAAGTGCTTTTAAGATGTTATATTCTGCTTCAATCTCTTCATCAATGTCCTAGTTTTAAAAAGTCATAGGAAGAAGACTGAGAAAAACATGAATAATGTCAAAGAAACATATTAGAGACTACCAAATAGAAAATTTAATTTTAAAAGTTCTTACCATGTTCAATATGATGTACCAAAATTTCTCATGTGTTGCATAAGGAGGGGACTACAATGTTTCTGCTAATCAGATACATATCTAATGATGTTAATTTCATTGAATGAAAAAGGGGTCAATAACAGACTATTTTTTTTGGGTTTTTTTTCTTCTTTTCTTTTTTAATATTTTTCTTTTTTATTTTATTCTATATAATTCTTACATTTTTTCATTTTTGCACAATGCAAAATAGATGACTAGATAAAGAAGATGTGGTATATATTTCTAATAAAAGACTTTTTTTGTAGGCAATTAAAGATAAACATATATGATGAACTACTCCAGATGATTTTCCTATCTCTGTAGTGGTAACTTTGCTTCAAAGGTAAAGTCAGTGATTAGAAATGAACTTTTTAGCAGGTTCATTTGTTTTTTTTTATGAAATATTTAGAAGCAATCAATAACTAGTTATACAAGCAATAAATTCCTACCATTCAAAAAATAAAAGTTAATTATATAAGATGGCATATAGCCTTTCATTAAATGTTCATTTATAAGAAGTAGAATAGGTCACTATTTGGTCAGCAAAAATGCAAGACAGTCACTTAGCCATGTTTCTAAAAACCACTATACATGAAACAACTTGAATAATAAATAAGAGAAAGACTTTTAATCTTGCTTTTACAGTAATATTTAATGTCCACATTGTTTTAACACAGAACCCTAGAAACAGAGTTGGGAAGAATTTTAGACCAGAACTCTAATTTGAGGGAAAGAAACTAAAGCTCAGAAAAGTTAGAGACACAGAATTGGTTAGTGTAAGAGGCAGGACTGGACTCCAATTCTACCACCTAACACTGTTTCTTCCCTTTCTTGAGAGAATGTTACTAGTTCAAAATCTATAGCAGTCCAATCCTTTTAATAAAAAAGCTACTCTGTGCTTTTAAATGCCTGGATGCATTTAAATTTATTTTATTAAGATTATAATCTCTCAGTTATAAATCTTTTTTTATTTGACTTATGACATGATGAATGAGGAGCAGATTAATAATGCTTTGAAAAACATACATACTGTGATGAGAAAGCAGCAACAATAGAACAAATTTCAAACTGTAATTGTGAAATTGATATGTTTCATTAAAACAACAGTACAAAACAGGATTTATAAGGTTAGTGTTATTCCAAACATGAATAAATTGTGAAGGAATAGTGGCTACATGTATTCATAAATCATTTTTTCTTCTCAAGAATGGGAGAAGATTATGGGGTCAGAGACTGGGATCTGATTAGAGTCGCTTGTCTTGACACTATGAACCCCAAGTTCTAATTGCAACTTGCAGAGATTGGAAAAGTATATAGTCACTTTGGTATAACTTATCCTTGGTCTCTTTTCCCTCATTTTAAATGGTAAAGAACTTTCTATTAGGTGAATGTAAAGACACTACACATCAAAGCCTAGGCATATGCCTCTCACTTTATTCCTTTAATGCAGTTAATTTTCTGCTGAAAGACCAATCCTCACTCTTCCTCTCTTCTGCTCAACATATGAAACACTATAGTTATAATGGATTTAGTAGAAATATGTTCTCAAAAAAAAAAAGAGCAACCCTAAGGTGAACAGAGGCTCAGAGTCCTTTTGCAGTTGGTTAATGGAAAAACTGTGAAAAAGGATTCGAACACCGACTTCCTCCCCACACTCATCACTATATTTCCATCATGCCACATGTCTGTCATGTGAGCAAGAGTTGAGTAATTAGAGAAGGTGCTTTCAGAAGAAGTCTGGGGATTATGTGATCACTAGCTCATCCAGCTCACTGATGAGCAGAGCTACCTATCTCCTAGGAAATACAAATGTTCCAAAAAGACTAGCCCTCATTTCCAGAAAGAGAATCTTGGCAAATTCTTCATGCCCTTCAAGGCAAAGAAAAACTTAATAGGTTCTATTGTCAAAACTGCTGCTTCAAAAATAGAAAAAGGGACTGCAACAGGATGTCTCTTATAAAGAGGCCATAAGAACTGAAGAGAAAACTCAGTTCTTCACAAGGAATAGCACCCTGGTTAATAATGAACACCATTTTTGTTTTGGAAACATTCAAGCAAAATTAATTTTGAAAATTAATTTCCCTTCTCTAAAAGAAATTTAAGTTTTGAAAACTGTTTCTGGTTTTGCTTAGCCAGAAATTCTGCTGAAGCCTAAATAAACACAGGAAGAAAAGGAGAGGAGGTCAAGATGACATTTTAGGATTACTTCCAGATCATCAATATAATCTTACAGTTTTTTGAAATCTAAAACATATTAAATCAACTATTGAGTTATTGAGGTTTTTTTAAAGATTTATTTATTTATACATACGTACATACATACATACAAGCACTGGGTACAGTCAGAAGAGCGGGAGGGTGAGAGAATTCACCAGAGCCAGAGCAGGGAGCAGAGCAGGCAGAATGACGAAGTACACTGCTGAGGGGAGCAGCGGGTGGCAGGAGAGGTCTGCGCGTCATGCAGGACCCTCCTCTGGTGGCCGGGAGCAGCCGGGGATCGAACCGGCGCCACAGAGGCTGCGGGCAGCTTTGCAACCCAGAGGTCAACCGCTGTGCCACCGGGGAGGCCCCAGAGTTATTGAGATTTTTATTTATCTATGTATTTGTATTATAAACTTAACTAATTTATCAAGTATTTGTTGGGCTCTATTTTATAAGCTAAGCATATAAACAAGGAAAATCTAGTAAGTAACTTTAAGTTTTTTACGTTTTCTTAAATTGGAACTGTGTGAAAAATCAAGATAACATATTTAAAGACTTTCTAACTGTTATATACAGATAAAAGCAAAGTTAATTACAGGGAGAAAAAAATCCAGTATGACTTACATGAATGGGATCCAGAATTTTGACTGCTGCTTTTTGGCCATTTTTCTTATTCAACACTTTAAAAACTTTCCCATAAGTTCCTTTGCCAATTGTTTCAGTAATTTCCCATGTATCAGAAGGGTCAGGAAAATTATCAAGGATGATGGTTTTTCCAATTAATGGAAGCATCTTCCATTCAAATCACTGGAGACAAGAATACAGAGTTTCATCTACATTTGATTGCTTTATATTAAATGGCACACATAAAACTCATGGGAAATTAATATATTCACTGATATGATGGAAAATATACAGCAGCAACTGAATGCACTGTTAGAGAAAATTTTAATAACAACTCTTTTCACAGACATTAATATGAGTATAATAATATTTTGCAAGCAGGGCTTCATTTCTATGTTTGACATAGTTCCACATTAATTGCTATTAATTCTTTTCAGATTAATATAAAAGGAACATATTAAATATTTGATTTACTGCTTTATACTCAGGTGTTAATACAATGAATCAAAAATTTTAGAATGAACTATTAGAGATGATAAAATTCAATTTCTCTATCAAAGCAAGTGATCATGTCTTATATCATGTCATATGTAAAAATCCAATAATAGGTACCCCTCCATTGATTTCTGGACGAAATTTCTATAAAATAACCTACAAGGTTTTTTAAAAATATGGTCCTTGCTTAATTTTGGTGTTGCGATACTTCTCTAAGACACTATAATCCAGCCACTTGGCATCCTTCAGGTCAGTTCCTTCTTGCTTATGTATCTTATTAAGCATTGTATCCTTCAACTTCTGCCCAGTTTTTTTTTTTTTTGCTAAATACTAAGTTCAAGTTGTCTTTCAGAGCTTAGCTTACAGTCCCTTCTTCAAAACTCCTCATCCCATTTCTGTTGCATTCCCTACCAATGCCACTCCGACCCCCCCTTTATTTGACAATCCGCCAAGCACTTGGCACAGTGCTGAAGTAATTAGGTCAATGAGGTCAATTCACTTTACAAAGGAGATTTTATATATAATCTGAGATAAGATCCCCCATGTTTCTTTAATTTCAAGCAGTGCTTTTAACCTTCCATGTATTCCTTATAATATATTCAACTATTTGTATAAAATTACAAAAAATAAAATTAAAAGAACAGAAAGACCTCTCAGCACTTTTGGTGGGTCCTAACATTTTTTGATTATCTATACAAAATTGCACTTTTTAAAATGTTAAACAATTGAGTGCAATGGTGCATGTATGTGTATACACATAGGAGGCACAGAATAATGTATATTACTATTATATAATATTAGTTCATGCCTATCATAGAAACTTGTGTTTTACTTCCATTAGCTTTTTTCCTGCTCAGTCTTCAGATCTCAGTTCAAACATTATTTTCATAGAAAGGCCTTTCTTGACCAACCTCTATAGAATTAGCTTTCCCTACATATTTCATTCTGTCATTAGAATATAAGCTCAGAGAGTATATAGACTGATTTTTTTTTTTAACCACTGGATCCACAATTCCCAGAACATGCCTACCACTTGATAGGGAATTAGTAAATGATGACTAAATGGGCAAATGTTGATTTATTTGTTAATTCTGACAGCAGAAGCCTTGTCTGTCGTGTTTGCTCCTGAATCTAATAATGCCTAACTCTGCTGGCATATAGTAGGTGTTATGTATACAGCTGTTGAATAAATGAATCAATATGGTCCTTCAAAAAAAAACTTCTTAAATTAGCAAGATAAATAAGGGAGAACTAAAAAGAATTTGAAAATCTAAAGAAAATAAGGATGATATTCTGATTCATTACAGTTAATGGCACATTATCTAGTAAATGGCTATGAAAGCCTGTTAAAAATTAAATCATTACATAAAAACATACTTATGAATAGTTCCTAGAACACTTAATCTTTATGAAATTTGCGCCTTTGATCCAAAATGCAAAGGAACAAGTGAGAGGTAATCAGTAATAATCATCCACTTTAGTTACTTCATAATCAGTGACAAGATAACTACTTACATCTACTTGAGTCATGCAAATAAGCATTTACACCATCCATATAATATAAAAGTTAGACCAAAAGACCAAATTAAATCTCTTGAAATGACTGAAGTAGGAGTTTTTAACCAAGAGAAACATTAATTGTATGGAATGCTACCTTTCAAGCAGTACTGCTATTGAACACAATTTGAATTTCTGCTATATTATCAGGAATTAACTATTGATCTCTAAATACACAGGCGTAAGAATTCAACTTAAAAATGACTAAACACCAAATGTGTGCAAAGTATTTTAGCCTTTTAGGGATATAAAGGCAGGTAACTCATGGATAGATAACAAATTTGTATTAGAATATTTTATCAAGAGTGATAAATAACAAAAACATGCATAAAGTGTTATAGTAGTCTGGGTGAAGAAGTAATTAATTCTGAAATGATCATGAAAAATTACACAAAACAGTGGGATGAACGATGGGTAACAAATATGAGCAGGAGTTGGCCTAAGTATTTAAAGACATTAATTACTATACTCATAAAATGCAATAATCACACAATTACAAAAACATGGGTATTATGGAGACAAACTACACCTCCTAGAATACCATTTAAAATAAACAAAACTCCCAACAGTAGGAAAAATTAAGCCTAAAACGACTTCCTCAAAAATCAAACATTAAAGAATTTTCAAGAATTAGGATAGAAGCAAATCTTCTGATGCTTAAAGTAGGCTTTTCCCACTATAGAGTTGTTTACTCTTTAAGAATAAAATGTTAGTACACATCTAATTAATGATTACAGTATAATGAATGTTCATATTTTTCTAGTCTTTAGCACTCACAAAATAAAAAATTCTCTAGCTAATAAAACCAAATATGCAATTAAATTCTTAATTACATGATATCTAAGCTAAAGAGTTAACTTTATTTACTTTGTTTATATAATAAGTAAATGAATATACTTACTGTATTTTGAAGTATGTATTTATCATAATTTGGAAAGTTGCACTTACATAACTAAAATTTAATAATCAAGAATCTTCTTTTTTAAATTGATTTAACATATATTGAGCTATTGGATTTTTCCCCACAACCAAAAAAAAAATCCCATAAAACAATGAAAATATTATCTCACTTCAGGATCTTAACATTCATCACAAATATTATTTTGACTGCTTTAGTAAGTCTATGCTTTTAAAATAAAATAACCAAATTACCCTCATGTTTATCCTAAAACACAGTAGGCATGATCACCCATAGGGCTGTCTCTCCCTGGAGTGCTCTTTCTTTAGTTAGCCAAATGGTCTATTCCCTCATTTCCTTCAAGTCTTATACAAGCAATTACTATGTCCTGAGTGCTACTCTCATCATACCATTTAAAACCCACAACGTGACCTCCAACTCACTTCAACTCCCATCCCTCTTTTCCTATTTTATTTTCAGGATGTAATTCTCATGAAGACTGATGTTTTGATCTAGGTTGTTCAATGTTGTAGCTCCAAAACTAAAACCACAACTAAAACAAAGAAGGAGCTATAAGTATTTGTTGAATATTAGAGAGAATTAAAGAAACAGTAAGTGGAAAAATTTTAAATGGTTTAGTCTATAAATTTTATCAAATATTTAAGAAACAATGCCATGTATGTATTTTTTGTCAAAGAACAGAGATAAAGGGAACACTTGAGGATTTATGCAAAGAGCCAGAAATCATTAAAAAAAGGAACCAAACAGATATTCTGGATCTGAAAAATAAGATAATCAAATTGAAAATTTCCCAGGAGGGTTTCAATGGCAGAATTGAACATGCAGAATAAAATAAGTAAAAGTAAAGACAAGTCATTTGAAATTATCAAGTCTGAGGAGCAAAAAGTAACAAAAGTGAAGGAAAATGAATTTGCTTAAGAGATTTTGGAATACCATCAAGTGTACTAACATAAACATTATAAGAGTTCTAGAAGAAGAAGACAGAAAGAAAGGGGCAGGGAGTTTATTTGAAGAACTATTGGCTGAAAACATCACAAATTTAAGGAAAGAGGTGTACATATATATACATACATATATATATATATATATTTTGACTGCTTTAGTAAGTCTATGCTTTTAAAATAAAATAACCAAATTACCCTCATGTTTATCCTAAAACACAGTAGGCATGATCACCCATAGGGCTGTCTCTCCCTGGAGTACTCTTTCTCCCTATCTATCTATCTATCTATACACACACACACATGTATTTCTCCATATATATATGTGTGTGTTTATATATCCATGCATATGGATCTACAAATATAAGAAAGCAAACTTAAAAGAAAAATCCAAAGAAATCCACACCAAGATACATAATAATTAAGCTGTTAAAAGTAAAAGATAAGGAATCTTGAAAGTGGCGAGAAAAAAGTGATTTGCCATTCACAAGGAACCATCAACAAGATTTCTCAGCAGATTTGCTGGTCTAAACCAGAAGCACTGGGATAATATATGTAGATGCTGAAAGAAAAAAAAGTCACTGAGAATTTTATATCTGACAAAAACAGTCTTTCAAAAATGAGGGAGAAATTTACATACTCCAAATAAACAAAAGCTGATGGAATTCATTGCACTAGATCTATGCTCAAGAAATGCTAAAGAGAATTCCTCAAGTCTAAACGAAAGGTGACAGACATTATATGTAATGATAAAAGAGTCAATTCAACAAGAAGATATGACAATTATAAATATATATTCATACAACACCAATGCTTCAAAATATTTATATAGCAAACATGAATAGAACTGATGGAAGAAATAGCCAACTCTATAAAAATAGTAGGAGATGCCAATATCCCATCTTCCATAATGGAAAGAACAATCAACAAAGATATGTTAGAAAATATAGACTTGAGTAATACTATAGATCAATACAATAGATATACAGAACACTCCAGGCAACAACTGCAGAATATACATTTTTCTCAAGTAAACAAGGAACATTATCCAGGAAAGACCATACATTAGGCCACAAAGCAAGTCTTAATACATTTAAAAAGACTGAAAACATACAAAATATCTTTTCAAATCAAAGTGGAATGAAACTAGAGAGAGCAGAAGGAAAACTGGAAAATGTACTAGTGTGTGGAAAATAAACAACACATCATTAAACAACCAATTAGTCTCACAAAATAATCACAAAGAAAATTAGAAAATATCTTGAAATAAATGAAAATGAAACTACAACATATCAAAACTTGTGAGATACAGCAAAAGTAGTGCTGAGAAGCAAACTTTTACCTATAAAACTTATGCTAAAAAACAATGGAGGGGGGGTGACTCAAGATAGCAGACTAGGAAAATCCCAGGTTCATCTCCCCACACATAGAACAAATCTGTAACTATATAGGAGCAACTGCCTTTGAAAAGAATGACCAGAGGTTCAGCATCTCTACAACGCAATCTGATCGAAACCACTAGAAAGGCTAAGAAACACTGAGACACGTCTCTCCAGGAACACTGCCACCATTGTGACCCAGAGTTAGAAGGAGCATGGCCCAGCACCTGTGAAGTGTAGAAAGAAGAGCACCCACATTCAGGTGTAGAAAACAGCAAAACTTTACTTTGAAGAACAACACAACTCTGTACAGCAATCCCAAGACTCGAAAAAAAGGAAGTAGATTGATGAAGTAGGTATTGATGAAGATTGTAGATTGATGAAGTAGGTATAGACCTAACTAAAAGGATTTACTTATGTTAAACTTAAAACTTCATGAAGTTTTGAAGAAAAGATAATACATAATGGTTGAGCGCTTTCTTAAAAATGTACATATATATATATTTCAAAATACTGTTAATTTAGACTAAATCTACAAAAGTATTTTTCAAGACCAAAGGCAAAAGTATTATTCATAAAAAACTGGGTTTAACAATGACTCCTGAGAAAGAGCATTTACAAAGGATATTTTGCCTTAAAGTGTATTTTGTCTGATGTTAATCTAGCCAAATCTCTTGTTGAGTAATTATTTATGTGGTACATTATTTTACTTCTAGTCTATCTCTGTTTATAGCTATATATCTATCTTTTTACTAGTGAGTTTGGTCTCTACAATAATTTATTTTATTATAATTAATAATAACTATTTTCACAGGGTTATTTTATTCTTCCTTTTCTTTTTTCTATGCTGATTTTTTGATTGAATAAATTTATTAGTTTGAGCTATATTGTCAATAATTGAGCATTATATGTATAAAATGTAATTAAATATGAAATCAACAACCAAAAGAAAAAAATTAAAAATATATACAATAGAATACCTTAAAAAACACTGCTAAATATTTTAAGGATCAAAGAGGAAACATAATTTTAAAATAAACTTAGAAATGAATAATGAAGAAAGCACTACTCAACATATTGCACTGGATTCAGCTAAAGCAGTATACAGAAGAAATATAGAGTACCCAGTTTTAAATTTTACATCAGAAAGGAAGAAAAGCTAAAAAATTATATGAATACAGAGTTAAACCAAGAGATAGAAAAAATATGAGAATGGAAATTAAATAAAGATATTATAAAGCATAAGAAAGATTATTGATAAGTTTAATAGTTCTTCCAAGAAAATTTTCAAAAATAGATAAACCCCTATCAAAGCTGATAAAGAAATAAACAAGAGAGACAGTATAGATGAGCAATATTAAGGATCTAAAGACCAGCAAATTACAGCATTGACCAAAAAGATTATAAAAGGATATAACATTATATAAATAAATTTAAAAGCTAAGATTGAATGGACAATTTCCTAGAAATAATAATACAGAAGAAAAAAGTAGAAAACTAAGTTATTTTTCTTGGAATGTTTGCATTAATTGGTATTTATACCTTAAATCCTAGCACTTAATTCTTAACTCATATAATCTCTAAAAACAGTAAACAAGTTACTACCAGAAAATCACTCTCCCCAAGTATCTTATAATACTTCAGATGTAATGACCAAATGTTCAGTAGTAAGGGCTAAAAACCCAATTTAAGGATAATTGCTTCATAAATGAACATGAACACAATTTCTTTTCTAATATAGCACAAACATTAATCAGTTTAGTTGTTAACTTTTCCAAAATACATATGGAGAACACCATTTCTCAATGAAAGTGCAATTTGCCTATGATGTAGAACACACTGAGAAAGTAGCAGATGGCTTTACTCAAAAACAAGCAATATTTGAATACTGTGATTCTCACTTTTAAAAACATTCACCATGTATTTTCTGCAGCAAATTATTCAAAGATTCCTCCTTATGCACTCACTTCTACAAAGCCATTTAAACTGCATCACATAAGGTTTAAGTTAAATTCAAAAGAAGTTCATGCCTATGATGCAAGTTCATGCCTATGATGGAAGGAAGAGTCTACACTTAACAAGGCCCATAGGTTCTTGGAAACTGCAACATTAAGCAAAAGGACATATAAGGAAATGAATTTTACCATAGGCTGATTTATATTAAAAAAGGTAAATTCCTATGGCATATTGCTGGTCACAAAAATAGCAGCAAACTTTTAAATAAAGTCCCAAAACACTTTCAAT
This sequence comes from Talpa europaea, assembly GCF_964194135.1. Classification (NCBI taxonomy): domain Eukaryota; kingdom Metazoa; phylum Chordata; class Mammalia; order Eulipotyphla; family Talpidae; genus Talpa; species Talpa europaea. The sequence goes on from NC_140082.1 coordinate 20,755,449, forward strand.
ATTCAATAATCACTTGCATTCATTTCTAATTTGTTTATTTCAGTTCAAGTTCATGGGTGGCTAGAACCCATCCTGGTAGGAACCAATTCTGAAAAAAATGCCATTCCATCGCACTCATAGTCACACCCACAACCATTCAGATTGGGGCAGCCTAGACAGGCCAACGAACCTCACTGTAGGAGGAAATCAGAGCACCTAGGAAAAACCTACAGACTATGGGAAGTCAATGCAAACTCCAGATAGACAGTGGTCCTGGCTGGATATCTATTTTTTCTCATCAGCTGTAATGAAACTACTGTGTTGAAAGAAAAGACATTACTCCAGGACTTACTAGAATGATCTCAACACAGAAGTTAGATCACATTATTTTCCTTCAAAATCCACCTTCTAATCATATCCTCCAACCCTGAATGAGCTGGTCCATTCTGACCTTCCTAGAGTCATCGTCTGTTCTTCTTTAGCATTCACAGTTGACTTCAGCTTCAACTGTCTTCGTCATGGGTGTGTAAGTTTTCAGAAATCTCTGGGCTAGCTTAACTCCAGTCACAATGGACTGGACACATATTCAACTGTCTTTGTCATGGGTGTGTAAGTTCTCAGAAATCTCTGGGCTAGCTTAACTCCAGTCACAATGGACTGGACACATAGCCTTTCTAGTTTTCCCATAGCACAGAAAATAATGTAGAGTCTAAAACAGACTTTGTACAGTTTTATGTATGGCTATTTTAAATGAGCCATACCAATGTTTTGTTGCCTTTAATTTACTTGAAATGTTTTGTAGAGAGGGGGTAAAAAGTCTACTTATGTAATTCTATACATGTATTTTTCTTTCAACCACTCATTTTCTGATTATGAGGATAAAAGCACTTACTTTAAATAAACGCTGAAACCAAAAGAAAGGCTATCATTTCCCAGAAAAATTTCTCCATCTTTAAAAAGTTGCAGAGTGAAAAACCAAAAACTCTTGTCATCAGATCACTAGCTTAAGCTTTAGTATGAACCTATGCACTCTAATGTCCATATCTATAAAATGGAGTAAGAACTCATGGCTGAGTTCATTCTCAGAGTGATAGAAGTATTAAGTGAGTTTTATGAGGAAATGCTTTATAAACTGTAAATACAGGATCACTCACCCTCTTTTTTAAGGATGAGTTATAGTTTTGGCCACACAATTGTTTGTCAAATTTTAAGGAACATTTTTTTTTTTTGAATGAGAAATCACAAACTGAACTTTCCAGCTGGGGCAAGGGAGGCCAAATACATGAGTAAAGATGGTGGTTTACATAAAAGCAGGGTGTGGAGGTGCGGTGGGTAAAGCAGCAAGTGCATGCCCCATTCAAAGTGGACAAGCATATCTTAGCTTCCGTCACTGCCAGCTGCAAGCCCTACCTTGCCTGGTCCTCTTGTTTTTCAGGAAAAGTTAGGACTCTGTGAATTTGTATAAAATTTACTCATTTAAAAACTTTGGCAAAAAACTCAATTATTTTAAAAGTACTGGCTGACCCAAATAAACCTTTATGCTACCAGCCTATAACTTTCACCTGAGCTTTTATGTTCTTTGTCAAGAAATGACAATTAATCTAAGACTATCCACATGGTGTAATCACTCTCAGACATCAAGGTAAATGGATAATAAAAGTGACGAGCATTTTTCTATTTCCTATATACCAGGTACTTAGTGCGCTTAAAGTTTTACATGACTTATGTCATTTAATACCCGTAAGAAGCCTTTTAAAAGGCATACTGTAAAACCTATTTTGGGAAAAGAAGACTGAGGAGAGGCCTAATGTTGGTAAATGGGAGAGTCAAGAAACAAACCAGGCCTAAGTTTACAGTAGCATCTTTGTTCAATGATAGATGATTTCAGTTCAAAGGGATAATTCTTTCCAACTTGAGTATCCTAACTTCCCAGGTATACCCAAAATGGTTAAGGGGTCTTCTGAAATTAGTTTAAAAGCCTCATGGAAATTTCTGCTTACCCTCTAATGGATAACCAAGTTTGTTTCCTATTAATCAGGAAAGGGAGTTTATTAGCTACAATTATTCAAATTATCAACTGATGGGAAACACCAATGCAGGGATCCTTGTTCATGTAAAAAAAAAAGTTGGAAATGAATAGCTTAGAGCACTAATTTTTAAAAATTATTAAAATGATAAACAATTTATATAATTTTTATTTTTATACTCTAAAATACATTTTCACTTTCAAATATGTGTTTGTTAATCAAATTAAATTAGTAAAAACTTTCAAATAATTTGGAATTGGAGAACTGAAGCTAAATATTTTTCAAATAATACTTGCAAAAAAAGTTTGCATAAAGATAGAGTTGAAAAAACAAGTGCAGAATAATGCTATCCCTGTTATGTGATATGACCAAAAATCTCTGCTAATATATGAACTAAGCTGGTATTAAAGATCACCAAACTGAACCTTTTATTTTGCACCCTTTTTTGTTTCCAACAATAATAATAAAAAGGGACTAAGACAAATGAGAGTAATTTTTCACAGGCTAGACATCACATCAATGTATTCATAAAGAACAAGTTATCTTTGAAAGCTTATACATTTCTAAATTTTCCCATTTTAAAACAATTATCTTTTATAATGTAATAAAAAATCAGTATGGCATGAAAATCATGCACTCTATTTATCTGTCAAAACTTGGCACGTAGCCTCTGATAAATCCAGAAAATTGTCAACTTTATCACCTACCTTTAGCAAAGCTTGAAAATAATGCATAATACTGCTTAGCAATCACGTCAGGGTAGGTCCTGGCTGCAGCTGTGATCCTGGGCCTGTAACCAGCACAGAAATCATGTTGTTACAGGGATAAGCATCAAGGATCTGGGAAAAGTAGAAATTGACTTCAGAAACATGTAGAACAAAGTCAAGACTATACTTTAGCATTTTTACACAACCCACATAGAACACAGAGCATCTTACTTCCTTTGCCAAAGGAAAACTCTAATGGATCAATGAGAAGTTAAGAGGCTTTACCAGCACCCTACAATGACCAAGAAAATTGCAGAAACAAAAGTAAACCCCATCAGGATTCTTTGGGTCTTAAAAAGATCTCCCCACCCCCAAATGCAGTGCTATTTTAGCAGCTATTTCAAGACTTATGTCCGATTACCATACTACTAATAATTTTTAAATGATTACAAAAATTCCTTTTAATTAATTTCTCCTAGGAAAATTTCAGCAAGGGGCAAAGAGAACGGTACAGTTGAAAGGACATCCTTTCTGACAGGTTGTTTCCATTCCTCAATGAGGGCTGCAATGTTCTTACTGCTTTCTTCATCCTCCCTGGAAAGAAAACTTTGCAGACGCCCCTGAAAGTGGCAAGGACTCCCAGCCCCGCCGCCGGGTGCTGGCGAACTCTTCCCCAGCAGGCGTCCCCCGGGTGGACACGGGCCACAGGTGCTGTCTTGCAGACCGGGTCCTGCCCTGGGGTGCCGCTCAGACCCCCTCAGGTGACGTTCTCGCCTCACCTTCCCCCAGCAGCGCTGCGGCCGGCCTGGCGGTCTCGGGCTCCGTGCGCCCCCCGCGCGCCCCACACGCCCCCTGCGACCAGAAGCGGGGGGCAGGCCGGGCGGCTCGCGGGCTCCCGGCGCCGCGCGGACTCCTCCGGCTGGGCGGGGCGCCCCGAGGTGGCGGCGGCCGCTTAGGGGTGGGGCGGGCAGCTGGCCACGGCCCGAGGAAGGACCGAGGGAGGAGCAGGCCCAGGGGCTCTGTCCAGGCTCTGGGGAATATCGTGCCCCCGCCACGTGCGGCCCTGGGCCCGGGACGCCTGAGACCAGGCCGAGCCGTCTGCGCAGCTGCCTCCCCGCAGGTTCCTGGGCCTGGGAGGGGCGAGGGGTTTCCTTGGATTCCAGCCACGCCTCTCTAGTAGGCACCCAGAGGGGAAAGGGAGGGCAGCGCCTGCCCTGGGGCACCCCTGGACCCTTGGAACTCCCAGTTTCCTGGAGCAAATGTTCTGTCTTGCAATTAATGTTTTCTACCTGCCAGGAACTTCCCCCAAAGTATGTGGAGTTAGTGCCACGAGGATGTCGCTTCATGGCCAGTAGCCTGTGATGTTGAAAATGAAAACTGGTTTCAGACCTTAGAGGGAAAGTGGAGAATAAGATCATCAGCAGATATTGGGCAGCCTGTCAAGAAAGTTGGGGGCTCAAGCTAAAGTCCTGTAGTCAGGAGGATGCCTGAGAATGACCAGCCCTTTAGGACACAGCCCTGCTGTGAGAATCCTGGTGGATGCTAGCCAGAGTCACTGAACAGCCTCAAGGGACATTTTGGGCCTTCTTCCCCTTCAAAGGGTGAAAAGTACAATCAAAATGTCCTTTGAATCTCTCTAAAAGGGGTTGTCCTTCATGATGTTATCTAAATGAAAATTCCAGAGGAGACCAGAGGTCATCTAGTCCTAATCAGTGTATCTGTCTTAAGACCAAAATATCATTTGAAAAGATGCCAAAAGGGCCTTCAACCTATTCAAGATGCTTCCTCATAGAATGACTTTGAAATCTAGAAATTGAGATTTTTCTAAAAAAATATCGTTTCAATACAAGCATATAAATAGATTTAAAACCCCAAGTTATTTCTTTAAACACCAAATCATATCAGACACTTTATTTAACATAACTATGGTCACTTTGGACATACCTGGCAAAATTTAGGAATTAATAAAGAGTAATCAAGTGACCACATATAAAATAAAATAGGTCAATGATAGTCCATTAATGTACAACAGAATAATGGATTCCATTCACACTAGCAACAAAGAACATGAAATGACTAGGAATGATAACAAATGAAAAAGTGGGATATCTGAAAAGAAAAAACCCAGTACTATTAACATTGTTTTAAACTATTTCATTCATTGGAGAGGCATAGGATATCCTTGAGTGAGGAGATAAGAATTTAAACACCTAATTACTACTTTCCAAATTCAGAGACAAAAATAGGCTAGTGAAGACCAGTGATTCTCAGAGTGTGGCCTAGAGGGATTTAGGGACTCAGAACCCTTTCAAGAGGTTCACAGGACCAACGTTTATTCAATCCCTTTTTCATTCCCATTTTTTCACAAATATACGGTAAAGTTTTTCAGTGGTTAAATAATGCTGCAATATCACAAAATTGAATGCAGAAGCAGGTATATCTTTTGCTATGTTAAACATTAAGAAACTTGCAAGAATATAAAATGACATTTCTCCCACTAAATTACTTTATAGTTATTTTTCATAACATGTGTTATTTATGTTAATATGTAATGAATTTACTAGTGTTCTAAAATTAAATCTTAAATTAATATGTACTTTTAGTTTCTCAGTTTTAATGTCTAATATGGTAAATATCAAGAGGTAGTACACATTAAGAAAAGCTCTTTTTTGTCCTCAATGATTTTTTTATTTTTTTAAATAATAAATTTTATTTTTATATTCCCCATACAATTGCAACCCCCCCTTTCTGATCCCAATCCCTCCCCTCCCGCCCCCCACCCCCCCAAAAGTGTCTCTGTTTCATAGTTTTTTGTTGATTCTGATTTTCACTTTCTTATAGTTATTCATTTTCCTGGTCCCTTATTTAAGTTTTCTAGATTCCTGCTATTTGTCCTCAATGATTTTTAAGAAGTGTAGGAGAGGGACCGAAGAACAAAAAATTTAAGAACCTTTTGATAATAATGAAAAAACCCATTAAACTCTAATAATTAAGAGTGTGGTACTAATACCAGAAGTATTAATTGATTGACTGATTTTCCAATCCCATTCAATCTAAAACTATCAAGGGCAAAAGTTAGTCACACAAAGTCAGGTTTACTGACTCATTGCTATAATGGAGATTGCCCACCATAAAAACCAGCTATTTTGCTGGGTTGACAGCAGAGGAAGGCAGAGTAAAGGGATCAACATGCAGTTCCACAGTGAAATGAGACCATACTCCAGTTTCCTTGGATAAATATGGACTGTTATATTCAGAAAAACCTTCTCTAAGTTCTGTACCAGAGATATAAATCAAGACCTCATCTCCATGTCAAAGTAAATTAGAACCTTCAAGCAAGAACGGCATCTATCAAGCAAGTCCAGTAAGATGGTAAATGAAGACCAGACTCATCACCTCCACTTATATACAACCAAATTACACAAAACAACTTTTTAAAATTCTTTTTTCTCTTTGTCACTCTGTGCTCTCTATCACTTTCCATTCAAGTTTGCTTAGTCTTTCCATTCCTTGTGCTGGTTGGCTATCTTATTTTTTAATTTTGTTATAGTATTTTTTAGATCCATTAATTCTATTTGCAACAATCTCATATTTCCTCTATTGCCTTCCTGTTTTTTTGTTCATCCATTGTTTTTCTTTATTTATCAAACATGGCTATAACTGTTATCTTAAATTTTTAAAAAGAAACAAAAAAGAAAAAAACCTAGAATTTTTATTTAAAGAAAGAATTGGTGAGAATCACATCAACCCATGAAATAAGCCAGCTATCCTGATCCAAGAGATGAAAAGATAATACTATAATATCAAGAAAACAGTTGAGAAGATTCATTTGAGAAGATTCTTTTTTGCTAGAAACTCTGAACGAGTGGAGCATAGAAGGAGCTCACCTCAATATAATAAAGGTCATATGTCACAAACTGACAGTAAATATAACACCCATGCACAAAAATAAATGCAAAATGTATTAAAGACTTAGAAATAAGACCTACAAACAATAAAATATATAGAAAAAATGGTGATTTGTTTCATGACATCAATGAAAAAGATGTTTTTGGAGAGTAGGCCCCTTTGTCAAGGGTGAAAAAAAACCAAAAATAAACAATTTGAATTACCTCTAATTAAAAGCTTTTTGTACAGTGAAAGAAAATACAAGTAAATTGAAAGGACATCCTACTGAATTGGAGAAAATATTAACACGGAAAAGGGATTAAAGCCTAGGTATACAAAAAACAAATTCAGAGTGACAAAGACAAGTAGTGGATGTTTACATAGCAGATATTTAGACAAACCAAAATAATTATGAAAACTGGTGGACAATAATAACCAAAGAGGTTCTGAGATTAAGAAGGAGGGAGAAGAGAGAATGGGTAAAAGTGGTATAAAAGATGGCAAGAGAAGAATCCTTTATATTCAGAAAGTGAATGACATTAAATTTTGACTGGTTATCAAAAAAAAAAGATTATCCATTCTTACTAATATGACCTAAAAAATCAAATTTTCCAATAGTCTGTAATGTTAGAGAACAAGATTTTCCAATGAGTTGTCACATGTCAGCAGCCACATGCTCTTGGAAAATACATGGTTTCCTGTTCATCTTGAGCTGGTTCTACTACCTTAATGAGTAAGCAGCCATATTTTACTTTCTCAGCCTGAGCTATTTTTCTGTTTCAAAGACCTCTCTGCACTGGCCAGCCTTAAACCCTTTAACGGCTATAAATGAGGAATGTTTATGCTAAGTGTATTAGCAGCTGATAATATTATCTTTGCTAATGAATGCCTTTATTTGTACAAAACTTCATAATTAAACTTCCATTTAATAGGAGATCAGCTAGCAAAGAAGAATTTGGATAACTTGTTATGTTTCTAAGTAAGCGGAACTTAATATATTCAAATAGCCAACTTGAAATAAACCACAAGAAGGCAGGAGGGTGCTGCCTACCATCCTGTTCAAGCAGGTGGGCAAAGTAACAGCTGCTAGAAGCTGCCTCACATCTTGTTTTAACAACCCATTTGGTATATCCCACAAGACTGACAAATAGCCACATTCTGACATATCATACCTTCCCCAACACTTCTGGTGCCATATTGACAAATGACTCGTTTTAACAACAGATAACCATATAATTTCCAGAAAAGGGGAGATTGCAAAGGGTCTGTGTGTGTGTAGATAAGTAAAAGACTGTGACCTCAAGTGACCAAGGCCTCATTAGCATGCTAAAATGCTCACCCCTGGGTGGAGATTTGATTTGCCAATGAGACATTCATTCAACATAAGCAGCAGCATATAACCCATGTGTCCATACGCCAGTGTAGTTCAGCCCCAAACATACTATGAATCTGCTCCCCTCTACCCTGCCCTAGTAAACATCCCTTCTTGCTGCCTCTTGGGAAGTCAATCAAAACACCTCTCCCTCGGTTGCCTCCCTTGTCCTTGAGCTGGAAATGAAAGTATTCCTTGAGTTGGAAAGGAATGTATAGTGGATTAAAATAGTTTATTCAAAAGGATGTGCTTTCCAAGAAAATTTAATGGAGGATAATCAATAAAAATAAGCATGTCATAAAACAATTTTTTGGGGGAGTGGAGAAAAGCAACAAGAATTGAGGAAGTGAAGTCGGGTCTAAAACCTCTAGAAAGTAGTGGAAGGTATTCAAAGCAAACCATTCAGATCCTTCAAAATAGTTAAAGGTAACTTGATTTAAAAAAAAAAAACAAACATTTGAAATGTGTTGAGAGACTTTCTTGCTTTCATGTGCTAAGCCCTCTCCATACTGTCTCAGCAGCTTATAATTGGGTGTTTTTCCTTCTGGCGTATATTGGGTTGAAGAATAAACAGTTGAGGTAGGAGTGGAAGGGAATTTAAACATTTACTCAAATCCTTATTTCATAGAGTGAGGCATTTGGGACTAATCTGCTTGTCTGAGGTCACACATTAAGTCAGTAGCCAGGTATTTCATAAACATTATGCCTGACTTTTATAATTGTGGAACTCCAAAATATTCATTCACTTCCTATAATCAGATACTGGGAGGGGAGAAAGTTTAAGGTCAAAATACATCTGGATTAGCATCTCCTATTGGCATGTGATATTGTAGATAATCTCTAAAATCTCTTGACTATAGTAAGGTAAAAGCAAACTATTCAGGATATTATATATAAGTGTGGAAAATCCTTAGCAAAAGAGGCACATCAGGGAGTAAATATGAGAAGGAGTAAATTAAAATGAAAATATCCTACAGTTGTAAAATACCACAAATTTTTGAGGGTGCTTCAGAACCATTCTCTATTGTATGATACTCAGCATGTTTTAGTTACCTTCTCTAGTTCAGTAGTTTGTTTTGATTTATTTTTCACTAACAAACTCAGCTCTTCTTTTAGACTGATAGTAAAAAGAAAAGTGGGTTTCACCATGGACATTTAATTTAATTTGTTGACCCTGGCTCCACTATTTGCTAGCTACATACAATATACAATATATATTTGTAATTAGTATACTATTTAACATTTCTGTGCCTCAATGTGCTCATATAGAAAATAATGAATGAAAAGAATATTATCTGCACCACAGTATTATTTTGAGGATTAAATGAAATTATGAGGATTTGGCACCTAAAATGGCATATGGTACATAATTAACATATATTAGCTACAATTATTACTCATCATTATTATAATTATCATCATTTTCTTACAGAAGGATTTCAGGGCTAACATTACAAAACCTTCTCCCTTATGTTCCAAAATATCAACTATTTGAATCAAGAAATATGGATAACCCTGGGATTACTCTATTACTAGCCATATGAATTTTGTACAATTCTTTTAATTTTTCTGAACCTTGATTTTTCTCATTTATATGACAAGTAAATATCATTAATACCTTTCCACAGATTCATACATTCAAGGTCAGAGATGTTAAGAACTGAAAATGTTAATATGTAAGTATGGCCACTTTGTTGATTCAATAAATGTTTACTATTATTTTGAGCTATTATTCCCTTTCATTAAAAGGGAGTAATAAAGCAACGTATTTCTCCAAACAGAGGTCAAGACTGATAGGGATTTTTTTGTCCCAGAAATACCATTTAAAATGAAATATTCCCCATGTTAATTTCCCAGACTTTTGCAGGTATCTATGTAAAGGTGTATCCATGAATTCTGAAAACCTACTTCTCCATGCTGATCATTGATTGAGGATCCTGAATTATGTAAATAGATCTCAACTTTTTAGGGTAAATGATCAAAGGCACTAAAATAAAAAAGACATGCACAGTAACTGCCCTGTCTTAGAGGTAATATACCCAGGAGTCTGGTTCTGTCACTGAAAAGAGAACTTCAGACTCAAATTCTCATCAAGCCGGACGGAGCACTGCCATCAGCCTCTCATTTACTGTGACTGATGTCATCACAACTGAAAGGCAGGCTGGGGCTCCAGAGGAAGTTTCTCCCATTCTAAATCTTATCTACCTATTCTAATGAGAAATCATATGGGCATTTGCAAGTGGATCATAGAACCAAAGAAAGCAATCATTTTTAAAAACCATTTTCTTTTCTCTTGTTTACTTGCTAGTTCATTATTGCTAAAATTTCCCACTTGGAAAGAAACTTTCAGAACTTCTGCACTTTGGGAGCAATAGGGATGAAAGGAAAGAAAAGAAAGAAGGAAAAATCAGCAGGAAAAACAATCTTCACATATCCCACTCCAAAGCAAGTCACCTTTAACACAACAGGAAGCACGTGAAGGGATTACATAAGTATCATTTAATGAGCATGAAATAGAGGTTTTAGGCAAACATGCTTCAGGGTGAACTTCTGATTAGCAATATAATTAGCTTTTCCTATGATTACAATAGTTAATGAATGGGCGAAGAGTTCAGAGCACATACATCTGTGGAAGAATTGTGTCCTCTGATTTAAGCAACACCAATAAAAATTCCAATGTGCATTCTTTTTTGAAAGTTCATGAAATGGAAATGAAGGCATAGCCTTTCTCCCTGCATTACAAACTAATTCTTTTTTTTTTTTAAAGATTTATTTATTCATGCATACAAGAATGGGGTACAGGCCAGATGTGCGGGAGGGTGAGAGGATTCACCAGAGACAGAGTGGGGAACCGAACAGGCAGACTGACAGAAACACACTGCTGAGGGGAGCAGCGGGTGAGACAGGAGAGGTTCGCAGCACCATATGTGTATCTCCCTGGCCGGCCGGGATCAAACCTGCACTGCAGAGGCTGAGGACAGCTTCAAAGTGCTGTGCTCAACGGCCTGTGCCACCAGGGAGGCCCTACAAACTAATTTCTAATTTAAAAACTTTGCAAAATTCTTGTCATGTAATGAATTCAAAGCCAAGTAGCATCAAATAATCAGTAGATGCCAGTTGTCTTGGTGGTGTTAAATTATACATTTGCCTAAAGCTAAGGTAAGTAATCCCACAGAGTATGATAAAATATTTACACTGCCAATTAGTATAATGGGGGCAGTAGATTCTGTATGAGATAGCTTTGAAAAGCAGGAAAACTAACAAAGTAAATATAAAAACAAATCCACCAACATATTTTCCCCTAAAGCCCACCAAGTACATGATTTTTACACCTTTGAGTATTAAGTCTTTGAATTTTATAAAACTCGAGCAGGGACAACGTTCAGGAAGAGCAAATTAAAGCAGATAACTTTGGCCTCTTGCTATTGTTGGTGGAGTCAGAATGCAGCCTGGATGCTTAGGTAGCCGGAGAGGGGACCATTGAGAACAATTGCTATTGTGTCAAAAAGAAGTTGATGCTTTACCAGCAGAGTACAAGAGATCCTTTTTCTAATCTCAAGCTTTGTATTTATCCGAGGAATATGAAAGCACTAATTTGAACAGATATATGCATTCCTACAGTCATTGTAGCACTATTCACAATGGTCAAGGCAAGGAAACAACCTAAAAGTCCATCAACAGATAAGAAGATAAGCAAAACATGTCTTATATACACAATGGAAAACTAATCAGTTATTAACAAAAGTGAGCTCTTGCTGACAACAGAGATGGACCGTGAAGTAATTATGCTAAGCAAAGTAAGTCAGAAAGAGAAAGATGCAGGATCATTCACTCATGTGTAATATAAAGAAACAAAGCAAACAAGCTGGCAAAAGAACAACTCAGACTCTGAGATAGAGAAGATAGTTCTCAGAGAGTAAGGGGAAAAGGAATCGGAGGACAGAAGCTTGAGGAGGTATTTGAACCCTCGCATTCATAACAGTACCAGCCACAAGCCAAAAGGTAAAAGCAACCTGTATCAGATATTTCAAGGAGGATTTCATTTAACAAAGTCATTTCTGATCAAGTTACTTATTGAAGAATTTGGTGATGACAAGATCTTAACCCTACATGAAATTCTACTCTCTGAAGTTCAAAGTGTTAAAGTCATCTTACACATCATGTTTTTATTCAATAGATTTCATCAAGTCAGATGTGAGTTTTTAAACTAAAACATTTAGGATGTTAACTTTTCATATGGGCTCTGTCCAGGAAGAGACCACTGCCACTGAAAATTCTCTCAAGTTCCTCACATGATAAAGGAGCATTGAGGAAATTCAGGAGTCAACCAGGACAGAATAACACAGGTAACTAAAGGAAAACTCAACTACAGGAAATAGACAGACAGGGACACTGAGTGACAGCAATGGGATAAATCCTGGCCATTCTCCAGCAAACAAGTAGACGCAACAGCATCATCAGCAAAAGACGCACATCTTCTAGAGTAATGCAAAATTTGGATGTCCTATCTCAGACCAGACAAGGCCAGAGCAGCACAGAATATTCAGAGGAGGGCCCAACCAGCATGCCAGTTTCTCCCTAAAAAATTAACCATGTTTTCTTTAGCTTTTTTTCATCTATAGCACATTCTCTATAAACAGAAGTGAGGGAGCTGAGGGTAGAGGTGCTGGAGACAGAAACCCCAAGGGGTATACTAACGCCAGCATTCAGCTCTCTCAGTTGCATTTAGAGAGCTAGTTTAGACTCCATCTGAAGTGTATTTGCATGAGGGACTGAGAACTAGGAGAGAGCTTTCCCTAAGGGAGAAAGGAGTCGTGACAAACTCGACCCAGAAACAATGTCTTAGTCATCAGAGGGGAGCACAGAGCAGAAGCTGTCAATCAAATTGTCCCTGGACCTTGACTGAATCCAAGGGCGAGGTTGGAAAATGTCAGTGCAGCAACTAAACAACCATTTTACCAGAAGCTGAGAATTTCCACGGGGTCAGCACAGATTTGAGACGATTTGAGCACCAGGAGACCAAGGTGCCCATTCTGCCATAGACCATTGCACAGTCCAGACTCCTAAGTGTCAGTGTTGGTGATGGCACAGGTGTGGGATGACAGGAATATGATGGAAGCCAGAGGCCATCACCTGGGATGATTTGATCATCAGAATGTTTCTCTAAATGTCACATGAAGGGCTCCCTGGGGTAATGGAGGTTACTACTTACCATGATGCTCTCTCCTGGAATACACGCTTATTAATTTTTTATTCTCTCAATTATATATTTTTGATACATTATAGTCTAATACCTTATATCTAGGAGGCACCAGGTTGTTCCTAAGACTTATTTCTTAAATTTTTTTTTAAAGATGTATTTACTTATTTACACAAGCACTGGGTACAGTCAGAAGCGCAGGAGGGTGAGAGAATTCACTAGAGCCAGAGCGAGGAGCAGAGCAGGCAGAAGGACTGAAGCACACTGCTGAGGGGAGCAGCGGGTGGCAGGCGAGGTCTATGCGCCATGTGGGACCCTCCTCTGGTGGCTGGGGAGAAGCCGGGGATAGAACCGGTGCTGCAGAAGCTGCTGGCAGCTTTGCACCCCAGAGTTCAACCACTGCACCACCGGGGAGGCCCTTATTTCTTAAATTTCTAGGTGCAAGTCAGCATGAAATCAATGTGATGAGCCCCAGTGGTAACTCAGTCCCTCGTGGCAGAGTTGTGATAGACAAAACATTCTTTAAAAAAAAAAAAAAAGATTTATTTTTATTTATTTATGCATATAAGAACTGAAGTGTAGGCCAGACGTGCAGGGGGTAAGTGGATCCACCAGAGATAGAGTGGGGAGCAGAACAGGCAGGCTGAATGAAATACACTGCTGAGGGGAGCAGTGGGTGAAGCAGGAGAGGTCTGCTGTGCCATGTGTGTTAGCTCCCTGGCTGGGGATCAAACTCATGCTGCAGTGACTCGCTATAGCTTGATAGCACTGAGACTTGAACCCCTGCACCACCAGGGAGATCTAGAACATTTGCTTATCCAGGAAAGGATAGATTAGTAGAAAATTGGCCAGGATAGCTTCCTGGGACCTGGAGTTTGGGGTGTAGGGTAAGGAATCAGTCTAACAATAGCACCAAAACAAAAGAAGAGCACACAGGAGTACAAGTTTGGGACCAAGGAAACACTAAAGCTATATGGTCAATTCAAGGTACTCTTGTCAAGCAGAAATGAAGACATGCAAGCAAAGATGGGGCAGGGAGGACTGAGGGATTCACACAGAGACATTCTGTAACTGCCCTGTAGGTGACCCTCTCTGGCCTTAGGTGTGCCTGGTGCATCTCAAGGACATGGAACAAAACCTGTAGGATTTTTAATTACAGGTTATATTAGTTTGCTTGTGCTGCCACTAAGAAAGTACCATGATTTAAACCATGGAGTGGTTTACGCAACAGAAGTTAATTTCTTCATAACTCTGGAGAGTAGACATTTGAGATGAAGATGCCAGCAGATGAAGATGCCAGACGTTTGAGATGAAGATGCCTTAGTGTCTGAGGTCTCTCTCCTTGACTTGTAGATGTCTCTCTTTTCTCTGTGTCTTTACATGGTCCTCCTGTTGTATGTGTCTGTGTCCTAATTTCTTTTACAAAAAGGTCACCATTTATATTTTTCTTAAGGTCATCAAAATGACCTTCCTCTAAACTGTCCTTTTAAAGAGCAAATCTCCAAATACAATCACAGTCTGAGGTCCTGCAACCTATGAGTTAGGGGAGGAAATACAATTCAGACTGTAACATATTTTAAAAATAATTATGTCCAAGTACATAGTTATGGTGAGTTTCTAACTAATTACTTAGGAAGTCATCCTTGTTAGCTTTTCCTCTGCAATGGCCAGCCAGCGAGCTAACCCACATGGCATGGCACAGCAGACCTCTCCTGTCTTGCCTGCTGCTCCCCTCAGCAATGTATTTCTTGGGTCCACTTGTCCTGTTCCCCATTCTGTCTCTGGTAAATCCTCTCACCCTCCCCCACACCTCTTGCTTGCACCCCAACTCTTGTATGCATAATGAAATAAAATAAATCTTAAAAAATAAATAAAAATTAGAATTTTTTTTAAAACAGAGTCATGTGATCCATTGGCCCTAAAAATGTGAATCAATTCATTGAGCAAAATTTCTCAATATACACTTGTTCTTTAAACAGGATTCTTTTTCTAAGCAACAGAGAATTCTTGAAAGTTGCTCTATATAGACTGATATATTTCTCATCTTTTTAGGATATTTATAACATATATAAAAAGGTATCTCACCCTTTTCTCTCTCTGACCTTTCACAAAGAGTGAAAATCAATTATTATACATCTCCAGTACTTTACCTATGGAAATTTACAAGGCTGAATTATTTAATTCCACATTTTTCAACAAATATTTACTGAATTTTAAAAGTGAGAAAGGCAGATATAACCCAAGAATTCAAGTTATTTAGAAACAGATAAGAAAAAAGTAAAAAACAAAATAAAATCATTACAAATTTTCTTATGTGCTATTAAGAAGACACCATGCCACCCCAGAGGACAACAGAGGCAAGGAGATTGGCTGCTTTGTTTGGGGAATTGGGAAGGCCTCTCTGAGGAGTGACCTGAAGCTCTGGTTTGAAGGTCAGGAAGCAATCACATGTTTGTGTCCCAGGCAGAGAGAACAATATGAGCAAAGTTTCTAATTGAAAAGAGCTGGGCTAGGGAGGGTCTGGAGTGCAGACCCTGGGAGGTGAGATATTTGACTTAGGTTTTAAGAAGATTGTTCTGGTTTTGTGCAGAAAATGGGCTAAAAGGGACTGCCCAAAAGTAGAGAAAAGAGGAAGTTGTCACAAAAAACTAGGGAGGGGTGATGATGGGATTAGAATAACTGGGATTGCATAATAAAGGGTGGTGGGCTCAACCAATGAGGGGAAAGGAATCACTGTGTGCGCCTGTTGTTGGACACTTAGGTTGTTTTTATATCTTGGCTACTGTAAAGAACACTACAATAAACAAAGGGGTGGACACAGCTTTTCATATTAGTGCTTTTCATATTCTTTGGAGAAACACTAGAAGTAAAATAGCTGATTCGCATGGTCTTTTTAGTCTTAATTTTTTGGAGAAATGTCCATGTTGTTTTCCATAGTGGTTACACCATTTTACATTCCCACCAATGGTATATATGGGTTCCCTTTTCTCCACATCTTCACCACACTTGTTTCTTGTCTTTTTTATAATAGCTATTCTAACAGCTTCAAGTGATATCTCACTGTGGGTTTGATTTGCATTTATGGATGATAAGGGTAAAGGAGATAAACTGGTAGTAGGTAGAAATTGGTCTTTCAGCAGTGATCAAAACGTAGTATATACAGATATCAATTTATAATGCTGTACACCTGAAAGTTATATAATGTTATAAACCAATGTCACATTAATAATAATAATAAAAAAGGATGACTCTGAAATACTTAGCTTGAGTAACTCTGTGGATGGTATTTCCATATGCTGAGATGGGGAGGAATAGGAACAGGAAAATGATTTTTTAAGTGTTAGGAGTTAAAGAGTGAATTACCATTTATTTTGATTTTTCTTTCTTTTTTCTCACCTTCTTCAGCTCAATATCTCCACAGCATGTAGATGTTAATTATATGTAATATAACAGTGAGTTAATGATACAGAATTAATTATGACAATAATAATACCTTTCCCAGTGCTTTCCATATAGACCAGGGACTATGCTAGGTGCTACATATATTTAATCCTCATTATAATCCTCATTATAATCCTAAGAGGCTAGCCCCATATTTTGTATGAAGAAACCAAAACCTACAGAATATAAGTCACTTGCCCAAAGTCACTTTATTTGTCTGGGATTTATCTACTGGGATTTGAACCTAGGCAGCTGGGCTCCAAAGCTGACACAGTTTTCCTAGATACTGAATTTAAGCCTTTTGAGATGTTAATTTTTTTGACTGTTTATGTGATACATTCAAATATTTCTCTTCAGGAAAACTTATTTCCTTCATAGTGACAGGTGGTGATTGTAGTTAATACGTCTTCACCATCTGTCATATGATCGGTTTAGCATCAGTAGATCAAAATCTGCAAATATTTTGCATCAACAGAAGCCTCCAAGTCAATTTCAAATATGTTGAAATCAAACCTGGAATAAAGAGCATGATGAATAGTCAAATCCATAATATTTGATGCTTTTTTTTTTTTAAGAGGATGTCTTCATGTAGTTTCTGTTAATGTGAAAGGTAAATACATTAGTTTTCTTTGGTAGTAAACAAACCCTCTTGACTGAGACTAAGCATGATTTTATGTCTGCCAGGAGAGCAGATATTTAAATTTTGTGGATTATTGATAATGTTTTTCTCCTTTACTGCAGGCTAAGGTCTAACATCTACTCCAGGCCACTTAGGGTGGGTGTCAAAGGGGGTCTCTTGGGTGCAAGAGTGAAGGAGGTGGTGACCTGCTTCCTGTAGAGTTGGGTACCAGCAGAGCATGGAGCAGGGCATGCCATAACCTGGTGCCAGCCAGGGGGCTTCACATACAGTGTCTCCAACTGTCCCAGAGGAGGAGAAAACCCCTCCCTCTCCTGACCGTCCCCGTCATTCTCTGGTGCTCACCTTTAGGACAAATGTAGGATTAACACTTTATTTTAGTAAAGCCATTGAAGCCATGGAAATCACAATGAGGTTATCTTTTTGAGCAAATGATCTTGGCCTAATTTCTTCTTTGCGATCTTAACTTCTATAATATATCCAGCATAGTTTCACATTCTCAGAGACTTCTACTCTTCAACTTTAATCAACTACTCTTTCTTATTCCTCTCCATATCACTTTTTATTAATTACCATTACACTTTCAAATTTTGTTATTAAAAATGAATAGTTATTGTAAGAAACTTGAGACATTGCACTGAACTAAAAGTAAACCACTCACACTACCCAATATAACCATAGTTCAAATGTTGTAATTCCTTCAAGTCATAAATGTCTATGTTGAATTAAATTAATTTTGTATGTGCTACTTCAATTTTTTCAAAAAAATATAACACCATGAGAATTTTTCCAATAAACACATTTAAAAATATTTATAATGTTCTAGGTAATTGCCATACATTTGATATTTAAAACTGTTAAAGGGAAGATTAAACTGCTGTAACATTTGTGTATATATGTAAATAAATATATATGTGTATTTAGAAATAAAGATATATCAATGCAATATTTAGATGTATTTAACTGGCAGGAGGCAAGAGAATTTCAAAGACACATATTTGCTTTTTTGGTTAATTCTGCTATTTTGAAACAATCTCAAATTTATAAAAGTGCTGCAAGAATTTTTTTAATTCATAAACCATTTGAAACTAAGTTGCTCACATGATGCTGCTGAATGCTTCAGTGTGTATTTCCTACAAACTAGGATATTCTGCTACATAATTATAATACCACCAAATTCAGGAAGTTAACATTGATAAGTGATTATGCTGTATCAGACTCCATCCCAGTTTCAACAATTGTCCCCATAATGTCCTTAACATAAAAGGATGGAACTGAATCACTTTGCATTTAGTTGACATGTCATTTTAGCTCCCTTAACCCTACAATGGTGCCTCAGTATTTCTCTGATTAATAACATTTGTGCTTTTGAGGACTATAGGACAGTTGTTTTAGAATATGTCCCTTGTTTGATGTTTCCTCATTGTTAGATTTGGATTATATAGCTTTGTCAGGAGCAGTACAGAAGCCATGCCATGTTCTTATTACACTCTATCAAGGGGAGCATTACCTCATTCCTCCCATTATTGGTGATGTTCACTTTAAACACTGGATCAAAGTGCTAGGATTTAGTTGAGAATTTTTGCATCTATGTTCATCAAGGATCTTATCACTGTGAGAATGCAAATTGGTGCAGCTACTATGGAAAATGTTATGGCGATACCTTAAAAAAAACTGGAACTCCTGTATGACTCAGCAATACCTCTGCAAGGTATTTCCCCAAAGAATATGAACACACAATGCAAAAAGATAACAGTATTACCCACAGTTCCACATTGTGGAACCAACCTATGTGCCTAACAACAGACAACTGGAAAAAGAAATTGTGGAGTATATACCCAGTGCAGTATTACTCTGTTGTTAAAAAAAGATGAAATTGTGCCTTTCTGGACAAAATGTATGGACCTTGAATGATCATGCTAAATGAAATAAGTCAGAAATTGAAAGACAGATGTCAGATGATTTCACTTATCTGTGGAACATAAACAAAAGATATATACTGACAAAACACAGCAGAAACAATTCTTAGACTTTTTGAAAAATATACTGGTAACAGAGGGGAGGAAGGAGGGATTGGGGAAGGAAAGATTAGAGCATTGGCACAGGAGATTTAGGGGAATAATATGTAATGTAACCCCCAGATTGCAGAGACATGTAAATGACAGATTAAAAAAATTGAGCTGATTCATTATTAATTTACATCAATATAGACCCATGGGACCTTATTTTATTCAGTGGGCTACAATCTGTTACTCTCATTTATATGGACACATTAACCCAGATCTGGCCTTTTGATTTATCCCCAATATTCTTTGAGCATTTTCTTACTTTTTGGAACATTAGAATGTTCTTCCCCACCCCTACCCTGGAATCAGCTATATTTCCAAAAGTCTTAATTTCTTATAGTGGAAGTTGGTATTTAACTTATCAAATTAAAAGTTTAATGATCTTGGGAGGGCTGTGAGGCTGGATCGACTACTTCTCAGGCCTTGTCCTTGAAGTTTTATTTAAGGTACATGAAAGGAGTTTGGTAATTTTGTAATATTATTTCCTTTCATCAGAACAGAAAGCGAATTGTTTGAAAGTTTGATGTTTTTAAATAAATATCTGAGTATTTAAATAAATACTCTGACAATGGTGATTTTCTACAAATATATTTTTTTAAAATTCTATATTCTGTCTGCAGTTGAATATACTTATTCTTTTCTGCTTTAGTAGAATGGAAAGTTTATAGGACCTCGGGGTGATAGAAGAGCATTTTAAAAAAACTTTGTGAAGATGCATACCAAAGTTTTCCAAGAGAATTTTATAATCAGTTTAATATATGGTTTATCAGATTCTAAAAAAGCATAGTTATTAAGGTAATTTCATGTTAAGGGTCTATGCTGTGATGTAGTGAATTGTACATTTATAAGAAAAGTGACTGCCAATTATTTTTATAGTTAATCTTTATAAATTTTAATGATTATTTTAAAGGTTTACATAATTTAGCAAAAAAATTTTGCATTTCAAAGTATCATTTTTACATTATGGAAAATATAGTTTCCTGATTGGCTCATATTTGAATTGTAAGTTTTATATGCAGCTTACCTAATCTTCAAAAATGCTGTCAGTACACCAGCATTTAACCTCTATGTTCCAATTTGTGTTCACTTTGAAACTACTGCTTAACTGTTGTGTGCTTCTTATACAATATGTATCATATTGTTGTCTATGAAATTAAAAAAACATTTGATAAAATTAAGTTTGCTGAATGTTAAATATATTGGTTTGTAGAGGACAACTTCCTGATAGCCATTCTGTTAGTTACACTATACAGTATTTCTAGCTTTAAAATGAGAGCAAATTTGTAATTCTGGTCTACACACACACACACACACACACACACACACACACACACACACGAAACCAGATCTGGATACCAGGTGTGTTCATTGTTTCTCTGTTATCATTGCTTCCAGCCCGCTCAGTAAACAGCTGAATGGGAAGGATTACGTATAAATATCAATGCATATATACTCAAGACATTTTATTTCTATAACTATATTGAAAGCATCAGTTTTTATATATTTATGTAATCTGTCATTGTTTCAAAGTTTTCCATCATTTTTGTCATACAGACCTTGACCGTCAAGCTAATTAATCATTTACATTTTCTTCTAGTTGTCTGATAGCTTTCTTTATTATATTTATTTCCACATAAGGAATGTATTTGGTGCATTTATTAATATTTATTAATATTCTATTTTCAAATATATTCTCATATATTGTATAGTAGGGTTTCAGGGATGTACATCCTGCTGATGATTCTTTTTTTTTAAGATTTATTCATTTATGCATACAATGAACTTGTGCTGCAGTAGCTGATGATTGCCTCATAGTGCTGATGCTTAACCCCTTGCACCACCAGGAAGGCTCCAGCTTGATGATTCTTTTGCGTTGGCCATTCACTTTTCATTATTGTAGTATTACACTGCATTTAAATGTCTGTAAAAGTAGTTTTTTTAATACCAGAAATCTTACATGTCATGGGCCTTATATGTACTGCTTCTCCTAACGTTGAGGAGCTCTGTCAACTGACTGAGGAAACTGAGTTTCAGGACTTTTGTGTCATTTCCAAATTTTATTATAGATGTAACTATTTTTTGCACCTGGCCTAGATTCTGGAGAGGGGAGAATAGGTGCCACCCACAACATGATGGCAGAAGGCAGGTCTGGTGGTGGCTCCTTCCTCACCGGACATTGCACCCGAGTTCCTAAGGAATGTGAACAGCTCAAGGAAGGTGGATATGGGTCCTTCCATGCAAAGAAAACAACCACCGCTCACTCAGTTGTAATATTAGTCAACACCATTCTAGCTCCCTCTTTTGTTTCCTAATTATTAGGTATCATTTGGGAAGAATAATTTGCACTTCAAAGCAAACCTAGGAACAACTACAATTGCATGGAAGTTAAAACGTAAATTAGACTAAGAATTAAAACAAAAACATGAAAACAAAGCATTAAAAGCAGGTTTTCATTTTGTATTATAAATTCCAAGAAATTTACTCTATCATATCCTAATTTGATTATGACCGTGCCTCATTTATTCCTCCTGGTAATTAAAATAATTATGCTTATTGGAGGCACGATGTTTTAGGTGGATGGTCCACAGCATCAAAGCAGGAAGGTGATCCTGCACCTTTGTTGTTATTGGTATTCCATACACAGGACTGCCAGTGTGTCCTTAATTTCTTGCTCCACTGATTTACAAATGGTAACTGTATAGCTGGGAATCCACACAGCTGTAAGCCAAGAAAAAAAGACCCTAATCTCTTAAATGGCTAGCAGGCAAGTGTCCAGAAAGCATTGTTATCCGAAACAGCAGAGGGAGGATGGAAACATTGATGTTGGAAGATAACAAGTCACAAAGCTAGATGAGAATACTAGGTCATTGGTCCTTAAATGTTTCATATTGTTTTCAAAGGTCCAACTTTTATTATTCATTTCCACAATGGCATATTTGCCTAAGAAGTGCTAAGTAACTTTTAGCTAATACTACATTAAACATAGCAAATAAGAAATCTTAAAGAGAAATAGTACCATCAATATTTCAGTGATAGCTCCCTATTCACCATATACCACTGAGTATATTGCACCTAAAAAGTCATCACACTAATATGGCACTATGGGTTTAGAAAGTGCTTTCATATTTGTTACCTTGTTTAAGAAAAAGGATAGAAGGTTATGGAGGCCTCCCTAGTTCAGCATCATAATAAGCATTATCTCATTAAATCCTCACAAGGGCATAAACTGATGTTCAGATTAGCTCTATTAAATAGATGTGGGAACAGAGGGTAAGAGAGACTGTTTTCCAGAGGTTACACTCCATTTTTAGCAAGGACTAGGAAAAGAGACATTTATTCTTGCTGTATTTAGTGATTCTGGTCCAATTTCCCATAGACTTCAGATGCTACATTGGAAGTTTCTTGATAAGCATTTTTTTCCAGGATTAGATGTTCTCTGATGTCTCTGTTGGCATTCTAAATTATCTCCTCCCATCTTCAATTATTTTTTCAGGAGCAGCCAGAAAGAGGAGCTTATTATGAACACATCGAAGGAACATTATTATCTTGATCAGTTGGAGGATCAGATATGAGAAAATGAGCCAAAATTCAGAATATCAGGATTTGGAAAGATGTACTTAAAATATTTGGGATTTGAATATTTAGAGTGCAAACTGTTACCAGTTTCACTGGGTTTAATGTTATGCATTTTGTCTTTGAAAGACAAAATAAGAAATTGAATTATCTTTCCTTTCCACTAGGACTTGAAGGAAAGAAAAGTTCTGCTGTGTCTTCTCCCCCTGATTGTCATTGTTGTTAAAGCCTGGCATGAGTTTGAATCCTGGATTCCGTCTTAATAATGATAGGACTTGGGAAGGTCACTTATGCTTCCTGGGCCTTAATTTCTTGGTGATTGTGTTGGAAATAATAAAAATAGTGTACTCTTAAAGTGTTGTTAAAAGACTGAACTAGGGCCTCCCCTGGTGGCGCAGCAGTTGAGCACTGGGTTGCAAAGCTGCCAGCAGCCTCTGCAGCGCTGGTTCGATTCCCGGCTACCAGGTGAAGGTCCCACATGGCACGCAGACCTCTCCTGCCACCTGCTGCTCCCCTCAGCAGTGTACTCCGGTCCTTCTGCCTGTTCTGCTCCCTGCTCTGGCTCCGGTGAATTCTCTCACCCTCCGTGCTTTAAAAAAAAAAAAAAAAAAAGACTGAACTAGAGGGCCTCCCTGGTGGCACAGGGGGTAAAGACAGCACAATCTAGCTACTGCCAGCCACTACATCAAGAGTTCTATCCCCAGCCAAGGAGCTACCCACATGGCGCAGCAGACCTCTCCTGACTTACCCGCTGCTCCCCTTAGCAGTGTATTTCAGTAGATCTGCCTGTTCTGTTCCCCGCTCTGTCTCTGGTGAATCCTCTCACCCCTGCACCTCTGGCTTACACCACAGTTTTTGTATGCATAAATAAATAAATCTTTAAAAAAAAAGACTGAACTAGATAGCAGCCAGACACAGAAGCATGAAGTGGTGTTAGCTTTTATTAGTATTTGAAAGGATGATCTGCAACTTTTTGAAGGGATCTTTTAAAAGTTTCAGATACTTATTGCTACCAACTTTTCTTGCCTCCTATCTTTCTTCCCTCCCCTTCACTACCACAGGGGCAGCTGTTGACAAGGACACACTTGAAGATTGTGCCTTGGAGGTCCCTGAGCCCTTCCTTCCTTATGTCTATGTATGCAATGTTTCTCTGTGACTCCTGACAGTCTCCTTCACTTGCTTCTGACTTGGCTTCAGTTGTTTAGTGACAATTCCTGGATGTCTCAAACCCCAAATTCAACATAAACCGATCCCAGCACATTATCCCCCCTATTGCTCTTTTTTTTTAAAAAAAAAAAAAGGATTTATTTATTTATGCATATAAGAACTGGGATGTAGGCCAGAGGTGTGGGGGGGCAGTGAGAGAATTCACCAGAGACAGAGTGGGGAGCAGAATAGGCAGATTTACTGAAATACACTGCTGAGGAGAGCAGTGGGCAAGGCAGGAGAGGTCTGCTGCACCATGTGTGTTAGCTCCCTGGCTGGCTGGGGATCGAACTCAATCGTGCTACAGTGGCTGGCAATAGCTTGATAGTGTTGTGTTTAACCTCTGCACCACCAGAGAGTTCTCACTGCCCACTCCCCCAATAGCTCCTCTTACTGACTTTCCAATGTCTATTCCTACCGTTAGTATCATTTTCATTCCCTCCTTTTGCTTAACTATGACAGTTATCAACACACAGGTGTCAGTTCTATTTATTGCAAACACCACCAACTACCTTTATTTTCAGCTCTTTGTTTTTTATACTTACTTACAATTATTTATCACTATTGGTTGAATGTCTTTTCCCTGCCAGGTTAAAAGCCCCATGATACCTCACTCATGTCTGATTTCTCCTGTCAGTCTCCGGAGTACCTAGCACCATCTATAATGCGCCCTGCAACAATGACTATTGATCTGCTGCAGGATATTTACTTTTTGGCCCCATTCCCATCTCATCATTCCCAATGGCACCTCCCTAATGAAACTATCAATGTTTTCACTCACACTTTTGAAAAACTCACCTGGGAGAATTATTTGAGTCATTAGACATAGATGCACTTGAATTCCAGTTCTACAATTTACTAATGATGTAAGCTTGGGTTTTTTTTTTTTTTTTGAACCTCACTATTTCTAAGATAAAAAATAATAAAACATACTCATAGGGTCAAGGATTAAATGGAATAATATATTGAAAGGGCTTTGAAAATGTCTCACATAATGAATTCCCAATGCATGTAGCCTAGAGGGAAATCCAAAATGAGGAACATTAAAGACAAATTTCTCCCAATACTTTGCAATGAGTGTAAGAGTACTTGCTCTGGACTCTATTTCCTTCAAATATCCCTTAAATCTAACACCTGAATTTCACTCCCTCAGAATCTTACACTCAGTGTGAAACTAAGAGCTAATCTGATAAATTAATATATGCTAATGGTTGTTCTCCTAGGACTTACAATGTTATCTCTCTAATATTTCTTATCTCAACAGATATTCTGAAACATCTCTCAAGAGATTCTAAAGATGATCATTTCAGTACTAACAGGGAGGCTGGTGGTTTCAGGTCCTGCCTGTATTCCTCCCCCATGACTTTTATTCTCCCCATGGCTCTGCCTCTGGACTCTTCCACTGGACTAGGTTTTATATAATACTTGAAAGATTGACCTATACATGAATCCAAATGAACTGGAGAGTTTTTACCTGATATTGAGACTCTGAATGGTTCTATTTGTGGCCAGTTCAACTCAGATTGTAGTTTTATACATGGCTCCTCTCCTCATACATTGTCCTTGTAGAATTAAAGCCTTCCTTTCTCTATCTAGTATTGTTCCAAGAGGCTACCATCAGATTCTAGATACTATGTTGGGTTCCTGCCTCTGCTCTGATAAATTTTCCTCAATGCTGATTCTCCCTGCTTGCTTGCTTCTCTCTACTACCACTTGAAATTGTCTGTGCTTCTTTTCTGTTTGCCTGACTTCCCTTCTAGAACTTTTTATGTTTGGCAAATCCAAGAAGCCATGTCTATAAAGCACCTTCTAATCTACATTCACACAATGGAGTTTCTTGCTATGATCCCAAGATAAAAGAGATAGAGGAGAGATGTTGTGTGGATTACTCTTTCATTGCCCATCTCATCATCTATGCAGGGAGTTATTTCTTCTCCATGAGAGTTATCATCTTTAATTTCTTGAGTTATGTATAACTGGAGAGCTGCTTAAAAGTGCTTTAATGAGTAAACATAACCAAACATAAAGATAAAAACACAACAACAAAAATTCCACTGAATTCTAATTTACCCTATATAGATTACAGTATTAACTATATAGATTACAATATTAACTATATAGATTACAATATTAATATATATAGCTTTATAAAAGTTACTGCAGTTTATCTGGAATGCTATATTCTTAAGACAGGATTTGTGAATAGTAGTCAAGTGGCATCCATCTTTGAGCCTGTTATAAAATTACCTGTACTCAAAAATCATAATCTAGGGGCCTCCCCGGTAGCGTAGCGGTTGAGCACTGGGTTGCGAAGCTGCCTGCAGCCTCTGCAGCGCTGGTTTGATTCCCTGGTTGCTCCCTGGCCACCGGAGGGAGAGTCCCACATGGCACGCAGACCTCTCCTGCCACCCGCTGCTCCCCTCAGCAGTGTACTTCAGTCCTTCTGCCTGCTCTGCTCCCCGCTCTGCCTCTGGTGAATTCTCTCACCCTCCCACTCTTCTGACTGTACCCAGTGCTTGTATAAATAAATAAAAATAAATCTCTTTAGGGCCACCTGGGTGGCACAGTGGTTGAGCGCTGGGTTGCGAAGCTGCCCCCAGCCTCTGTAGCTCTGGTTTGATCCCCGGCTGCTCCCCGGCCACAGGAGGAGGGTCCCACATGGCGTGCAGACCTCTCCTGCCGCCCGCTGCTCCCCTCAGCAGTGTACTTTGGTCCTTCTGCCTGCTCTGCTCCCCGCTCTGGCTCTGGTGAATTCTCTCACCCTCCTGTGCTTCTGACTGTACTCAGTGCTTGTACAAACAAATAAATAAATCTTTTTTAAAAAATCTATAAAACAATAAATAAATCTCTTAAAAATCATAATCTAAGCTTTCTTTAATGTTGAAAAATATGCAATAGTACATGTAACATGAAATGTGTCAGACTTGTACAACTTTAAAATGATAAATCAGGGCTTCCCTGGTGGTGCAAGGGGTTAAGTCTCAGCACTGTGAAGCTAGCCACAGCCACTGCAGCACAAGTTCAGTCCCCAGCCAGGGAGGTAACCCACAAAGCACAGCAGGCCTCTCCTGTCTTGCCCGCTGCTCCCCTCAGCAGTATATTTCAGTCAGTCTGCCTGTTCTGCTCCCCACTCTGTGCCCGGTAAATCCTCTCACCCTCGGCACCTTTGGCCTGTACCCAAGTTCTTCTATTTGGAAAGGATTGCTCCTCTGATGTTGAGCCTTATTATCCAGAAACCACTACTGTGGTCTTTATTATATCCAAATTGTCCTTTGCAAGTCTCCAGACTTTTAAATATTTTGTTAAAGACTTAAGTTTTGTTTTAAGATAATCTCCAGTTTAGATGAATATGATTGTATTTCAATAAAAACATATTTCTCCTTTCCATCCACAAATCAGATACTATTGAGATATAAAAAAGGTACCAATGTATGTTCCCAAATTGAATTATTCTGTTACCTCATCTCAATAAAAATTTAAAATTATATTTGATGTTAAAACAGGACATTACAAAATAATAATTAAATGTTCAGTTTGTTAATTTGATATTTTTAGCAATCTCAGTGATTTACATTTTAAATGGTTTTCTTATATAATACTCTTTCAGCACAAAATATTATTTTCTGGAAAGAAATGTAGTGAAGAAAGAAATGTAAATCATTAAAATTGGTTACACTGGCTGTTTTCATTTCCAATAAACAAATGTGATTACTAATTGAAACCAAGGGAAAAAGCAGCCAGTAAAGGGTGTATCCAAATGTCAAAATCTTGCAGAATTTGTAGTTTTGGAAACGTACTCCATAACCCAAATGTCATCAACACTCAAGTGACCTTTGTGTTCCAAACAGAGACCAAATGGCCAAATCTGGCTTGTGTTACCATGGAGACACATTTTGATCGAAAGACCTCTGATGATGTTGAGTAGCATAATGTTATGATAAATAATAATACATGTCATGGTGGCAAACTCTGCAACAGATTGAGAGTGCATGTGCTGGCTAGATAACATTGTTCAAGAAAATACCATATTAGCTTAGGTCTTTAAGAGATGAGAAAATCAGAAATATTTTTAATATTCTCTTCGGATTCTTAATATAGGGTTTGTAAGAAAGACACCAATTCAATTTTAAGGACAAAAGCTATTCACAGGCATCATTTATTTTATTGTGCTTCTCAACAATAATCATTTGATGTTCTAAGAAATACAACATAATACAATTGTTAAAAAAGTCATCAAAAAACTGTCATCCCAGGTATAGTATAAAGATGGCTTCTCTTATGTAGGGGAAATAGCCACCAATTCAAATCCATTCAACTTCAGTTATAGATGTTTGTCCCTACTATGAGGAAGGCATTGTTTCATACAATGGAAATACCAAGATAAGGAAGACACTTGCCTGGCCATGAGGAGGAGGATATTTACAGATAATAAATTCTGCTTTATATTATAGCTCAGACATAAAAGAAATTCAAATTAAGGATCATGAAGATTTACTGGAAAAGGATATTAACATTTGAACATGGGGCATCAGGGAAGCTTTCAAAGAACAGAAAGTCCTTAACCAGAATCTCACCAGAAGATGTAAGAGCAGGAGAGATGAGAGCAAAGGACATGCACCCATAAGGTTCATTGTAGGAATGTGACTGGCGCACAGGGGTTGAAAGGGGACACAATTAGGGTGAAATGAGATTGGGTCAAAATGGCAAGCTGAGCACATACGCTTTCCTTCAGTCCCAGCAATTACCCCAGGAAAACATCATATTAAAAAGAAAAATATCCACAAACAGTCTAGGAAAACAAAAAAGAGTAAACAGTGCATCAGAAATAGCAAAGAATCTTGGAAATAAATTAGTCAGGATCAGGCCTATGAAGAAATATAAGTGGGAAAAAGTAAGAGCATCAGAGCTGAGGCAGGACCTCAGGAAGACAATGACACCTCACAGTGACAGGCACTTTCATTGTCAAAAACAGGTTACATTTGGAAGCTATGGGGAGGGAGAGAAAAGTATGCAAATGTTCTTCTATATAAAGATGATACAAACACCTTAAATTTAGAAAATTAAATGTAAGTTAAAAAAATATGTATGTTTGGGCCTCCCTGGTGGCACAAGGGTTAAGATACAACCTATGAAGCTAACCGCAGCCACTGCAGCATGAGTTTGATCCCCCGCCAGGGAGATACCCACATGGTGCCGCAGACCTCTCCTGACTCACCCACTGCTCCCCTCAGCAGTGTATTTCAGCCAATCTGCCTGTTCTGTTCCCTACTCTGTCTCTGGTGAATCCTCTCACCCCCCATGCCTCTGGCCTGTACTCCAGTTCTTGTATGCATAAAAAAAAAAAAAACTTTTAAAAATGAATGTTAGAAATGAAAAGATTTAGTATGAACATGCTACCAAGGAAAGAAGAAAAATGGAATGACACATTAATCTAACAAAAGACACAAGGAAACCAAAGGGAGTGAAAGAAACAACCAGAAAGTATAGCAAAGGAAAACCTACAATAACATAACATAAGTTCAAGTATATCACTAGCAACATAATTAATTGGTTCAGCTTTTTCAGTAAGAGACATAGAGGTTAGGGAGCTCTTCTGCCCACCTGTGACAATACAGGTGCCTCTCTTTTTCTTTCTCCTTTTCCTAATAAATTAAAATGTGGCTGGGGGGTAAGGGGTGGGGGAGAGATATAGAGGTTTAGATATATGATCCTAATTTAGTTATTTTTTTTTTACAAAAAAAAACACACATGAAATTATGACCAAAACAGGTATAAAATGAAGGGTTGAAGAAAATATATCAGATAAACATTAGCAAAAAAAAAAAAAAAAAGAGTAGCAATAACACCACCAAATGAGATAGAATTCATTGTAAGATGTATCACATGGTTCAAAATTGATTACTTTAATGGAAGGAAAACTAATCAGGAATATATTCACTATGAATATGTAGTGAGCAATACATTATTAATATAATAAAGTAAAAAATAATAGAAGTAAAAGCTTGATATATTCGCAACTATGGTGGGAAATTCAATAAGTCTCATGAAATGACAGATCAAGAAGAGAAAACATTAAATAAGGATGTAGAGAATTTGAATAGCACAATTACCAAGCTTGATCTTTTAGATTTAAGTAGAATTTTGAGCCAATATGAAAGAACTATTTTCAGACATACAGTACATTTTTTAAAAAGACTAAATTAGACCACAAGTAAAACTGCAGTAAATTTCTAAAAACATGGATTCTACAGTCATTGATGAAAATGCAAAGCTATTAATAATAAAAAGATTAACTATTAGATGCAGGAAGGATGAGAATACTATACAGCAACTTGAGATAAATACAAAAGAATAATTCACTCAGATAAAAGGCAAGTTAAACTCAGTCTACTTAATCAATTAAAATACTTTGGAAAGTTTAATGAAATAATAGTTATGTCTTGATATCTGATCAAGAAAAAAATGCACTACTGCTACACACAGAAATACAATGAATCTTTTCAAGCACAATGTTGAGCAAAAAGGCAAACACGAAAGAATGTATAATTTTATGATTCTACTTTATAAAGTTCAAAATCAGGCAATACCTATTGACAGCAACAATTGAGAAAGGTGGTTCCCTTTGGGTTGAGGAAGTTCCTTGAAAGGACATGCAGGAGGTTTCTGGGGGTGGTTGTGATGCTGTTTCTTTTCCTTTTTCTTTTTTTAATACAAGAGGCCATATGCGCGGGAGGGTGAGCGGATTCACCAGAGACAGAGCAGGGAACAGAACAGGCAGACTGATGAAATACACTATTGAGGGGAGCAGCGAGCGAGAAAGGGTCTGCTGGGCCAAGCGGGTTGCTCCGAGGCCCGGCGGGGATCTAACCGGCATTGCAGAGCCTGCGGACAACTTGTGATGCTGTTTCTTGATCTGGGTGACATTTACACAGTTATGTTCAAACTTTGTGAAAATTCACTAAGTTGTACACTTAGGATGTGTGCATTTTCATGTACATATTTTATTCATCAACTAAGAGTTACTATAAAAGTTAAGTGGGTAATGAGGAAATGAATATAGTAACAGTTCCTGAATTTTTTCAGATGATTTAGCAGCACTGAAAGGAGAAAAAAAAATAGCAAATGGAAGCAATAAGAAGAGAAAAGAAAACATTGTTTCAGCATAGAAAAGCCCAGAGCCAATTTCTAGACAAAGGGGGAAGAAGTTTAAGGCCATTTAGAGTCAGTTGGAGGGAAGAAGTCAGGAGAACAGGGGAGTTATCTTTGGCAAAAAGAACAAGGACATGTAGGAAAGCTGATAGTTCATGACAATTTTGAGGTGGATATATTATATTATATTATATTATATTATATTATATTATATTATATTATATTATATTATTATATTATGGAAACAATCTTACCTAGGCCAGAGGTTGGGGATAAAGCTGTACTACCTTATTGTTAAAGAAAAGGTTTGATGGGGTGACTGAAGCTATGATAACGGCCTTGAAATGACATGCCTGTTTTAAATGAAAGTCAGTTTTTTGCACAAAATGCATTTTTGTTATGGTTATAGTCCCCATACAATTCCCACCCCCCTTATTTTCATCCTACTCCCTCCTCCCCACCCTGTATTGTGTCCCTTATTTAGGTTTTCTAAATTCCTGCTATGAATGAGACCATCGGTATTTTTCTTTTTCTTTCTGGCTTATTTCGCTGAGCATGATCCCTTCCAGCTCCATCCATGTTGCTGCAGATTGCATGAGAATGAAAAATGATGTAAAAAATGTATAAAATAAATAAATAAATAAATAAGTAAATATTATGGGTTTAAATTTTTAAAAAGTCAGTTTTGATGCCATACCTACCACACCTATAAAGGTGGGTTCCTATATTTCTGAATCATATGTAGTGTTATAAATCAATGTTACCTTAATATATATATGCATTTATACTATATTAAAATATTTATAGTTTTATATAGTATATATTATCAGTTTTGAACCATGTTTGAAATGACCATACATATATTTTAAATAAAACTTAGGAAAGGAACATTGAGTGATTTCTATTATAATTCTAATAAGAAAGGTCTGTATGATTATCTTTTTGGTATGGGTTGTGTCAGTTAAAATAATGGGTAGAGTTTAAAAATATCCAACAGATGAAGCTTGGAAAGTGAACGAACACTGAAGTTTGCAAGTTGAGAAACCAAATTGCTTGGGAATGATCCTGTCTGCTGATAAGCCAGAGCATCCAGCCATTGGGGTCTTGGATTGGAGCCATCTCTGGGCCCGCACCAGTAGCTCAGACACCAGCAGTGGCTCCTGCCATCTGCAGCGGGCTTGACTGCTGCTGTGCCCCAGCAGCCAGGTCTGATGACCGGATGACAGTCACTGCTGCCAGCAAGGCGCGATGGGTTCTGCTGTCATGTAAAGGCTAGGTCATGTAGGTCTCTGGTTGGCCTCAGGGCAGGTAACAAATACTGAGCCCTCAAAGTCTGACATCCTTTCCAGAAGTAGGAGTTCCTCACACCCCACCCTCCCTCTCCCCGCCCCCTTCCTCAGGCATACCAGCAGCAGTTTGGTCCTGGCCATTGTGATAGGCAAGATTTTGGAGGGTGCTCACACCCAGAGTGACCTTGAGCTTTGTGAGAGTTTCAATGAGGTGCAGGTTAAAATGGATTAACCTAATTAAGAAGCTTAAATAGAAGACACGGAAAATGGGCTTTCATGACTAAGTTAACTTGACACATAGCAGCACCTGATACTGGAAGGATGACGTGTAAGACCAGCAGTTAATCCTCTCCCCATCATTGCTGCAGAATCGCAAGGGTAGAGGAGTAAGTGGAGATGGTGTGGCACTGGGGCTGGGCAAACGGTGATAGTGGTAGCCTTTTTACAAGAGCTGCTGTGATATTCATTGTGAGCTCATGAGAATTCAAGTGATTTTCTTCCCTCAGATTAAACAAACAAAATATGCCCTATGAAATAAAAATTATTTAAAAAGTAAGTTGTATCAGTTGTGTGCAACCTGAAATAAAATACCCTTTGCCAGGTCAGTCACCAGAGGTTTTTCTAGTTAAAATAAAAAAAAGAAAAAGAACAAAGTAGAAGTTCCAAATAAGCAGCTAGATCATAGAGACAACTATATTTTATTTGACATTACTTATCCCTACAATTTTTGGCTTCTCTTCTAGGATCTTCTTAATAATGGCCTTGGTTTATAGTATATTGACATCAACAAATACCATTTAACATTTTACAAGAAAACAATTCAAAAGTCAATAAATTTAGATAATTAAGATCAAACCTGAAATTTCAGTGAAAATTTGTAACTGAAATCTGAGCATTATTTACTGAGTCCTATATAGGGTGCTAAGAAGAATCAAAGAGTTACCCTCCACACTTATCAGAACTGTGAACAGTAACAAGAGATACATGATACACACTCACACATTCATTCATTCATTCAGGCAGTCATTCAGCAAATATTTAATTGAAAAAACTCTCTTTGATATTGGAGTGCTAATGATGACACATTATTAATGTAACAATATGACACAGCTCTTGTCCTTGAGGAATTTATAGTTTATGGCATGAAACAAACATGTAAATAATTATAATCCAAAATGATATAGAGTTATGCTCTGTTAACAACAAGCCAAAGCAATTACAAATATGAAATGTCTATTTTAACATATGCTACTTTAATATCCCTGGACAGAAATAACCTTTATGAAGCAGAGAGGTCTTGGAGACAAAGAATGCTCTGAGAAATTGCTGATTAGAATCTCAGCTCTGAGCTTTCATCTGGATAATCTTGAATAAGACACTTACCTGACCACATCCCAGCTTCCTTGTCTCTCATTGGAGGATGGTAGTTCCTCTCTCACTGGTCTGTTATAAAGATGAATGAGATGAGACTTGTGTGGCCTGGATACTCCAGGCCTGTAATTACAGAATAAGTTCACATTCATTTTAATATTCCTGCTACATGACTCTAAATCCCCAAACAGCAAGTCTCAGCAATTGGGACTTTTACCCTGCAATCCCAGGGTGCTTTCTTAACCATAAAGATCAGCTTTCAACTCTCACCTGTCCAGTGAGTTAAAAGGAAATCTCTGCAAGCAAAGCTTAGAGATATCCTCCAAATATCCTAGAAAGAAAGTTAGTGCTGGTGTCCTTTTTTTCATTTGGTTAATAGGAAGACTGAGCTCCAGTCACGTTGGACTATTTGCTTAAGATCATATACCTAGATTCTGGTGTTCTAGAGTTAAAAACCTCAAGCTTGAGGTTTGAATAACAATAACAGAAAAATGAATAACAGAAAAAGATGATGGTGATAATTATTTTTGCTTTGTACTCTTAAATCAACATGCATGAGATAAATTTGATAATGCCTCTGTAATCTAGAAATGTAAAATGAGAATAGAATAGAAATTGGTTAAAATTGTATTTTCAAACTTTCACTCAATGCTGCCATTGATAAAATGAGAATTATGTATTTTTTAGAAGAAGGTGTTTTTATCTCAATGTCATGTTTTGTGTGTATGTGTGTGTTTGTGCGTATGTGTGTGTGATTTTGGCAAATTTTTGTATAGTCTTTTAATTGGTTCTCTAAGTGCTAGACGATGTGACATAAGTATCTACCATAGAGCAGTGAAATAATAAAAACAGACAAAAAAAAAAGACACCAAACCTATAAACACTTCAACTATTTCATTCAGTCCTAATTTTAACTCCATTTGTCTTTTCTGAAAATGTGTCAGTGCTCACTTTTTTTCATCTTCTCTCTTCTAAACCTATGCTGTTATTATGGCCCTGAGAATGTCTCAGGCTAATTAAAATACTGGATACAGAAATGTTTTCTTCTGTCTCCATGCTATTGATTTATAAGGTCACTATAAATTAAAGGGTTGATATTTTGTTTTCACTTAAAATACTTTTAGATTTTAATTGACATACAATATTAATAATTATGAACTGTCATTAGTCTCTGAACTCCTGGTTCTCAGCAGGTGACTTTGCTTTCTTTACTGAAAAAAACATTTGTGTCCCCAGCGAGGATGTTCTCCCTCCACTGACCTCTCCGTAACTTTCTTTTTCTTCTTGCTCCTCTTTCTACCTTCACTTTAGCACTTTCATTTAGTCTCTATGACTAGATGACATCATCTGTCCATTCCGTCATTCTAGCCATCGCTTGGGTCACATTAGTTAGCACCTGGTCCCCTCTATACCCCCCTTCCTTAATTTTTCCCTTTTACAGAAATGACTTGAGGACAGGTAATCAGCTCCTTGTTTATTGTTTAGAGAGTCCTGACCTGACTTGCAAAAATACATCCTAATGTGCTTCGATATTGAGAAGACTATACAGGACAAGACTCATTCCTGTGAACCTTGCCATCCAGAGGGGCACAAGTGTTTCAGAATCAGTCTCAGTCATATAAACTAATCATATCCTTTTCTTCCATGACAACAAAACCAACTGACACCCCAAGAATATCCACTGAGCAGCTCCTATTTTGGGTGCACTTTCAATCCCAGTTGTTTCTCTCTACTCTGGCCTGCTGAGCCTCCTCTCAGTCCTAATGAAGTTTGATTTTCATCTCTCTCCCCAGTGCACTTGTTTCCAAGTTACTGACTCAGCCTTTCTTGGCCTGCCTTCCCCTTCCTTACACTGCACCCCCTTCCTCCAAGGTTCTCCTGCTTGTCCTTCACATTGTACATACAGCTTATCTATTTCCTTTGCTCAAAATAACTAAAGTTTTTATACAATTTCTGCTAATCTTCCAGGGTTAAAAGGACAAAGGAACAAAATATCCAGGAGGTGTGTGGGCGAGGAGAGGCTGAGCTGAGTTCAGGAAGAACTCAGCAATGGGTCAAGGAATTAGTTCTTTGAGCCTTCTCCTTCCTCCTGAAATAAGGATAGCCAACTTGCAGGAAGAATGGATTTGCCTCCGAAAGAGCTGTGTTTTAACCTTATTTTAGCTGTATATTCATGATAGAAAATGAGGGAGGCAGGCAAGAAAGCCTTAGAAAATGTAGCAACACTTAACTAAATTTGAAATGCACAGAATTATATTTCGCAGAGACACCCAAGAGAGTTGACATTAATTGTTGTATTTTAATCAGTTTAGTCTATTCTCCCTGGTTCAAACAGGGTGTTGTGATAGGATGGCCCTGGAAATTAATGCTTTGACCAGAGTTTTTGTCCCTCTAAACAAAGAGCAATGAAAATGATTCTTTTTCCCTAAGACTGATTTTAAGATACAGGCCAAGAACTATACAATGTGTCACAATTTTGCAGTGCAATCAATACAGTATCCAGAAAATGAGTAAAAACATGAAAGATTTGTAGCAAAGAGTGTTAAGTATCAAGCTACGACAATAAACATTAAGTGCAGATAATCAGGAATTTCATGGAATTTTATATTTCCCTTTGTAGTCACTCTGCAGATAAGAGTTGTCTGGATTGTTACTAGAATTGGTGATGTTTCAGTAATCATTTCCTAGAGTAACAACTTTTTCTAAAAGGCACATCCTATTGCAGGCATGTATAATAAAACTTTTTCTTTCTATGTATATTGCTTTTTTATTGGTTCTGGCTACCTATTGTAAATGGGGAAAAATAACATGTTGAGTTTAGCTAGTTA
This sequence comes from Talpa europaea, assembly GCF_964194135.1. Lineage (NCBI taxonomy): Eukaryota > Metazoa > Chordata > Mammalia > Eulipotyphla > Talpidae > Talpa > Talpa europaea. The sequence continues at coordinate 20,792,182 of NC_140082.1, forward strand.
TTTAGAAATTACAGTTTGTAATAAATAACTTTAATCAAACATATAGTTTTGTTCAGTAGATATTAAAATAATATGTTCTGGAAATGTCTCTAAACTGTCTTTAGTTGTTTCTCTGTGGGCAGACAAATTTTTTTAAAAAGCAACACATAGATTTTAACTATGTTGTCTATTGTAGTCTAAAATTCCATTTCCTTTTTATGTGGAATCATGTGGGTCATAAGATGACATTGAAATAACAATGAAGGTTGATGTGAGAGGCTGAGGCTGCCAGGTCCTTTCTATGGGCCCATTACCACTGGGGGTCAGCATGCCAAGCCCTTTCACAGTGGACAGATGTCACACACGTCGGTTATTCACTGGGGGGCTACACACTGCCAACCTGGGACAGCTCACCGTTTATACTCTCCAAAACCTCCTCCAATCTCCCAATAGTACCCAGAAATGCCATTTCAACTCTCTATATTAGGAAATGCAACTTAAGTAAGTAATTTTTGCTCAAAATTCTTACATTTGACAAAAAATTTGATGGACAGGATGTAACTGACATTTTCTTGAGATATGAGCTATACCAGATAAGACATAAGGTTTTGATAAGACATAAGATTTACCCCACACCCTTTAGATATGTTTTGTTATTACCATTTTACAACTGAGGAATATAAAGCTTAGGGTCATGTGCTAGTCTATTTCTAAATGCAGATTTTTTTGGACTCCATATCTGTGTTCTTTCATTTATCCTATACTTTTTCCCCGAAGAGAGGTGAGGAGACAGGAGGAATATTAAGAGGTTACCAAATGCATTTCAGCCTTTTATCCAATTTCTATTTCTATTACCAAAGATTTAAACAACCACAAAACAGCTCATAGCATATGAAAACTCCAGATGCACTAACCTCAAATGGGGGATCTGAGTAAAAAAAAATCTTCCATAAAATATTTTATGGTATTCAGTTTGCTATAAGAATAGTAATTGCACTGAGTGAGGCTGTTGTCTCAGGTGATCAATGAGTTGCTATGAATTTATGCTCATGGGCACAGGCGGCCAGGTACTGACACCCGGAAGCTCCTCTACATTAAAGCAAGTCCCACACTTAACCTCTGTAGTTCCCCTTTGGATTTTGGAGAAAGAGACAGTTAAAACCATCATTTTATCTGGACAGGGTGGTATAGGTAATAAAAAGGCATTGTTGGTCATTAATAGTACACCTCAAATTAGATTGTCAGGTAATGAACTCACCATTTACAGATCTTTCCCAGGAGGTAGGAGGCAGAGCTTGTTGGTTTTGAGGGAAAAGAAAAAAACATGAATAATATTGAGTAAGGGTGGATAGAATTCTGCACTGAAAAAATTCCTGTGGATCACAGACTCCATAAGGCCCCATAGGCCCCATGGTACCCTCAGTTCTGAGTTTTATAATAAAATCATGTTACATACTTCAAGCATCAACATTTTAATAATGACTCTGCTTAGGGCAATTTTTCATGAAAGGAAGGTCCATCAATAATACTTCTAAAATTTCAAATATGGAAAAATAGACAAGTAAAAACTAAGTCCGAACAATAATAACCCTTCTTAGTGATTCCATACTTGCCACTAATGTCAATACGGTACCCTAAACACCACCCGCCCTCTAGTGTATCCTTCTGGAAGTACAGCTGCTAGTACTAAGTTCACCTACTTTTTCTCTTAGAGGAAAATTTACATTACAGTCTGTGCTTAAAATCTGTTTATCCTGCACAGCCAGCTCCTACGGATGAGTTTCTCCAGAATCCATACAAATCCATTGCTTTATCTTTTTTATTTATTCCTCACCTTTTCTCAAAAATGATTGCAAGGATGCATAAAATGTGATAAAATTGGATATGTTAAATAAACTATGTTAAATGATCTAAGAAAAACAAGGGTGAGGTGAAATGACAGAGAAATTAAATTAAAATACATAAAATAGCAACCAACTCTCCATCTAATGGTGAGTTGTGTGGCTAGCCGAACATATTTATAGTAATCTGGATTATAGGAACAAGATGAAGTTATGCTATAGCAAAAGCAACTCCAACATCTGAGACACAAGTACACTTTAATTTCAGTTACAGGCCACTGCAGGTGAGCAGGAGGCGCCTCTCCACTTTTCTCTCTACTTTCCAAGCTAGTGGAATAGCCACTGTCCCTCATACTGCTGGTCACTGTGGCAGAGGAAAGACAGGTTTAGAGGATCTTGCACTAACAATTAAATGCTTTGTAATGTTGCTTCTCTTCACTCTCATTGACCAGAACGAGTCTCATGATTCTACCCAAAAAACACCTGGAAAATCTAGTCTTCACATAGAAGGAGAGGAAATGGATATTAGCTGTAGCTGAAAGCCCACTACAACAGTCAGGATGAAGGAAGTCAGGACAGATTCAATTCACAGTATTAATGACAAAAAGAAATGAAAAGCTCAGGAAAATGATGACTTTCTAGGGTCAAAGAGGAATTTCTCCAGGATTCCCCATAAAAAGGACAATATGTAACAAATTACATCAACTTTACAATGCACTCAAGATTATGTTCTTAGATGGTCCTTGCATGGCTTGATGATATTACAGCAATCCACAATTTGCTTAAAGAAACTCCAGAGTGCTGGAAGGGATCGTGGTCAGCGAAATAAGCCAGAAAGAAAAAGAAAAATATTGGATGGTCTCACTGGAAAAAGAAAAATACTAGCAGGAATCTAGAAAACTTAAATAAGGGACCAGGAAAAAGAATAACTATAAGAAAGAAAATATCAAAATCAACAAAAAACTATGAACAAGAGACACTCTATGGGGGAATGGGGGGCGGGGAAAGGAGGGCTTGGGGTAAAAATAAGGGGGGTGTAATCGTATGGGGAATATAAAAATAAAATTTAAATTAAAAAAAAAGAAAAAAAAAAGAAACTCCAGAGGGTGAAATTATCATGATTTAGTTTTTTAACCTCTCTACTAAACTGTCCCTCTCGATTCAGGGACAGAGTTAAGCATTCTACCTTGCAAATTGTGTTTAATCAAATTGAGGGACAGCGAAGTTGTAGTTTGGTTTCCTTTTCTTAATAAACTTGCCATGTGCTGCTGAATGGGAATATCAGCTCAAGTTTTTCTCAGATGGACCAGGGACCCCACTCACTGAACCCCAATTAATGTACTATCAGGATCAGTACTACCTTTGAGTTCTATTTAATTTTTTTCTGTGATATTATTTTTTTCCCTTTATTTTTATTGAGGTAACATTGGTTTACAACACTGCATATGATTTAAAGGCACAGGATATCCCCTTTCAGGGGTTTTTATCGCATGCCACATGCAACCCCAAAATACTCACATTTCTCCAACATAACCCATTCTGTTTTCTCCCCACTTAATTCTCTCCTTCCTTAGTCCCCTCTGGTAGTATCAATTCTTTTTTTTTTTTTTTTTTTAGATAATAAAAGCATCAATTTCATTTATGTAGAGGAAAATTTGTCTTTCAACTCAGGGTATAAAATATTGGCAGGTGACCAATCACTAGATGTTCAAAAAAAGGTCTTCAGCATGACTAGGACTGTTTTCATCTGGAGGAAACTTGTGACTGCAGTTGGAAGTTCATTCCCACTTGCTTCTTATGGAGTTTTTGTTGATATAGTCTAGTTCTCCAAAAATCAGGGATCTAATTGTGTTCCTGAGACTTAGTCCCAAATCAACTTCTGCGGGGAATTCAAGGTGAAAAGAAAAAGCCAGTATGTTGTAGACTTTTTGACCCAGAACCTGAGGTTTAATAATAGCTTTACACTCTGCCTTTTGTTGAGGCCATTAGCTTAAAGAGGGTCATTTACAATAAACTGCTAGGCTGAGAAAAGAGACCAGAGCTGCTGGGTCTCTAGGTTCCTCATCGTCAGGTTGCCCAAAATTCTTCTTATATTACTCTTCTAGTAATCATTACTTTAACTGTAGGAACTGATGTGTGTCTATATGTAAAGAATCTTTTTTTTCCAGTTTATAAGCAAAGTTTAGTCCATATTTGGAGTCAAAACCCCTTTATAATAGCTTGAAGACATCCGGGAGTTAACTACAAATGATTTTAATGGAACCATTCTCTACTTTCTTAAGCTCTCTAAGACTATTAACCTTCCTCCTCAGAACCCTCAAGTCCCCTCCATCGCTTTGGGCCCTGTGTGATTTTTATAATTGAGGCCTAAATAGAACTAGATAGAACATTCTATTAAAACAACCTGTACATGCTGAAATGTTTAGGGGTAAAGTGTGTTGATGTCTGCTTCAAAAACCAATATGGATGGAAAAATGGATAGACGAGGATATGATAAAGCAAATACAGCAAAACGTTACAACTGTAGAATCTAGATATTTGTTGTGCTTACTGTAGTTTCTATTTTTACTGTATATTTGATCATTCATGAAAAAAATGTTGAGAAAAATGCATGTATGATTTTTATAATTACTTCATATGTACTATATATAAAGTGTTTTTATTTGTATATGGATATAAAATTATCTTTGGATTGTCATTATTACACAAAGTAGTCACAAAATGTTTCAATGATAGTTTTTTTTTCTGTGCAGAAGCTTTTTGGTCTGATGTAATTCCATTTGTTTATTTTGCTTTTGTTTCCCTCAGAGCCAATCCCCAAAGACACCAATGAAGCCCATGTAGTGGGGAGTTTTGCCTGTTTTCTTCTTGTCTTTTATGGTTTCAGGTCTTACATCCAAGTCTTTAAACCATTTTGTGTTAGAATTTTTGTGTTTGGTGTGAGAGAGTGGTCTAGTTTCATTCTTTTCATTCTTATATAGACTCACACAAAAGATGCTGAATAGTCAAAGCAACACTGACTGAAAAAAAGAAAGGAGATATCATACTCCCAGATATTAAACTATGCTACATAGTTGTATAGTAATGTATGGTGTGGGAATAAAAATAAACACACAATGGAATGGAACTGAGAACCCAGAAATAAGCCTGCACTTAGATGGACAGCTAATTTACCACATAGGGACCAAGACTATTTCATGGAGAAAGGAAAGCCTTTTCAACAATTCATGATTGTTACTTTATTTTTTTTTTGAGTGTTTTTTATTTTTATTTTTTTTTAATTTTTTGAGTGTTTTTAATTTTTTTTAATTTTTTTTATTTTAAATTTTTTTTAATAAATTTTATTTTTATATTCCCCATACAGTTGCAACCCCCCCTTTCTGATCCCAATCCCTCCCCTCCCGCCCCCCCCACCCCCCAAAAAGTGTCTCTGTTTCATAGTTTTTTGTTGATTCTGATTTTCACTTTCTTTTATTCATTTTCCTGGTCCCTTATTTAAGTTTTCTACATTCCTGCTATGAGTGAGACCATCCCATGATTGTTACTTTAACAGAGCATCCTTATAGCCCTGCATAGGTAGATAACAGGGAATTTAATTAATTAATTAATTAATTTTTTTATAATATCATTTTTTTTAATTTATTTATACAAGCACTGGGTACAGTCAGAAGTGCGGGAGGGTGAGAGAATTCACCAGAGCCAGAGCGGGGAGCAGAGCAGGCAGAGGACCGAAGTACACTGCTGAGGGGAGCTGCGGGCAGCAGGAGAGGTCTGTGCGCCATGTGGGACCCTCCTCCAGTGGCCGGGGAGCAGCCGGGGATCGAACTTGTGCTGCAGAGGCTGCAGGCAGCTTCGCAGCCCAGCGCTCAACCGCTGCGCCACTGGGGAGGCCCCAGGGAATTTAATTTAAAACATCTTCTTTAGTAGTGTCCATTTTGCTCTTCTGAAGGCAATGTGCATGATGTTGAGGAATGTATTTCTCTTTTGCCCCCACCCTCCCATCTACAGATAGTGAGATATTCTCCAAGTCTATTCTTGCTTTTTGTTTCAAATGATGTAATTAGATTTTGTGGTGATCTGTGTTTGTGATGCTTCACATGAGGATGGGAAAGTCTCTTTTGTTTTCTATACTTAGAATCTATATTGATTTCTGTGTTTGCATATTTTCCTTTATTGGCTTTCTCTGTTATTTTCGAGAACTTTTTCCTTAATCATTTATATAGATTATATATCTAAGATTTTTTATTTATTACAATTGGCCTATTCAGAGGAAAAAAAGTTTCTCTGATTTCTACTTCTACTCTCTTTAGAACAGTTACCATTTCATGAAACTGAATCAACCAGATTCTAGGAGACTCATCTAATTGGTTGAATAGCAAGATGAGAAATAATTGCCTATATCTATCATGGGTTTAGTTAGTTAAATGATTTGAATCTGAACAGCTAAATTATCCTAAGATTTCTCAGTAATCTCAGCCACTTTTCATCTGGATTTCTGTCTTCATATACATATTAAAGATGTGTTTCCCAACTTTTTATTTTGAAGTTTTAAACACTATAGACAATTTGAAAGAACATTGCAACGAACCCCCATATATCCTTAACCTAGATTTTAGCAATTATTAATAATTTTGCCATATTTTCCCCCTCTGTGTGTGTGTATATATATATATATATATATATATATATATATATATTTAGACTGATTCACTTGAAAGGAGATATATAAATTGCAGACTTCATGACATTTTATTTCTAAATATTTTTGTATTGATTTTGGAGCAAGCTCATTCCTCAGTGACAGTATCATTAATATACTAAAAAATTTAGTCATACTGATATAATTTAACCAATAATTTTAGTTGACATAGTCCCTAGTCAAATTTCTCCAACTGTCCTAATAATGTACTTTATAGGTACTTTTTCAATCTAAAATTGAATCAAGAATTAGTTATTGCATGCAGTTGTCATTTTTCCCTTGTTATCCTTTATGTTTCAAATCCAGGTAACAATGCAACTGTAGATAATACTTATCTAAAACTTCAATTTCTCTCATTTGTAAGAGTAATAAAACAACTTATGTTTGAATTGATTATGTCCCAATAAAAATTAATTTTCTTGTAAATCTGCAAAGTAGCTCTTAATGACTAATACTGTCTTACTTTATTCTATTTCCATTGAACAAATTACACTCATTATAAAAACTTATAGCTTGCAAATTGTTGTTTAAATTAGAAATACTGTAATGCATAAGGCTCATTTCACCCATCAGTAAGATGCATAAATATAATGCCTTTTAATCACCCATCATACCTTCTTTCTGTCCACATTTGACACTTATTTTATTACTCCTTCCCAATATCTTACTGTATCATCCCTCTCCCCATTTTTTCACTTTCTTTTATTTTCCCCCAGCTTTTGCTCTATTCTTTAATACCCTCCCATCCTACTTTTTTTATAACATCAATAAATCTATATAATGAGGCACATTTTTGTTTTTGCAGTATGAAACAAACATCCAAACAGTGAATTAAAATAAATGGGATTAATTTTTAGTTCTGGTAAATGCTGCCTGAATTTTTAAGGTTGATTTCATTTAGCTCAGTATAAAATGGAATAAAGAATAGGATAAAATCGACCTCAGAAAGTAAACAGCATTTGAGTCACAGAGAAGTCAAGCATCTTGCCTAAGATTACACAGCTGATAAATGGGATGTAAACTCAAGTGGTTGAATTCAGAGTCCCTGCTCTTATCCACACTATTCTAATGCCTCCCCAAGATGAGATATCTAAGGGTATTTGAGTCTGTGATCCCAATTTTATCTCTTAGGATGCCCCTTGTGGCCATTTCTTGTTTTTTTTTTTTTTTTTTAAGATTTATTTATTTTATGCATACAAAAACTGGGGTATAGACCAGAGGTGCAGGGGGTGAGAGGATTCACCAGAGACAGAGTAGGGAACAGAACAGGTAGATTGACTGAAATACACTTCTGAGGGGAGCAGCAGGCGAGACAGCAGAGGTCTGCTGGGCCATGTGAGTAGCTCCCTGGCTGGTGATCAAACTTGTTCTGCAGAGGCTGCGGGTAGCCTCACAGTGTTGTGCTTAACCCCTTGTGCCACCAGGGAGGCCCCCATTTCTTTACTAACAGGTAGAGTTTTTCAATAGGTCCCCTCCTGGATTTTTTTTTGGATAGTTTTTTGGCTGTGTCTGAGGCCTTTCCTTGTTTTTTGCAGCACAGATTTGGCCATTTAGTTCCATTAATCTAGATTCTACTTGGGGCAAGGGGAAGGCTGGCATCTTGTCCTACAGAGAAAACAGTCCTTCTATGCAGAAAGATCCAGCTCAGAAAAGGGATGGAGGTGGCGTAGAAAATAATTTAAATTACTGGACTTCACTATAATCAAGAGTGTTCCTTTATGCTCTGGATTTGAACAACACATCCATGAAGTAAGGCTACTATTGCCTGCCTTACAAGACTCTTGTGAGTACTAGATAAAATAAGTTATGTCAAGCCTCAAGGAAAGACTAGGGAAAGAATAGCATTTGGAAAGTGGTAGCAATTCTTATTTTTTCTGACAAAGTCTCATATAATTTGAAGCAATTTTCTGTGAGATTGACAATATTCTAGTGGAGTTCTTAATATTCCTGGGATCCTGAAATATATTTATCTCATTAAGAGTTGATATATGCTCGATATCATAAAAAATAATCTTGAATATCTAGATATTATCTTTTCAATATGTATGTCTGTGTTGTTTTGCTATGCTGTCTGCAGAGTGAGTGGTATCCAACAATATGATGCATTTCCATGATTATATTTAAATATGATTGCATTTTGTCCTCATAAAATCACATGCGACAACAACATCTGTGTTGTATAATGCCTCATTTACGGTAATTAATATGTTTTCATAAATTTTCTAAGAGTACACATCACACATATGGACTTCCCAAATGTAGAATCTTCCATTTTGGTCTAAGGAGTCATTACAAATATGACTTAGCTGGAAACCTAAAAAACAAAAGGCACTGACCATAAATCAGGGTTCTTAATCTCAGTAGTACCACCATGTGGGGGCTGGATAACTTTGTTGAGGAGACAGCTCTGTGCATTGTAGGATATTTAGCCTCTACTCCCTACTCCCGAGGTGCTAGTAACCACCTCTCACTTGTAATCACCAAAAATGTCTGCAGACATTGCTGATTTCCCCTGGGGGTGTGTGGTGAGGGCGGTACAAATTCACCCTCATTAAGAATCATAGCTTTAGACTAATGTTATCTTTAATTTACCTGATGAAGCTGGTCATCAAAGAATTAAGACAACTGTTCCCACTGGGAAAAATAAGGTTAAAAGAAGATAGAAGTTTAAAATGACCCATTCTTATTGACTTTGCATTTAGAACATTCTTTTGGCCAAGATATTTTCCTAAAAGTAAAAAGAATCCACCCACCACTCTTACAAAGGCACTTCCAGTGCTTTTCTGTTTGACAGATCATTCCCAGGCATTGCAAAGAGCTCCTGATGGCTGCAATTTCTTTCAAAATCCAATACAGCAATTTCCCCCTCACATCTTCAGCTATTGTTCTCATCTCACTGTCACATGGCGGTATCTACCCACCATCTCTTCATAGAGACTATCTTTTTCCAGACACCATCAAGTTAAGGACTCAGTATTTTACAATTAAATGGTCCATTTTCAGACTTTGTAATGCTCCCTGGACTCATTTAAATAGTGACTCATCACATTATCCTTTTCAGAAGCAAAACCCACTTTCCATTCCCCACCACTGCCTTCCTACAGTGTGCTTGAGGTTTAAAACATTAGGAGTTGATAAAACATAAATTCAATAGATCTTTCAACAAGGATAATGTGACATTCAAGGGGTCTGGAAATCTTGAGTCAAATCTTTCATGGTGACAAATTGATGTGCTTTGTTTTACAAAGCAATCTTGCCTTCCCTCTTTTTATTATCCCAATAACCTTTACCACTGTTGGTTAAATTTGCTACCTCTTTTTGGAGAAAGTTCCTGTCAATCTGGTGACTAAAACATGGAATTTTTCAGGTCAGAAGGAAATAATAGATGGTCTTCAAATATACTGGCTGGGATTTGGGGATGATTTGGTCTCCCTCTCCTCTGTGCCTCTTCCCATCCCAGCTTTAGATGCCTGTTCTCAAGCAAAGATGAAGAGGATTGCACAGTTTGGGGCTTATTTTCCTTGCATGGGGTATCATGCTGATAATGGCTGTGTTCAGATTCAAGAATCTTATGGCTATATCTGACTTGCTGGGAAACATAGAGAATCTGAAACATCAGGAGTTTTAAACCAGTTTCTGTCACTTTTTGCTGATTCCATCACACCTGCCATTCAACAGGAGAGAATGATAAGGTCAACCTGACAATCTGGCTGCTTCTGAAAGGGCCAGGATGAAGTACTAAAACTCTATGCACCACGTCTGGCTTAAAGGACCTTTTTCTAGGTAATGTTCACTTACAGTAATCACAGTCCACAGGCCCTCCCAGGGGGTCTCTCTTAGGGCTCCTCATCCTTTACACCTCTGTTTTAGTTACTCATGCACAAGTCTTATAGTTCTTACTGATCTTTTGGATTAAAAGGATTCTCTTCCCTAGAAAGGACATCACCATCCAATTCAGGCAATGAAAACAGCAGATGAATCAGTAAGTCAGCTTCACTTATTCTATTCTAGGATTTGTCTTGTGTTTGTGTTTTTAATTTGCTATAAACCTGAGCACAGACTGTTCAGAGTGACTGATTTAAGTAAAAAATACAGAGGTGTTAATAAGATTGTTTTTCTAACTACTGCTTTTCAGCTCAGGCACTACAAGGTCATCTGAACTGGGGCTTTTGGCACCCAGTTGTGACCTACCACCTTGATTCTCTGAGAACAAAAGAGTAGAAGAGATTGAGGCCTGGTGTCTGCTCATCATGGTTTTCATTTCAGATCATCCCCAAAGTCCACCCTGAGACTTCATTGAAATACTGTGGCCACAGTGATAAACACCCTAACTTCTTCCTTCCTTCTCATTACATTCTTTTCATCAGCAAAGGTTCTTCAAGCAATAGTAGTAATTGCAATTGTCAACCCAGAAAATGTGACTCTACCTCCCTGGCTCCCTGTCTTCCTCCATCTTTTTCATCCTTCCTCTTTAATCACTAAATACTCTGGTATCTACTCTGTGCCAGGCACGTCTCAAGGTACTAGGATTAGGTGGTGAATGTAACAGTATTTTTATTAATCTTACGCACTAGTATAAATTTCAGTTCTATCAAAAGTGACTTGGCCTCTCTTTTCTACCCAGGTGGGGTTTTCCAGGACCCTGACAAGCAGGGAGCAGAGCCTGCCATCACATTCCCTTGGGGTGTCCTGTGCTCCAGGTTCAACGCTGCACTGTGCCTGCTGCTTCAGCAACAGCCTCTGATGCTATGGATGGCAGAGAACTGGGGGCAAGAAAGCTGGGGCTACCTGGAATAGCTTACCTTGCTTCACAAAGCAATTTCTTCTTTTCATGATCCCAGTAACCCTTAGAACCATGTATTAAATTGCCACTTTATTTGGAGAAAGTCCTGTCAATCAGTGAGTGACTAAAGCCCAGAATTTTTCAAACCAGAAAGAAACAATAGATTGACCTCATAAAATACTCCTGAAAAAACACTTTCGGAAAAGGTGCCTGGGAAAGTTAATTATATGGATTATATAGAATTATATACAGTTTTATTTTATATATTATATATTAGGTATTTTATTTTTGTATAGAAAAGTACATAGTTGATTATATAGAATTATATGTAGAAATATAATTATATAAGAATAAAGGTCTATAGAACACTGCCGGTTGAGTGATATTCAAGATTTTTTAAAAGGCATCTCTAAATATAAATTTTAATCTATCAAAAGAAATATAAATTACTGCATATACAATGTCTTATATTGAGACTTTGTACCAGAAGTGAAATGGTTTCTATTTTTGTGAGCTGCAGAAAAATAGACATTTTAAAATTGGCATCTTGGAAACCTGTGGAAGAGAAACTTGGCAAAATAAATACAACATGATTGCCTGTCCTTAGATGAAAAGAGAATGAGCTTCTGTAAAGGCACGTTTGATTTTCTGTTTGAGAAACAAATTCTCCCTAATAGGAAAGTATTTTTTTTGAGATATTCAGAAATGTATTTCAATGGAGCACATTTTTCCTTTCCAGTGACAGCAAGCACTGTACAATGATGCTATACGATAAGGCTCTGCTGAAGGAATTGGTTTTCTGTGCTCCATTTGAACTTAATTTATCAGGCATATGTAAGGAATCAGTATATAAATCAAGGCAGTGAACATAGTCATGTCACTCATCATATTTTCTTAATGATTTTCCTTCTATTCTCTCTGATCCCTTCCTGGGCAAATTATCTAGGTTGTGCTTGAGTCTGTTTCCTTTTGTCTTAGGTTCTAGAGGAACATTTCTAAGGTCACCGAATAGGAAGAAACTCACCTCTATAACGCAGATGAAGTTGCGTTCACAGCTGCTGAGTTTGTGCTGTCAAAGACAAGAGTTTTACTTTCGCCCTTTGATTTCCACCAGCCTTATTTATCTGACTGAGGGGTCAACCCAGGCCCCAGCATTCCTTTCCACAGAGTTAGTTTGCTCCTGACAAGGAGATATCAGGACACATTTTTTACTTGGAGAGATTAAATTAGATGTTTGATAAAATTGTGCTCAATATGACAATAACTTATTCCGATTTAAATTACGCTAAATGATTAATATGGTGGAGTTTGTTCCTATTACCAGGCAAATTAAGTTGGCAACATCTCCTATGTGGAGTATTTATAAGTGGAAAAGAGCCCTTCAAGATAAAGTCACACTGTCCATCCATGTCATTTGCATTCTAAGAAGCACTTTTCTAATTCTTCTTCCTCTTAAGCAAGACATTCTTTGCAGACCATTGGCCTCATCTTCTGTCATGGGCCAAGCTCTTGGCACCAAGGGCTTCACATGCACATTTCTTTGTCAATGAGCGTGACCTCACTTTATGATATCAAATAACACATTCTTTTGGGAGTCAGTCCTTGGTCATCTATTCTTATTCATGACAGGAAGAAACACCCCATCTGTGTACAGATGCTGCATCTTTGATGGGTGGAGAACTGCAGCCAGACAGCCTGGCATGAGTGGACAGGAAGGCCACAGAAGCCTAACAGTTGTGGCACCAGGGCTCAGAGGTATCTTCCTGTGGCTATAGGACCACAGTTAAATTATACAAAACCTTAGACTCCTCTTTCTCAAGATTCTTATTCTTAAGATTCTTAATCTTACTCAATATTTATGCCACCATCATCTCGGCAAAATGTCTCCCAAAGAATATATCCATGCAAATGCCAAATAGGTTCTCTGACCCAAAAATAGTTCTTTAATCATTTATTATACTAGGTCTGGAAAGTTTTGGTGAGCAACAGTTACTAAGCTGAGATTTGGCCAGTAAGACCAAGAGCCAAAGGGGTGAAAAATGTTTGTTAGAAAGAGAACAGAAAACACATTTAGGGGTAAACAAAAAGGCAACTGGGAAGATGAAGAAGATTTATAGATGGCCAGGAAATGAATGGCCAGTAATTTTTCCTTGGATAGGTCTGTATTACTCAAGGTTTTGTGCACCATAAAATATGAAGCATCAAAAAATAAGAAAAGCCGAAGGCAAGCTCATGTGGATCATTAATCACTGATGAAGAAGAAAGACAATACCTCTTTGAAGGTTCAGAGTCATGATTTTGAGAATTTTTATTACAAAAGCCTGGGTAGATTGTAAATATGAGGCAGAACAAGAACATGAGAAGCACTAGGCTCTTCTCAGAAAATCTGAGCACCAGACCCACAATCTTGCTTCCAGTGAACATTCCAGGAAGAGAAATTCAAGGTCAGCAAGGAGTTGAATGAATTCTGAAGATCACAGTGCATTTGATGAAACATCATTACGCACGGTTTTTCAGTGACTTTTTCAAATAGCAGGAATATAGTCTTGACATGGCAAAACCTAAAGTTAAATTCTGAAACAGCTTGGTGAATGGGAAAGGAGACTGACCTTGGTTTTAAAAGACCCCCTCCCAGACTCAGGTTTTTCAGCGGCTGCTCACCTGACCTTGAGCAACTCACCAGACCTCTTCGTGTCTCAGTCTTGTTATCTGAAACATGGAAGCAAAAGTAGTTTCTGCCGCATCAGATTCACCATGTTGCTGAAAGGATAAAATCAGATCATAGATGAGAAAGAGTAAAATGACTAAGGTGTATAAAATCTGGGAATTGCAATCATTACTCTTGGCTGTAGTTTAACTTGATCTTGATGGATTAATGGTGATGGAGTTAAATTTAGAGCATTTGTTTATTTAGTTATATCTTTTATTTATTCCAGGTAGTGTTTTAAGGTAATTTTGTGGTCTCTATTAACTAAGTCCATATTAATGAATGGTGGGATAGAATTTTCCTTCTTGCAGGTAAAAAAAAACAAAACTACAAATGAAAATAACGCAGATTTTTGGCTTTGTTGTTGCTCTTTTATTATCCATATCCACCTCTTCATAAAATATTTCTTAATGCAAGCAGACTAGACTCAAATGACCAATGTGGACATTAGTTGATGTCCTATTGCTTATTGCGAGGTGATCACTAATCAGTCCTTTGTGATCTCAGGGCAGAAACTGGCCCAACCCTAGGGGGGCTTTAGTGCTCATGTGTACCTAGAGCTTTTGATATGGGAGAAAGAGGGCTGGCATCAGACTATGGGATCTGCAACTCCAGTTTTATTTCTTGCACTACTCTTCCAAGTCAGGCTGTCACTCAACAGAGCTGTAAGAATAAGCCCAGACGCATGGGATCGATGTCTCTGGGTCCAGTTTGCTGGCTAGTGGCCAGTCTCATTTTTTCAAGTCCTGACTGTATGTAAATATCCATTGAGAGCTAGATAGGAGCAGCTGCTAACCACAAAGTGCCTTAATTATTGGAGCCATATTTCCATTAATGTGCTCAGCTTTGTCCCTAGCTCTCCATTAGTAGCATATAAATTAGCACAATTTATTACACAGGAAAGCCTGTAATGGTGCCCAGTGCATTTTAATGCTAAGGGTCTCCCTTGATACTATCATTCACATTCTAGAAGAAGGGAATAGCCTCCGGGGAGCATTTTTCATTTCCCAAAGAAACAATTGATGATTTAAAGTGGATTTATATTGCTTTTCAATATTTAAAAGGAAGTGGAGGAGTAAAATCTAAGTGTCTGAATTCTCAGCAATTTCTGGTAAAAGTTTAAATTCTAGACTTTGCTACTTAATCTCCACATTATTGTAGGAGGACGTTAGACTAAAAGATATCAACTGAATTTAATCTCTGGACTCAAACTACACTACTAAGGAGGGCTGCAGACTTCTGACACTCCTATTTTGAAGTCTAAAAGCTTGGTGTACTGGAGAAAGGGCAAGAAAGTCTCACATTGTTAATGTTGAGGGACAGTGTTTTGTTCTGCTACTTCCAAGTTATGGGATCTTGTGCTTCAGTAAAGCAGTGGTTATAACAGTGCGCATTCGGCAGTATTGATGCAAGATAAGATGAGCAGATATGCAGTGTTTTCAGTGGTGTTGCCCACAGCAATCACTCAGGGACTAGTGCTAGAACTACTCCTCCTATGATCCCCACCACTATTTAGAGTGAAAAGAATGTAACTATGCCCAGTATTAAAATTTTGATTTCCTTTACTACTTTTATGTTTTCTGATGAGAGGCAGCCTCATCAGGAAGACTACAATTATAAACTTTTTTAAAGTATACATTTCATGGTTCTCTGACAGAGTTCATAAGATGAAAATGTCATAATCTTGGATACATTTCTAATTGAGTAAATTTACTTATTCTGGATCATCATTTGCACAAATTAAGCTCTCTGTTGTCAAAGCATGCACAGACAAAAAAAATCCTCAAAATAAAATGTTAATTTGCATTCTAGGTGGTGATAAAAATACACCATAACATTTTAAAAAATGCCTCTTCTTATACCTGCCAGTGTGGAAATGCTGGGCCAAATTCATCTCCCAGCAAGGCAGGGTAGTGTCAACAGAGCAATCTGGCTGCAGCCTCAAACTTCAAGGCCTCACATTTCAGTCATTTTCCTTTTGCTTGGGTCTGGAGAGGGGAGCAAGAGAAATGTCATCACGACTTTTGATCTTATTTGAAATCCATCAGTCCCTGGCACTAGCTGCATCTAAAAGTAAGGGATGAAGGCATTTGAGGGAAATTTAGAACATCTGAGTGCCCTCAGTTCATACTTTGAAACTGAGTACATAGATAAAAGGATGAAACATGTGAATGCAGAAACCAAAATTTTGAGTATGAACAATAATTTAGTTTCCTGGTCTTTTCCGCTCCACAATTCATACCTCTGTATTTTATACTCTCAATGATTATAGGTGAACAACGTTCTGAATTAGTAGGATAGCTAAATACAAACTATTATCCTGATGGTTTGCCACATTTATTCAAATCTCAGCTTGAAATTAAAAACTTTTATGATGTTAATTGACTTATTAAACTTTCTTATTTATCAACAGATGCCTATAAGTCCTTAATTCTGGGTTAAGCTCTGTAGAGACAAATTTAATAGGATGTAATTAATCCTCGTTGTTTAGTAGCTAGTAGTTGAAAACTGACACAGCCCCCTAAGTTTTTCATCCAAATGCAGAATAAAGCTTACCTTTATGGTCATAGGATTCCATGCACTATGTAAGCCACATTGGAAGGATTTGATCATGTGAACCACATCCCTCTTCATTGATTTGAAATCTCATTTTCAATTATTTCTGTAGTTAAGTACTCAGTTAAAATAATTTCTTCTAAGACAAAGCTCAGAGAAAGATACTTTCAACCCCAAATTTGCTGATCACATATTTAGCATGATATGTTCCAACATAATCAAGACTATATACATCAATGTTCAAATTCTGTTCAATGGCTCTTCCTGAAGCTACAGTAGCTGATACTATCCCCTTTCCTCACCCAGCATCCCCATCTTGACACTGTCTGTTCTGGAATGAGAGGGTTAAAGTGGGGGGTGGAGGGAGGAAATCAGCTTCTTTCTTTTTCCCTCCAGCTGGGTGACTGAAGAGTTAACAAATCAGTCTTTTTCTCAATCCTTACTAAAATCAGCAACTATAGGCAAGTCTTCCTTTTCTCCACAATTTTGGTATTTCACTTGGGTGGGGGAAATTAAACCCATTAACAGTCAAAGCACAAACAGCATGTTTCCCCCCAAATTTGATTATCTTACTTGGTCTTTGTTTTGTGAAGGAGCCCCAGTTACCTGCTATGTAAGCTAATGATTACTCATGGCTTCTTCCATACCCAAGGAGTCCTCAAGTCCTTCAGACTCAGCCTATTGGCTATTTCTTATATCCATTGTCTTCTTTCCATTCCTCCTACCTTAACCTTACCACAAACCTGATCATTCTTTTTCTGGATTATACTGCCTTTAGAAGCACAAGCTATGTTTTGTGCCTCTTTATATCCCTGTAACATGTAGGAAAATATCTGCTTGTACAAGATCTTTAAAATATCAGTTAGAAGGCTTTTATTTTGCATCATCAAATTATAGCACAAAAAATGACTTAATTCTTCTTCAAATTTAAATATCTGTATATATCTTTTAAATCAAATCTCTGCCCAGCCAAAGATACTATCAGTAAAACAAAAAAAGACACACTGCTGAATGGGAGAAAATACTTGCATGTCATGCATCT
The DNA here is from genome assembly GCF_964194135.1 of Talpa europaea. NCBI lineage: Eukaryota > Metazoa > Chordata > Mammalia > Eulipotyphla > Talpidae > Talpa > Talpa europaea. Next base: position 20,809,789 of record NC_140082.1, read on the forward strand.
GAAAAGGGGCTGATATTCCAGGATCCACAAAGAACTCATACAACTCAATAGAAAGAGAATAAAGAACCCAATCAAAAAATGGGCAGAAGAGTTAAGTAGATACTTCTCCAAATGAGATATACAAATGGCCAACAGGCACATGAAAAAATGTTCAGTATCATTTAACATCAGGGAAATGCAAATCAAGATCACAATGAGATACCACCTCCCTCCAGTGAGAATGGCCAATATAAAACAAACAAACAAATAACAATAACAAACCAGAAATGACAAATGTGGGTGTGGAGAGAAAGGAACCCTTTTACACTGTTGCTAGAAATGTAAGAATGGTCCACTCCCTATGGAAAGCAGTGTGCAGGTTTCTCCAAATATTAAAATTGGTAATTTAACATTACTATTAGTAATGCATTACTAATATTAGTGGATCCAGTAAGTCCACTCCTTGGCATTTATGCAAAGATTGTAAAAACACTAATTTGAAGAAATATATGCACTCCTGTTACCACAGCTCTATTTACAACAGCCAAGTTATGGCAACAACTACATGCCCAGGATAGATGACTAGATTAAGAAAATGTGTTGTATAAACATGATGAAATACTAGTCAGCTATAAAAAAAAAGATGAACTTCTGCCATTTGCAATAACAAGGCTGGAACTGGAGGGGCTTATGCTAAATGAAAGAAGTCTGAGAGAGAAAGACAAATACCAGATGATTTCACTCACATATGGAATATAGAGAAACAAAAGAACTGACAGAACTAAACCAAAACAAAGTCTAGAAATGACTGCAGAATTGAGGCCACTAGAGGGACTGAGGATGGGAACACAGTGGGGAGAGAGCCAATAGCATACCATAGAGGGATGTGGGTGCTGTGGGGTGGGTGGGGTGTGGTGCTGCACATCTGAGGTGTGTGAACCTGTTCCCCTGAATCATACAACCAGGTAAACCACTTGTCTCAAATAGAGACAGAAATAATAAAAAAAATATTCATTTAAAATTTCTGAATTTAGTTTTTCAGTTTGCTAGAAAATATTACAAATAACTGTTTTAGGAATTATCTGTTTATACCTTTACTGGTAACTGTAGGAAATAAATAGCAAGAATACTAAAATGACTACCTTTTAGACAAACAAGAGCTGTTATTTTAAGCGAGTGAAACAGAGTGGCACATTTTGGTTAATAATGTCCCTAAATTTACTCCTCAGCTGTTCATACGCCACAAGCTAGCACCAGTCAGGCATAACAGTGCCAGATGTATGTACTTTTCAATCTGAAACGAGGGCATCAACCACTTGAGCAAGCCCTTGGGCGGGTGACGCCGCACGTCTGCCAGGAGGAAGTGTCCAGGATTTGAGGGACCAAACTCCTTTGCACGTTTGCAGGGAAGTCACAGCCGACCAGTTACCAAGAAGGACCAATTTTTCTTTGAGAATATTCTCTTTGTTTTCATATGGTCTTTGAACATTTCAAATTGCTTATTGGTAGGATCTGTTTTAATATATCTTGCTCACATAAATCAAGCAGAAAGAGAAACAGATTTCACATAAAGAGGTAAAATTGTAAGTTAGAGGAAATTAAAAAAGAGTGATCTTCTATGTATCTCAATATAAATTTACAGATTACTGCTGAGATTCTTTTCAAAAACATGTAAAATTAAAACACACACACATACACACACACACACACACTGATGTCCACACGCCTGCCTCCAGGCCCCAGCTTTTAATGAGATAACCAAATTCTATTGAAAGGGGTCCAAAGTTAATAGCCGTGTAATGATTTCTGCTGCTCCATGAATGGCATTACATAAGGAACAGGAGACAGAGGGCTGGGCGGTGTTCACAAACATGGTGCTATCCACGCTGCTATTCTAAGACCTGGCTAATTTTAATTATTCAGTCTGAAGAAACTCCCTCTCCTATTTGTTCATTGTTTCTCTTCAAGTACAATAAAAGTAGTTGAGTTTAGAGATCTCTTATGAAGTATTTGCTGATAAATTAGTATAGTTTTGTTTATATTATTCATACAATTTGGTTTATATTTCTATTTAGTCATTACTTCGTGTTTTATGTAAATTCACTGTTGAACTATTATTTTTTATCAGGTGCTGAAACTATGATAATAAATATATACATATCTAGATATGTTTTCCTGGCAAATTTAACTATTTATAATTATTAGTGAGCCTCTTTATCCGTAATAACACTTTTGACTTAGAGTTTATTTTATATGATTAAAAATAAGGCAATCCAAGATTTCATTTCTGTGGTATTTTCTGGAACTATTCTAGAGTTTTAAGAGTCCACTGAACATATTAACTGATATTTCATGCATGGGAAGTAGAAAAGTCATGAATTATAAGATTAAAAATTATTTTACTTTACTTCCAGACTGTAAGTAAGAAGTAACTTATAACTCCTTTTAAGCTAATGTTTCCTGCTTACGACCACTGTTTTAGATGTAGAAACCAAATTAAACTTACAAATCATGAACTACTTTAAATAGCATTCATCTTTGTAACTGTATTTCTAGGAATGAGACATAAGAAGATAATGTAGTTTACATGGACTGTCATAATTAGTACTGTTTTCTCTGACCTTTGACAACTATTTGGGAAGTAGTTTAGCAAACTTTTAACAATTTTTTTACTTGTCATTAATTAACTAATTCATATATTTATTGCAATCATTATGGCTATCAATATTTTTGTATCAACTGATTAGCAATAATTTATTAGTCCGAGTCAAACCATGATAAAAAAAAATGCAGAGTTTTCTGCAGGCAAAGGTACTGCTAGATTGGGTAAAGACAACTTGTAGTCATCTAGTTACTTCTCCTGGTGAGGACTAGAGGTGTTGGAAGAAATTGTTCTCAGTGGTCTAATAACCCAAGTGCTCTTACTAGAGAATTTGGCAGTCCTACTGCACCATGTCCCTGAGGGTCTTGGAAAAAGCCTCAAATAAAATCCATTATCTTTTCTTTTCAGACTTTGCTCCATTATTCTTCCCAGCTGGTGAAAAATCACAAATACTTATTTTTGTTCTTTTCTAGGACAGGCTGAGTGTTATCTTCTTCTACCCTTCAGTAATCAAGGGTGATAGAAGATGTTTCCATCTGATAGAAGAGGCAGCTGGGAAACAGCCACACTACACTTTTTCAAAAAAACACCAGGAAGGCAGTCGGCTGGACAAGATCATTGGTAGAAGTCATGGACTTGAGATAATCAGGCAAATCTACAAATTAGAAAAACAAGATAGTTCCTATCAGAATCCTTGTGAATGTAAATGATGCCACATGCAGTTCTGCAAAGAACAGAGCAGTATCGCCAGGGCACTGAAAGGCACAGATCTGAAATCCTGAGAGTTCCCTTCAGCTGGATGAGGTTGCGTTCTTAATGTCTTCTGCCAGAAGCATGACTTTTGAAACAGGGAGAGTTGACATGAGGGCAGCCTGGGAGAAGTGCAGTTGCAATTCTAGCTTCCAGCACCACGATGAGGGTGCTGACCTCCCATGAAGAGTAGTGAGGAAGTGGAGAGGGGTCTGAAGCAGGCCTGGCACAACCTGTGTCCCTAGTCAGGTCTAGCCAGTGCAGACTCCTAGTGACATATACTCCAAGCACACTCCTGCTTCAGGACTCCTTTCTTCTGCCTCTCACACTTGGCACATCTATTCAGGCCACCTCCACTCTCACAAAGCAATTCTGAGGCAAATGGTCCAGAGTCAGCACACACTCCTCATGTGGGTACAGTCCCCAACAAGACTGTCCTCACTTTATTTTTTTTTTAAAGATCTATTTATTTATACAAGAACTGGGGTACAGGCCAGAGGCGCAGGAGGGTGAGAGGATTCACCAGACAGAGCAGGGAACAGAACAGGCAGACTGACGAAATACACTGCTGAGCGGAGCAGTGGGCGCAACAGGAGAGGTCTGCATGTTATGTGGGACCCTCGCTGGCCAGCCGGGATCGAACTGGCACTGCAGAGGCTGCAGGACAGATTCACAGTGCTGCGCTCAACCGCCTGCGCCACCAGGGGAGGACCTGTCCTCACTTTAGATGTCAGCTGAAGCTCAGGAGGGTCCATGCTACCTGCCCTTCAGACAAGCTGATTATAAGTTCAGGCATTCCCATGATCCCTTCAGATGTGATAATTTGCTAGCATGACTCAATTAGTTAAAGAAAGTTATATTTATAATTATAATTTTATTGTGAGGGAGACAAATTGGGACCAGTCAGCTTAAGAGACACATAGAGCAAGGACTGAGAAAGTCCCAAACACGGAGCTTCCATACTTGCTCCATGTGAGATCAAGATACATCACCCTTCTGGCACATTGATGTGTTCATATAACACTCAAAGCAAGTCTGTCATTGTGAATGGAAAAACTTTTGCAAAGCCTGACAAGTTCTTGGTCTGGCTGATGAGCCAAGAAGGAGAAAGTTTCATTGTCTCGTATAAATCAGGGATACACACTATATTGTCAAACTTAAAAATAACAGGGCTGTGCCTTTTCTGTGCTTTATCAGGAGAGCGCCATCAGGCCCAAACACACAAAATGTTATATAATTTTCCATCATTCTTTTCAGGAACAGATTCCTTTGTTAAGAGAAGAAATATACGAGCACAGAAAACATTCTGAATAAAGCATTCTTTTATGATAATTTGACAAAGGCTTGATACATTGTCACGTGGGTCCAACAACAAAATTTACCACCTTCTAAACTAAATTTTATGTTTCTATGTTTTTTACAATTAATAAGATTTTCTAAATTCAGAGTCTTGTATTTTTTACATGCAAAAGCAGTTCCTCAAAATTTGAGCCTTGCCTTCCTTCTTTGTAATCCCTCCTCTTCATCCCCTTTGAGGTTGGAGCCTCAAAGTCCTGAGCTATTTATGAGAAAACCCCCGTTTCCTGTGACTTTCATATTTTATTTCTACTGTCTGAGGTGAGAAGGAATGGAAATGGTCTTTGTATGAAGATAGTCACAGTTTGTATCTTGTTGGTCCTCATGCTAACAGCTATCTAAAAGTTGGTTATTTGTGAAATACACCAGCAGTCTACTAATCTTTAATAATCTAAGTGTGACATACTTAGATTATACCCAATCAATTTTGGGGACTAGAAGGAAATTTGGTGCTGTTTCTTGAATATTCAGCTTTCTAAATTATGTCCTAATCCTCTTCTGTATTTTCACTTATGATGTTTTTCTATTTCTCTGCTTCTCTTAATGGGATTCTTTTTTTTTTTTAAAGATTTTTATTTATTTATTTATTTATTTATTTATTTATTTATTTATTTATTTATTTATACAAGCACTGGGTACAGTCAGAAGCGCGGGAGGGTGAGATAATTCACCAGAGCCAGAGTGGGGAGCAGAGCAGGCAGAAGGACCGAAGTACACTGCTAAGGGGAGCAGCGGACGGCAGGAGAGGTCTGCGTACCATGTGGGACCCTCCTCCAGTGGCTGGGGAGCAGTGGGGGATCAAACCGGTGCTGCAGAGGCTGCGGGCAGCTTCGCAACCCAACGCTCAACCGCCGCACCACCGGGTAGGCTCTTAATGGGATTCTTTTTCATATTTTATTTATGTTTGACGGTATGGCAAATAAGGATACTTTCTCTTAAAAATACTTAGTAAGTTGTAGAAACCTTAAGTAGTAATTGACTTTAGCTAGAGCAATAATACAGTCTCACTGTGACTTCTGAATGCCTACAGACTTTGTAGAGGTAATAAGAAATTTCCAATATTCTCTCTGGGAAGGAGCTACCTTTTTCTAGCATCCTCCTAAGTAATCATCCTAATAAAAATATACTAGGAAGATCATTTGGGGGAACAGGCCTTGTGGTGTTTCTCAAAAGGTTAGCCTAACTGGAGAATGATTTCAGTTTTCCCCAACTTTTCACTCTTCATTTAGAATGAGAACATGACTTTCTTTTGTAACAAAACAAAATGAAAAAAATAGATGTCAGCGGTGACATTGTGCAAAAGACTCTAAGCTTGTTCTTTTCCCCGTGTTCTCTGAGACAAAGTGATTTCACTGTGACTTGCCACTGATTAACTAAAATCACCCAAGTATGTAGAGAGGAGAAAGTGTAGCACAGAAACCATAGCAACCTTCATGAAAATGATTCCCATAATGACACACTTTCAGAAAGTGTGGTTTCCAGGTGCTAAAGGTTTCCAGGTGCTAATTGCTAATAATTTTTGCCTGTGTTACCAGATCATCTACCACGGAGTTCATTTGTGTTCACTTGTGAGAAATATTCTGGTCGTGAAAGGCAAGCTCATGTTGTCTGCTGAGGAGGAGCAACAGTTCTTCTTGAGGTGCTGCATGATCAAAGGGGAGTTGGGGATGTGCATGCATTAGGAATCTCTGTGTATTTTGTCTGAAGTCTGATCAATACTGCTGTAACACAATACCATACACTAGATGGCTTAAATAACAGACATTTATTTCTCATACTTCTGGGGACTGAGAACACCAAGATCAAGGCACCAGCAGATTTGGTGCCTGGTGAGAACCATTTTCTTGCTGTGTCCTCACATGATAGAGGGGCAAGGAAGTTCTCTGGGATATGTTTTTATCAGGGGGTTAATCCCATTTTGTGAGGTTTACTCTCTCAAACCCCAATCACCCCCTGAAGTTTCTACCTCCAGTTACTATCATATTGTGGATTAGGATTGAGTACAAATTTGAGTTAGATAGCCTATGGCATATCTGCAATCATTGATCTTTTAACTTCACGTGATCAACTAGAAGTTAGTCTCATTTCAGAGTGAGAATATCAGATTTACCAGTGGTATTTTAACAATTTATTTTATGAGAACATCTAGTTCATAGTCAGTAATAAATTCAGAAGATAAGAGATTGCAACTCTTGAAGTGAAACTTTAATAGCAGTGATATCACCTGAAAATCAGGGAGAAAGGCCTTTCTTTATATCCTTTCTTTACTTAAATTTGGATTTTTGAGACTTGTTTTTAAATCATTCTTACTAGTAAAAAAAATGTTAGCCCTTTCTATTTATACATTGACACCAAAAGAATAAAGCAGTCTTTCGATCTCTGTGCTCTTCTTTTATCAATTTGTTGATGTATGATGTGGTCATTTATCAAAGGCAAAGTTATTAGGAATAACTTCTCTTGAAGATAGTTATAAATGCAGGCTTTTACTTATTTCTTTTTTTTTTTTTTTAAGATTTATTTATTTATTTATACAAGCACTGGGTACAGTCAGAAGCGCGGGAGGGTGAAAGAATTCACCAGAGCCAGAGCGGGGAACAGAACAGGCAGATTGACGAACTACACTGCTGAGGGGAGCAGCAGACATGGCAGTAGAGGTCTGTGCGTCATGTGGGACCCTCGCAGATGGCCGGGGATGGAACCGGGGTTGCAGAGGCTGCGGGCAGCTTCGCAGCCCAGTGCTCAACCGCCTGCACCACCAGGGGAGGCTTTTACTTATTTCAAAGAATCTAAAGATAACTTATCCAAACTTAGACTGTTGCAATTAATTCTATATTTTAAAATTGTAGTAAAGAAGACAATTATACATTCATTCATTCATTTTAAAAATCAAGGATACAGAGTCTAATGTGTGCTAATCACCTTGGTGGGCACTGGGAAGATCAAGACAGAAATTTTCTTTCTTCACTGGACCTTCAGTCTGGAAATTCTCAAGTTCCTACTGGTTTTAACAAAATCAATGAATATCTAAAGATTGTAGGGAATTTACAGAGGAAAATTTGCTGTAATCACCTTACTGGTTTTCTCTGAAGTACTACTTTATTGGTTGCTTAAGGCAAATGTGCTAGTCTTATATAAAATTACTCTCAAGAGATAATGGTACTTCCATTTAGTAAAGAATATGTACTTCAGGGGAATTGGGAAGATGATATCAGAGGAGATTCCTCACTTTTAAAGTAGTCCAGAGGGGCACTGGACCCAGAGGAGTCTGTGATTTGGGGCTCAACTAAAGCACCTCCTGGATATCAGAGACCAAGTTACTGTGACAGAAGAGACAATGAGGAAATTAAATTCTATAAAACAGAAAGGGATGGAGAGAAGCACATAGAAAGAAAGGCAGGGACAGGAGCCAGGGGTATATATCTGTGTCCCCATGTTTGTCTGGATGCTCTAGAAAGGGGAGAACTGATTAGTGTACCCTTAACAGAGGGGAAATGCATGCAAAGGTACTGGGGTGAGCCAGATGGGCAGGGTCACCAGTGAAGAGAGGGCAAGGTGCATAATGGTGCTTCCCTTCTCCCACCCTCAGTGGGACTCAAACTGAGCCTGTGGATCAGCACTAAAAGTCCAACCTATAAAATATAGAGTCATAGGTCTGGAAACCCAGAGAAGAGGGCTATGAGCATACATGAGCCATCCCTGCAAATCATTTTCACCAGTGACTGTACCCCTCTGGGCCACTTCCCCACACCTGACTCTCCAACAGTTGATCAGCTCTTCCTGATACACAATTTCATACAACATACTGAAACACCAAGTCAGGAAAACCTGGAAAAAAAAAAAGAGAAAAACAACACATTGCCATCTGCTGGAAAAGTGGAAATTCTGCATCTTAGGAAACAAAAAGATAAATAATGCACAAGTGGAAAAATACAACACATGGTACCTTGAGTCTTCAAGGGAATATTTAACCAAAGATAGAGAACAAACATCCAGAATCCAGTAACAAAGGCATAGAAGATCTTTTCTTCCTTTCCAATACAAAGCTCAAAATTACCATAAAAAGAAAATTCAAATAAATAGAAGAAAACAAAAAAAAATCTTGTATAAAAATATACAAGAAAATTCTGAAAAACAAATAAGTATATTGAGAAATAAAATTAATGAACAGAAGACAGAAACTGAAGCTTTAAATAAGAAAATAACAGAGATGTAGGAGGTAAAATATTCAGTAGAGGAGGAAAATTAGGGAGAAAGCTATGGAAGTAGAATAGACTGAATGGAAGGTCATATAGTAATGTTGAAGATGGTCATGAACAAAGATTCCAGGAGGAAGAAGAAAAAGAAAAATGAAGAATAAAAAAATGAAAAGATACTTAGAGAATTATCTAAGGAAATATTAAAAAAAAACTGGGTATTCCAGAAGAAGAAGAGAAAAGGGACCAGAGAAACCATTCAAAGAAATAATAGGGGAAAACTTTCCAAACCTGCAAAAGGAATTATATATACAAGCCCATTAAGCCGACAGAACACCTGGTTACCTAGTGTAATGAGAACTACACCAATACACATACTTGTGAATTTTCCATGAATTCAAGACAAAGAAAGAATATTGAAGCTGGGCAAAGGGGGAAGAAGCAGACAACCTATAAAGGGAAGCCAATCAGGCTGACACCTGACTTCTCTGAGGGCAAAGAGAAAACAGAATATTGTATTCAACATACTAACAGATAAAATCTGCCAGTCAAGAATACTCTGTCCTGCTAAATCCTCCTTTAGATATGAGACAGAAATAAAGGTCTCAGACAAACAGAAGCTGAAGGAGTTTGGAAACATTATCCTCTACAAAAAATGTTGAAGGGAGATCTATCTCATATTTAACTGAACAAGGAAATAGAACCGGAAAACTAAGAACAAAATGGTAGTAGCAGTCCCAGACCGTCATAGATCAATAATCACCCTAAATGTAAATGGATTGAACTCACCAATCAAAAGGCACAAAGTTGCTGCTTGGATGAGAAAACAAAAGCCAACAATCTGCTGTCTTTAAGGAATGCACCTAATCTCTAATGATAAACATAGACTCAGAGCAAAGGGTTGGAAAATAATTCTACAAACAAATGGGCTCCAAAGAAAGGCAGGGACAGCCATACTTTTCAGGTAATCAAATAAAATAGATTTCCAGCTTAAAAAGATTACGAGAGACAGAAATGGACACTATATAGCAATTAAGGGAACAACATATCAGGAAGAGTAACACTCATCAATATATATTCAGCAAATAAAGGAGCTTCAAAATAAAAAGGCAGTTATTATCAACACTGAAAACAAACATTAGCAGCAACACAACAGCCACTGGTGATTTCAGCATCCCATTTTCACCAATGGACAGATCAATCACACAGAAAATAAACAAGGAAACAACAGATTAAAAAAAAGAATGAGACCATAAGGGCTTTTTTTTTTTTTTGCATGTTTTTTTATTTATTTATTTGTTTGTTTTGTTTATACATGCACTGGGTACAGTCAGAAGCGCGGGAGGGTGAAAGAATCCACCAGAGCCAGAGTAGGGAGCAGAGCAGGCAGAAGGACCGAAGTACACTGCTGAAGGGAGCAGCAGGTGGCAGGAGAGGTCTGCGCGCCATGTGGGACCCTCCTCCGGTGGCGGGGGAGCAGCCGGGGATCGAACCGGCGCCACAGAGGCCGCCGGCAGCTTCGCAACCCAGCGCTCTACCGCTGCGCCACCGGGGAGGCCCGAGACCATAAGGGCTTAATAAATATTTATAGGCATGTCCTCCCTCCCCCTCCAAATACAGGATACACATTCCTCTTTTTATTTTTTTCAGATTGATTAAACTTTTTTATTTTCTTACATTGTTGTTCATTTTTGTACAATATTTGATTTCTCCTCTCAGGTGTAGTCCTCATAAATCTCCTACCACCACATGACCCATAAGCCATCGCCATAGTCCCTTGTACACTTCCCTTGCCTGTTTTGACCTTTCTCCCTTCCCCTTCCCTGCTGTATGCCTCAGATCTATAGTTTGCCTAAAAATTTGGCCTTTCTTTTTTTTACCCTTTGTCCAGTTTACCTATATTCCTCCTATGAGTGAAATCATCCAATATTTGTCTTTTTCCTTCTGACTTATTTCACTGAGCATCATCCCTTCCAGCTCCATCCATGCTGCTGCAAATGGCAGGTTTATCTTTTTTTGATTGCTGAGTAGTATTCTATTGTGTATATAGACCACATCTTCTTCTTGATCCAGTCATCTGTTTTGGGGCATTTAGGCTGTTTTCATCTTAGGTATTGTAAATAGTGCTGCAATAAACATACAAGTGCAGGTTTCCTTTAATTAATGTTTTGTGTCCTTTGGGTAGATTCCTAGGACTGGAATTGCTGGATCATATGGTAGATGCATTTTAGTAACTGGAGGAACCTCCACACAGCTTTCCATAGTGGTTGGACCAGCTTGCATTCCCACCAGCAATGGGAATTTGCCACAATGGAAAAGTTGAATAGTAGTGGATACACATTCTTCTTCGTGCACATGGGAATTCTCTAGGATAGACCACATATTGACTCACAGATGAGTATCAATAAGTTCATGAAGGTTGAATTCACACCAAGTGATTTTTTCTGATCATAATGTTATCAAACTAGAAATCAATCAAAAAGGAAAGCAGAAAAAAATTTTAATGTGTATATACAGAACACCACACTGTTTAATGACTATTGGTTTATTGAGGAAACCAAAGAAGTAATTGAAAATTAAAAATTATCTGGAGACAAATGAAAATGTGAGCATAACTTACCAAAATATATGGGAAGCAGCAAAAGCAGTGCCAAGAGAGACATATATATCAATACAGGCCCACATCAAGGTGCTATGGTGGTGGGTGGTGGGTGTGTGTGGTGACATATACCTGAAGAGTGTGGCCCTTTCTCTCTAGCTCATATACAATGTTTTAATCCAATAAAAATATATATGCATTACTTAAAAAAAAATGTACCTTGACCTAAGTTTTCTGTATGTTACAGTTAACTTCCAGCTGTGATCAAAAGAATAAGCAGAGCAGGCAAATAGCAGATCTCAAGGACATATCATAATTTTTGGAAACCATGAATTTGAGTCACTTCCTTATAATTTTTATTTACCTTATGCTGTGTGCTTGCCTCTAAGTTTTTCTCTCCAATAAGATCCTTCCCTGTTTAGACAACTGTAACTTACACTTCTTTTCTATAGTACATATTGGTGCTTAATAAATATTTATTGACTTGACTCATTATAATCCCATGATTTAAATTATGTTATAAATGCACAAAATGATCTTAAACATATTGAAAGCAACCTGTGACTACAAAAATTATGACAACATATTCTTGTATGATATTTTGTATTAACTTCAAAATTGAAGTTGAGTTTTAGTCATCATTTAAATCCACTTTGGGGTTATGTGAGGCTATTTCTTGAAGCCAAATATAATGATGAATACATAAGTTTGCATTTCACATTCTCCTCTTAAAGAACTAATTCAGCTTATCTCTCAGAAACAGATTTGATTAATTTAAAATATGCCCTTGGATATTGACTTTTCAGAATGGAATCTACACAAGCTTGGAGCACACATAAGCTGTGTACTGATCAGGGAAAATAAAAAACAAATGCCAGTCAGCAGAATCCATGCCACTTTCTAAGGGCTTGACCTCAATGCCATGTAGTAAGCATTTAACTCTTTATCATTAATTTTGTTTTTAATGTGCTTGGTAAAATGTGCAGGATGTTCATCAGAAGATACATTTGTAAGTTGCTATTTGAAAGGATTTCCTGTAAAACATCACTAGGCAGGAATATATAGTGAGTCCTGTGGCTAAATCTTTTTTTTTTTTTTTTGAGGTAAGCAGTATTTATGGGAGATGGTAGGATAAAGTGCTCAGTAATATTCACTAACTGACAAATAATTATGGCTAAAGTCATAAGGTGATGATTATGCTTATATAAGTAAAATTTGTATTAGTCATACTATTAGAGGAAAAAGGCATGGAAAATAACAAAAACTGGTATCAATTTATACTGACATACAGAAAGGCGTTTAAAAGAGATGACAAATTCAAAATGTTTTTAAAAGTCTTTTGCCTGCAACCATTTTCATGATGACAAGCAATGCATTTTCCTCTCTGCTCTACCTTGTTCGTAATATGCAAATAGCTGGTTTGATAGCTACGCCTCCCTAGACCTGTGGATGGTACAGAACTCTGAATAGCCATTCCAAACAATGCAGTATGTGCATTTATGTCTAAGTGCTTAGACATTTCCTCAATTAGACATTGTTCTCCAATGAACAAGCACTGAAGACCGAACCCATATCTAAGGGAGGCTTCCAAATATATACTGTTTTATGTAGCATTGGTGTCAATCAAATCTGTTTTTTTTAATCCTGGCAATAACTTCTACTTGCTTTGTGCTACTTACTTAACAGCTGTAAAGTCAATAATAAGTACTTAAGAAACTGTAGTTATTGCATGATTTTATTAACAAAATGGAATTTGTAATTGTTAGTATGACATGGAGGTGTTGAGAGATGAAGTAGTGGAGAGGTAAGAGAGAGTTGAATCTGTTGTTTTGCTCTGTCTTCGCCATACCATGTGTTAGTACAATGATTCCTAAATAGCAGTCCTAGTTACGTTATATCAGAATCTTATATCAGATTATTTATTAATATAGATTTATAATTCACTCCTTAAGTTTTTCTGCAGATCTACTTTCACTACTCATCAGCTTACAAATGGACAAAGCCAGTAACTCAGCTTCAACCCTGTTATGTTTCAGTAATAATTTTCCATATAATTTGATCACTAAAGATCAAACAAGAAGAAGAAGAAATACTTGCCATAATTCCAGTGTAAAAAAAACTAAACACAACTGTGGGATATTAAGAAAATGACAGGAATCCTACAAATCAAGCCCCTATCATGATGCTAAAGCTTCACACAGAGGCAAATTGTTAGGGCTAAATATTTACATTATTAAATAAGAAATCATTAAAAAGCAAATAAAGCTTTGAGATGAAAAAAATGAACACCAGCAAAACAGAAGGAAACAAGAAAAAATGAGCCAGCATTCACATACAAGATTATCTGGCCCCGGAGCCAGGGCTCAAGCCCCATGCTGATCTCTGTCTTCAGACACTACTCTGAGTTTACTGATAAATTCTTGTTAACATTATTTTAACTATTTCCCTTATATATACTCAGAAGAATTTCTTTCTTCCTTTTCCACTACATTTGTCTGATCTTGGTATTGCTACTATTCTGGTTTCATAAAAAAGAATTTGGAAACTTTGCAAAGTCGGCTGTGGAGCATTGCTATTTTTAAATAAATGGCAAAAAATCTCTTTTTGCTGAACTTATGGAAGGACACATATTGTCTTCTTTCTCTATATTAATATGCTAAGAGATGCTTCTGTGAAGACAATTCATTTTCCAAAGGGGACAACAAGGCGGTTGGAACAACCCAGCAGCACCCCCTTTCCGGGAGTCATACCTTCGGGACATGACACTGAACACGTGGACTGGAGGGTGAAGCATGTGCCGGGCGCTGTCTCCTGACTCTGGGAGGCAACCTGTGATCAACCACACGCACTTTTCTGCTGCCTTCAGCTCTCTGAAGGCAAGGGGAGGGGTCCTGTCAGGGCACAGGCACGACCAGACCTGTATTTAGGAGGAGGTGTGGCTGACTCAGCTTCTGCTCGTGACTCTGGGCGCTAATCAAGGTCTATTGTGAGGTGTCGTCGGCTGAGCCATCACTCTGAAACTCTGGCTTATAGGCAAAATGCCTGTCCCAGGAGGCTTTTAGCTGAGAAATGATACCAAAATTGTGCAAAAAAGTTTGCAAATGGGCTAACGTGCTACCCCCAAACTGGCTCCATGGACACAGCTATTTTTCACTCTGCGATGGCAAAATACACAGAAGGATGCAACCAGTCATATAATTTAGCCCAGAGAGTTTATTACTAAAATCCATCTGTTTCACAGATGAGGAATCTTAGGCCTGGGGTGTTGAACTATCTTTTTAAGGTTTCTCAGTTACTTGTGACTGAATTGTTTTCACACTGGATTACCTGCTTTTGAGCCTCCCTTCTCCAACATTCTCTCTTCCTCCACCAATATTCTGCATGGGGGATCCTCTGTATTTGGCTGCATGGGTTGCATACTACACAATTCCAGGTAGAGTCATTCAAATGGCAGGGGATGAAGAGAATGGCCAGTGCTGCCCCCGATCATACAGTATGACAGAGACACCCTGGGTTAAGGTGGGGAGACATGTTTGCTGATTTTTTGCTTTTAAGTAAATTCCTTTGAGAATAGCTTCCTCCCTAGAGCTCAGTTATTAGCTGATAGGGATTGAGTTGAAAGATGTTTACTGACTGACAGGAAAACCATCCTTCCTTTAAAACATTAGATGATCTTCTTAGGGAAGCTAATTCACTCCTGCGTAGGGTGTGAAAACTTGGTTCTTTGAGCAAAAAAATCTGTGGCTGACACATGCTACTAGGCCTTTGGACATGTTCAGGTGGGCCTGTATCCCACCTGAACATGGCTTTGGCTCAGGCTCACTAATGGCCAGTGGCTTTGGCTCAGGCTCACTAATGGCACCCCCATGCGAGATAATAAAGTTGATTCTCTAAAAGGGAGGGTTGTCTTGATTCAGTGGGAAGAAAACAGAAAAACAAGGGTCTAGGGAATCTGGATTGTGACCTGGCTTCAGTGTACCATGTCTGGGTGGCTGGCAAAGTTATCTCATCTTTCCAGGACTCATTTGTATTTGTTCAACTCTGAATCAATATAATTGGATTAGCTAGTCATTGTTTCCTTCCCACAGCAAATACTGTAAATGGTATTTTGTTGTTGTTTTTTTTTCTTTCCTTCTATAGTATCTCATTCTCTGGGACACTGGAGCTGGTGGAGGCGAGAACCAGCAGGCACCCATTTTTCCTATTAGTCTGAATTGACAACATTTCCATGGTGGTATCCACTGTTAGGTTGAAAGGGAACCGCTAATCAAATGAAATCTTTCCTGTTTCTTGCTAAAAGAGTCACAGGTCTGGTTCAGTAAATAATGCAAAGTAAATGTAAACAACAGGTTTTGCCTCTCTAAAGCCTATCTAGATGAGATTATCTAAAGGAGGTTACATTTTAATAAGGCCAGACAGCCGCCAGGCTGATTGCTCTCCCAGGGCATCCTTGAATACCTGTCTTTTGTCACAAACTTTTGTGCTGACTGACCAATGTTATCAATGTAAGAAGGTTATGTATAAAAGAAACCCTTTGTCCCTAGACTGGTGCTCATACTTTACAGGACTACCCAGGTCTGGGACCTCATGCACAAGTAATAAAGCTTTCCTGACCTCACCATTCCTGAAGTACCGCTTGTTCTTCCCCTGCTTGGGTAAAAGGCTAGAATTTATTTCTGCAACAAGGTCAGTGTGATGGGGTCAGATATTGGGGTAGCAAATGGAAGCTGAAGGCACTGGGCAGCTTTGAAGAATGGGGGGCAGCTTTGAAGAATGAGGTTCTGTTTTGGGCAGCCTGTTTCTGACAGTTGTAGGACAAAGGGGTGATGGCTTATCTGTGGTGACTCTATGAAAACCTTCCACCTCTAATACTCCTGACTTTTCCCTGGGGCCATGTCATCAGAGTTGGCTGTGAAAATTAATTCCACCATTAAGAATGCCCTTGTGTTAGGGGGAAAGGATGTCCTGAGCTAATCCCATACAGGCTTTGTGGAGTCCACCCCCACTCCAGACTAAAGCCATCAGGACACTGGGAAAGACAAATCCCATCACCACCAAAGGGAGGGTGGCTGGGACCTGAGGGTGGAGTGGGGCAGCCAGGTTGGATATAAAAACCAAACATGTGGGCCTTGGGGGGGGCGCTATCGCTCGCCTCCTGGCTTCACGGCTCCTGGCTCGCGGCCAGCTCGCAGAGCGCCATTTTGGGATTCCTGATCAGCGGATCGGGTAGGACTTATTTAAAACTTTGTCTCCCCAGAGGTTAAGCTGGGAGGCTTGCCCACACCGGGCACCTTCTAGCCTGCAGTTCCAGCCCAGAGGGGAGCAGCACCCACCGCTGGGGCAGACCGGGCGTGCAGGGGAGCGCGTCCCCGGCACTGGCATTTTGCAGCAGGGACCCTTCTTGCTGGAGACTGTGTGAACCCAGCAGAAGGCTCACCGAGGAGACAGAGCAGGGACCTGTCTTTGCTGGAGACTTGTGAACCCAGCAGAAGTTCCCCAGAGGAGCCAGTGGTGAGCTGGGAAGGTCGCCCAAGATGCCGGCCAGTACCAGCAACACAGTGTCACAAGGAATACGGCAAATTAGAAAACAGGCAGTAGGGAGTAGAAAAACAACATGCAACCCAGCAACTCCTCAGCAAAATAGCACACCACAAAAAGAAAACCATCTACCAGATTGCAACGACAGTAACTTGGAAGAACTTCTGAGCCTTCCAGATAGAGAATTTAAAATTGCTGTGATTAAAAAACTGACAGAAGTCATAAAGGAAAACAATGATAAGGGGAAAATAATTAATGACCAGAAGAATGAAATTGAGTCCCTAAAGAGGGAAGTAAAAGAAATGCAGGAGATCAAAGAATTAATGGAGACGCTAAAGAACTCTGGGAAAAGCAGTGAAAGCAGAATAGATGAAATGGAAGAACGAATAAGTACTCTTGAAGACACAGAAATAAAAAGAACAAAAACAGAAAAAGAAGGAGAAGTACGAAGGAAAAAGACCGAAGAAAGACTTCGGGAACTATCTGACTCCATGAGGAAAGGAAATATAAGAGTTATAGGAATCCCAGAAGGAGAGGAGAGAGATGTAGGAACAGAGAAAATATTCATGGATATAATTGAAGAGAACTTCCCAAACGCTAAGAAGGATCTGAAAATTGATATACAAGAAGCAAGAAGAACACCAAACTTCCATGACAAAAGGAAAAATACAGCAAGACACATAATAGTAAAGCTCCCAAGAATCCAAGACAAAGAAAAAATAATGAAACTAACAAGAGGGAAGAAACAGATAACATTCAAAGGGAAACCGATCAGACTGACATCAGACTTCTCTGAAGAAACACTACGGGCAAGGAGAGAGTGGAGGGACATAGTCAACAGACTCCAAGAAAACAGATGCCAACCAAGAATACTCTATCCCGCAAAGCTCTCCTTCCTCTTTGAAGAAAGAATATGGACCTTCCCAGACAAACAGAAACTCCGGAATTTCATTGCGACTAAACCCCCACTCCAAAAAAATACTACAAGGAGTCCTAAAGCCAGAACCTCAGAGGGACGAATAACAACAAAAGAAGGCCAAAGAAAGTTATTAAAAGAATAAATAAATAAAATCAAAGGAAAGACAAACACAATGGCAAATACAGATGCTAACATATCAATACTAACTCTAAATGTAAATGGACTAAACTCTCCAATAAAAAGACACAGAGTTGCAGGCTGGATTAAGAAACAAAACCCAACCTTTTGCTGTCTCCAGGAAACACATTTAGCTGCAAAAGATAAAAATAGACTCAAAGTTAAAGGATGGAAAACAATTCTACAAGCAAATGGACCAAAAAAGAAGGCAGGAACAGCTATACTCATATCAGATAAAACAGATTTCAAACTTAAAAAGATAAAAAGAGACCCCAGTGGTCATTACATTATGATCAAGGGGATAATACTTCAAGAAGAAATAACACTCATTAACATATATTCACCAAACGAAGGAGCACCAAAATATATCAGACAACTATTGGCATCTCTGAAAACAGACATCAGAGAAAACACATACGTAGTGGGAGACTTCAACACACCACTATCAACAATGGATAGATCAACAAGACAAAAAATAAATAAAGACACTAAAGCTCTAAATAAGGATCTAGAGTGCTTAGGCTTAACAGACATATATAGAACACTAAACCCAAAAAAATCTGAGTATACATTTTTCTCAAGCGCACACGGATCATTCTCTAGGATCGATCATGTACTGGGGCACAAGACAAACATCAACAGATACACCAAGATTGAAATCATACCAACCATCTTTTCTGACCATGAAGGCATCAAACTAGAAATAAACCATAAAGAGAAGGCAAGGTATTCTCCTACCTCGTGGAGATTGAAACCCACACTACTGGAAGTCCACTGGACTAACGAGGAGATAAAAGAAGAAATTAAAAAATTCTTTGAATTGAATGACAAGGAGGACACAAATTTCCTAAATGTATGGGATGCAGCAAAAGCAGTAATAAGAGGAAAATATATAGCAATAGATGCTCACATCAAGAAACAAGAAAGAACTCAAAGAAACAACCTAATCTCGAAACTCAAAGATCTAGAAAAAGAACAACAAAAAAGCCCCAAAACCAGTAGAAGAAAAGAAATAATAAAAACCAAAGCAGAAATAAATGAAATCGAAACTAAAAAAACAATCCAAAAGATCAATGAAACCAAGAGCTGGTTCTTCGAAAAAATAAATAAAATAGATAAACCCCTTGCCAGGCTCACAAGGGCAAAAAGGGAGAAAGCACAAATAAATAGGATAATAAATGAAAGAGGAGAAATCACAACGGACACAGCAGAAATCAAAAGAATTATTAATAACTACTATGAACAGTTATATGGAAACAAGTTTAACAATCTAGAGGAGATGGACAAATTCTTACAACTCTACAATCACCCAAAGCTAGATAAAGAAGAAATAGAACACCTAAACAGACCAATTACAATTAGCGAAATTGAAATGGTAATCAAAAACCTCCCCAAAAACAAAAGCCCAGGACCTGATGGATTTACAAATGAATTCTACCAAACATTCAGAGACGAATTGGTACCTATCCTTCACAAACTCTTCCAAAAAATTGAGAAGGAAGGTATAATACCTAACACGTTCTATGAAGCCAACATTACACTAATACCAAAACCGAACAAGGACAACACAAAAAAAGAAAACTATAGGCCAATCTCCCTAATGAACACTGATGCAAAAATCCTCAATAAAATTTTAGCTATCAGAATCCAACAGTGTATCCATAAGGTAATTCACCACGACCAAGTAGGATTCATTCCAGGGACACAAGGATGGTTTAACATCCGAAAATCAATCAACGTTATCCAACACATCAACAAAAAGAAATATAAAAACCATATGATAATATCAATAGATGCTGAGAAAGCTTTCGACAAAGTGCAACACCCATTCATGATAAAAGCCCTTGAAATTCTTGGGATACAAGGAACGTACCTCAACATCATAAAGGCCATATATGACAAGCCAACAGCCAGTATCATTCTCAATGGTGAAAAGCTGAAAGCAATTCCATTAAGATCTGGAACAAGACAAGGATGTCCACTTTCACCACTGCTTTTCAATATAATACTGGAAGTCCTAGCCAGAGCAATAAGACAAGAGAAAGACATCCAAGGAATACAAATAGGAAAAGAAGAAGTCAAAATATCACTCTTTGCAGATGATATGATAATATACATAGAGAACCCCAAAAACTCCACAGAAAAACTAATTCAACTCATCAATCAGTTCAGTAAAGTGGCAGGATACAAAATCAACACGCAAAAGTCAGTAGCCTTCCTATATACAAACAATAAATCTGAAGAAGAAGAAATCAAAAAAACCATCCCTTTTATTATTGAAACAAAAAAAATCAAATATTTGGGAATAAATCTAACAAAAGTGGTAAAGGACCTATACAAAGAAAACTATAAAACACTGTTAAAAGAAATAGAAGAAGACACAAAGAAATGGAAAGACATCCCCTGCTCATGGATTGGGAGAATAAACATTATTAAAATGGCCATCCTACCAAAAGCAATATACAGATTCAATGCTATTCCAATCAAAATTTCAATGTCATTCTTCAAAGAAATAGAACAATTATTGATGAAATTCATATGGAATCACAAAAAACCCCGAATAGCCAAAGCTCTCCTGAAAAAAAAAGAAGGGAATGGAGGCATCACACTCCCAGACTTCAAACTCTACTACAAAGCCATAATCATCAAAACTGCATGGTATTGGAACAAGAACAGACATACAGACCAATGGAATCGAATAGAAAATCCAGAAATAAACCCACAGATTTATGGTCAACTAATCTTTGACAAAGGAGCAAAGAATATGCATTGGAGCAAAGAAAGTTTGTTCAATAAATGGTGCTGGGAAAACTGGGTCGCTACATGCAAAAGAATGAAGCTTGACCACTACCTCACACCATATACAAAAATCAACTCAAAATGGATTAAAGAACTAGACATAAGACCTGAAACCATAAAATACATAGAAGGAAATATAGGCGAAACACTACGTGATTTGCATATCAAAGACATCTTTACAGACACATCACCCAAAGCAGTGATAGTGAAGGCAAAGATCAACAGTTGGGACTACATCAAATTAAAGAGCTTCTGCACAGCAAAAGAGACAATAACAAAAACAAAGAGAAACCCCACCAACTGGGAGAACATTTTTGCACACAACACTAATGATAAAGGACTGATCACAAAAATCTGCAAAGAGCTGATGAGACTCAACAACAACAAAGAAAATAATCCAGTCAAAAAATGGACAGAGGAACTAAAAAGAAACTTCTCTGAAGAGGAAATGCGAATGGCCAACAGGCATATGAAAAAATGTTCAACATCACTTGCAATCAGGGAAATGCAAATCAAAACTACCATGAGATACCATCTTACACCAGTGAGAATGGCACATATTAAAAAAACTAGCAACAACAAATGTTGGCGAGGTTGTGGAGAAAAAGGAACTCTCCTGCACTGTTGGTGGGAGTGCAAACTGGTCCAACCACTATGGAGAGCTGTGTGGAGATTTCTGGACCTACTAAACATAGAGCTTCCACAGGATCCAGCAATTCCACTCCTAGGTATTTACCCAAAGAACACAGAAACATCAATTCCAAAGAACACCTGCACCCCTATGTTTATAGCAGCACTGTTTACAATAGCTAAGCTTTGGAAACAGCCCAAATGCCCAAAAATAGATGACTGGATCAAGAAGATGTGGTACATATATACCATGGAATATTACTCAGCATTCAAAAAAGATAAACACATGCAATTTGCAGCAACATGGATGACGCTGGAAGGGATCATGCTCAGTGAAATAAGCCAAAAAGAAAAAGAAAAATACCGGATGGTCTCACTCATAGCAGGGATCTAGAAAACTTAAATAAGGGACCAGGAAAATGAATAACTGTGAGAAAGTGAAAATCAAAATCAACAAAAACTATGAACCAGAGACACTTTTTGGGGGGTGGGGGGCGGGAGGGGAGGGATTGGGGTCAGAATGGGGGGATTGCAATTGTATGGGGAATATAAAAATAAAATTTATTAATTAAAAAAAACAAATAAATAAATAAATAAAAAAAAAATAAAAAAAAAATAAAAATTCAGAAGTATGTTATCATATATAATAGCTCAATAGAAAGTTTGTAAAGAACTGATAAGTTAATAAACAAATACCTTCTGTGGAAAAAAAAAAAAAAATAAATAAAACTTTGTCTCCCACTTTTTTCCCTGAGCTGTACATTTCCTCATTTCCCCTTCCCTTGTAAATAAACCTTTTATTAACCTTTCTTGTGTGCCTGCAGTAGAGCATTGATAAGTCCTTTTAAGTGCACAGGTGAGGACCCACAGTCAGGCACCCCGTTTTGTATCGGGGTTGCTCTACAACAGTTTGGCGCCCAGCGTGGTTTCCAAGTTACACCCGTGGTTGACCAGCCCAAAGTAACATTCCTTGCGTTGGTCACCAACCTACAGTCAGGCACCCCGTTTTGTATCGGAGTTGCTCTACAACACTTGGAGAGGGAGGCCCCTGAAAACTTTAGGGCTGCATGTTTTAAGCTGTGTCCAGTTCCAACACAGTAAATGTCCCTTTCAAATATAAGGGGAACAGCCACTGAAGGGACTGGGGGCTCCTGAAAGGGGAAATGAGAAAACTACAAAAATCCACGTATTGAAACTACGCGAATCCATGTATTTTCACAAGCCCCTGAAATAGAAAGATGTTCAGATGCCACTGGCTGAACAGGAGGAGCTGGCCCCAATTAACTCCCCCCATAGAAAAGCCCCCCTACCATCTGCACATATTAATTTACAAATTTCAGGTTCACTTGGCAATTTGAATAGCTGGTTCTCTCCTACCTCACAACAGCTGAATGCACTCAGAGCTCACTTTTGTGCCAGAGTTTGCAACGCTCACGATGTGGCCTCTGTTTCTATATTATTCCTGCCCAGTCGGCTGTTCTGAGCTGAGCAGGAACCAGAACCTTCCAGGGGCGATTGTACAAATGATGCTAGCCCATCTTCCTTTTCAGTTTCAATTTTCATTGCCTTCATAATTAAAGTACTTTTTTCCTCTTCACCCTTCCTTATCGTGCCCTGAAATTGGGTGAAGGAGGAAAGATATGGGCACATATCGCTGCACATGAAAGGAAACAGGAACAACCCTCAGACTGAAAAGTCAATTATTACGTGGCTGCTGGTCATCTCCTCTCAACACCATCCACAAACAAGTAAGAGACGGCAGCGGCATGAAAGCTTTGTAATTTCTCTAAAGGTTACTCTATTAGGTGCCAGACCTGGAGGGAGCAAACAGAATGTGTTCTCAAAGCCATTTACCTTTGTCTGCGATTCTCCCCTGTATTACTCGTATCCATGAAGATGAATTTACATGATGGCTTTTTCCTCCGAAAGCCACGTACTAAAATTGGAAAGACCCGATTAGAATTTCTGACTTCATTGTATTCTCTGAAAATAAGACTTTATCCTGATAGTGGACAGAAGGTAAAAATAAAACACTCAGATGAGATTTTTGTTTTACTGAGAGGACAGATTTCTGTTGCTTTGGACCAGGGATTTCTGTGGAGTAACTTCTTTTTTTTTTTTTTTGACATGGGAAATATGGTAGCAACCTTTATTTTTTTAAATTATTTTTTGCATCATTGTTCATTTTTGAGCAATATTAGCTTCCCCCCACCCCCTCAGGTGGAGTCCCCATAGAGTTTCCTTCCCCAATGCACCCGTGCACCATCACCCCAGTCCCCTGTGCTCCTCCTTCCCTCCCTCTGGTCCCTCTCCCTCCTCCTCCCCTGCAGGATGTCTCTGGTTTATAATTGTCCATTTTTGCTTTGTTGTGTTTTGTACTGTTATTATTTTTTTACACTGATGTCTTATTTGATTCCCCTATATTCCTGCTGTAAGTGAAACCATCCAATGTTTTTCTTTTTTCCTTCTGGCTTATTTCACTGAGCATAATTCCTTCCAGCTCCATCCACGTTGCTGCGAATGGCATGAGTTTATCTTTTTTGATGGCAGAATAATATTCCATTGTGTATATATGCCACATCTTCTTGATCCAGTCATCTGTTTTTGGGCATTTGGGTTTCCAGGTTTTACTTAATTTAAATATTGCTGCAATAAACTTAGGGGTACAGGTGTTCTTTTGAATCAATGTTTAAATAGGAATATAGGAAAAGTTGTATTTGAAAGGCAGGTACATTTTAAAAACATACTTCCATTTTCAAATGTTAACCACTAGTAATAATGTTATTATTTTATTTTATTTTATTTATTTATTTATTTATTTATTTATTTATTTATTTTAGTACACAGGAGTACATTTTATTGAAGAATTCAATCAGGATGAAAATAGAAATTGTTGGAATTTTTTATGTATACATGCTATTATAATACCCATAATTTAATTACATTGTCTTTGTTTTTTTTTTAATCTATTGAATTGCTTTATTTTAAAAACCAATTCTATTTTTAAAATTAGGATGCATTTTTTTTAAATAATAAATTTTATTTTTATATTCCCCATACAATTGCAGCCCCCCCATTCTGACCCCAATCCCTCCCCTCCCGCCCCCGCCCCCCTAAAAGTGTCTCTGGTTCATAGTTTTTTGTAGATTTTGATTTTTCACTTTCTTATAGTTATTCATTTTCCTGGTCCCTTATTTAAGTTTTCTAGATTCCTGCTATGAGTGAGACCATCCGGTATTTTTCTTTTTCTTTCTGGCTTATTTCGCTGAGCATGATCCCTTCCAGCGCCATCCATGTTGCTGCAAATTGCATGTGTTTATCTTTTTTGAATGCTGAGTAATATTCCATGGTATATATGTACCACATCTTCTTGATCCAGTCATCTATTTTGGGGCATTTGGGTTGTTTCCAAAGCTTAGCTATTGTAAACAGTGTTGCTATAAACATAGGGGTGCAGGTGTTCTTTGGAATTGATGTTTCTGTGTCCTTTGGGTAAATACCTAGGAGTGGAATTGCTGGATCATATGGAAGCTCTATGTTTAGTAGGTCCAGAAATCTCCACACAGCTCTTGTGGAGTAACTTCTTGAGATGAATGTGAGTCAGAAGCAGGAGGTGAAGCAAAAGCTATTAATTCAAAGTGATAGGAAATTAGAATTCATCTTAGATTTATCTGTCCCTGAAACCCGCATTAAAGTCACACTAAGTAATAAATCTTTGTACGAAAATTTTGCCCATTGAATAATGTTGAATTAAGATCTATAAATGATAAGCATAAATAATAGTATTAGTTCTAATATCCCTATGATAGTTAAAAGATCTCTGTTTGAGGGCCTCCCCTGGTGGTGCAGATGATTGAGTGCAGTGCTGTGAAGCTGTTTGCAACCTCTGCAGTGCAGGTTTGATCACGGCCGGCTGGCAAGAATCCCACAAGGTGAGCAGACCTCTCCTGACTTGCCCGCTGCTCCCCTCAGCAGTGTATTTCATCAATCTGCCTGTTCTGTTCTCCGCTCTGTCTCTGGTGAATCCTCTCACCCTCCTGTGCATCTGTGCTGCACCTCCCCCTGCAGTGACCTTTGGGGCTAACCGTCCCTAGGTCCGGCTGGGCAACCAGCGCGCAGGGGGAGAACAGCAAAACCCTACCTGCTGCACCTCCCCCCGCAGTGATCTTTAGGAATGGCTTTCGCCACGGTCCCTAGATCCGGCTGGGCAACCAGCTCATGGGGGGAGAACAGCCTGAAGCAGAGAAAGTGCAGCGGAAGTTCCCTGAAAAGGCAGAAGTTTATCAAAAGACAATGACCACCAAGAACCACTACAAGAATGCTAAAAATCTTATCCCGTCTTCCTAGAACTACAAACTTTAATCCCTTATCTGTCTTTCTAAACTTCCTCCTTTCTTCTATAAGGGTCATTGCTTGTTATGTAGATCACCTCCCTGATGGTGATAGACTGAGCCCATGAGCAAGCTGATTTCTTTGATATTCATTCCTGTGCTTTTGGAAAACATATATATACTGGTCACAAACTTAAAGAAAATTACACTCAGATTTTCACTCTTGAAGTGTGTCTGTTTGTCATTTCTTTCGCCGACGCCCTGACCACCCTGCACGCTTCTCTCAACCCTGAGGTGGCCTCATCGTCTACTGCTGTGCTGGTCTGCGGCACATCTGACCTGTACCCTGGTTCTTAAATAAATAAATAAATCTTAAAAAAAAAAAAAAGACTTCTGTGGTGAGATTTGTCCTTTAGCCTTCCCTCTCAGGCTTAGTGTGAGCTCTCTCTGTGCCTGTGCACCGAGCAAAGGCCCTGTGAGGATAAGGAGGGCGACTGTCTGCCCCCCTGGAAGAGTAATCTCAACAGACCCCAAATTAGCTAAAACCTTAATCTTAGACTTTGAGTGAGATCATAAATTTCTGTTGCTCACATCACCAGCCTGTGATATTTTGTGACTGCATCCCTAGCACACCAATCCCATGACTGAAGCTGAGGTGAGGCGAACTGGACAAACCTAAATGCACATTGGTGCCTCCTCCCCAAGCAGGCTCCTCTGTCCAGGCTGCAGGAATAAGGCAGACATTCATCTTAGTAAGCATCACAATTAATAAGCCACATTAAAATAAAAACAAAACAGGTCCTTCCTGGTGGTGCAGGAGGTTGAGCACAGTGCTGTGGAGCTGTCTGCAGCCTCTCAGCACTGGTTAGATTCCTGGCAGGCCAGGGAGCTACCCACAGGGCGCAGCAGACCTCTGCTGGCTCACCCACTGCTCCCCTCAGCAGTGTATTTCAGTCAGTCTGCCTGTTCTGTTCTCCACTCTGTCTCTGGTGAATTCTCTCACCCTCCTGCACCTCTGGTCTGTACCCCAGTTCTTGTATGCACAAATAAATAAATCTTTAAAATAAAATAAAATAAAAACACCCAAGTACAAGGGATGAATGTTCACACTGCATGTGCAAGAGCAAAGGAAAAGAAAAGCAGCTGATAAAGAATCTGGGAGTGAACACTGGGATTTCTATGTATTTCTTTGCCAGCCTATCTTCCTGACATGAAAGTAAGAGGAAGCCTGCTTGTTATCCCCCAAAACATTGTGTCATAGTATATAAAACTACTTTTGTTTATTTCCAAGGTGGGCTTTGCATTTTTGGCACCATCAGAGTCATCTTTATTATCATAATAGTTATGTGTTCATAACCTTATGTCATTCTTACAACAATCCTACAAAAATGAGACACGATTTTCATGCCTTTTTGCATATGAAGAAAATTTTGGAAAATCTGAGACACTTCCCCATCGGCACAGTTAGGACATTGCATTGCTAGCTTTGAGCCCACTCTCAACTCCTGCTTCTTGTCCTCCCCCATTCCATTGCAAATAAACACTAGGTTACGTGCCTAAAGCAGTTTCTGTACCTGCTTAATACACAGAATACATGCCGTGGCCATTTTTGATTGAAAACTTCCTGAAATAAAATATTCTCAGAATTTGCATGTCTATTGTTCACATAGAAAATATGCATAGTTGCTTCTATTTTTCTCTGGGTAATAAGTGACATGGGGGACACCAGACAGAGTGCTATGACATCCAAGATAAAATATTTTGCAAACAGCACTAGGTAGATTTCATCTTCTCCCTTGGAAACTCTTAGCTGCCTACTCATTTTGAACTGACTTGATCATCACTCTCAAATGCAGCAGCCAAAATCCTGCTGACGTCTGTGTAGGGAAAGTCCATTCTCCAAAAGCCGGATTACCCAGATGGAACAGAGAAATCTGTTACTGACCTCCAAATATCAACAGTGCATAATTAGCAGCTGCTAAAATAATAGAAGTCAATTGAACAAAAATATGGTCATCTCCGCATTCATTTATTAAATACCTTATGTTTCCAAACACTGCTTTCCATAGTAGCTAAAAAGCCTTCCTGGGGCATTTCAGCATGCATCTCTAGGCACCCAACACAGGGTATTGACAGACATTTTTGGACAAACTTCTAAAATGAGTGATCACTACATTGAATGGGCAGGCTCAGACATGACTATTTTGCATCCGCCTGATGAAAAAAATGCATTTGTCAAAAGCAACCTTTAAGTGGGCTGCCATTATGAGAGACGTCAGCAGCCGGTCTCCCTAGGAGACAGCGAAACCCTGCATTTATCTAAATTATCTCAGTAATATGACAGAGTGATTGCTCACTAATGGTCAGTAACAGTTTTCTTTGTCATTTTCCTAGCCATTACCTCCTCAGAATGAACTCCAGCATAAACTGCTTGCAGTCCGTGACTAGAATGGCAATTCCCCCCTTCCATTTGTGACTGGTTCTCTTAAACATCTGTAGCTGATTCTCACAGTTGTGACATTTTCATTTTGTGAAACACGCTACCTGTCTGAAAGTCTGATAAATGCAGAGATACATAACATGCAAACAAAAAACAATGTTCGCATTTTCCTGGATTGTGAGTTGTGTCTTTTGGTTAAGCCTCTGATAAAGCTGTACTGACCATGTATTCAGAAAGGGCTGGAGGAGATATTTGCAGATGTGGGGCTCTGGTTTTGTGGTTTGATCAACCTACCCTCAGATTTTCATATTTCAGATCATCTGCCTTTGAAGATACTGATGACACAGTAAAAACAATTATGCCCAGAGCACATTTCAGAATATTTTGCTTCAACAGTGAGTGCCCAAATCCCTGGTCCTTTCTGAGGAAGAGGTGAAAGATTTATTGCATGTAGCTTTCTATCTAGTAGAGGCTAGACTAGAGTCAATAAAAATTCAAAGCCAAGCCAAAGGATGAATGTTAAGAAAGCAGAACATCTTTTTCTCCCAACAAAGAGTTGAGGTTTGTTGTTGGTTTTGTTTTTTTGTTTTTTTAAAGATTTATTTATTTATACAAGCACTGGGTATAGTCAGAAGCGCGGGACGGTGAGACAATTCATCAGACCCAGATCGGGGAGCAGAGCAGGCAGACTGAAGTACACTGCTGAGGGGAGCAGCGGGCGGCAGGAGAGGTCTGCACACCATGTGGGACTCTCGCCGGCAGCCGGGGATCGAACCGGCGCTGCAGAGGCTGCGGGCAGCTTTGCAACCCTGCGCTCAACCACTGTGCCACCAGGGGAGGCCCTGCTGTTTTTTTAATGAAAATTTAAGCATGTAAAAAAATCTTTTGCTGGCTTGTTGTTGTAGTTGTTATTGTAGTTCAAATGGCAGCTTGACCAGGTAATCCCATAAGAGGAGCCAAAACAATGAGCCAGGACTCAGAAAAGTAGCTTCAGTGACCACTACAGGAAGGACACACTGTCTGCTGTGCTCCCCTCCTGTGCAAAACTGTCACCTTATGAAAGGTGAAATGAAGTGAGTGACAATGCTGTAGATATATTAGGAATATGATAAATATATAAAATATATACATTAAAAACTAGGAATATTCCCACCATACATTTGTGTACAAAGTGAATGGTGAGCAACTTAGTGTCACCTTTGCAAAGCAGAGCAAACTCAGCCACACTGTTTGGTTGATTGTTTTGACTTTTTTACTTGTTCTCTTAGAAAGCAACCCTATGAGCAATATTTTCTGGGATAGCATTGACCTGAACTGATTTGTTTCATAATGCCTGGATATGTATATATGCTTATCAGAATAAATATCCCAATTTGAACTTGGGAAACTGTGGTCACTAAACTTCACTAGATCTGGGGCCTCACTGGTGGCACAAAGGGTTAAGTTGCAGCACCATGAAGCTATCCACAGCCACTGCAGCACTAGTTCAATCTCCAGTCAGGGAGGCAACCCACATGGCACAGCAGACCTCTCCTGTCTTGCCTGCTACTCCCCTCAGAAGTGTATTCAGCAGATCTGCCTGTTCTGTTCCTCACTCTGTCTCTGGTAACTCCTCTTACCGCCCACCCGCTTACACCTCTGTCCTGCATCCCAGCTCTTGTATGCATAAATAAATAAATAAATCTTTAAAAAAATAGACTTCACTAGATCTATGGCAGGTTTGAACACAGGCTCATTCCCCGCCATTCCATTGTTATCTCCCCCCACCCTACTTGGTCCCTGTGGCTAGCCATTTAACCTACTCCCAAGGGCAGGCAGATACCCAACTGATGATTTAACTGGCAGCCTCCATGCCCATGGGCATCTCGAAAGTGTCCTATCCAGGACAACAAACTCTTCATGTTCCCTCTCAGACTTGTGTTATTGTCCATTCAGTTTCATAAATGATAAAACTAGTATCAGTATCCTAGAATCCTTCTCCTTCACCTCCAAGCCAAACCCAGTCATTCTGTGTTACTCTCCAGAATGTACACCTATCAGGTCTTCCTCTGCAGACCTGATGCCATGTCCTATCAGGACTCAGCATCCTTGGTGTAAACTATTTCAAGCAATTCTCACTCAGTCTCTCCATTTCCGGTTGCTTCAATTCCAGACCATTTTCCACACTGCTTTCACTTTTAAAAGAAATTTTAAAAATCTAACAATTACCTTATCATTCTCCTCATTTAAAAATATATAGTACTCCACCCCTGAAATTCTCCAGATTCCTTATCATGGCATTTTATTTAACCCCACTCGGCCTCTGCCACTTAACCTCTAAACCCCACTCCCAAAACCTTACGCCCTCATCACAGCTGTGGTGTAGAGATTGCACTGATTTGGCTTGCGCTGTGTCTTTTGTCTAATTGTTTTCCCCTCTCTTCTCCACTTTTATGTATCTTTTAAAAACATTCTGAAATCCTGAGGCCTCCTTGTGATGCAAGGTGTTAAGACACAACCTATGACGCTGTCCCCAGCCACTGCAGCATGAGTTCAATCCCAACCAACCAGGGAGCAACCCATATGGCACAGCAGACCTCTTCTGACTCTCCCACTGCTTCCCTTAGCAGTGTATTTCAGTCAGTCTGCCTGTTCTGCTCCCCACTCTGTTTCTGGTGAATTCTCTCACCCTCCACACCTCTGGCCTGTACCCAGGTTCTTGTATGCATAAATAAATCTTAAAAAAAATAAATTAAAAAAAATTCTGAAATCCCATCTCTTTGTTTAAATTTCATTTCACCCCTGAAGTGAGTTAACCTTACTTAACACTTTCTCCATTTGATTTTTCTGTTCTCTGTGCTTTCTAGCTCAATTTCCATGCTGATTATAGCACTTAACACACTGAATTGTAATCACTGGCTGTGCATTTGTGACCCTTTCTAGTGTGTCAGCCCCTCCAGGCAGAACTACTGTTCATCCTTCTGTATATCTCAGTACCTGGTGTACTGTGGACCCTGGTGAATGCACATTTGATTGAATGACTACAGATGGTCACGTTTGACATTCTAACTTTATCTGATATTTTTCTTTTAAAACAAGGTATAATTTTTTAAACAACACTTTTCTCACACAATAATATTTCAACTCTAAAGACATTATTGTCTGAATGATAACAATTTGTCTTTTGTGGAGTAGCTGGAGGTTGCTAGTTCAATCACTACTGAAGAAAGAGTAAGTGTCCACTGAATAGTAGAATCATAGAGAAGCAAGGGACATAACCAAGTGGTTAGCTGGATTGTCCAACAAACCTGTGGCCTACAACTAGTGTGAGTGGGAGAGAAACACAGGAACACTATCCCAGGCCACAGGCACTGCTCACACTTCACAATGTCCTTTCAAAATACATCCACTGATGTTGTTTGAATGTGATGTAAAATTGAGGGTGGGGGTAAGGGGAACTTGATAAGGGCTATTCATATTATTATTCTATTGATTAAGAAAGTTCTTGGTCATGTCAACATCCATGAACCTTGCTCTGAGAAGAGGCATGGAGCTACCTCATTTAAGAGGGGGGTGAGAAAATTATACATTAAACTCCACTGAATCAATAAACTCATGGTCTTAATAGAGAGCCCAGAGCTGAACCCCTGAAGAGTGAAAGTCCCAATTACAACAAAGCCTGTTTTATCTCCTCAGTGGGCCCTGACAGTTTGGCTCTATTATGATCCTGTACAAAGACTGATGTTCACAACACTGACAATGAGCCATCAGCAAAAGGTTAAATTATCAGACCACCTATTTAAGAAGTCAGGTGGCTATGGAATGGCTTAGGAGGTTTTCCCCCACAAAGGGTGCAATTTTATGAATCTTACATTTAAAGGAGTAAACTGTCATTTATTACCTAGTAATCTGCTTTTTGTCAATTAACTCTTTTCCTACCCAAGGTATTTATCCTACTAATAGACTTTATACAAGCCAGTGATATACCTGGAATTCATTTTTAGGAGCAAATGGTTTTGAATAACATTTTCTTCACTTTGTGAGAAATAAATGCTTGACCTGGATGATCATATGTTTCAAAAAAGACTGAAAATGAAATACATTTAAGATAATTACATAGTACAGTTTTCAAATTTACCTTATCATATATATGTTCTCTGTTTACTTCTTTGTCTTCCTCCCATATTAAGTGGCAAGTTACTTGAAGCAAGACTGTATTTATCTGTGTCCTGTGGAGAACCCAAAGAAAATGGCTAATATTATAATTGCTTTTCAGATTAATAGAGATAAGTGACCAATTTTAGGAAACACTGGCTTGGTCATCATATACAGGTCCCAAGTTTAAGACTAAGAAATTCTATCTCTATTTGGAGCACCTCCATTCCACAAATAGGTGAGTCCTAGTGTTTCATAAAATCCAGAAGGAAGACATAGATTGTGGTTGAAACATGACCAAATACAGAGAGAGCCTAACTTTGTATTTAATAGAATATTCATAATTGGTAATCAGTCCTGGCACCAATATAATTTATATTCTAAATCTTTAAGTGTCTCAAATAAAGGAAGTTTTCATTTTCTCACTAGAGTATATCCAGAGAGGACTGACTGATATGGTATAGACATGAAATGGTATAGACTGATATGGTATAGACATGAAATCAAGCTATAAAGGAATGTTTATTTAGCCAGAAGAGAGTAAATCCAAATGTCAAGATCTATCATGCAAAAGACATGGAGTAAAGAAGTTTGCTCTTTCTTATTCAGGTTAATGAAGGTAGAATCTAAGTGAATCACATTATGGAGAGGCAGAGAAATGTATGTATGGAGATGTGTGAGTATGTGAGAGACATGGGGTGAGGGGAGAGAGAGAGATTAGGAAGAAAAAGATAGATGAGAGTTAAGAGATAGTCTTATTTTCATTCTTTCTGTGAAGGAACTTATAAAAGTGATTCCTCCCATTAGTGAGAGATCACATGAACTGACATTTAAGACCTTTCCAATTCCATATTCCATGTCTGGATATTTATTTTACTTGGAGGGAGTAAATGATTGACAGAAGTAATGACTCAGCTCCAAATGGAATCTTAATAGCAATTTTATTGTCATAGTTATTCAGCCTCCAGCTTTAAAAAAAAAAAAATTCCAGTGGAAACACACAGACAGCAAGTCTCCTTGGTTGTCCTTCAGTCAAACAGCAGCGGTGTTTTATACAATACCACAGACATGAGTCTGAGCTTTTTCTTCAGAAGTCACAAAAGAATCTGCTGGCTGTCTGCTGCACACTCACACAAACTCATTTAAACACAAATGACACAATCTGGATCTTGCAAACTGGCCAGAGTCACATTACCTTCTGTGCTGCATGTCTGTGCTCCCAGATTCCATCCCATTATTGTCTACATCTGCCACTGGGCAAGCAGCTTGATTTAAATATCTGTTTATTGTGCAGAGAGACATTCTCTAGGATTTGAACTGAGTGTGATCTCTCCAGCTCAGAGAATGAGAGTTTTATATAGAGTATTAGTGTAGTATAAATGATGTTTTACTCCTGGAAAATAAATCTTGGTTTGGAGACGAGTGAACTATTCCATTTAGAAAGAGCCATGAGTATCCCTTGTGAGATAATCCTACCAGCCCAGGATCATGGCATCCAAATGCCATAGAAATGATACCACCTGTTTATGAGGCAACATGGGCAATTTAGCATGTTCTTAATCTGCCTGCAAGTTTCTTGGTCTCGTTCATTGACTTTTCTAAAACATTGACATTATTTTCTTCTTTGTTTGAAAATTTGGCCATCAGGAAACATTAATGGCAAAATGTATCTAGATATTTGGAATCTATTTATCTATTTACTGCTAATCAGAGCAGAAGAACAGGTAGTTTGTAAGAAGACTTTTATTCCAATATGATAGAGTGGCTGGGCTGGGAGGGACGTGTCAACAACACATTAGTGTTCCTACATCTAGTAGAGCCAACAGTCCTACCTGTCATTCTCCAATGAACCAAGTCTAAATCTTTCTAAAATAGGCCTTTCTAAAATAGTATTTTAATCATCCACCAGTGACATTAGATTGTCTTCCTAGATTCTTGTTCTAATGGGGTTAGGGCGACTCCCTCGCATTGCAGGGCTCAGTAGATTGTCCTGGGCGTGTAATAGACACGTAACGATCAATGCGAATGACTAGGCAACAAGTGATGGATGCTTTTATTGCAGTCCTGACTGTGCTGATGGTGTATAACAGCAATGATATTCTCCCCTTCATGTAATGGAAACCTGCAGATGAACCAGGTTACAGTGACCCTTTCGGTAGATGCTCATTTAATGGACTGGACGATGAGAATATTGAAAACTACCTAAAAAGTTAGATGCTTGTATCTCGGAAAATCTGGGCCTTTTTAACTCCTGAACATTAAAAGTTTTGGGGAATAAAGTCATAGAGGAAGTGATTCTAGGAGTGTATGAAACTAGGATTGTGTGAGAACCTGTCTTTTATTAATTCAAAGGTAGGTAGCAGTCTCTGGAAAAATGTGCATCCTTTAATAAGAAAGAGATAGGAAATCTTATTTTTTAGGTAACTCCTATGGGAAGAGGAAATTCTCCAAGGCCTCAGATGGTAAAATGCCATTTGATTGACTTATTTGGGCTTAAACAATTCTTTGTAATACTTAATTTTATGGAAAATTATAGTATTATTTTTTAGTCTATTTATCTAAGTTCAATCATGGAATTTAAAATTAGCATATAATAAGATTTTATTTAATTTTATTTTAAAATGTGAAATATTGAAAACGTAGATAAGACATTCGCAGACCCCCTCCACCTAGATTACACAAATATAGCCATTCTGATGTACATTTTCTTCCATTAAAGTAATAAAACACTGCACTCAAATCCCAGTATTCTTACAGGTTTCTTTCTCTCCAGAGCTCATCCTTATCTGAGGAAGTGAATATCATTTTCATGTGTGTTTAACACTCTACTTGGTCAATGCATATACCCTTGAGTAATATAAAGAGAAGTGTAATATTCCTTCTTTTAATCTTTGAATAAATGATACTGCTTTCTGCTACCTTTCTGCCACTTATGTTTTCACTCATTAATTTTTAGATATATAGTTTCCGGTACCTGTACCTCCACATCATCTGTGTCAGCTGCCATCCAGTACTCCAGTTCAATTTTTCATTCCTCCATGAAAGAACAGGCTGGCACAAGGGCGTTACAGCCCGCCTGGGTTCTAGAGCTCCAGGTGTGTGTCTGTGAAGGGTCTGCCAGCTGCAGCGTGTGCGCATGCACTTTCCTGAACTGGGCGTAGGCAAGCGATCTCCAAATTTATAATCCCTTCAAGCACTAAAAAGACATATATTGCCTCCTATTGCGATTTTATATCTCCTAGTTTTAATTATTGCATTGCTATAGATGGGGAATTGAGTCTGTTGGCCATCCTGATTGCGTTGTTAGTGAATTATCTTTTTTTTTTTTTTTACCATTTTTGGAGGTGAGGACAGTGAAAAGGGGTGGAGTCCTTTTCCTACAAATTGGCAGAGATTCTTTTTATGGGCCTGAAACCTACTTTTTATCTCCTAAGTGTGTTAATTTCTCCCATTCATTGTGTCTTTAGGGGACATTTGTCTAACAGATGTTGTACATTGCAATGTAGTCTCATTTATTAAGCTTTTACTTAGTGAGTTTTTTTTTTTTTTTTGCTATTTTCTCTTATTTAATAAACTTTATGCTATTCCATAAAGTGTTAAAATTTCTTTCATTTCTTCCATCAGTTTTAAAGTTTTTCACTGGATATTTTGGTCACACACTTACTAGTCCTGTGACCTTGGGCAAGTCACATAGACCTCTTCACCTCTGTATTTGTAAAAGGGGATGATAATATTTGCTTTATGTGGTTATTGTAAAGAGAAACTGAGTCAAAATAGATACATCTCACCTGAGTCTCTATATATGTATACACTTGCACATATTATATAACCATATTGAAGAGGACAGTAAAGGTTGCATAGTTTTGGTTAATTAATATAGAAATAGTAGTAGTATAGCAATAGTAAAAGTAGTTAAAATGTGGTAAGATATGTGCCATATTTAAAAGCAGTGCAGAAATATGAGAGAACAAGTTTATCTAATCTTACCTTTACAAATAAGATCTACATATTTTAAATAATATATACATATATTTTGAGAACACAAGTTTGCAAAATCTGCCAATGTATATGTCATAGTTTCAAGAAATTTCAGAGAATTGATAATATACGAATACATTTCCCATTCTCAATAGAAAAAAAAAATTTTAAATAAAGGTTTGGAAATCCAAAGCACACTCCCAAATATTTCATGCTTAAACAGAAAAACAAAACATCTAGAACTGAACCACTGTAAGAAACATTATATTAAGAACGTGAGATGCATCCAGAGCAGTATATGATGGTATAGTCTTAAATGCGTGTTCTTAAAAAACTAGAAGAAAACTTAGAAATAGTTTAGCTAAACAGACAACTTATAAATTAGGGTGAAAACATAGTAAACCACAAGGAAGGAGACATGAAAGAAAAAGCAAATATCCATCAATAAAATTAAGAGCAGAAATATGCAATGAGGGCCTTCCTGGGGGCGCAGGGGTTAAAGTCTCAGCACTAACAAGCTATCAGCAGCCACTTTGGCATGAGTTCTATCCTGGCCAGCCAGGGAGCTATCCACATGGCACCACAGATCTCTCCTGTCTAGCCAGCTGTTGCCCTCTGCAGTGTATTTCCCGGGTCCGCCATTCTGCTCCCCACTCCGTCTCTGAATACTCTCACCTCCTGTACCTCTGGCCTATACCCCAGTTCTTGTATGCATAAATAAATAAATAAAATAAATCTTTTTTTTTAAATTTAAATTTTTTATTTTTATATTCCCCAAGCAATTGCAACCCCTTTATTTTGACCCCAATCCCCCCACCCCTCTCCCCTCATAAAGTGTCTCTGGTTCATAGTTGTTTGTTGATTATGATTTTCACTTTCTTATAGATATTCATTTTCCTGGTCCCTTATTTAAGTTTTCTAGATTCCTGCTATGAGTGAGACCATCTGATATTTTTCTTTTTCTTTCTGGCTTATTTCGCTGAGCATGATCCCTTCCAGCGCCATCCATGTTGCTGCAAATGGCATGTGTTTATCTTTTTTGAATGCTGAGTAATATTCCACGGTGTATATGTACCACATCTTCTTAATCCAATCATCTATTTTTGGGTATTTGGGTTGATTCCAAAGCTTAGCTATTGTAAACAGTGCTGCTATAAACATACGGGTGCAAGTGCTCTTTGGAGTTGATGTTTCTGTGTCCTTTGGGTAAATACCTAGGAGTGGAATTGCTGGATCATATGGAAGCTCTATGTTTAGTAGGTCCAGAAATCTCCACACAGCTCTGCATAGTGGTTGGCCAGTTTGCACTCACACCAACAGTGCAGAATAGACAAAAAATATATATGCAATGAAACCAAACTTATCTCCTACTACTTGTTCTAAAGCAGAAGATTCCTTATAAGTATTTACCTAATTCAACTGGTAAGTGCATTATAATAAGGTCAAAGGGAGTGTGGTAGATGGGGGTAGGAAGTCAGCTACTAGCGAATGGGCAACAGATTTTGAAAAGAGATTGTAAATGGCAAACAGACATTTTCAGTTATGAGAAAATGGCCCTTAATTACTTTAACAGAAAGAGAAAATGAAGCATAAACACTGATCTCCATAAATCCCTGTGTATCTGTCTTTCATGGGCCAGACCCTTTATTCTAACTGAGCACAACTGTCTCTTCCCCTTATTCAGCAATGCTATTTCTTTTCTTTCTTTTTTTCAAAGAATTATTCATTTATGCATACAAGAACTGGGGTACAGGCCAGAGGTGCGGGGGGGTGGGGGGGCGGCGGGAAGGGGATGAGAGGACACAGACAGAGTGGGAAACAGAACAGGCAGACTGACTGAAATACACCGCTGAGGGGAGCAGCAGGCGAGACAGGATCAGTCTGCTGTGCCATGTGGATCACCTCCCAGGCTGGGGATCCATTTCGTGCTGCAGTGGCTGCTGATAGCTTCATAGTTCTGTGCTTAACCCCTTGTGCCACCCGGGAGATCTTGGTTTGAAGCTATTTATTGGGAGTCCACTGAGCTGTCAGTCAGCTGTGAGGTGGCCCAGTTATGTTAGCAGCATCCTTTATTTTCTGGAACTGACAAAGAGGAGTGGGTGATACTCCTGCTGTCAGATTGGGGTCAGTGGGGCCTGTGGGCTAGGAGCTTGCAGGAGCTTGCTGGTGACTCTGCACAATTTATTCTCTCTCCTACGAATATTTATAGCTCTATGCAAAAGTTCACTGAGCTGGAAAAAAACCCTGTTCTCACTTGACAAATGTTTTGGCAAATTATTTTTTTGCTGCTAATCTGAAGAAAAGTGGCAATAACAGTAACTACCTGACACATTGAGTTCCCTGCAGGAGAAACAAATCAATGCAGTTAGAGATTTTTAAAGGTTTGGTCTTTCAGGATTATAGATTATAATTCCAGGGTTACATGACCTTCCTATGTTTGGCACAATCCATAGGTCACATGAGACCCTAATAAATGGCATAATATTATAGTAAACATAATGCATACTATCCTGATAAATGTTACAACTGCTTTTGTTCCAAATATGCTTTCTGCTATGATGCATCTATTCTGATGAATCTCATGTTTGAAGGTAAAGTTGATCACAACAATGACTGGCTTTTGAAAAACTGAATTTGGGCATTTTGTTTATCAATTATTGATAAATCTAGAAAGTTTTAAAATATAACATATAGTTAAATCTTCAGAAAACTGTGATCCCTTAATCAAAGGCAGTTGTACATTAAGAATTTTTATATTCAAGAGATCAAAATGAAGTAATAACTTAAAGTCTTTCTGTATTGGTAGCGACAATATATATTATTGTTTCAAATTATGGATCTTAAATAAACGACAGCAAATTTTGATATTTTCAAAACTTGCTGTAGAAATCAAATATAATAATAACAAATAGATACAAAAATTATTTTCTATAGATGTCTGGAAACCTAATGATCTTTTCAAAAATGAGTGGTTCTTGTTGACTAGGTTCAGGACATGCTCCCCCAAAATATCATACTTTAGCACTTGAATATAACAAGCTGAAGGAATTTGAGAAATGACATACAGGGTGGACTTTCTGATCTAGGTCATAAAGCCCTCATGTGAGAGGCGTCCTCTTTTTAGCCTCTTTATAGTAGTCTCATTTATTAAGCTTTTATTTTGTAATTTCTTTTTTTGCTATTTCTCGTATTTAATAAACTTCATGTTAATCCAGGGCTAAAATTTCTTCCATTTCTTCTGTCAGTTTTAAAGTATTTTTGATTGAAGCCTTCAGAGAATAGCTGCAGGTGTCCCTAAATCAAACAAAATTATTTCATCCAAAGTGATTCTAAGTCTTGTAGCAGATTCTCCTCCTCCCTGAACTGGTAACACTTTGTAGCACAAGGACAGAGCTGGTGATCCCCTAACCAGGGGCTGCCAGGAATTGCACTGCAAAGATTCTCCTTTCACTAAGAAAAACTCTGTCATACAAACAGGTCCTGCCCTCAAGAAGGTACTAGAAAGACCCAAAAAATGAGAGGGGTTAGGGTTCACTACTTAGTGAACTTATTCTTAATAAGTTTTTTTTTAAGATTTATTTTATTTATAGAAGAGCTGGGGTACAGGCCAGAGGTGGGGGAGGATGAGAGGATTCACCAGAGACAGAGTGGGGAGCAGAACAGGCAGAATGACTGAAATACACTGCTGAGGGGAGCAGCAGGCGAGACAGGAGAGGTCTGCTGCACCATGTGGGTATCTCCTGGCTGGCTAGGAATTGAATCCACGCTGCAGAGTCTGCGGACAGTTTCACAGCGCTGTGCTCACTGGGGAGGCCCTGTTTTTAATAAGTTTCAAAGTTTTATTTACAAGGGAAATGAAATGGGGGGAGGGAGGGTGGGAGGGAGGGAGGGAGAGAGAGAGAGAGAGAAATTGGTCAATGTGTCTTACTGGTTTCACTGTCTGAGTTGGAACCCTGGATGCAGGCTGAAGACAGGCAAAACCAAACCGACTGCAAGCCCACATATCTTTGGTTTTATACCAAGCATGGCTGCTTAACTCCACCCTTAGTTCCTAACAATGCCCCCTTCAAGAAGTCAAGAGTCATAGCAGATACTTGGCATGATGGGAGTTGCAGCCCATGGGCCTGGGCTCTCTTTGGCATGGAGCTGGGAGTAGAGTACATAAAATATCAGTGGGTGGCGTTCATTTAAGACATTCTGTTTCCCCCACAGTAAGACCTGTCAATCAGAGTCTCTGGGAAGATGGGGCACTTAGTCTTTGCTAAAAACTTTCCAGGTGATTCTAATAAGTAGCCAGGGTAGCACAAGGAATCAAAGGATAAAACAAGGGAAACCACTCTCAGACTGTCATTTTGGGAGCCCAGATACAGGCAGCAAGGACCGCATAAATTCAGACACTTTTCCCGGAAGGTAACATTCTAATAAGGTACTTATTAGAATCACCTGGAAAGTTTTTAGCAAAGACTAAGTGCCCCATCTTCCCAGAGACTCTGATTGACAGGTCTTACTGTGGGGGAAACAGAATGTCTTAAATGAACGCCACCCACTGATATTTTATGTACTCTACTCCCAGCTCCATGCCAAAGAGAGCCCAGGCCCATGGGCTGCAACTCCCATCATCAAATAGCCACTGCTCCTTTCCAGGATGAGAACCATTTTAATGTCAGATGAGGGTCAGAATAACAAGTCTATTGCTTCAAATCTCCCAGGGATACGGTGGTAATTAATTCAGAATAAAAATGTGGGCTGGAAAAAATGTTTTTGGTGAAGCTTTGGAATCTAAACAAGTGAGTGTATTTCTCCTTTATTCCTGTCACCTTGAATCAGTGAGTTCTCTGCTTTGGTGTAATTTAAGTAGATATTTTTCTCTTCTTAGAATGGGATGTCACACATAGAACTTTCAAGTTTATTGTGTTTCTTAAAGTGAGGGACTGCCCCCTCTTCTGTGTCACCAGGTCCCCCCAAAATGCAGATGCTTAAGCCCAATCCCAGGTAAATGAATGAGAATCTCTGGGTGACCTTTGAGAAACTGCATTTTAATTAGC
Organism: Talpa europaea; assembly: GCF_964194135.1. Lineage (NCBI taxonomy): Eukaryota > Metazoa > Chordata > Mammalia > Eulipotyphla > Talpidae > Talpa > Talpa europaea. The sequence continues at coordinate 20,851,259 of NC_140082.1, forward strand.
TTTCCTTTATGCGTGTGGCCTCAGGGGAGTTTTTCAAAGTAATGTCTCAACAAATTGCCCTTGGTTTTATTTTGTTTTGTTTACAACACCAGAGGAATTGTTAGGGAGAAATGATGTCCTGAGCTAATCCCATACAGGCTTTGTGGACCCCACCCCCAGACTAAAGCCATTAAGACATTGGGAAAGACAAATCCCATCACCACCAAGGGAGGGTGGCTGGGACCTGAGGGTGGAGTTGGGTAGCCAGGTTGGATATAAAAACCAAACATGTGGGCCTTGGGCTCTCTCTGGCTCGTGATCGCTTGCCTCCTGGCTTCACTGCTCCTGGCTGGCGGCCAACTCTGAGAGTGCCATTTTGGGATTCCTGATCGGCGAATTGGGGTGGTCCCCAGGAAAGGGGGAGGTTCCCTGCCCCACCCAAGGGAGGGTGGAGCTGAGCAGGAAGAGGAGAAGCTGCAGAAGAGACTGAGGAAGGAAGCAGGATGGATCCAGGAGACCTGGAGGAGGCGCATGGAGCCTAGAGACACGTGAAGAAACTGCACTTGTCTTGTGGTCGTGGACTGGGTGACACAGATGTGGGTGAGACCCATGGGGAGGTGACAATGGCAGCTTTTATCTTGATGTTGATTTTGCTCTTTCCCTTCCAGGCTTGTCTGGTTGTTTCTGACCCTTTGCTGTGGGTCCCCACTGGAAGATGCTTTAGACTTGTGGCAGGCTTTGGGGCCTTGCTCTGGGCCGATCCCATATGGATGGACTTTTACCCACAAGGGGACGGGTAACTTTGGGTGCTTCATTTAGAAACTAGATTTTTTGCCTTACCTGTATTGTTTCCTAGTTTTATTAAAGTTCTTTCCCATTAAAGTCTCCTATGTTTTGTGTTGATGCGGCGGATGGCAGAACCCATTTAGAATAGGCAGGTTTGCGGGGTTTGGGCTGCCCCTCTCCCTGTCCTATAACAGCATCAGAAGATGATCTTTTTTTAAAAAAAAATATTTATTTATTTATGCACACAAGAACAGGTGCAGGCCAGAGGTGCGGGGGTGAGGGTGGAGGGCGAGAGGACCCACCAGAGACAGAGTAGGGATAACAGGAAGACTGACTGAAATACACTGCTGAGGGGAGCAGCGGGCGAGACAGGAGAGGTCTGCTGCGCTTTGTGGGTTGCTCCCTGGCCGGCTGGGGGTTGAACTTATGCTTCAGAGGCTGCGGATAGCTTCACAGTGCTATGCCCAACCCCTTTTGATCTGTCTTCCCTAAACACCAAGAAAAATGTATGGAAATGACATCCCTTTCCTTGAAAGCTTCTGGTTGGGGTGGAGAGTGACAGCCGGGACCCAGTGGCAGCCACAGTGGACCCCATAGTTGTTTGTGCTATAAAGTGTTACTGTTTCATGGAGGAGCTCTGTGCTGCCTGATTTAGGATCACATCATTTTGTTTGATTTAGGGAGACCTGCAGATATTCTCTGGGAAGCCTTCAAAAACCAATATAGCCAGAAGACTGGCGTGAGAAATGTGGCTTTAAGAAGGCCACCTTGATAGAAGGGGTGTACATCAGCATCCCAAAGCAATTCAAGCCACCAAGCTGGTGATCACCTAACAGGGGCTGTCAGGAGTTGCACTGCAAAGATTCTCCTTTCGAAAAACTCTGGCACACAATCAAGTCCTGCCCTCAAGGAGAAACTAAGAGCAGAAACAATGAGAGGGGTCAGGGTTCACTACCTAGCAGAGACCCTAGAAGGAAAGCAATCAATCAGCCTTGTCTTACAAAAAAAAAAAAAAAAAAGGAGGCATTTTTTGTCATACAAATCACACACGAATCACATGGGTCAGGTAAGCTGTAGAAGATTTTACAATTTAATGAACAGATCGGACAATAATGCTCATTGCCAATGGCTTATGATGAGTGTGAGGATAGAGAAAAAGAACAATTTACACTCTTACACTCTGCCACCGGGAACCCGAGGTTACCTCCAGCGGCTGGAATGAAGGACATCCTCAGTACCCATGCTTTGGGGCACAGGGGAAAATCCCTCCATCTGTCTCCATTCTTCTCAGAATGAGAAGAATGAGCAACAAATTAACATCAGGCAGATTATTGGGTGCGAAGGACCACATTTTATACCATACATATGAAGAATTTGTAGAGTTTGAATTCTAGACTATGTGGGACAAACAGGGATGAAACAGGAGGTCTCACATGAGGAGGAGGAGATGACTTCATAGGACAAATCCTTGCCTCCAGATGTTTGCTCTGCCTTAAGATAGGTCTCTGATAAGAAGGGTACCACTAAATCTAGGTAGTCTGCATTTCTTAAGGTTGTGGTTATAGCTTCTCCCAAGGGACACAGAGCTTTCTTTGACCTTAGTTCCACATGCCAAGGTGACACATATTGGAAAAGTGCCTGCCAAGGACATCCTGGAGAAAGCCCATCTCAACAGTTTTGGGAGGCTGATCCTACCCATGAAATTGCCAGAGTCCCAGACCAATTGCAAGCACAAATATCTCGTTTTAAATGTTCTGGATTCCAAGTGTTGAGTAGGCACTTACTAAATACTTGCTGATCTGACTGTTGTAGCAACTGGCAACGAGACAGAACTTTCTCCTCAGTCAGCCAGCTGCTGTCTATTATTCATGGACTGTTTGTCACGATCTGTTCCGTGATAGACACAGCCTCAGAATGGCTAGTGCCAAGACTTGATGTGAAACCAAATCAAAAAGAAACAAACAGGTGGTAAATATCCAGGTGTTTCTGGAGTTACATTGGTATTTCCCTCACTATCATCAGAGAGAAGGAAACCTGAGATCAGATAGTAACTTGCTCATGAAAAGGTCAGATGCTGGAATAGAAAGCAGGAGGAGCTGCTTGTTCAAATTAATCCAATCTGAGTAATTTAAATAGACTTAAAAATTAGACACAGAAGGTCTAAAGAGCACGTGGGGATATACCAGTGTAACTTTTATTGGTAGTTTAAATTATTTAATTAGTATAAATCTTCCTTTAGGAAGAAATGCATCAGAGGATAAACAGATGGCTGTCAAGTAAGAACTTTCCATAAATTGGCATAGTAGTCCTTAATGTTAGCTACAGAAGCAGAATGCCTGCTTGCTTAATTAATCCAATTGTTTTATCCACTATATAATAAATGACAGTGATAACTGATTCAGATTTGATTCTTTTCAGATCCTCTTCAGCCAATTCACACACTGCTGTTGGCCTAGTATGGCATTGATGTCTATTGTTAACTCAAATTCTCTTATAGGCATATGTAATCATTCTTTATTGTGCAGATATCAAATGTCCAGACCCACAAAATCAGTGAAGGCTTCATTCAAATTATAATATTAGGAGTAGATACACATAACTCAAAATGAAAATTTAAAAACAACAATTCCATCACAAATCAAAGCATTTATACTAAGAGCTAACTAAAATGAAATTGCAAAAACACAATAAGCTCTGAACTCTGGTTTTTCTAGCAATCCAGATACCTGATCTCCAGTTCATTCCCTCCTTTCTTACTAAGGAGTTGCCAGTGAAAGCAGCAGGTCCTGAGAACATCAGAAAGTAGGAAGCAGGGGCCTCCCTGGTGGCGCAAGGATTAAGACACAACCAATGTAGCAATCCGCAGCCACTGCAGCATGGGTTCCATTCCCAGCCAGCCAGGGAGCTACCCACATGGCTCAGCAGACCTCTCCTGACCCGCCCGCTGCTCCCCTCAGCAGTGTATTTCAGTCAGTCTGCCTGTTCTACTCCCCACTCTGTCTCTGTCTCTATATATTGTGGCAAAAATACATTTGCATGAATCTAATAAGCGACACATAGGTACTTCACAAAAGAGTTTGAGGTAGAAACAACAGATAGCTTATCTGGTTAAAAAGAAAGATTGACTGCTAGAATAACATTGTGGAGGAATCTGACAAGAGTAAGCAAAAGGAATCTGCTTACTAAGGCAAATGGTTGAGTCAATCACTGGAACTAAAAAGGGAAACTGAATTTCAAAAAAATCGAACCATATTATTGTGAAATTAAGAATCTGAGAGTTCTGTATTTGACTCTACCTGAAACACAGAAGCAATACCTAAACCCAACACACACACACAAACACACACACACACACACACACACGCGCGCGCGCATACACACACACACACACACACACACACTCTCCCACAAATATATAAATTCCATAGCACCGAGTCACCCTCTTCCTATGGCATTTTCTTAGATTTCCCTGACTCTTGTCTCTTAGTGCCTGTCACATAGGAATAGCTATTACTGAAATGTCAGATCATCTCCAACAATTTCATGCCACATTAGAAAAGATCCTAAATACTGTACAGGCTTTGACCCTCGTTACAAAAGATTTTTAAAAGTTGCGATGCCACTATCAATGACCATCATTAGAAAATTCTGTCAAATTTTTTTCCCAGTAAGTTGAATCATTCTAATTTCTCGGTGATTCGCAAAGCATTCTAACAGTATTCAATATCAAGAGCAACGAGTCTCAGCAGCTGGGAAAGTATGTCTTAGTCAGCTCAGGCTGCTACAACAAAATAGACTGGCATATAAACAGCAGAGATTCACTTCTCACAGATCTGCAGGCTGGGAAGTCCAAGATCAAAATGCCTGCAGACTCAGGGGCTGCTGAACATATGCTTCCTGGTACATAGAGGTCAAGTGTTCTCCCAAGGTAAGAGGAGGCCACAGAGCTCCTATAAAGGGTCTTTTGGGAGGGCACCTGTTTATGGGAGAGCCCTCATGATTAATCATCTCTCCTAAAAATACTACCTCCTATATTTCAATTTATGTTTTATTTGGTGGGGCAGAGGGATACTAAACATTGAGTTTAAAGTATTGTACATCAATTCCCTAGGGTACATATATTGTCTTAGTGTCCTATTTTTTTTTTTGAAATTTTTTTTTTTTAGATTTATTTATTTATATAAGCACTGGGTACAGTCAGAAGCACGGGAGGGTGAGAGAATTTACCAGAGCCAGAGTAGGGAGCAGAACAGGCAGACTGACAAAATAGTGTCCTATATTTTTGAGGCTGGTGATATAAGAGGTATGCCATGGGGATTTTTGCAAAATTGGAACTTCTTCATGGAGCCACTCATATAGTGGTTACATGTAGCAACCTATAGGTTCCTAGAAACTCAGTTCACGAATTTGTTGAAAATGCAAAAAGAAAATTCATATACCAAAAAAATAAAAGGTCTAAATGCACATAATAAAAATTATTGTATTAGTAATCACAGAAATGCAAATTATCGTTTTCTCTTATCAAATTGATTTTTTTTTTCATTGAAGATGTGAAATCTTGAGAGTATGCAATAAATAGGTCCTCACAATGATTGTTGGAGGGAAGGAAAAATATCCTTTGACCTGATAGTCCCAATAATATTAATAATTCTAAGGATATGATCTTAGATGTATACTATAATTTATACACAACGTTTTATTTACGGCTGAAAAATAGAAATGACCTAAGTATTTAACAATGGAAAGTTATACAAATATTGGTAAATTCAGAGTGCAACACTATGTTACCATAAAAAATGCTTTTATTAATACTTAAGGATGTTGAAAATACCATGTGTATATTCTTAGATGTAAAAATCAGATCACAATGTATCCAGAATGATCCATATTTTGCTTTTTAAAAACTAGCAAATCAGGAGGAAACATACCTGAGTATTACTGTGGTTTAATCTGATTGATGGGATTACTAGTAATTTTGATACTTTTGATAACTTACAAATACTTTTTCCAAGTTTCTGCAATGATCAAATATGACTTTTATATGACCAGGATCAATAAATATGATTTAAAATATTCCAGAAACTGCAGTAAGTATTATTTATTAAGGAAACTGAAATAAGGGACTATCCCTCATACTCTCTGTGTGATCAAGGATAACAGAAATGTTGCAGGAATTCTTTTCCCTTACAGCATGTAATTATCTGTACTGGACAGAGGCAATGGAGCGAGAAGAGCCAATACTTTGCAACTTGCATTGAACTCATTAAGAAGTTTGCTTTTTTAGTCCTTGAAACATTATCAAATGTCAATGCCATTTAGAGTTGTAAATAAATAAAATGAGCAAATTTAAGTTTATCTTAAAAATGAGAACTCTCTATATGTTAAAAATTGAAGTCTGTGATACAAGAAAACTAAACAGAATCCTTTCTGTTATATAATCCACTGTGGTGTATAACTAGGAGATGGGTTTTTAAATGATGGATTTGAACTAAGAAAAAAATTTCACTCATCTTATATGTGTTTATTCTAACATACTTGATCTTGAATTCATGAAAGTATAGGAGATATCACAAACATTTTTGCCTACATTAGATAAACCAGAAAAATAAGGAAAGAGATAAAAATAATCCCAAGCACATCATGAACTAATCATATATCAACTTGTCCTGCCTTACCAGTTTCACTAAATTCAGGTATCTTTAAGGCTGATGCCAAATAGGTATAAATTATAGAACCACAGGACTAGAAAGACTACAAACTGTCTCACACAGTCAATATCCTTTACAGTTGAAGAAACAGATCCTCAAAGAGGTGAAAAGTCTTGTATAAGATCACAGTGTAATTTAACAGCAATCCAAAGAAGTAAAACCAAAGAATTCTGGTCTTGTGACTTCAAGGCCACTCTCATTGCAGAACAATACACGGGTTTTCAGCGAGCAGTGTCTCATTTCATCTGCTTCACTTACATGTCCAGTTATGCAATGACACCACCGATAGTAGTAAATGAGCAAATGAGCCTGGGTGGCAGTTTTAATAAACAATATGTTCTCCAAGGATGCCATCCTTCTGAGAAATGCATTACTATCGACCCTAAGAGATCATATTCACATCAAGCATCATAAAATATCTTTTAGAGTTAATTCTAAAGGACTTAATGACCATAACTTTCTGGTATAAACTGTGCCATCAAAATCCTGATAAAGTTGAAGCAATATTTTTTAGAAAAGGAAGTAATTTTTTCTAGCAAAAAGCCACAGGATTTTCACAGATACAGAATGTAGGTAAAATGGGCATTTTTTTTTATAGTCTGGTATGATGATAATAAATATAAAATTACACAAAAACTAAGTCATATACAGACAGCAAGTCAACCATATCTCAAAAAATGTATAAGTATTTTTAAGGTGGGAGAATTGAAAAAATGTACATAAATATGCTAGCGTTATTTATTTTTTTAAAAAAAGAATAGCTAATACTTACTGAACACATTCATTGTACCAGTGCTTTATGGTCATCAAACAGAAAACAATACTTTATAGTAGTCATCACAACATTCCAAGCTCTATTTTAGCTCAAAGCAAAAACTTCAGAATAACTTGAAGAGGTAGCCACAATTATTTTTCATACTATATAAATGAGGAAACTGGGGCATAGAAAGATTAAGTCAGCTGATTAGCTAGGGCCAGGATTTTAATTGTAACTGTTCAGTTTGATGTATAGATTAAAGGCAAGGTTAATAAATATACCAGCAGGTTATTTTGTGACTTTTTACAAAGTGATTTTAAAGTTTCTATGGAAAGGCAAAAGACTTAATTTAGTCAACACAATACAGAAGGAGAAGGACAAAGCTGGAGGTCTGACCTGACCTGACTTGAAGACTTACTATGAAACTACAATAATCAAAACAGTATGGTTTTGGGGAATGAATAAACAGATCAATGGAACAGAATAGAGACCATAGAAATAGACCCATGTAGATTTCAGCCAACTGATCTTTGACAAAGATAATACAATGTAGCTAAGAGAGACAAATCCTAGAAATCTGATAATAGAACTGAGGCTTCCAGAGGGGGAAGATAATGTGAAGAACAGCAGAGGGGAGGGGTCCAATGGACTTGGAGGAGGATTATGGGTACTGTTGTAGTGGCTGTGCTAATCTATACATGAAGAGGTGTAAACCAGTACCTCTGAATCATATACAGTGTTGTAAACCAATGGTACCTCAATGAAAAGATAAGACAATAAAAACTATAATAGCTCTTGCTTTTCTGGCTTTTGACTTGCATCCTGGTAACTCAGCTCAATGTTACTGGCAAGATGTGTCCAACAATTAATCCTCTTTCTTTCTCCGTTCTCCGTTTTCTCCTTCTCCTTGTGAATAAAACATTTTTATTAATTAATTATTAAAAAACTGAAAACAAAAACACTGATAAGTTAAAACTATTTAAGTTTCCAATTGAGTAAAGATAATCACAACTACTGCATCACAGTTATGATACTGTGGAGATGATTAATGCTTCCTCACTATGATCTGGTAATAAAGATGGGTTGTCTCTTTTGGAAAAATTTCCAAGGGCAGAGCACTGTGTTGGACAATGTAATACACAATCCTTTTATGGGTTCCTTTCCCCCTATTTTCTTTACTTCTATATTCCAGATATATTGTCTAAGCCACTTCAGAAATACTGTAGAAAATTGATTTATAGAGTCTTGAGTCACACAGTGGCAGAGCTGCAAGCGCTCTTAGCAACAATGCTTCATTTTGCAGGTAACTGAGATCACACAAGATAAAGGACTAAAGGTCATCCAGGAATGATTCCCCCATTCTAGTTCCCTTTTAAAAAGTTCTTCAAGGGAAACAGGAAATATTAATTACAAAAAGAATTCCATGAAACTATTATGAAAAAAACCACACCAAACTAAAAACCTGCTGTTATAGGGCAGCCCCGATATTGAACGGGTTGCCTAGCTGTGGGTCCTCACCCGTGCGCTTAAAAGGGACTTATGAATACTCCACTACAGGCACACACAGAAGGTTAATAAAAGGTTTATTTACAAGGGAAAAGGAAATAAGGAAAATGAACAACTCAGGGAGAAAATAGGGAAATAAAGTCTTTAATGCGTCCTACCCGATCCGCAGACCTGGAAACCCAAAGGCACTCTCAGAGCTGGCCAGACGCTGCGAGCTGGTGGAGAGCCAAAATGGGGGCAACCCCAAAGCCCACATGTCTGCCTTTATACCAACCTGGCTGCTGAACCCCACCATCAGGTGCCAGCCACCTTCCCTTTGGTGGTGATGGGATTTGGAGTTCCCAGTGTCTTTGGCTTTGGCCTGGGGTGGGGGTGGAGTCCACAAAGCCTGTATGGAATTAGCTTTAGGACATCCTTTTCCCCCTAACACTTTCTCCTGTGGTACCAAAATCTTAGGCAAACAGAAAAATACAAAAACCTGAAAAATGTGGCAAATGAAACAGAAGAACGAAAAAAAAAAAAAAAACCCAACAAATTAAATGTGAAACTTCAATAGCAAAATACAGAAACAGAAGGGGGGAAAATTGTTTTTTCTTTAGAATGTACGCGAACGACCCAGTCTGAAGTAACCGGCATTACCTGCCGTCTTTGAAGTTGCATCTTTTCTTTCCCAAACATTTCTGGTTCTAATCTTGCTGGCTTTCTTGTATTTGAAAACCAAACCAAATGCTGAACACGTCATCATACACTCGATAGGAAACGTGGATAAGGTTCCCCAGCAGAGCCTGGCTTCCACCTTCTCTTGCTTAACCGTTTCTTTCTTAATCCGGTGTGATCTGAGGCTACTATTTTATATTTCTAAGCAATTAATTTTTTGGCTGGGGAGCGCAATCCACAGGTGTGGATGACTGACAGCTCGCTGATAGGCTCCATCTGTTGACGGCTGATAATGGTCTCCTGGGGCTCCAGGGTGCTGTCTTCACTCACAGAAAAGCCAGCAGCCTAATCTATTTGCAGGCAGGCAGAAAAAGCCCCGCAGCTCGCATTGTTATTCAACAGGAACAATTGGTTACAGGCTGCACACGTTTACTGGCACAGTGGGGAGGTTTGGGGAGGGGAGCAGAGTTCCTGCAGAGAGTGATTTTCCCTAAGAAGCCTCTGCTGTTCTTCCCTCTTTGGAGGGGAGAGGGATTGGATGAGGCTGCCTGAATTTTGTGACAATTCTGGAGCAAGAACTCATGATTCCTGACCATTCTTGGAGTCTCGCTTTATAAAAGAAAGAGGAGGAAAGAGGGTATTTATAGTTATTATAATTTGATTGTGATGTAAATCAATGAATACAGAAATGGTGGGGCTAGTGTTGGAGTCCTGAAAATTTTGGTTCAACTCTTGGGTTCTCCTGGGAATGGAACAGCATGATGCTGTATTAAGGGCACCAAAGTGACATTCCCCTTCAACAGAAAGGCTAGCTGGGCTTGCATTTAGGACGGGTTAGGTCAGGTCAGGTTAAAATTAAAGTCACTTCACTGTAAAACAGATATTAAGTAGACTATGCACACATTGGCCAAAATGTTCAAATCACAAAGATATTTAGCATTTTCTTAAATTATTTGTCATTAGCAAATATTTCAGATAGTCAAATGGTTATGATGGAGGACAAGAATAGAAAGGCTGGAAAGGAGGCACCCCAAGACCAGAACCTGACTCACAAGGAGGTGGGGGTAGAAGAAAATAACATGGCCATTAACCTAACTTAGAGGTCGTGACTCTTAGGCACCAGGGCCTTAGCACAAGGCATAAGGCCCACGCAAGATCAGACTGCTAGAGGGAGTGGAACACAGACCTGAGGGTACAGAGGAGAGAGTGGGCTTACCCTGGGAATCTCCGCTACCCACCCTGGAATCTCTGGTCCCTTCCTGGTTTTGCATAGTTGTCCAAAATTGGCAAAAATCTAACAGTCTGACCACTGGAAAACATGAGCCCCTCCCCACCAAAAGAGGAGGATAAAATCTCACGCTGCCCTCACTAAGGGGCAGCTCTTCCTGCCCGCTTATGTCTATGCAAGTGTCTTTTACTGTCCTATCCCTTATCTAATAAACTTGTCCTTTAAAATCATTACCGTCTCTGCCTTGTGGAGAAACTCGCTGCGTGCCGCCGAAACAGGAGCTCTGGCAAAACCTTTCCCAGAGAAAACCCAAGGACCCACAACTCCACAAAACAACATCAGTTGAAGTGGCAATATTTGGGGAGAACATCTTAAGCCTTTAAAAGCACAAGATTTGTGTCTTTCATGACTTATTATTCCCCCAGACACCATTTAGGGACAATTTAGCCTCATCTGAATGTACCAGCTCATCCTGCAAAAAGAAGCAATATATTGAAGTAGTCAGTTCTTCTAGTTTAATGTGTTAAATTGGACTCCTGTCCTCTATTTCTTCCATTTCTTCTCTCCTCTCTCCAAATCCTCTCTTCCCATTGTCCTTCTCTTTTCTCTCTGGAACTCAGTAGATAAAAGTCTTCTTAGGAGAAACAAGCACTCATTCCCAGTCAAAAGCAATAGTCCTGGCTTCACGTGGAACCAATAAATATGGATTGTTTTTAATAAAAGGAAGACTGATAATAAAGCTCTCTGTTCGGTTGCAAATATTGGTTATAAGGTATAGCCATTGATACTCTTTCATGTTTAGAAATTCTTTCTGTCATTATTCAAGAAAATGTTTTTAATCATGCTAATAAACTTTTTTGAAGATAAAAAAAAAAAAAGAAACAAGCACATTTAGAATCTTTTTGAAGCCATTCTCACCATTGCTTATGTCATCCCACTGGAAGCCTCAGACCCCATACTGTTTTTGAACCCATTGCCAGGAAATCCACCTCCTCCCTTGGGGGTTTTGTTTACTTCAAATGACAATCTATATGGAGATTTGAGAATTCCTAGTGGGTAAGGAATTTAAATGCATATTTGCTAATAATCATACAAAATGCCATGTTAACTCTTTTCATAGCTCATGTTTAGAAGAGGGATATATTTCAATAAACTTTTATTTTTATAGTTTTAGATTTAGAACTGTCACCATTTACTGGAAAGACTAAAGTTGAAATGAACAGGACAATTAAATCCATGCCTAAACATTACTCTGGAATTCAAGTGATAAAAACACATTTAAGGGCCTGCCTGGTGGCACAAGGGGTTAAGCATTGCACTATGAAGCAATCCCCAGCCTCTGCAGTGCCAGCTCAATCCCCGGCCAGCCAGGAAGCAACCCTCATGGTGCAGCAGACCTCTCCTGTCTCACCCGCTGCTCCTCTCAGCAGTGTACTTTGGTTGATCTGCCTGTTCGGCACCCCACTGAAAGGTCCCTGCAGGAGGCCGGAATGCAAAAACCCACTAGGCATCCCACCTGGGAAGGGGAATGAGGAAGCCTGCCTAGAGAATTCAGACAATGAACATCCCCCGCCCTACAAATCTTTTCTCAAAGAAACTCCCCCCCCCACAAATCCGCCCGAGAGCAATAAATTTTCCCTTCCTTTGAGAAAGTTTAGCCTGACTCTCCTTTTCTTTACTGCACCAAACCTTTCACCCACTCTGTCTCTGGTGAATCCTCTCACCGCCCACCCCCCATCTCTGGCCTGTACCCCAGCTTTTGTATGCATAAACAAATCTTTAAAAAACAACAACAGGGCCTCCCGTGGTGCAGCAGTTGAGCGCTGGGTTGCGAAGCTGCCCGCAGCCTTTGCAGCGCTGGTTCGATCCCCGGCCACCGCGAGGGTCCCACGCCTGCTGCTCCCCTCAGCAGTGTACTTCGGTCCTTCTGCCTGTTCTGCTCCCTGCTCTGGCTCTGGTGAATTCTCTCACCCTCTCACCTGCTTCTGACTGTACCCAGTGCTTGTATAAATAAATAAATCTTAAAACAACAACAAAAAACACATTTAAGATCCAATCAGCCAAGTTCATACTAGGAAATAGGATGACAGAGACAGGAATTTGGGGTGAGATGGAACTAAATAGCTAATTTACCTTTTAATGAATCATTTTCATGATAAACATACATTTTTCATAGTCATGATAATTGACAAGACTCAGGTCTGAAAATACCGCATTTTAAGAAGAATTTCTGTGACTCAATTTGATTTTTGATTGGCAGAAAATAGTTAATTCTGAGATGTTTCCTCTATCTAATCCTGCAATTTATCTATTTATCTATTACTACATCTCATTTTGTTCTCTATTCTTTTCCAATCCCAGTCTAATCCTACAATTCTTAAACACAGTCAGGTGAAAGTTCTGCCTCTCCATCTTTGCATGGAGAATTGAGAGAGGTTGGCATCAGGGTTCATGAGTTTGTAACAGGGTGGTCCCCAGGAAAGGGGGAGGTTCCAGGTTCCCTGCCCCACCCAAGGAAGGGTGGAGCTGAGCAGGAAGAGGAGAAGCTGAAGAAGAGACTGAGGAAGGAAGGCAGCAGGATGGAGCCAGGAGACCTGGAGGAGGCGCATGGAGCCTAGAGACACGTGAAGAAACTGCGCTTGTCTTTTGGTCGTGGACTGGGTGACACAGATGTGGGTGAGACCCGTGGAGAGGTGACCATGGCAGCTTTTATCTTGATGTTGATTTTGCTCTTTTCCTTCCGGGCTTGTTTGGTTGTTTCTGACTCTTTTCTGTGGGTCCCCACTGGAAGATGCTTTAGACTTGTGGCAGGCTTTGGGGCCTTGCTCTGGGCCAATCCCATATGGATGGACTTTTACCCACGAGGGGACGGGTAACTTGGGGTGCTTCATTTAGAAACTGGACTCTTTGCCTTACCTGTATTGTTTCCTAGTTTTATTAAAAATCCTTCCCATTAAAGTCTCCTATGTTTTGTGTTGATGCGGCGGATGGCAGAACCCATGGAGAATGGGCAGGTTTGTGGGGCTTGGGCTGCCCCTCTCCCTGTCCTATAACAAGTTCTGTGGCTAAAGACTGTCCATAGTTACATGTCTTTCATTATCGGTGGTAATTGCTTGGGCAGATAATCTGCCCTGACCTCAGCTTTGAGCCCACGAAACCCAAGGTATCAGGAGGCACCATGCTGCCCCTTCAGACCCTTGCCAGTATCTCTATAAAGTGTCAACTAGCATAGACAGTAATGGCGAGGTACAAGTTCTCTCACTAGCTTCTGAAATTTGTAAAATAGTTTCCCTCTTTTCCTCTGTCCCCACAATTTTGGAGGGATTGGGTAGAAGAGAGACATTTTCTTCTCCTATAAAATCTCTTCCCCTTGTTTCAAATGTTATTGTATCCTGCACACAGTGTCTTCTTCCAAAGCTAAGTATGACAGTCTCTGCCATCGTGGGTGTCCTTTGACTTGGCTCTCAAATGAGGGTGAGCTTATATATGTCAGGCAAGAAAAACCACATCTCCTCACATTATATCAGAATATGTAATATTGTTAATATATGTTGTTAAGAATTAAGCACGAGGACCCACCTTATAATAAGACATAGCATATGTATTTTAGATAACATATGCACTTACGAAGCTGAAATCAAAACATAAAATAAAAAAATTTAAGGACAATGAAAAAAATGGACAGATTTGTTTAGAGTTGGAATTTAATATCCATAAATTCATGTAAATTTAACAAAACATAGTAGTCACTACATAGCTCTGCCCATGGTACATTTATGGTGTTTTTATACTTGGATGAAAATCAGCCTATACTACCAGACATGACACCTGGGGCCCTCAAACCTCTCCAAACTGGAGGGACACTAGGAAAAGTTCTGGAAGGGCAGGCCTGCTGTGGTTTCTAGGTAGATGGTAAAAACACCAACTGGAAACAGAAACCGAACTAACACCAAAGCAAGCAAAACAACAACAAAACTACCCCAAAGCAGGTGGGAACCTGGGAGGAATGAAATAAATGTTTTTTCCCCCACTGGTCTTGGTTAAATATCTAAGTCCAAACCTGACATTTGAAAATTTCTGTCTACCGTGGTCTCCCCATTGAGTCAGGAGCTGGTGATGGTAATAAAGTATATCACTATAAGATTCCCCTAAATTTTTTCCAAGTCTAAAAGAAATCAGTATGATTGAAGTTATTTACCAGGGTATGTATGTGTGGGTTCACTTCTCCCTAGAATGTGAACTTCTTTAAAAAACAGACCATGTGTCTTTCATCCTTACATCCAGTACTACACACATTGGATGTTCAGTGAATGCTGAATGAATAAATGAAGAATGACTCTATAATAAATTAGGGAATAGGCATAACAGAAAATATGAAGAAACTGGCTTATTTCACTTTTCCATTTGGTTTTCATAGACCCCCCTTTGGTAGAGAAATATATGCTATTTCCTCAGATCCTGATGAGGAATAGAGATAGCCCCAATTTTCTGGGTAAAGGTGTTCTTTTATGAGCTTTCTTTGTATCTTTTAGCAAATCTTAAAAAAGATTTTTTTTGGGGGGAAGAATATGCCTGATTCTACTTTTTTTAATCAAACAATTAGCAGATTAGTTTTTACTGCAAAGTTCCCAGGGGCAAAAATTCTGAGCATCAGTCAAATAAACATATATTTGCAGTGATATAAACACAGCTCTTGGAGACTGGGTGGAATCTGTGCTGGGCATAGAACATTTTAGGAAGCTTCTAGGCTAAATAAATCTGTGCTATTAACTTGTGTCATTGCCTTTAACTTTCTTCTCTTTAGAGTTGCAGGACAAAAATCTGGCTAATTGGTCATTTTATTTCATTGTTTTATTGAACTGATTTAATTGATTCCAATTACTAAGGTAGTATTTAACCAGAACACTAGAGGTACCTTTTCACATCAAAAATGTATGCCAAATTTATCTTCCTTTATAATGTAGCTTGCACATCTGCTCCATTTTGCAATGTGAGTAAATGGTTAAATGTCTTGCAGTTTGCTTTGCCACCCATGGCTAGAAAGAAAACAAGTCATTTATCCTCAAAAGTGCCCATGAGGCATGAAAGAGTGTGTTGCTTTTAAATAGATTTCTGTAGCAAAGTGTACAGTCATTTAGAGCCAGTGACGTATTTTGAGAATTATTCATTTCCTATCTGTCAGCTCCTACCTTTGGATTTCATATTTCCGCCGAGTTCACTATAGTGACAGGCACGCTGACTCAATGCTGCCCCCAAGTGTTACTTCAACACGTGGGCTCAGGAGGGAAAAGGCAGAACAAAGAGCCACTCACATCAGCAAATAAATGGTCTATTAAAATCCATAGTTTATCTTGCATTCTTCTTTCTGCAGCTATTTAAGGAGAACACCTTGTGAAATAGTATCCATTCCACAAGTTTTCTTGGAAAACCTTCTCTATACAAAACCCTGTGCTATGTGTAGATGACATAAAGAAATAGAACACAGTTCAAACCTTTAAAGGCTTTTAAACAAGTGAGAGAGACAAGGGTAGATTCAAGGTTAACTAAAAGGCAATTAATAGATGTCACAAGGATGTATTAGATGAACGCTAATATTAAAACAATATGATCTGTGATTTTTAAGTTTACAACATACAATACCATTTTTCCAGGCATTATGTTACAGCCTTTATAATCTTTCTCTCATTCAATCCATATAAAACTCTGTTAAGAAGCTATGAGTCTATCAATTTTTTTTTAATGAAACGGAGGCTGTTAGTTGAGAGCATGACCAACCAGCAGTGATATGGCAGAGCTGGGTGCCAGCTCAGGTGTCCTAACCTGCAATCCTTTGCTCTTACCTGAAATGTATTATGGCCACTGTGTGCCAAAAAGGGGAGCTATCATGAAGGTAGAGCTGCCCATGGGGGTTTCAAGGACATGGGGTTTCGGCAACTCGGCAGGCTCACATACATCTAGGAAAGCTTCAAAAAAGTAAAGGGAGGCGTCAGGGATCGACAGTTTTCAAAATGAAGCCAGCAGCCGTATATGGTTCGGTCAAAAGAGAATGAGATTTTTAATCAGTCAGAACTATGACCTGGGTTTGATTTTCAGCTCAGTCATTTATTTAATTTGTGGCTTAGACTAACATCTTAAACCCAGTTACCTTAATCCCAGTGAAGATACAGTAATACATATCCTGACTATGTATCAGACATTAACAAGTCTGGTGAAACTCATAATCTCAGTTGCTTTCTTCTTCATGGAGTCAAGTAAGGGATCTTGGACCCAGTGGCTCAATGGCCAGACAATGATGTGATTTCAGAATGTTGACATTTCTCTAGGGGAATTTTTATATCACATACAGGGTGCTGAGGATGGCAGAATTTTATAGATTTATGTTATTTGTACTTTCAAACACTGATTTTAGAATGTATTAGTTGCCTTCCAAAAATGTCTCTGATCTAATCTCTACATTCCAGGGAAAGTAACTGAGAAAAAACATAGAAGATGAGTGTGACAAATGAAAAGAAAAATTATGAAAGTCTTTGTAGATCATTTACATGCTTATATTTATGAGCATCACTAAGCCACTTATTACCAGGTGTAAAGTAGGCCATATCTTGCAGAAATTCAGGTTATCACTTTTTCCCCCAGATTATCACTTTGTTCTGCTTTGCTTAAATATTTTATATGATACAATCTTATAATGCATTGTAGTAAATTCCTTCTGGCTTGGAAAACATATTGTCAGTATCATAAACTTAGCACTTTAAGATTACCCTTGCTAACTGTGCAATTTCCTTGCTAACTTGAAATAGTTAATTTGTTTTTCTTAGTACTCAGGGAAGGCCTGAGCGTGACTCAGGCTGTACTTGCATGGAGAGATGGAAATGGATATAAGCAGTTTGGTCATCTGCTCTTGACTTCCTGGAGTTCTTTCTGCCTGAGTGAAACCCCTTTTGCTGGAATTGCAGGTCCAATAGATCCAATACCTTTCCAGTGTTATTTGCTTAAATTTATTCATCTCCTTTAAGATAAATTTTTTATTTAGAAAATATTCCAATTAGCAGTTGTAGGGTAAGGAAAAATGTCAGGCTTTTCTGCCCTCCCCCCATCAGGATAGATGATGGATCCTTGAGGTCCTGAATGCATGCCTAATGGCGGGCACCTGGAGTAGGGTGTGGGCATAGGTAGATGGGATTCACCTGGGCTAAGACTGGGCTTTTAAGGGATGCATCATGGGGACGCCAGCAGAAGCAGAGAAGCCAAGAAGCCGAAGAGAAGCTGAGAGAGAAGCAAAGAAGCAGAAGCAAAGAAGCAGAAGCAAAGAAGCAGAAGCAGAGAAGGCTAGAGAGCCCAGAGAGAGTGCAGATTTGCTGGGGGCTGGGAGGACTGCCAGCCTCCCGGCCCCCAGCACCCCTGCCTGCTGCGTACCAGTAAATCCCAATAAAAAGACCTGCAAAAAGCCACTAAGGACTCTGACTTCTCCTTTACCCGGTCTGCATGGGATCCTAGAAAACCTGCTCAGTGGCCATTCCTGCCACTAGAGCAGTCTTCCACACTCTAGCTGAGAAAGTAGGTACAATATTTCTGTCCCTTTACCAGAGGCATTTAAACACAGGATTCATAATTTTTTCATCAGTGGATAGTCTTTTCAAAGAACACTTTTTATTTTTGCATAGAAGTGGGGTGTAGCCCAGAGGTGGGAGGGGGTAAGAGGATTCACCAGAGACAGAGTGGGGAGCAGAACAGGTGGATTTACTAAAATGCACTGCTAAGGGGAGCCCCGGGTGAGCAAGGAGAGGTCTGCTGTGTCATGTGTGTGTGGCAGCTCCCTGGCTGGCGATGGAGTCAGGCCATCATGGTGGTAGTGATGAGACTTAACCCCTAGGTCTCCAGGGAGGCCCCTCAAAGAACAATTTTGAGCTTACATAATTTTTTTTTTTTAGAATAGGAGGGAAAAGAGGAAGAGAAAACAATTCTCTGATAATAAAGTTTCATCCCAAAGGAAGATGCAGTTTTGTATCGTGTAATCCATGAAATTCTAATATGAGATTTCTAGTCCACTTTACTTTCCACTGTTTTTACCTCATTTCAGTGCTTACATTACTTCTCAGATTAGATTAGATTTCACTAGAAATGCCACCACATTGCAGTGAAAAGGCCAGGCTGTCGGAACCAACATGAGCCACATTCTGCTCTGTCACTAGTGAGCTGAACGATCTTGGGGAAATTGTGGACTTTCATGAGTTTTGGTACTTGTATGGTAAGTGATTATCAGGCTTTTCTGCCCTCCCACCATTAACATTGATGATGGATCCCTGCGTGCACGCCTATGGTGGATACCTGGAGTAGGGTGTGGGCCTGCATAGGTGGGCACACCTGGGCAGAGATGGGGCTTATAAGGGTGGCGTCACAGGGAACCAGTAGACAAAGAGTAGCAGAACGAGAGTAGCAGAATAGAAGAAAGAGAATCCAAGAGCCCAGAAAGAGTGAGGACTCTCTGGGAGCTGGGAGGCCTGCCAGCCTCCTGGCCCCCCCTGCCTGCCATGTACCTGGTAAAAGCTCAATGAAAGCTTGAAAAGCCACTGAGTTTTCCAGGACTCTCCTTTACCCGTCTGCTGGATCAGAAAACCTGCACTGTGCCTTCCTGTATGGGGATATTAGTGATATCTACCTAAAGTGGCTTTGTGAAGATTAAAGGAGATGCCACATGTAATGTGCTTAGGCCAGTGTCAGGCACATGAAAAGCACTCACCATTATTACGATGATTGCCAACACCGACACAAACCTGCCTCCATTTGGTAATCGTTGAGGGTATGTTCTGTCACTATCAACATGAAACTCCCTCTACCGAGATATGCTCAATAAACTTTCAACCCAGGGTCTCCCCGGTGGCACAGCGGTTGAGCGTTGGGCTGCGAAGCTGCCTGCAATCTCTGCAGCGCCGGTTCGATCCCCTACCGCCGGGCGAGGGTCCCACATGGTGCGACGGACCTCTCCTGCCGCCTGCTGCTCCCCTCAGCAGTGTATTTTGTCAGTCTGCCGGCTCTGCTCCCTGCTCTGGTGAATTCTCTCACCCTCCCGCGCCTCTGACTGTACACAGTGCTTGTATAAATAAATAAATAAATTCAACTCATAGTAATCATTTTGATCTAGAGCCTCCTTTGATGACTTTGAAGATGTTCCTTATGTAGGGTCAGGAATGACCGCAGTGCAGGTTTTCTAGGATCCAGCAGACTGGTATAGGAGAAGTCAGAGCCCTCAGTGGTTTTGCAGGCTTTTATTGGGATTACCAGGTACACGGCAGGCAGGGGTGCTGGGGGGCCAGGAGGCTGGCAGTTCTCCCAGCCCCCAGCAAATCTTCACTCTCTCTGGTGTTCTCTGCTTCTGCTTCTTTGCTTCTCTCTTGGCTTCTCTTCAGTTTCTGTTCGTTCTCGGCTTCTCAGCTTCTGCTGGCGTCCAAGGGACGCCGCCCCTAAAAGCACAGTCTCAGCCCAGGTGAATCCCACCTACCTATGCCCACACCCTACTCCAGGTGCCCACCATAAGGCATGCATTCAGAACCGCAAGGATCCATCATCTATCCTGATGGCGCGAGGGCAGAAAAGCCTGACATTTTTCCTTACCCTTCACTTATCTCTCATCCCTTTTATCCCGCTTTCACTCAGTTGCCTTATGGGCACCTTAAACTTACCTCTTGAAGAATTGGGTAGAAGAATATTCTAATTAATAAGCATTATTTACTAACATAATTAGTAATCTATCAGGCAACTGCCCATTTTGTTTAGGAGACACTACTTGCTTTTCTAGAGTATTTGTCCTTAAAAAAATATTTAAGGGACACGATCAGCTGTTTTGTGGATTGTCTTTTTCATTGCCATGAACTCTGACTTTAATTAACTAAAATAGTACTTTTAATAAGAAAATCTAAATTAAGCCATGTGAAAATGCAAAAAAAAAATAAAAATATTAAGAACTCTAATTTCCCTAGACTGACAACTGAAACAGAAATTCAATAACACTAATCCTAGTTATAGAAACACCCAGTTGTGGGGCGTAGGGAAGAAACCTCCCCGTTGGTTGTTAATATTTCCCTCTGAAACCTAAAAGGAGTATCTCTTTCCCTGGCTCTTCTTTTTCCTCTAACTTCAGGTTCAAAAAAATAACAGAGATGGACCCTTGTTATCTGAGTCATTCAATCATCTCTAATCAAAAAAATGGCAGGCCAGAAAAAGACAAAACAGCTGACCTGTTTTGCACTAAGTGAGGGGTGGGAGGGGGTTGGGGGGTGGTAGGATGTCGGGGAGAAGAGGACAGGCAAGAGGGGGAGGGGGGGAAGTTGAGGGGAGGAGAGAGAGAGACAGAGAGAGAGAGAATGAAATGTAATAAAATGTAATGTTGAGGACAGGATGAGCTTACATAAAAATAGTGGGTATTTCGCTTTGGTTTCTACCTCTATTTCTGAGCCCTTCTCCAGGCTGTTCTGAGCACCCTGTTATTGCTCCTACCTTTTCTTCCAAAGCTACTCAGACTCCAAAATTATTTCCCACATTCTCCCTTATAAAAATGATCATTCTCTTAGCACATTTGGTCTCCATTAGGCATCAGGAGCCATGCAAATCAATTCAAAGAATTAGTTTTACAACGTTAGCTTTTCAACATCCCAGAAATAGCCTTATTTTGTTCCTAAAGGCATTTTAAATGTCTGAACTACCAGCATTTCTCAGAGTAAAATGAGAAAGGAAGTTTGTAGATTGATTTTTCTGTCCTGTTTCTGTCTGTTTCCTTTACTTTGGAGATCTATAAACTTTTCAGTCACAAATTGATGGCAGGGTTAGGGGTTGAGGGAGGGGTGGAGGGGGTCAGTGAAGCAACACCTTCTCAGAACGAATGAGTAGTTTCTATGCGGGATGATGATTCTATCTATGATGATTATAACCTAAGGGTTCTGAGCCTCCAAGAACTGACACAACTTCCCAGCCTGAAATGCCAAGTGTTTAAGTTTCTCTTCAAATCCTTCCTACAGCTTCATTAGATAACTACTGTCAGAGAGAGTGATGGGAACACAGGGCAAAAACAGCTCACTTAGTGATTAATTGGGACTGGCCCATATTTAATCACACTTCTCAACTCAGACTTTATAATTTAAACTTCACTAATCGTCTCCCTGATTTGGCAGTCACTTCTATAGGCTATCTTTGAACTAAGAACCTCGCTTATCTTTGGAATAAAGCATGCAGTATTACCCTCACGTCTTCAATTTGGTGTGAGTCATTCAGTGACTAAATCAAACAATGCGTCAGGAAGCAAATTGGTTTCCCTGGACCTCAGTCACTGGTAATGATAGTGAGTCAGAGAACTCCATTTTAACTTCCTTAGGATAATTTCCCGGTACCCTGACATGCTAATTTCCATAAATATATTTGGAGTTTAATGTACACAAAATCACTTTGGGTATTATTACTATAGAAGGATGTGCTTGACATTTAATACTCTTTTGGAAATACATCTGTAACCAAAAAAGTAATATTTCTGGTGACCTTCTGTAGGGTAAGGAAAAAAATGTCAGGCTTTTCTGCCCTCCCGCCATCAGGATAGATGATGGATCCTTGCGGTCCTGAATGCATGCCTGATGGCGGGCACCTGGAGTAGGGTGTGGGCCTAGGTAGATGGGATTCAACTGCGCTAAGACTGTGCTTTAAAGGGCAGCTAAGACTGTGCTTTAAAGGGCGGCGTCTCAGGGATGCCAGTAGAAGCCGAGAGAGAAGCCAAGAACGAACAAAAGTCGAGAGCAGAGAAGCAGAGAGAACGCTGGAGAGCCCAGAAAGAGTGAAGACTTGCTGGGGGCTGGAAGGCCTGCCAGCCTCCTGGCCCCCCAGCACCCCTGCCTGCCGTGTACCTGGTAAATCCCAATAAAAGCCTGCAAAAAACCACTGAGGATTCTGACTCCTCCTTTACCCGGTCTGCTGGATCATAGAAAACCTGCACCGTGTCCAGTTCCCGACCCTACACCTTCCTTACATAGCATATCTTTGGTGACTTGCTACCAACTGTTTAGTGGAAGAGCACCTCAAACATAACCATGATCTTCAGCAGAGTTGGAAAGGAATTTTATAGTAAAATCACCGTTTTCTCAATTATATTTTCTTCTTGAAGATCTGTGTTAAACTTAACTGTAATATTAGGTTACCCAGTCAAAAGTTGTGTTCTTTAGTAAGAATGCATGCCATTAAATTCGAATGACTTCTCAGAGAAACATAAAAAGCATTTATTTACATATTCAGACAGCTCAAATCAAATTTAGATGAAAAGAATATACTTGTAATTCTGAAAAGTGTTGTAACACTGCACTATCTTTTTGAAAAATCCTAATGTGATGTTTAGAAAATTGAAATCCAACGTGACCTGAAGTAGCAGGAATTATTTGAAATTAAATCACTTCTCAGGGTTCAATATTATGTTTCCCCATATAAATAAGAACTTTGGCATTCTCATTATTTTTTTTTTTTTTCTCATTATTTCTTTGTCAGTCTGACTTTCACATCATTATCTCAATTCTGTGTCTGGATTAACCTAAAAACAGAAAAACTCTAGGCTGAATGTTGCAAAATATTAAAATCTCAACTTAATGTTTTTTATGAGGGTTGAGGAGAGAGGAAATAAGACACTAGGGCCTGCTATGTTAGCTTCAATAATGGACAGACTTGGAATAATTATTCATGAAGATGAAAAATAATTAAATCAGTCATCATACCATTTTCAAGAGTGCCAAAGTTATTACAATTTGAGATGGGGAGGTGAAATAATATAAGCTGTTCTGAAGGACAAATATGGGGAAAAAACTATCATCTGAGATTTAGCTTGAGATTGAAGGCTGGCAAAGAACTGGTGAAATTAGTAGAATTCAATATTGGTTCTACCTTACGGATTTGTAGACATTTTTTAGTCTGTTCTTATCCTTTACAATAAATGGGCACTTATCACTCACATGTAGAAAGCATTTCAGTTAATGTCTGCTCTGAAGGACTTCATGTTGAATAGTTGGTGTTCTAATTAGCAGATTATCAAGATATTCTGCATTTAGTAACAATCTGATATTATTTTGTTCCTCTTATTGGTAAATTTTGTATTTTGTTAAAAATAACCATGGGTTAACAAAAGATGTTCTATATTAATAAATTTCACTTAGGTTCACAGTCAGCAAGTCCGCATGTTTACAAATTTCAAAAATCTCTTTATACACAATTCAAAGAAGAAAAAATCTTTTAAAATTAGTGGAGGGCCTCCCTGGTGGTGCAAGGGGTTAAGCACCGCTCTATGAAGCAGTCCATGGCCTCTGCAGCACGAGTTCCATCCCCAGCGGACCAGGGAGCAACCCACATGGTGAAGCAGACCTCTCCTGTCTTGCCTGCTGCTCCCCTTAGCAGTGTGTTTCAGTCAGTCTGCCTGTTCCCCGCTCTGTCTATGGCGAATCCTCTCACCCCACCCCACCCCAGTCTCTGGCCTGTGTCCCAGCTCTTGTATGCATAAATAAATAAATCTTTAAAAAAAATTAAAAATTTAAAAATTAGTGGAATTCACAGGGACACTCAGATTATACAAACCACTGACTTTGTATAGTCATATATTTAGACAACATATCTTACCTTTGATGTTCTTTCAGCAAACAATTAATTTCCTGCTGTGAAGTTCCCACCTAGAAATGCATGGAAATTACTATGGAGGAAAACAAAGGAAACACTGAGTACAACTTCATTTTTACATATCTGTTCTTTCTCAAAATGAGGTTCAAATATTACAAATTGTTCAAATATTTTTCTAGCATGGTACTTCGGGGATGATTCCTTATAATTCTCCAACTTGTGATTTCTACATGTTATATTTATCTTCACCTTTCAATAATAAATGCATCTCCATTGCTTTGAAGAGTTAGCTCCAAATTATATTCCAGCAATGTCACGGAATCCTCCGTGGAGTTTCTCCACAATTTCACATTTCAATCAAATCAATTGTGTGGAAAATCAGCCAATCTGGCAACATTGCTAAAAGTTATGGTCGATGCTCCATATGATTTTTTAAAACAAATGTTTCATTCTAGAAGAGTTTTAGATTTATAGAAAACCTATGAAAGTAATACATGTACTACCATGTACTCCATACTAAACTTCTATTGTTAAACTTCTATTCTATTCTAGCTCATATTACATCATATTACAAAGTATGTTTGTCAGAATTGATGAGCCAATATTGGCATATTATTACCTAAATCCCACCCTTTATTTAGATTGCCATAGTGTCTATGCAAGGTCCCTTTTTTTTTTTTTTTCTGGGATCCTAACCAGGATGGGTTCTTAGACTCATCTCAATTTTTCAGAATTTCCTTATTTTTGACGACCTTGAGAGTTTTGAGTAGTGAATGTCCTCCAATTTGAATTTGCGTGATGTTATTCTGATAATTAAGTGGGTTTTGTGTTTTCACAGAAACATACATATAATGTGGCAAGTTCAAAATGTGGTTAAAATAATAAACATCTTCTTACTTTCCACAATAAAAAAATATGTTGACTATATTTGGGTGGGTTTTTCTGAAATCAGATCTCTATTTTGTTCCACACAAATTTAATTTTTTATCAAAGCACTGGTTTTATTACTGTAACTTAATAGAAAACCTTGAAATCAGGAACTAAATTTCTTCATGTTAGTATTGGGCTAAAATGTATTGAGCTAAAATGTAATGTATTTAGTATTGGCTCAGTATTGGGCTCCATATTCTTTTTAGTCATTAATTCTGCTTGATAAGATGATAGGAATAAGGTAATTTTGTTACCTGTAGGCTACTTGCGACTTTATAAAGGAAAAGTACATACTGCACAATTCTATTTCTTTCTTTCTTTTTTTTTTTTTTTTATAGAGGCATGCTTTATTTATTTGTTTGCTGGTTTGTTTGTTTGTTTTGTTTATACAGGCACTGGGTACAGTCAGAAGCACGGGAGGGTGAGAGAATTCACCAGAGCCAGAGCGGGGAGCAGAGCAGGCAGAAGGACCGAAGTACACTGCTGAGGGGAGCAGCGGGCGGCAGGAGAGGTCTGCGCGCCATGTGGGACCCTCCTCCGGTGGCCGGGGAGCAGCCGGGGATCGAACCGGCGCCGCAGAGGCCGCGGGCAGCTTCGCAACCCAGCGCTCAACCGCTGCACCACCAGGGAGGCCCCACAATTCTATTTCTATGAAGTTCTACAATACACAAAAATCAATCTACAATTGAATAATATCAGAACGGTGATTCTCTTTGACAATAGGGGCTGACTAGAAATTGTGTAGTGTAAGTAGAGTCTATGACAGAATTCTTCATTACCCCAAATTCTAAGAGCTGATGGAGAAAGAGGGGTCATAGGAAAGAAGCAGTACCCACAAAAACAGCAGAGAAAAGAATGTGTTTTCATGAATGTCAAAATAATTGTTTTTTAAAGGAGGTGTCCGACCATGTCAAAAGCTTCAGATGTGTTGTGTGTTTTAGGACTAACCACTCTTTACTAGACTTGACAATAGAAATGTTGTTGCAAGCCTTGGGAGACCAGTTAAACACCTTCGGGGTTTAGGATTAAAGCAGGATGTTTTATGCAAATTGAAATCTGTAATTTTTGAAAATCTGCTAAGAAAGCCTTAAGCAATGAAAGTAATTATCAGAAACAATAGT
Organism: Talpa europaea; assembly: GCF_964194135.1. Taxonomy (NCBI): domain Eukaryota; kingdom Metazoa; phylum Chordata; class Mammalia; order Eulipotyphla; family Talpidae; genus Talpa; species Talpa europaea. Next base: position 20,877,560 of record NC_140082.1, read on the forward strand.
GTGACTTCCTAGGAGATGAGCTATAATTTTTGAACATGTTTCCTTATGTGATGAAAACAACCCATGTTTGTCCCCATTTTCTACTCAGACACTTTCACATCTCAGAAGAAATCTTTCATAATACTAGAAAACGTTATTTAAAAAAAAATTTAAAACCTTAAATCATAGTTTACTGCAAAGATAGTTTACATTTACCATTCTTCTTAAGGTAACATAAATACAAGGACAAGCCCAGACTTTCATTTGCTGTAACTCCCCCTGCAGGAAAGAATAGTCATTTTTCCCTACATGTGTAAAATGTTTTCCCAGGATGAAAAACTCTTCAACTTTTAAGACACTGACATCATCAGGTAGCAGTTTATCAGGGTCCTTACTTTTTTAGATTGTAACATCCTGAAACTGTGAAATAGGGTACATGTGCCTCAATTCTTACCCTCTGAACATACTCCAAGGCAGGCATTTTTGTCCACAGCAGTGGTTTGATTTTGGTAACCTCTATGTCTGTTATTTTTATAAGATCAAAGCCCATAATTTCATTTATTTATTTATTTTTAAATAGAGGCATGTTTTATTTATTTATTTGTTTGTTTGTTTCTTTTGTTTATACATGCACTGGGTACAGTCAGAAGCGCGGGAAGGTGAGAGAATTCACCAGAGCCAGAGCAGGGAGCAGAGCAGGCAGAAGGACCGAAGTACACTGCTGAGGGGAGCAGCGGGCGGCAGGAGAGGTCTGCGCGCCGTGTGGGACCCTCCTCTGGTGGCCTGGGAGCAGCCGGGGATCGAACCGGCGCCGCAGAGGCCGCGGGCAGCCTCGCAATCCAAAGCTCAACTGCTGCGCCACCAGGGAGGCCCAAAGCCCATAATTTTAAATGCATCTCTCACTCAGGGATAATTCTGAATTTACGATTAGTTTTCAAGAACTTCCCAAATGTGCAGTATACAAATCTTCCTCTACTCCCATTCTCCCTACCCCTATGCCCCCCTACAGCCCAAGGAAATCACTTAAAAATGCCTAGATACATGCTATATTCTGTACTTTGCCCTGGAAAGCAGGTGTTTTTAAGCAAGGAAAAAGACCCTAGTACAAAGCAATTTTAAGATACCCTCAAGATAAGGAATTGCTGTAATTCATCTTATCTGCTACTTGCTAGTCTTGACTCTTTAAAATGTTGGCTTCACTTAATAGCAATCATTATTATCAGTGCTCAGTTATTAGCCATATACTTAGAACCATATCATGTTTCATGTATGGTTCGAAGTGCTTTACTCATTTATCTCTCTCACACACAAAAAACCAGATTACAAAGAGAAAAATTCTTAACTTCTTTTTATAGAAAAAGGAACTGACATGCTTAAGGGTCAGACAACTTGCTTGCGGGCACTCAACCAGTGGGTGTTCCCCATGAAGACATGATTAAAGCCCCCACCCTAGACTTCCCTTTGCCTGAACCATGCTGGGCCCCAGACTTCACCGACCCTTCTTTGGGTGTGACGGGAGCAATTGCTTTACTTACTAGACAACATCAGGAACATCAGGGTGGGGTAAAGAGGCAGCCTTTGGTCCTAGGCACTGTAAAACAAGCCAAAGGAGGAAGAGTGTTAAAGTTGTCAAAACAGAAACTGTGTGTCAGTGTCATTTACCCCAGGGCGTCAGCCTCTAATATCCTCTACCTGTGTACCTCTGGGAGCCAACCCCACTGCACCAAGGAAACAAAGAAACAGAAAATGAAGTGATGAAAGAGGAAAGAGAGAGGGCAGTAGGAAGGGAGGGAGGAAACTGTACATTTTTATGAACTCATGGTTAGTAGTAACTTTTCTCTTCCTCACCCAGGGGTATTCTTGTTGCAACAAATGTTCCCTTTGTTTACTTTAGTGGCAGGAAGGCACACAGCAGGATCTCTATGACCCGAGCAGACAGGTAAAGGAGAGTCCTGGCTTTTTCAGACGTTTATTGAACTTTTACCAGGTACACGGCAGGCAGGGGTGTCGGGGGCCAGGAGGCTGGCAGGCCTTCCAGCCCCTGAAGAATCTTCACTCTTCCTGGGCTCTCTGGCATTCCCTTGTGGTCTCTGCTTCTCTGCTCTTCTTTCTGTTCTACTGGTGTCCCCCTGACCACACCCTTATAAGCCCAGTCTCAACCCAGGTGCACCCATGTATGCATGCCCACAGCCGAATCCAGGTGCCCACCATCTGGCATGCATGTAGGACCTCAGGGATCCATCATTAATGCTAACGGCGAGAGGGCAGAAAGCCTGATCCTTTTCCACTTACCCTACATCGCAATACTAAATGTTTTGTTCCAGTATTTAGGTACTTAGAATTATAACTTTTATCCCTAGGAAGCAGATAAAGAGGAAAACGGCACATATTCTGGAGGGGAGAGCAGGTCAAATGCTAATGTAATTTAGCACTGTGGAAGGAAAAAAAAGTCCAGTGTTTTTGAGAGCCATCTCGTGGCCAGGAATGGATATGCTCAAGCGTTAAAAGTAACCACCTAGGAATTAAGAGGAAAAACCAGTGAGGTAGGAAGCGATGGATGGAGAAAGCTTTGCTATTTTCAAGTCAGTTTACCCTATTTGGGGGAACATTTTATTCAGCTGCAGTTGTATAATTTGTCATTCAAAAAGCAAAATATTTTTTCAAAAATGCCAAATCTAGAAATTATTATTAAAGGTAATTTAATGACGTTGTTTTCTGTTTCGGATCACATATAAAATAGTGAAGGAAAGATCAGAGGAAGGGAGGGGGAAGGAATTGCAATTAGAGCTGTAGATATTACAAGGATAACGAATCTTTTGGACAATGTGTGCCAATGAATTCATTCAATATTTGTCTTTAATTTTCCTAAAGTGATGATGGATATTTAAAAAATTTATTGATGCAACATTGGCTCATAACATTGCACGTCTCAGGTGTATTGCACTGTGTTTTGGCCCCACATACACTTCATTTAGACAAATGAGAGTCTAACTTCCACGAGGATAGATTTTTGAGTGATAGTAACAACTGCATTCCTGGAATAAACCCAGCAGATGTCCTCTCTTTTTTTTAAATTTTTTTTAACGATTTATTTATTTATTTATACATGCACTGGGTACAGTCAGAAGCACGGGAGGGTGAGAGAATTCACCAGAGCCAGAGCGGGGGGCAGATCAGGCAGAAGGACCGAAGTACACTGCTGAGGGGAGCAGTGGGCGGCAGGAGAGGTCTGCGCGCCATGTGGGACCCTCCTCCGGTGGCCGGGGAGCAGCCGGGGATCGAACCGGCGCCACAGAGGCCGCGGGCAGCTTGGCAGCCCAGCGCTCAACCGCTGCGCCACGGGGGAGGCCCCTCTCTCTCTCTTTTTAAAGTTATTGCTGGATTAGGCTTTCTAATGTTTTGTTTAAAAAATTTTTACATTCATATATTTGAAATAGATTTTGTAGATCATTTTGCCTTTCTTCTAAAAAATTGTACTTTTTTATTCAGGCAGTGTTGATTTACAACCCTGTATATGACTTAGGGGTACAGGGTCACACCTCTTCAGATATATATTACTACACCCCACCCACCACCTAGGCACGAATAATCCTCCACCATAGTCCACTAGGCTCCCCCCCTTTCTTGTAATGCTCTTGACAGGTTTTCTTTCAAAATTATCAGATGTATGAGATTTATAACTATGCCTTACTAATATATTGGCTCCTCTATCATTATGAAATATTCCTCTTTCTCTTAACGTTTCTTGCTTTAAAGTTCACATTATGTGATATTTATTTGGTAAGCATTTTTATAAATGATTTCTTCCTGTGCTTGTACTTTCAAACTTTATACATACTTAAAATAAACCTCTTGTAAGCAGCATGTTTTTTGTTGTTTAAATTACTTTGTCAGCTTTATTCAAACATAATTTATGTTGAATAAGCTGCTTCTATTTCAAGGGTACAGTTCAGTGGGTGTTGACAGATACACTCATGAAAGTGTGAATACAATCGAGGTACAGATTTTCATTGCCCCCACACTTTCTTCAGGCTGTGTTGCAGTCCAACGGCTAGTCATTTTGTCACTTCAGATTAATTTGTTTAATAGAATTTTGTATAGATGGAAGGATGTGGTGTGTACTCTTCTATGTTGAGCTGTTTTTCAGAGTGACTTTGAAATTCAGCCCTGTTGATTACAAATTAGTGATGTGGCCTTTTTTATTGCAGAGTAATATTTCATTCAATGGATGTACCACAAATTGTTAATACATGTGCATATCTAGGTTATTTCCTGTGGGATTGTAAGGTTAGGGATGGCCACAGTGCAGGATCTCTATGACCTAAGCAGACAGGGTAAAGGAGGGTCCTGGAGCCCTCGGTGGCTTTTTCAGGCTTTCATTGGGATTTACCAGGTACATGGCAGGCAGAGGTGCTGGGGGTCCAGGAGGCTGGCAGGCCTCCAGCCCCCAGTAAGTCTTCACTCTTTGTGGGCTCTCCGGCATTCTCATGGTTCTCTCTCTGCTTCTCGTCTGTTTGTTCCCGTAATGCCGCCCTTAAAAAGCCCAGTCTTAGCCCAGGTGAATCCCATCTACCTATGCCCACACCCTATTCCAGGTGCCCGCCATCAGGCATGCATTCAGGACCGCAGGTTTCCGTCATCTATCCTAATGGTGGGAGGACAGAAAAGCCTGATACTTTTTACCTTACCCTACAGGGATCTTAATAAAAATTCTGCTAAGAATATTTATGCATAACTCTTTCTGTAAAACCTGTTTTTAGTGATTTTGGGTTAAGCCCTGCAGTTGGAATGGTGGAATTCTACAATGGCAGTATCTTTCACTTTCTGAGAGACTGTCATTTCTCTGAGTGGTGCTGTCATGTCATGCTCCCAACAATGAACTGTGAAGGTTCTAGTTGCTCCAGGACTTAATACGGTATAACATTTTTACATTTTTGCCCTTCCAATCTGCCATCCCATCATAGTGGCAGGTACTTCATTGTCGCTTCCATTTTTTTCTCTACTCAACAGAGTTATTGAGCCTCCTTTTATATATTTATTTTTAAGTATGTCAACACAAAGGAAAATAAAGAACAGCTGCTTCACTCAACCTTCATCGCCCATCCCTGTCACCAGGTGTCCATGGATTTACAATTTTCTTCTCCCAATACCTCTTTTGATTCTAGAGACAAATAATCTCACTGGCTGAATCTTAACCATTAGTATGACACAGATGTCTCTATATCCAAGTGTGATAAACCCTCTGAACACACCCAATTTATCTTTATTTTACAACTAGGTACAATACAATTAGATAATTAAAGATTGAACTTAAAATAATCCCCTCTAATTCTAAAGAAATAATCTGTAAATGTCCAGGGAAGCACAAAAAATGGCAGCCTGTTGAGCGCCACGAGATTGCAAATGAGTAAATTTTCAATGTGTTGAATAAATGACAAGAATATGAATTATTATGCTTCTATGCATGGAAAGCTGTGAGACCCTTAAGAATAAAGCAGTGCCTTTGATTCAAGTGGAAAGTTTTCACAATGCGTTCACCCTGAAAAGCTAAGTTTTAAAACTATATTTAAATATATTTTATACTGTATTTGTATATATATACACACACATATATATACACATGTGTGAAGGTCATTAACAGTTTTCAATTAGCTGTTCATTTTTTTCATTGTATTTATTTACTTAGTTTATCTTTTGCATTTACTTTGCATTATCTTTTGCATTACTCAGTTTTACTGCAGTGCCTACACTTTTTGCTAACACTTGGCAGTAATACCACTGTGTGCAGCTGCCCAAATCCTATGTTCAGACTTATAATGTTCATTTGCTTACCTCTGGGTTCCTTTGCTCCTAGGTGTGTTCTCCTAACATTACAACAGTCTGTTTTCAGTTGCTCTGGGTTGACAAGCCACCATCAGAAAGAGTCTTTCCACACACAAAGCAAACAAAAGTTCACTCCTGGAAGTGATCTACCTTGGGTAGTTTGGCTCCTGTGCTCCTGACAGAATATGGCAATTAGAAAGGCCTGGAGGCAGAGGGATTCACCAGCTCTCCTGCCTACCACTTGGCCAGTGAGGACAGGGTGATGGTCACCAACGCAGAACTGAGTTGTGCTGAATGTGCTGAGATCGTGAGGGGTGTGGACTGCTTGGGGGGGGCTGGGCTTTAAAAGGCACAGATGTCCCTCTATACTTCTAATTTTTTTTACAAGATACAAGGATTTCTTGTGTATGTATAAATAAATAAAATGAGGCTTAGCCGTATTAAAACATTTAGTTAGTCCTATTCTATTTTGGTAGCTTTTTGAAAACACAGCTTCTCTGTTTCATTCGTCTTTATATTCATCTTTATGATCTTTGCTTAATTAAAAATCACTAACACAGTGTAGCCATCCTCTACGTTGGTTGAGTGACTGGATCTTATTTTTTAAATCCTGACTAAAATTGGCCACAAGAGGTCCCCACAGCTCCAGAAGACACTTTTCCTTAGTAATAAAAACTTTACAGGCATTTTAATTTCCAGCCGACTCTGAGGATGTTAGCGAGGTGGTGTTTAATGAAATTTTTGTTCTAAATCTGGTTTTAAAATGTGACGCCCCTACAAAATAAGACATTAAAATGTTCAGAGTAGTGGACATTCTTCAAACCAGAGTCAAAGGAATATTCCCAAATGCCAAATGTACATTTATCTTTTAAAGGTGCATATTATTTCTTAAATCACAACAGTCTTTTGTGACCACCTTGAATTCTTAAATGAGCAGAAATTGTTACCACTGTGCTATGTATGACATTTACAGCAATATTATTCCCTGTAAACATGAATTTAAAATGGACAAGCAAGGTGTTCTGAAAATAACTTCTAAACCTAATGCATGCATGAGTTGGAATGACCAAGGGATTTCTAGCAGCTGACAGGTTTTATGCACAAGTGAAGCAGCATACATTTTCCAATCACGGTTCTGATTTTATTTAACATAGTTTTTTTTTTCTCTAGTTGCTTTTGATTTACTTACCAATTAAAAGTGTCATTACAGAAAATATAATAGGTACATGTTGATTAAGCCTGAGTCTCTTTTCACTCAGGACATGGCATACATTAAACGGAGTTTATTTTGGGATAAGGATAGATTTTACCCCAGTTCCAAGCATGGGACCTTCTGAGTATCATGTTGTTGGTACAGGTAAATCTTTAGAACTATATGAGATTGTGCGTAAGTATATATGTAAATATTTCAATATAACTGAGTCTGTGGTTGTCTCCAGCTAACATTTTATGGCAAAAAATAATTGTAAATTCATTTTTTTGTCTTTTGTGGAATCTGGAGCTGTACCTGGAGTCCCAAGATTTGAGTAATATCAATCTCCTCCTTACATGTGATAATTGAAGCACCCTCAATCAGAGGGAGTTTGATAAACTAACATACCACCTTCCAACTACACTTGAGGAGTGTTCGTGGAAGCATGTTATTTATCCTTCCAGGTTATATATTTCTCTGATAGCATGAACTTTCTAGAAGCAGCTCTGAATGAAGAGGGATTACCTCAACTATAAAAGCTTTAGTTGTGGTGGTAGAATCAGCAGTCTACATTTTTATCCCATAAGACGCTAAAAATAGAAGCATCTGTAAGGAACCAGCTGTATCATCAAGGCTTCTGGAATCCGGCAACACCCTTAGCTTGCGGTGGAAGACACAATAACAGCTTTCAAAGATGTGCACACCCTAGTCCAAAACCTATGAATATGTTCCCTTTCATGGCAAAATAGATTATGCAAGTGATTTGTTAAGGAATTAGAGATAGAGGATTTTCCTGGGTTTTCTAGGTGAGCCAATGTAACCCCAAGAATCCTAGTGCATGAAAGAGGGAGGCCAGAGAGTCAGAGTCAGAGGTGATGCGACTGATGACAGAGTGGATGTTCCAGTGATGCGGGCACGAGCCAGCAAATGCACGTGGCCCGAGGAAGCTGGATAAGAGGAGGCAAAGATTTTACCCCCAGCCTCCAGAGGGAGCACAGTCCTGCTGACACTTCAATTTCATTCCCCAAGATCCATGCTGACCTCCAGAACTGTCAGATGGCACACAAGTGCTTCTAAAAGACCTAAGCTCTGGTAATGTGGGATAGTAGCATTAGGAACCTAACATAGCTGCCCAGTAACCTGATGGCTGAGCCTTATGTCTGAAACTGCAGAACTTTTAAAACCTGAGGCCGGCTAGCTCCTGGGATTGCAGGCAGTCTCCACTCCCCGCCCACTTCCCGAGTGGGATAAGGAATGGGGTCCTTGGGAGACCTGGCATTTTCTGTCTGTGAATGCATCCAAAAAGCAAGTAAGCAATCTGATCTAATCACCCAATTTTCCAGCCATCTAATTTAATCAGACCAGATCAGGCTGGCCTATTATCAGCTTGATTTGATTCTTCAGCTAAATCGATTGATTAATTTGGTAAATTAATTCATAATGACACATAAATGTCTAGATGAATTACTTCTTTCAGAAAATATTTTTTCAGGTACTTTTTTTTTTCTCAAAAACTTGAGGATAAAGGTAAGGCACAATGCAGCAGGAGGCATTGTGGTTGTCTTATTCTTGGCTGTCTTATTCTTAATTCACAACAGCCTCTGCTGCAAACAGCTTCAAGTATAAGGGAGGACAAGCACAGGCCAGGTCCTAGACTCACTTATTCACTTATGAGGCTACAATAGGAGAAAGAGTTCTTGGCGGAAGGAACAACTCTCAGATTTAGGTGGTGTGTGGCCAGCCCTAAGACCCTGGATTTCCTCCACGTCAGTGCACTTGTGAGACTCCTACTGGGGTCTCCTCTTGGTGAGAGGCACCTGAACTCTGTGTATGTGGTAGATTACTGTGGAGACCACTAAGCTCTCTAGCCTGGGCTAGGAGTGGGGGAGCAGGCATGCTCCTGCATGTGTGTGGGTGTGCGCATGTGCAAGCAAGGACAGAGTAGCAGAGGGTGTGCATTTGAATGTTGTACCCGCCTATGGGGCTGGGCAGGTATGAACATGTGCATAGCAAAGAGGAGAGGGCTGATATGGTCACTGGTGGCCATGGGAAGCTGATCCAGACTTAGGCCACCAGTTTGTGACCTCTGAGCATGTGCTTTGAGATGACAAAGGCAAATCACATAACTCAGCCTGGCATTGAGGGGCCGGTCCATCAATGGCAGAGATAAATATGATGGCGATGTTGATGGACGTGAAGGTGATGCTAAGTGCTTCTCTTCTCTTCATTGGCTCTTCTTCTGCCCCCTCTTCCTTTGCCAATTCTTTCATCTATTTCTTGTCTCTCTTCAAGCAAACCAGTGCCTTTTGAAATATTTCAAGTTTGAAAGTCTACAGAGCACCCATACCCTTCAGGGAAAAAATGCAAACCAAGAATCTTTCAGCAAAATCTGTGAACAGTTAGGAGCCTGGATTGTCTATAATGAACCCTGGGGAAGGGCCTATTGACTGTGGGGGCCTCTCCCAGGCTGCCTGTGTGTCCTTGGCAGTCAGTGATCAGTGCCAGAGGATACCTGAGGCCCAACCCACAGGCCTTTTACCCTCATTTCAAAGTCACATGCCATGATTTCGGTGATATTCCAATGACTAGAAATAAATCAGTGAGTCCAGGCCACACTGAGGGGGTAAGACAGGAGCACCAGATGGCAGGGCTCACTGCCTCCAGAGCCCTTGGAAACAGGACAAATCACTATGAGCAGTGAAGGTAAATTTGAGATCTAAATGGCAAGGGAGGTTTCCCCACATTTTCCAGTGGGAAATGCTGGTTTTGTTTATATTTTTCTCTTATAAGGAAGTAAAATCACCTTAAATTTGTTTTTCTGAAAACATAGAAAAAGAATTCTTTCTGCATGTTCTGAAATATCCCCACTATTTAGGATAATTGCCATCCTAACTTTAGTGTTGAGCTCTTCTTGCTGGAAGAGGACTTAACCAAGGCTGAGCTCATTGCTCTACTCCTCCGGCCTGTGTGGTCTTCCGGTCCTTCTGGCAGCGACTCTCCCTTCTCTGTTCAGCAACGCCTCACGTCCCTGCCATTTCATTGTGTAGCGTTAAAACTAGGTCAACCTGTTCTTTCATTAAATTTCCCCCAAATATAGCACTGTCAATTTCAGAATGGGTTTCTGAGGCCTGGTCAGTCAATGAGAAAGTCTGAGGCGCCTTGAGGGTTGCCATGGTAACCGCCAGATAAGCCTGGAGATGAGGACACACAGGTTAAATTAGCTGTCTCCTGTCACCAGGGGCTGCTGGGAGAGGGCTGGTTTCTGAAGTCGGGAGCCAGACTGGGATGCTCTGTGAATACAGAGCAGCGGGGAGGACGAGCAAGAAGGCCACAGCGGAGAGGTCAGAGGGACATTGATGGGGCAGAGTGCCTGCCTCGGCCACCTCCTAGACGCCCCCACTCAACCCCACTCTCTCAGAATTCCCCAGTCCACAAAAGCCGTTAATACAACATCTCTGGTAAATACCTTCTGAATAAGAAGTGAGTGGCAGCTGGAGGAGGGGTGGCTGCAGAACGCAAGGTGTGTTCTTGCACAGGTCCTGCAAATGTGCCTCCAGGTCCTATGTGAAAGACACGATTCGGTAGCAGTCTGCTCCTCCACGGTCCTGTTTTATCTGTTTTTATCCCCCTCTCTTTCTCTTTATTTTTAACTTAACCTAAATCTTTTTGTTTTAATCTTACAAGATGTTCATTGCCATCTGCTGACCGACCAAGTCACTGCAAATAAAACTGCAAACCTGATAACCAGGCGAAGAGATAATTGTGTCCTCGTGCTTCTCATGTAATTGAAATTGAGACAGAATAGTTCATTTAGATATGGCCATTGTGGTATTTGGATCAGAAGACGACATTACAGAATGATTTGGAGATTGGACACAAATGCCGAATCATTGAGTTAATAAGAAAACAACATCCATCATTTTATCTCTTTGGATACATGAGAAAGAGCAAATATCATAATTCCAATTATTTGTAAAAAGTTTGCTGGGAATAGCCACTTAATGCCTTAAGGAGAAAATGGTGAATTTTGGAAAAATAGTAAATAAAGGGAAAATGCTTAGCCACATGAGTCGTTAGGATTGATAGTAGTAGGGTTTTGGCTGTGGGACTGGTATCTGAGGAGAGAGGCTGGGGTGAGGATGGGCTGTCCCCACTATGTGCCGATGGAGGTCTACACACCACATGTGCAATATTTAAAGTAATTCAAGTCACAAACATTAAATAGATCTATTCTATGCTTCTGCCTTGACTAACAGAGCTTCATAGTGACATGAAGTATTAGAAATCAGAACTCAGCTCCTTCAGTATTAAATGCTTGGAATGCCAGCCTGTGAGAAGAGCCATTCTCTGTCCCTGGGGTTGCATGTGGCTCCTCCTCTCATCCCTGACTCCCTCCTCGATGGCCAGGTGGCGAGAATGTGGATTCCCAGGTTCACACTCAAGTTACATTCAATACACACTGGAAGTCCAAGTGCCGAGTGTCCTGACAAAAAGCAGACAGCACTTCTGGAGTTGACTTGAGACTGTTGGAGCAAATGATTCCAGGACCCCAGAACTGGGGGGTGTGGTCTAGAGGGAGGTGCATGGCTTCCCAGGGGCCTGACCCCTGGATCCCTGGGGCTCCTTGACTGGTGATGAGAAGCCTGGCTAGGGAGGGGCACAGCAGTTCTCAAGCCTGGCGCTGGGGCAGGGGCACCTGTGTAATATGCATGACCTTGCTGATGTGACAGGATGTAAGAGGCAGGAAGCTAAGGCTGGAAGTTGGAATTGGTAATGCCCTGTGCTTCTCCCCCACCTCCACCCCCATACCTCCCTTTATTGACCCCCCTTAATTACGCTCATTGTCCAAAGCTATTCATGCATCAACACTCTTCTGCCTAGAGTTCCAGAATTAGGTCATGTGCTCTTTGTCCACCTTTCTGAAGTGGCACAGGGATGCACGTCATTTAAAAGCAACACAATTGATTTATTTGTATTTCTTATTTTTCAGTGGTGTATCAAGCCAAGAGATGGTAGCTTAAAAAAACACTTCAACAGAGAAGTTCTTAAAATGGTCAACATAATCTGATCCCTTCATTTTCTTTCTAACTCATCTCCCATTCACCCTCCTCAGTTCAGTGTGCAACCTTGTCGGGTACACATCCACCTCTCCCTGGTACAGGCACCCTCAGAGCAGACACAGCCTAGCAGGCTGCTCAGCAGAACTTCTATGTGCTTCCTGTGTAGTGTGCCAGAACAAAATACCCCACAGCAAGTGGTTTAAACAGCAGAAGTTTCTTTTCTCACATTTCTGGAGGCTGGAAGCCTAAGATCAAGGTGTTGGCACATTTGGTTTCTCCTGATTCCCTCCCTGTGGCTTGCAGAAGGTCAGCCTCTCCCCTGTCCTCCCATGGCCTTTTCTCTGCACACGGTGTTTGGGTCTCTGTGTGTCCTACTCGCCTCTTCTTATAAGGACACCAACAAGATTGGACGAGGGCCACACACATGCCCTATTTTAACATATTACCTCTTTTAGGACCTATCTCCAAACACTGAGGTCTGGGGGTTGAGGCTTCTATCTATAGATTTGTGGGGGAAACACAGCTCATCCAACACCGTTGCACAGTTGCACCTCCCAAGTTGCACAGTTGTACCTCCCAAGAAACACATTTAGAAAAGCATCTGCACAAAGGTGAGAACTGTCCAAACTGAAGTAAAGAGGGACCAGGTACACGTGAGGGAGGGTCTCACCTAACTTTCCTCATAGGTCCTACTTCCTCAGACTACTTATTGCTCTGTATCCACACAAAGAGGGGTGTTCTAGAGACCATTGGCTAAGGTTGACCAGAGAAAGAGATTTTGTGGTTCAGCTTTGGTACCACCAAATTGAATAAGACCTTGCTTATATTACTTTGTAAGTCTCTTTATGATTGAGCACCCCTCTTTAGGACACTCACTCTTCTGGGTCTCTCTGAACCATTCCCAGAGTGCTGGGCACTATTTCTTAATGCCCGTGTCACAAATTACTTTTCTGTTCACTCCAAGTTCATTTGTAGCCGAAGGTTCCAGCCTTTGACCTCTGTTCTTGCCATTTTGACACTCCATGTGTCCCCATGTCACGTGACTTCAAGTACAACTTGTATGCAAATGAGCCCTGATCCCAGCACTATTCTGGAAGTGTCTACCACATATCTCCCACTTAGATGAAGCAGAGGAATCTTCAGACTCAGCCCATCCAAAGCCAGATTAATCATCTTCCTCCCCAAATCTGCTCTAAGTTCTGTCTTTATATCTCAGCATCAGGACAGCCAGAAAGCTCAGAGCCAAATTGCACCTCTCCCCCTCACTGAGTCCCACATTCAAGCATTCACAGTACATGTTTTCTTTCTTTTTGATGTCATTTCTATTAACCTCCTCCTCGTTCCTCCTGCCTTCTCGTCAGATCCTGGCCCTTGCTCTGATATCATCATCCCAGGTCTGCATAAATTGTCTGGATAAATTGTTTCCCCAATTTATCCCATTATCCTTTAAGCAATTACTATGCTAAATTGAGATTATAGAGATTATTGCCTTCAAGTTAATCTTTATTAATCTTTATTTTTAGATGTGTCCAGAACAATATGTGCACTTATTGTTTGAAATTGATAGAAATGGTAGTCTATATATCTTAAATGAGAATTTTAAATTTGTCACTCTTGTTTTAGATCTATCCCTGTCAATCTATGTGTATGATATATGTGATTCTCTGCATGTGTATATACATATCTGTCTGTCTGTCTAGGTGTTTATTTAAAAAATGTATTTACTTCTTTGACTTCAGAAACCTAGTCCAACACATAAATATATCACAATTAATTATTTATCCTTTTTTTGTTGGTTCCTTTATTATTTCCTTACCAACACCATCCTTTGTGTTCCCTTGTCCCTTTTCTACTTCGCCTCTGGCTTCTCAGGATGCTTTGATGTCCAGTAGTTTCTGAAAGTGTTCTACATTATTGAATTGTCTGTTACATGAATGTCCAGCATTTGTTTTGATTGTCCTGACTTGCTTTGCTGTACATAATTCTTTCAAATTCCCTCCATCTTGTTGAGAATTAATGCACTTCTTCCTTTTGTGTAGCTCTGTAATATTCCATGGGGTGTATGTGCCATGTCTTTTTGATTCATTCATCTCTTGAAGAAGATTTACTCCACTCCCATGTCCTTGCGATAGTAAATAACGCTCCTGTGAGCACTGTGGAAATTATGAATTTTTTTGTTGATGATTTCATATTTTGTGGATAGATGCCCAAGAGTGGGGTTGCAAGGTCACATGGCATTTCTATTTGTAATCTTTTTTTTTAAAAAAATATTTATTTATTTATTTATACAAGCACTGGGTACAGTCAGAAGCGCAGGAGGATGAGAGCATTCACCAGAGCCAGAGCGGAGAGCAGAGCAGGCAGACTGACGAAATACACTGCTAAAGGGAGCAGCAGGTGCCAGGAGAGGTCTGCGCGCCATGTGGGACCCTTGCCCAGTGGCCGGGGATCGAACCAGCGCTGCTCAGCTGCATGCAGCTTTGCAGCCCAGCCCTCAGCTACTGCGCCACCAGGGGAGCCCTCTATTTGTAATCTTTTAAGGTAAATCCAGATGCTTCCATAATGATTTCACCAGTTTACATTTCCGCCAACTTGGGCCTCTTTAAGTTTTTTTCCAATGAACGTTGCTGAATGCTTTCTTACCAATTTTTTCTTTGGGTGTATTTTGGAAGTATATTTATTGGGCTATTTTAAGTCTTAAGAATATAAATTTTGATAAGGATGCGTGGAGCAGAATGGGGGTGATATGCGAGGTCCCACCCTCCTCTTGTATCCCATGGGTTCTGGGTTATGCATCTCTGCTTCTCCCTGTAGTTGGTCTAGTCCCTTCTCTCTGCCTCATGTCTCCTCAGCCTGATGCATTTCAGTGTCCTCATAATATTGCTCCCTTAGGGGCTATTGTTTGTCATCACCCTGCCTCTACCTCATGGCACTCTTAGAGCTCCTGACCTCTCTGCTGTCAATGTCTCTGTGTTTATCAGTTCAAAGTCTTTAGAAGCACCATCTGGTTGGCTTTTCCAAAGCAGGCTTCATGGAAAGATGCTAGTTTGCTGTGACTGTAATGAATTGGAGTTGGACAGGGCGCTTAGGTGCTGTGATATAAATCTTGGCAACAGCAGGGCTTGGGTAAGAAGGCAGCATCCCTCAGAGTGAGGGGTGAGTTTGTCATGCACCAAGAGGTCTCATCTGTCCAGTTCACTCAGATTTTCCTTCTAAATTCAGAAAACCATCTTTTTCTCCAGGAAAGCTCCCTGACCACCCTGTCACATTTGTATGGTCATTTCTTTTTCATTCACAGCCCTGACACATATCTCTAAGGTAAATCAACAATTCTCATCTGCTATTTCTGAAAGATGTTGACTCACCTTGATGACAGGAATCACATCTCATTTACTTTGTCCACTTCCCAGCACAGCACCTGACACACGTCAGAGAGTTAATAAATGCACGAGGGTGAGTACATTAAAATGCCCCAGAGACTGGAATAGTGATTGAGCTTGAGCTGGCCCTACATTTAATCTAATTACATCAGAGTTTTTTAAGATGATAATGATTTTTCTCCCTTAATCTCAGGCAGACTGATCTTAATCTCATATAAACACATCTTCCTCTGACCTTTTCTTGGAGCTCTTTGTTCCATCTCTACTATCTTCAGCCACCACACCAATAACTATAAAACATTCCCCACATTTTGAGATCTATCCAAATTCTGTCTAAGGTTGCTGAGCTCCAGGACAGAGCCATATAATCCCAAACATACTCCAGGAATATAGTTCAGGGTTACGGTGGAAGCACAAGAATCTCCAGACCCAGACTGGATAATCAAGCTGTCCTGGAAAGTTATGTGTGTGTGAAATTGGAGGTCACATGTCCTGTAACTTTCTTTCCTGAGATATACGATAGGTCTCTGGAGGGACTGAGGCCCTTGGGTCTCTTCCCTCAGAAGATAGATCTATATTGGGCTCTGTTTTGGGATAATATTATTGCAGGCCCTTCCCTCTCAGAGAGAAAGCAGGAGCTGTGCCAGCCCCTCGGAGGCTGCAGTTGGTTCCCCTGTTAATCCTCCCTTCTGACACCTGGTCCCTTTGTGTTTTGTGGTTAAGCAACAGACGACAACTTTGTCCAAGATAAAACTCACAAAAGAGTTAAATTCCAAAATTAGAATAATCTACAATTACCTCAGCATTGCTTCTTGAAGAGTTAATATCAGGGCTGGGTGATCACTTTCTATAATAACATTAAGTCCTGCAGCCTCATGGGGACCATCGAGGAGGGAGGCCTGGAAGAGGATGGAGAGGGTGGAGGGCGTTGACAGGATCTGACATTGGACTGTGTTACGCAGGTGGTTCTGGAGACTCAGGGACCCTCTGGGCAGAGCGGACAGGCAGAATTCTTCCCTGACCTTTTGCCATTTGTGTTATTTCAAAAGATACGTTGTGTCATCCTCCATACCTTCCCTGTGGCTCATCCTTGCTGCTGTGACAGAGGCTCATCCTTGCTGCTGTTATGACCGTTCCCTTGCCTATGGTCATCAGAGAGAGCTCTTGTTGCCCTGCTGGTTCTCAGAAGTCATTTTTCTCCAAAGTGGTCAGGGAAATATGAGCTTC
Source organism: Talpa europaea (assembly GCF_964194135.1). Lineage (NCBI taxonomy): Eukaryota > Metazoa > Chordata > Mammalia > Eulipotyphla > Talpidae > Talpa > Talpa europaea. The sequence goes on from NC_140082.1 coordinate 20,894,221, forward strand.
ATTCATAGCAACTAAACAATTATTATATTTATGGATCTGACTTCTTCATCAGGGGGCTCTCTAAATTCATCCTAGGAGAAGTCCACGGAAGACAGATGGTTCCCAGAGAGCTGGCTAAGACATCAGGCCTCTCAGGGGCTCAGGAAATATTACCAGTGCCATTTTGAACCGCTCATGTATGACAACCGATGGTGACTTTAAAATGTGAGCTGGCAAGACAGGGAGCTGTCCTTCGGCCAGCTGTACGCAACTGCAGCAGAAAGGTGCTGCTCTCTCTTTTAAAAATTTTTATGTTGAACTTGGCAACAGTTACTATTTTTCATGCCCCATAAAATTCACATGGACATAACACCTACCACAGCACATACCTTGTTCCTCTGCATTCATCAGAAAAAAAGGACATGGTTTCCACCCGCATCTTCTAACCATTTCATTTATTTAATTCCTACATGACAAACCATACCCAAGTGTTATGGCTTTAATCAACAGCCACATATACTTCTTGCTCAGAATGAAAGCCAAACTCCTTTCTGTTGTTTTTAAGGCTCTTCATGAGCTGGTTCCTCAATATTTCTCTGATTCTTTGTTACTTTCCTGCATGCATCTACCATGTCTCTTCAGACACTAGCCTCCTTGAGGTTGCTTCACCCCTTAACACACCCACTTCAGAGTCACAACATCTGCTCTTATCATTGCTGCAAAGTTCTTTTCCCATATGCTGTGGGGCTTAATCAGCCATTCTTTCAGATCTCTCCCTAAATGACCATTTATAGAAAGGGCTTCTAATCAATAATCAATCTACACAAACCTCCTACTAGTCACACTCTAACACAAGTGACTTATTTAGTTTTCTTTAGAGAACTTATTTCCAATTGTTATAATACCATCTATTTATCCATCTATACAAGTGTCTCTATATCTTTTTTAAAGATTTATTTATTCATGCATAAAGAACCGGGGTACAGGCCAGATATGTAGGAGGGTGAGAGGATTCACCAGATTTACCAGAGACAGAGCGGGGAACAGAACAGGCAGAAACACACTACTCAGGGGAGCAGCGGGGAAGACAGGAGAGGTCTGTGGTGCCATGTGGGATTCTCCCAGGCTGGCCAGGATCAAATACACCCTGCAGAGGCTGTGGGCAGCTTCACAGCACTGTGCTCAAACGCCTGTGCCACCAGGGGAGGCTATTTCTTTATTGCTCTGTCCACTAGAACTTTAGCTCCACAAGAATAAGGACTTTCTGTTTTTCTTTACTGCACAGCATAAGGGTTTAATAAGGATTTTGTGAATGAGCTAAAGTATGAATAACACAAAAAAATCTATCCTACTTGAAGAGACTTGTTTTGGAAGCCATTTGGCCTCTTTTTGGACCTTCTCAATTGGCCTAGTCTTTAACCATCAGAGATTTCAATGCTTTGAGGTCCTGACTGGGCAAGCTGCAGCCCTCCTGCCCCACACCAGGTTTCCCTCAGCTCCATGAGATGAGTGCCTTCTGCCTTCTCTTATTCCTCTGAGGGGTAGACAGATTCTTGGGTTCGAATCTTCCAGATAGATGGATGTAGATCTGGGGTCAAATCCCATTACTTGTGCAATTCAAAAAATTCCTTCTTTGCATTCTATGAGCTTTATCAATTGGATGTTTAGGGGAGAAATAAAACTATATTCCTAAGTATGTATCAAAGGTATAGAGTAAAAATAGGAACACTGAGAGTCTTGAGCACTTTTATCTCTGTCTCTGCCACATGTAGAATCACAATCTGCTTTCTGTGAGTTCAGATTTGTATATTGACCTTTTTTAAAAAAAGAAGAATAAAGCCTTAATTTTGATTAATGGGTTTACTCTAAGATCTTTAGAGTAATTGATTACAGTGATTAATATTTATAAGTAGTGTCACACAAGCTGAGCAAAAATAATCTCATTCATATATTTTCCCAAATAAACTTTGCTTCCCAAAACTCATGGGAATGGAGAATGATACAATTTTCATTTAGTTTTTCCTGTTTCTGGATAGAAGTTCCAAATTCATGTGCAGCATTTAATCTCCTTGCCTCCCTCCTACATGAAGCGCAGTTGGGGGCACTCCCATTGGATTATAAACTGTACAACGTGGGGCCGGTGACAAGCACGGAAGGAAGAAGCTTCGCTCTGCTCGCCTCGGGAGAGGAAAGATTAGGGTCAAAATAAGGAGGGGGTGCAATTGTACGGGGAATATAACCAAAATGAAAATGCATACATTGTGCAAAAATGAAAAATGATGTAAGAATTATATAAAATAAAATATTAAAATAACATTTTGTCACAGTGATTAACATTAATCACTGTAATCAATATATATATTATATATATATAAAGAGAGAAGTCTTTCCTTTCTGATAAGGTTGGAAGGTCGGCTCCCTGACCTGATTCCTGACCGGCGTCGCCCTGCAGTTCTGGCTGAAACCACAGAGGGGCGCTGCCGTATCGAGTTCCACCTCAGAGAAACAAAACTGAAAGTTGGGAAAATCAATGACGATGAGATCACTTCCTCCGTGTGTGTCTTTCCATTTCGGGGAATGTTTTTCAATTAAAACTCGAGATACAGACAATCATCATTCACGGCCTGCCTCTTTCAGAGCTCGGTTGGAGGCCAGGGCAGGCAGGAGCGAGGAGCTGCCTGTACTGTAGAAAGAGAAGCCAGAAATAGACCTGGGGAAATAAGAGAATGGGGACTCAGCAGATGCTCAGAGCCATTTTCTTTATAAATATATCTGTCCACTTCCCACTCTCTTCCATGTCACCGCAGGCCATTAGCACTCTATTTTTGTCTCTGCGGAGGCTCGGGACCCAGCACACCCTGCTTCCCCTCCTGGCAGGGTATCTCGTGAGGGCAGCACTCCTGGGCTGAGGGTTTGACATCATGAGTTATTTTTATCCCAGTAGATTGCAATATCATAACAGCGTATATCTTGTGCCAAAGGATGGCCCGAAGCTGACAAAGAGGAGGAATTATCTCAAAGGTAAACTTCCTGATCTTAAAATGCCTCATTATTTAGAGTGATTGCAAAATGAGTAACAAGAATATACACATCTTGAGTGTGGCCTGGAAAATGTTAATATAGTCTCCAGTTTCATAATCACTAAAAGAAGACTTTATGAAAAGACTGTCCCCAGATATGGTTAGAATTGGGGTGCAAGAAAGAGCCTGGTCTCCCCAGAACTAACCATTTTTCTATTTTAATTAAAATTACCCTGTTGTGAACTGTGGCATTAAGTTATACTCTGGGGTGGAAGCTCAGTAACGCCTGAAGCTGTGGCTACGCCAGGGTGTGATCCCAGCTGGAGAGCAGAGGATTCTCAAGTTGGGAAAAGAGACAGAGTTGAGGATTCAGGGACAATGCAAAATAGAGGGTCCAGGGAGCGGCCACTGGCTACTGGCTGCGGGAAGGGGTGAGTGAAAAGGAGGGGTACCCTGAGTTCTGAGGGGAGCACCAGGAACAAACAGGCAGCAGAGCTTAACATTAGGTTGAAGCATGTGAAATGGCAAAATAGCTTTTCTTTTTTTTGCCAGAATCACTCAAAAATTGGCTCTGGAGCCAAGCAATCCCGAATCCACGTGGGGTTGCCAACACTGGTGACTGGCGCTGCTCCAGGCAGGGCTGCCAGCTCCCAGCGCTCACAATATTGTGCCTGCCGCCATCACCCTTCCAGGCTTCCTCACGTCATGTTGTCCTTCTAAATTCAGTGGGTTTGGAACAGAATAATCCTTCACCTTTTGTCTTCCTTAACACTCACAACAGATAACATCTTCCAGGAAAAAACCCAATTAGTAAATGTGGCCATTGTGCTTGTTGTTGAACAATTGCAAAAAGGTAACATAAAAAGGTAATATTAAAAAGGCTTTTTTCCTGGCCCACTTTTCTGACTTTCTTGTCCTAATGATTAAATTACTTGATTCTGTTCTATAAGATCAGAATGCAACAGCACCTACAGGAACAAGGTTTATCAGGAATATCGATCAGCTTTTCTATACCACATCAATAAAAGCAGCCATATAAATCTAATTTGTGCTCAATTTGAGGGTCTCTAGAAGACAGCATCTTGGCATTGCTGTTTGCCTGGAGATTGGCGACAGCAGGTGGCTGTGGATAAGGGTCACTCGCCAATGGAGTCAACCCCTGTGTGAGATAGTCTGTTCCTCAATTAAATGCTGGCTCCCTGGGAAGCATCCAAGGCATCAAGACGAGAGCTGCTGCTGTGAGGAGGCCGTGGATTATATTTTCAGTGACACACTGACATATAAGCTGGACTGGGTGCTGTAACATCCTGAATGAACAGGAAATAAAGAAGGGCCCATCTTCTATTTTTTGACTGTCTCCTGTAAGGAAGAAAGATGGATAGAGTATGCAGCTAAGCTACTGTGTAGGGTTCAGTGGAAGTGTACCTCTTCCTTGGGGAAAATACCCCCCACAAACACAGAAGGCTCACAAGGGACTGACCTAACAGATTTAAATGTGCTTTCATTCATGACCAAATTTTAGAGAATTTCCATAAAATTCTCATATCTATCGCAGATTTTAAGCATTTCTTTAAAAATAGTAGGGAATAGACATTACAAGCCAAAATCCAATCACATTCATAATGATCTTTTATGCTTATTATATTCTTTTTTTGGGTAAATATTTGCAGTCATAATTGTTCTGCTAAGTTAATCTGTGAACACTTCTGGGATCTGACCCAGGTCATTTAGCTCCAGAAAACCTTCCTTTAAATGGTGACAAAGTGAGTCATACCCCTTAGTGTTTTCCTCACTATTAAAATATATTGAACCCCCCACTATATATAGTTCTGGTCTCTCATTTGAATACCTCAAGATACACAGATTTACAAAGCATGAATATAAAATAATGAGGATGCTTTTTATAAACTCCCTCTCAAAATAATGTCAACAATGGTATCAACGATATTTTCATCCATAACCTCATCTGGGGAATAAGCATATAGTCTCCCACAGAGACTATCTTGAAGGAAAAATACATTTGTTTGGTTAAGCTGTGGTCTGTGCATTCATACAGCAATTTCATTTCTATAAATTAACAAATTACTGGACCTTGATAGATATGGATCAGTTTTGAAAAGTGAATGTGTTCTATTTGAAAGACTTTAGAAAGTTAGGGTTTAACTTCTTTTTTGCAGAGGTTTCTCAAGTAACTAAGGTCAGGTTATGAGATTTTTAGGTCAGGTTTTAGAGATGTAAATTTTTGTGGTTGAAATATGCAAGCATTTTTAGAGGAACAATCCACCCTCTGCAGGTTTTACAGACTCCATCCCCATCTTCAAGCTGAAGTGATCTCAGGCACCAAGAACTACAACCCCCAGCATGCCATGAACCTTACTTCCTGATTGGAGGGTTGCTGGGAACTGGGGGTAGAATTAAGTGGCCCTGCTAGGCTTATCAATAAACACAGGTCTGCTTTTGCTCTCCTGCTTTTCCCATTTCTACTCATACCCTGGTACTTAGAGGAGGCATGAAGGACAAACCTGCAAAGGCACCTGGAAGATGTACATGGGTGAGAGACGCAGGGGAAGGCAGTTCCTGATCCTTGGTAGAGACAATAGCAGCCATTATCTTGATGAGGAATATTGTGAATTCGGAGTATCTTCTTCTGTTCGAGCTCTCTGGTGCCTGCCTAACCCCTTTCTTATGGTTCCCTGCTGGGAGGTGTTATAAACTTGTGGCAAGCTTTTGAGCCTCAGTGACTCCACTTTGGGATGAGCCTGTTTGGCTGGGCATTTGCCCACAATGGGATGGATAACTTTTGGAGTTTTATTAGGAATCTATTGCTTGAAATCCTGTTTCTCTCTCTCTCTCTCTCTCTCCCACCTCCCCCCACCCCAATTCTATTACAAAACTTTCACCAAGAGTTTGCTTCCTTTGCCTTTTGTGGCTATGCATGAACAAATCACTCTTAGAGTATACACCCCTTAACACTTTGGGGGCCCTGGAGACCCCTCAGTCACCTGCTAACAGTATAGCATTCAAAGGGAGTTTAGGAGCTGGCTTTAAAGTCAGACAGCTCTGGAGTGAAGTAGGGCTCTCTTCAATGTGAACAGGATCAACCTGAATTCTGGATTTCTTGACTCTAGAGTTGATGATCTTTTCTGGTTTCCAAAAATGGCAATTTCATTGTGATTCAACTGAATTTTAAGCTCTGCTGTCTTAGGTTTACACCTTTAAGTATAACCACAAACATATCTTTAATTTTCATGGGGAAGTTACTGTAATTAGTGTAGCATTATGGGATAGAAGATACATACCATTTATCAGTTCAGGAGCAAAGTACATGCTTCTGAGTTCTTAGTGAATGTGATCAAATACAAATATGAAAGTTCAGATCCAAAGTAGCCTGCATGGTCCCTAGAGGTCTGAGCACTGTGGGTATATGGTACTTTCTCTATAATAAAAAGCCTTAAAGAGTCATTCTTTCTGATGCAACCCACCCTACCCCCAACACAGCATTAAACTAAAGACAGATGTTCATTTGACAATGAACATCTATTGGGTACAAAGCAAAAGGATGTTCTGAAATAATTAGAGTGTTATACACAGCACAGAAAATGCCTTTCAAAATCATTTGGTCTGCAAATTTCTATTCAGCCTTCAGTGAGGCATCAATTACACCAATATTTATCTGATGTCTATTTAACTCTTGTGCACTTCACATTCTCTTTTTTTTGTTGAGTCATCTCCCAAAGCTAAGAGGAAACCAACTTCTGCCCAAAGAAAATATACCCAGATATCTTATTACATACATAGCTTCATTTAAAAAGCATCTCAGAGGCCAACCAAAAGGGGAAGACAATTATAATTAGGCTCAGGTTGACTTTAATATTACTTTATGCTCGAAAAAAGCAATTGAATCTAAAATCATGAGCTCTTTCAAATTGCATACTACACTACTATATTCTACTTTAGTGAAATGACCTCTTATTTTTGTTGTTTATTTCTAGATATGTGAGTTCACTAGTTACCAAAAAAATCTTGAATCATAATATTTATCTTAATGATCTACAAACTTGTTAAATGCACTAATATTCTTTAGTATATCAAGACATAGTATATAATTGGGATAAAAGAGTTAGGAGAGCAGATGTTATTAATATTTAAATTTCCTTAATAACTGCATCTTTGGGAGCCTCTCTTTTGTTAGATTGTATGGAGATGGCTTTTATTAGTGATGGTGTATCTGGCAGAGGGATTGTGTAAGAGATGAGGTACATGGTGACTGTCATTTCTTGTTCTTCACTTTTGTTGAAATTGCTAGAATTATTGACAAATAATTTCTCAGTAAAAATATTTTTAAAATAATCTGCTTATTTTGTAAGGCTACCTCTAATTTAAAACTAGGAAATGTAATCTATAAGCCCATTTTATCAGGTAGAAACATAAATTTCAATCTATTCTCATGCACTGAGAGCAAACCATTAATGAAAGCCACTATAACCCTTACCTTCCATTCAAATACCTCATAAGGAATCTCTCCAACCCCCTATGTGTATGTGGCATCTAAACCCAGTCTGAATTAATGAAGACCTCAGTATCAGTTAGTATTTTAAATACTATTAAAACAATTTCTTATTTTTAGATAAAGAAGGTAAATAGGAGAATAGAATACTAACATTTTCTCCCAATAGCCAAGAAATCCTCTTGTTTGCATGCTACTTCTGTTAAGATCACTGATTTAGATTGCTATGTCTCAAATTGTCTCATGAGCCAATGGCATCTGAATTATTACAAAAAATTATTTAAAATGTAGATTATAAGAATCTATTTAGGATGAAATTTTCAAGTCTTTGATCGTATAGTACAGTAATCTCCTTTAAGTAATAATACATTGTGTGCTTTGATATTTTTCTAAAGCTTTATATATTAAATAGTGTAATCATTAGACCAAAACAATGAAGTACATACTATTATTATGCCCATTTTACAGATGGAGAAATGGAGGCACAAAAAAGGTTAAATAATTTGCCCAAGGCTCCTTGCTAATAACTATAGAATTGGGACTTAAAACCAGCATGGGAAGTTAAAACTCTCTCCCTTTTTTTTTTTTTCCAATCTAAAGCACTTTTAAATACTATGCTACATTAGGTCTATAGATGATTCTTATCTTCACATTAGGTTTAAAACCATTAATTTCCACAATCTCCGGAACATATTGAAAGTGAATCTATATGAAGATCATTCTTAGCTTTTTTTTTTCCTGGGTAAAATCATTTTAAGACCAACAAAGAATTAATTTTTACTATCAAATTCTGAATATAGATGAATAAACTATATATCCTTGAAAACAGAAAACCAAATAGTCCAAAATCTATGCAATATTTGTCAATCAATTTGTAAACAATGTCAACAAGTATGAATAATTGAGGTTTGAGGGTTTTTTGTTTCCCTCTCATGTATTTTAAACAGAGGTCACGCTGCTTTCTTAACCCACGTGCGACTTCCCAGCAAGAGTATTTGAGAACAAATGTTTCGGATCATGGCCTTAGAAAGAAGAAAGCAGCTGCATTTTGGGATGTTCTATGTAGGTGGGGTCTATTTTTAGCCTCTCCAGCTATACCTGTGAGGTGGGAGTGCGCAGGACAATAGACTCTCTTTCCAGTGCCAAAGACAAAGGGCTGTGTTAAAACAGGAGCAGCAATGAAAACACAAAGCTGTTGTAGTTAAATTCCCGTGACAGCCAGGCTCTCTGGCTTGGTTTCAGCTTGAGGTCTACTAGAACTGGGTGTGCGAGTGACACATATTTCTTCATACAGTTTTTCATCCAGTTGCCCTAGGGTACAACAGCCTTCCCAAGGAGCACGATTTAAATACAAATCCTCAAGGGGTTCTGTTCAATAGGGTCTAGGTATCTGCATTTTATCAGGAATTCTAGTGGATTCCAAGCAGGTGGTCTGATCACCCCACTTTGAGAAATAATGACAGGTAAAAGCTGTTTCTTGCTGGAATGGGTGTAACTAGAACGGAAGATAATGCTTTTAATAATGAAAAATATCAGTCACATGCAGTGGCACAGAGGTGGACTACAAAATTTGGAGGAAAACAGGAGAAAACAGCAGCTCAGGTAAATGATAAATGTGGAGGGTGGGAGGAAGGATGAGGCTAATTAACAAAGGGTCCTGCTCTGCTGTTAAGAATGACTGAAGAGCTGAGAGCCACAGAGCCAGCGCTTACCATGCCTGGTCTGGACGCTTTAAGGGGCTAAAGTAGGTGACTTGGGGTAGAACTTTGGGGCCATGTTTTCCTCATCCTGCAGGGCCACACAGATTATATGACCAACTCAGGAATCAGAGTGAACATTTAGGAGCGTGGGAGGCAGGCTGGGTAGCATCGAGCTGGGAGGGTGCCCAATGGTTCCTGTAGAAGGATGTGTTTGGCTTGCTGGGATAATTTCATGGCTTGGCAGGGACCCGAACTTTTAGCTCAGGGATCAGCAGAAATGCACCTGATCCCCTGAACAAGGAGGGTTATTTGAATAATCTCATGAGCCATAGCAGGGAGAGAACTTGGAACCAGGCCATTCGAGGCAACACATAATATCAATTCCAGTCCTGCCAGTCTATCCGTTCGTGTTCTTAGAGCAGACTTGGCAGAAAGATGGGGTGCCTATTCATTGGAGAGTCCTGATGTGGAGTCTCAGTTTTCACAAAGTATTCTCCTATCAGTTGGCATCACCTTTAAAAGCTATGTCCTCATACACACCTGCTCTCCAGAGGAAAGGAACCTTGAACTGCCAGCAGCTCAGCTTTTCATTAGAGGGGTCAGATATGTGTGTAAAATTGGAAAATATGATTCAGCCAGAAATACTAGAATTTCCTTGCAGAGAAAGCTACAGGCTGAAACTACATTGTTTTAATATCCTACAAACTTCTAGTTTGGCAAAGGGCCTTTGCTGATATTCAGGACACTAGAAGAAGCACCCGAACTTTGCTGCTGCAGTTGTGAATATTATTTATATTTTATGTAGCTTTTATGTCTTTGTGAAAGCAAGGTCGATGGATAGGCAGGTAGACAGATATGTAGGTAGAGGACAGAAAGAAACTGATAACAGATCATTTTTAAAAACTAAGGGAGATGGGTTTCTTTCCCTTAATGTTTACTCCATTCCAGTTTTTAAGGTTGGACAGATTTAGTCATCTACATAGTATAGTTACTCGCTACACTATTCCTATTTGCAGTGTTTCTCTGACTGTTGACTTCATTTACATATTTATTTTTATGGATTTGTTTAACTGATTTTTTAAAAGATCTATTTATTTATTTTAAAGATTTATTTATTTTTATACAAGAGCTGGGGTACAGGCCAGAGGCATGAGATGGTGAGAGGATTCACCAGAGACAGAGCGGGGAACAGAACAAGCAGATCTACTGAAATACACTGCTGAGAGGAGAGGCGGGCGAGACAGGAGAGGTCTACTGCGCCATGTGGGTCACCTCCCTGGCTGGGAATTGAACTTGTGCTGCAGTGGCTGAGGGTTGCTTCATAGTGCTGTGACTTAACCCTTTGCACCACCAGGGAGGCCCTCTAACTGATGTTTTAAAAAAATTTTTTTAACCTTTGTTTCAGTGATGACCATGAGCAGAAGTCACCATCCTTGGGTAATGTAAGTGAACATATTTCCTGAATGAGAAGGCACTGTGCAGACCTGGTACCATGCAAATTCACTGTGAGAACTGCAGTAGTACTCAGCCGTGCTGCTTCTACTTACATTTCAAGCATTGGTGATGGGATAGCAGGGAGGTTCCCTGTCTCTGCATGATGTCCCATGATCATGGAATGTACTTGCCAAGACTCACCTTTGAGCTGAAAGTTCACTTTCCCTGAGCAGGAGGCCCTCCAAGCGGTGACTTGAATTAGTGCACACAGTACAACAGTTCCCCATTTTCCTTGGGGGTTTAGCTATTGGTGATATCAAAAGGGACACATGAACAGTTGGGAGGTATGCAGGGTGATAAATATTAATTTTGAGACTTTAAAAATCTTACCTACTGACTTCTGCCTGTCAACTCTCAAGCAGAACATATTCATGCTGACATGCATCTCAACACATACCTCATCAGTCATCGCGTCTCTGGGGCTGAAATATCGAAGCGTTAAATAAACAAGTGAATTACTTTAGAGCAAAAGCCCCTGTTAGGCCTCTTTTTATCTTAATGTTCAGATTCTGACTGAATGACAACTTTAGTTTATTGCCTGTTTTATGTTGTCTTCCTTAATGCTGCTGCCCTGGGGTTTAAACCAATTTGGGTTTACAATAATCTAATAAATAGAATAGTTTACAAGCAAAATGAAGACCAAGACCTTGGTAGCTCAGAAATAGGCATTTGAAGCTAGCAAGCATATTCATAAAGGAGACAAAATACTCCCAAGATCAGATAATTAGATAACGCCTGCACTTCTTATGAGGTTTAAATAGGAAAAAAGATGGAAAGCAGCTCACCCTCTGGTACTTGGTGATATGCGAGTAGAATAAATGATAACAAGCAGGCTGTTTTTGCTAAGCACAAGCTGAGAGTCCATTTGCTATCTGTGAAACAAAGGAGATTTTAAGCACAGGCACTGCTCTTGGGTCCTATGACAAATTTCTGTAGTGGAATACATACTAACTTTATGTTAAAAATAAAGCCAAGGGCTGTTACTTGGAAATCAATGAAAATGTCAAGATAGTCAATAAACAGCCAGGATTTCCTATGTGAACCACAGTTTAGAAAAATGCTCTAAAATACGAACCTGGGCCTCCCCTTCAACTCATTGTTCTGGAACAGAATATAATCCAGCAGTGGATTCTATTCCAGAATATAATCCAGATGCAATCCCTAGGGAGCTGCCTCTAAAGGATGATGTTAAAATCAGTTGAGAGCTACCCTGCTTCCCCTGGGCCATTTACCTTGAACTGCCAGCTGAAAGAGAAACTTCCATCTACCCAATGATACTGTATCTTATGGTTTCTTTTCTGGAAGTTGTTTAGCTTTATCATTACTTAAACAGGGATGAAATATTTGGATAGGATTCCCTAGAGAAATGGACTTAAGTTGGACTGCAAAATATTCATTAAAAATTCATCAAATGGAAAGGAAAAATGTAAAGACAGAAAAGAAAGATGTTCTCTGTAATTGCCTTTGAATGATTAGCTGCTCCCCTGTCCATTATGAAATAAGAAAACAAAACTTATCCTTAGAGAGAGTCCCACTTTGTGACAGAATAAAAATTGTTTAACAAAATAAGAAAATACCGTAAATGCAAATTCAAAATACAAGTGAATGTCTTTAGTTTACATTAAAGTGTCTAATAGAAAAAGAAGAGTTAGTGTGGATCTATTTGTGGTAACATAAAATTATAGGATAAAGCCAAGTTCAGTTCTATGGGGCAATTGAAAAAAACATAAACAATTACAAATTGACTACATCTTCTATATTCTTAGTTATCCAACTCTTTATATTTTATCTCTTTGAAAAGAATGTCTCATGGAAGCTGGGATGCAGTAACTGAAGCAGACTCGCTGCCCTGTCAGAAGCAGTAAGAAAACTCTTTTGAGACATTGGATAAGAAGCAGTGTAGGGTTGAGATCCTGGGAGAAGGGAAACAGAGAAAGAGAGCTTTCCATCTCTCTGGCTTTCTGCCCAGAGGCATTTTCTGGGCAACAATTCAGGCAGAAGAAACACGAGAAGATTCCGGTCTTGTTGAGGAAATGGAGACGTGTGTTCAAAGGAATGGAGGTAACTGGGGTTTGCAGTGGGAAGGGCCCGAGCAGACAGAACGCCTTCCAGATATGTGCCTGAGGCTGTCTATTCTACTACAGAACACTGAGTGGTACATGCAAATGGTAAGGAGAAGAAACAGCATGAGATTTTTTTGGCCAAACAGTTCACATAGGGTTGGGAGATGTTCAACTTTTGGCCAGCCAGGTTGGAACAAGCAACTGGAGCACTCAGTAGATGGGTCCGGGAGGGCCACCGTTGAGTAATGGTAAGTGAAACGATCCCTAAAGCCCACTAATCATATCATCTCTGTCTTTTCTGAATCTTTGATGTATTTTTCTTCAAATTACAAATGATGTTTTACTGTTTCTTCCTATGTCTAATAATTTTTTATTGGCTGCTAGATTTATGATTAGTATGACATTGAGTGCTATATTTTGTTGTATTAAAGAGTAGTGAATTTTGTTCTTGAATGTGCTAAAATTACTTGAGGATCAGTTTAATTCTTTTGAAGCTTATTTTGAAGTTATGTTGGGCAAAACTATACCTGTCGGGATGTAATCTGTCCTGCTTCCTTGTCAAATTCTTTTATATCAAATCATTATTTTGTACACGTGAAATGAAGACAATATTATATGTTAATTATCTCAATTAAAAAAGAAAACATAAGCTGTTAAAATATAAAAGGTACTATAACATCTGAAAGAAACCCCAGGTGGGTAACAAAGGGACTTATGTTAAATATATATAAGGAAATATATAAAAATAAGACAATTAACCCTTTTATTTTATTTATTTTTTTAAAGATTTATTTATTTATTTATACAAGCACTGGGTACAGTCAGAAATGCGGGAGGGTGAGAGAATTCACCAGGGCCAGAGCAGGGAACAGAACAGGCAGAGTAACGAAGTACACTGCTGAGGGGAGCGGCGGGCAGCAGGAGAGGTCTGTGCACCATGTGGGACCCTCGCCGGTGGCCAGGGATCGAACTGGCTCTGAGGAGGCTGCGGACAGCTTCGCAGCCCAGAGCTCAACTGCTGCGTCACCAGGGGAGGCCCAACACTATCTTTTTTTTTTTTTTTTTTTTTTATTTATACAAGCACTGGGTACAGTCAGAAGCGCGGGAGGGTGAGAGAATTCACCAGAGCCAGAGCGAGGAGCAGAGCAGGCAGAAGGACCGAAGTACACTGCTGAGGGGAGCAGCGGGCGCCAGGAGAGGACTGCACGCCATGTGGGACCCTCCTCCGGTGGCCGGGGAGCAGCCGGGGATTGAACCGGCGCTGCAGAGGCTGTGGGCAGCTTCGCAACCCAGCGCTCAACCGCTGCGCCACCGGGGAGGCCCCCAACACTATCTTTTAATGAGCAAAATATTTTAATAAACACTTTACAGAAGAACATTGTGAATGGCCAGTAAATACATGAAGAAATGTTCAACAATACAAGTCATCAGGAAAACGTAATTAAAATAACAATGAGGTATATGGTTTGGATCGTATGATCGTATCATATTCTCTGGTTTCGATCATACACATTACTGATGGAAATATGAAGTGGTACAGTCAACTTGAAAAACAGTTGACATTTTCTCATAAAGTTAAAAAACATACTTATCACAGCAATTCCACCCTTAGTTATTTACCCACAAGAAATGAGAGTATTATTTAGTATATGTATTCAAATGGATGCTAATATTCACAGTTGCCTCAATATACTAACATTCATGGTACTCCAAAATAGAAAAAAACTCCATTTTTCATGGAAAAACACATTGTGGCATATTCAAGCAATAGAATACTATTTAGCAATGAAGAGGAATAGACTACTGATATTCATAAAAGATGGACAGAATCTCAAAGCATTACGTTGCATTTTTTTAAAAAAAGATTGTTTTCCTTTGTTTATATGAAATTCCAGAAAAGACAACACTAAAATGCAGTGACAGAAGACAAAGCAGTGGTTGTCTAATGAGCAGAATTTGGGGGAGAGGTTTCCCTGAAAAGGGAAACTGCACTTTGGGAGTGATGTGAACACTCCATATCTTAGTATTGCTATGGTTACATAGAAGTGTACATTTGTCACATTTTAAGCTATAGATAAATAAAATTGATTATTTTTGAAAGAGGGATGTTTCTCCTGTTTTTTCCCCCCTTGCTTTTCAGAATAAGATGCACCTAAGCAAAGTTGTTTGGCTACTTTGAGTCAAAACCTTGAAAAGTCTGTTAATGAAGAAAAAAATCACAATTAGGTGATTAGAACATCTTGATTTGTCATCTAAATGAATAAGTTCCTGGGAGGGGGGAGTCACCATTTGAATTATTGCCATCGAAAGAACAGCCTAGAAGGATGTCATGGTGGATGGATACAATAACTCCTTCACTTGGAACTGAAGGGACTCAGAACTAGGAGCTCATTACTAACCAGAATTCCAAAAATTCCTTTCATTTTTATTGATGAATAGCTGTTTGTGTGGCTGGTGAATTGCTAGTCTGATTGGGAAACTTTTCAGCATCGATTAACAATATTCATCTGCCAAGTCAGCTCTGCTGATTTTCAGGCTTATTGAACTTGACAAAAAAATAAAAAATCTGCTCATTTCCGTAGTAGGGAAAGTTTTGTTCAGCCTCCAGCCCTGGTCATGGGACGAAACCCGAGGAGTCTCATTAGTTTCGTCCCATGAGAGTTGAGTCGCCTCCCTCCTTTGTTTGATGCTTCTTATCCCTTTGTGGATATCTTTGGTTTCTTTACTCAAAAGTCACTCTTCCTCTGTCTTTAGCCAAAGACCTACTTCAGTGCTTTCTGGTTTTTTTTTTTCTATTACTCTTAATATCTTCTTCTTTTTCTTTCATCTTTCTTCCTGCCCCCCTTCATTCTTTCTTATTTTTCTATTGTTTAGACTTTACCAGCCGCTAGCATTTTTTTAAGGCATTTCCTCCTCTATAGTAGCATCAAGGATTGCCTCCTCCAGTGGCACCAGCAGGATTGGTCTTCTTTTCTTTTCTTTTTTTTTGGAGATTGTGCAAGTTTTATTAAACTTTCTGTTTTTGTGTATCCAGCTTTTCTTTTTCTTAATTTAAAAAAAATTTTAATCATTGTTCATTTTTAAACAATATCTGCTTCCCTCCCCCCATTCTCTCAGGTGTAGTCCCCATAGAGTTTCCTTCCCCAATGCATCCGTGCACCATCACCTCAGTCTCCTGTGCTCCTCCCTCCCTCCCTCTGCTCCCTCTCCCTCCTCCTCCCCTGCGGTATGGCTCTGATTTATAATTGTCCCTTTTTGCTTTGTTGTGTTTTGTGCTGTTATTGTTTTTTTTTTACACTGAAGTCTTATTGGGTTCCCCTATATTCCTGCTGTAAGTGAAACCATCCAATAGTTTTCTTTTTCCTTCTGGCTTATTTCACTGAGCATAATTCCTTCTAGTTCCATCCACGTTGCTGTGAATGGCATGAGTTTATCTTTTTTGATTGCTGAATAGTATTCCATTGTGTGTATATGCTACATCTTCTTGAGCCAGTCATCTATATTTGGGCATTTGGGTTGTTTCCAGATTTTACCTATTGTAAATAGTGCTGCAATAAACATAGGGGTACAGGTGTGCTTTTGAATCAATGTTTCTGTGTGCTTTGGGTAGATCCCTAGGAGTGGAATTGCCAGGTCATATGGTATCTCCGTTTTTAGTAGTCTGGGGAACTTCTTGTTACCCACTATTCTCCTACTGAAATGGTACCATCTCTCCGCACTCCGTCACCTCCTCTGCATTTGGGTGTTTACTCCTGTCCTGGGGTAGCAGGGGATTGGGGGACAGTTCTTCCATGATCTTAGCCTACCATAAATACATAAAGAACTTAATTCTTTTGTGGACCCTAAGTTTTCTACATAAGAGGAAATCCCTCTTGTGATATTATAAAATGAGAGTCATCAATTACAGTTTAAAAGAACAAATGATATTCATTTTGTCACAGTGAATTTGATTCTAAAATAAGTTATTTGCTATGTAGTGGTAACAGGTAGGTAAAAAGCAGTGACAATGAAGGAGAGTAGAAGAGGTGAGTGAATATTAAAGGTGATAAAAAGGTTGATTAACTTGACTGTGGTGATGGCTCCATGGGAGTTTATTATATCAAAACTCATTAGATGGTACACTGTAAATATGGACAGTTTATTCACATCTCTCTATATAAAGTTGTAAAGCAAAGCAAAGAAACAGTAAAAAACATCTATGACTTAGGAGTGACCAGTCAGGCTATCTTTAGACTCATGTACATGGAATTGTGGTCTTGTTATTAACTGGCTACAACTTATTAAAATCTCATTTTACCTTAAAAAAAGTTGGGTTTGAGGGCAAATCTAAATGAATGCTGAATGGTTTTTTTTGTGTGTGCATTTCTGTAAGATTTCATTGTGAACTGAAAAATCAGCAAAAGAGGCACCAGAGTCATAACCACTCTGACTTCTGCAAATGAGATTGTTTTAACTCACTGTTTGCATATTTTGAAAGGCACTGATTTCTCTAGAAATTGGTGAAGCAGAGGTGTTATCCATCCAGAATCCCAGGAAATTTATTTGTATTTTGCTATTGTCACATAAACCACTAGAGCGAGTATCTTAGAGCTAGTGTTGTGAGTTGCTTGCACACTGAACAATGCTGCTGATCCTTTTTACAAGGAAGTTTCCTTGAACCATTGTTGTGTAGAAACATGTCAGTAATCAAATATGACTGATGGAAAAATAACTTTATTCCACAAAGTCCTTTTTCATTTTTTAGAACAACTTATTATGCTTAAAAATAGAAAATTTTGACAGCAATGAACATAGATTGTGTGGATCATCTATATTTTGTGTGCTAGACTCATTATCCCCTAGACAATAATTATGATTTATTTTGATTATGGCATATTATGGATTTCTGTTCAGCATTACCAATGTGGGCATTGGTTTTTTATATTTTACTGAAGTCAAGTAATTAAACAGCTTGATTCATCATTTACTATCTTAATATAAGTATTATTCATGCTATTATCTTTAAAACCCTAATTTGTGAAAGGTTTTAATTAGATTGAGTGAATGTATCATAATTTAATCATTTCCTTATTATTAGCTATATAGGTTTCTTCCAAGTTTTACTATTATGGATGACATGAAGTAATATTTTGTGCACATAACTTTTCCATTTTAGAAGATTTTTATAAGGCTATATTTTTATAAGTTGAGGATATATAAAATACATGGATCTATTGCTTTCATTAATATTGCTCGATTGCTTTCAAAAAGCACTAAAACAATTACTAGTTCAGTAGCAGTTGATAATATGCTTACTAACTTTGAGTAATATTTTAAATAGTCTTCCTTGATTTAATAGGGGAAAAAACGTACCTTTGCAATTACAATGGGATTCCATAATGCCCACTTTATACTGTATTTCCTGCTTTGCAATATCTAGAAAGTAAATACTGATCCCGAGTGCACCAGAAATATCCTAAAAACATTTTCCTTAGACCACAGCTGCTAATTTCTGATGTATGACCTGCCCAAAATAAAAGGATTTGCCGACATACTATTTAATGAAACAGATTCTTATTTGGATCACTCTCTGACTGGAGAGGTTAAGAGAATCATCAGGGGAGAGAGGGAAGGCAGTGGAGTCACTGCAATTAATATTCTTATCTTTTATTTTAGGTAACAGCACTTCTGGTTTTCAGAATAACATCTTCAAGGAAAGCATATTTAATTCAATCTGTTGTGTGAATACTTTCCGTTATAGAAGGTACAGTATATATGTATAAATGAACGTACAGGCTGCCTATGCTTTATTTTGGATCTATAGCAGTCTTGGAAATAGAGCTGAGTTTTATATAGCATCTTCCAGAGTCAGGGTAGCCCTAAGCTCTCTACAGAGCACTGATTTTGGCAATGTCTAAATAAGGCTCATCTTTATTTATGAAAAATTCAGATAATAAACCACTTCATTTTTCCTACACAATCTCATGCAAGTGTTTTTGTTTTTTTTTGGGGGGGGAGGGGGCTTCCAAAACTTTGTGGCTATTTTGGCTTTATGGATGCACCTTCTGCTAATCCCAGCACCCTGTAAGAGCAGGTGCCCCCTGAGCAGGGGCGGGAGCACTGGTCACAGAAATCAGTAATGAGATCATCATGCAACTGGTGACTTTAAGAGCTGCCCAGTAAACAAGGAGAGCTCTGTCTCAAAAGGAGCAGTTCTAGCCTGGATGGTGGGCAAGTTACAGGGGGAAGAGTAGTGAACAGTGGGGGAGGAGAGAGAAGTGGAGGGTGGTGGAGGGCTCTGGGCCCTTTTGGTGGTGGGAAAACTATGGTGACCGCACCTGCATAGAGAAAGTCTATATTATGAAAAAATAGATGCGGCCATTTAAACAAATAAAAATACTTCTTTTCCTTAAAATAAAAACAATATAAATAATTGGAACAATAATTACAGATTTTTTTGGCTTGCCCATTGAAAGGCCCCATCAAAGACCCTCAATCATCTGGTGGGTAAATGTATATTATGTGACTCTTTCCTCCTCATTTTCAAGAATAAATTTAGCAAGCATGTCTGCCAAGTGTAGCCTTTTATAGCTGGAACCACAGAGTTTGTTCTGCATTGTTATATTAATACCAATGCCTTGCATTTGCATAGATACTCAGACTTGCCTAAACCCATTTGTACTTCATTATTCATATAATAATGTCTTAGCCATTACCTGCAAGTCTTGTCAGTTCCATCTCTCTCTCTCTTTTTTAAAGATTTGATTTTTATTTATTTATGCATACAAGAACGGGGGTATAGGCCAGAGGTGCAGGGGGTGAGAGGATTCACCAGAGACAGACTGGGGAGCAGAACAGGCAGATATACTGAAATGCACTGCTGAGGGGAGCAGCAGGCAAGACAGGAGAGGTCTGCTGTGCCATGTGGGTAGCTCCCAGGCTGGGGATCCAACCCATGCTTCAGCAGCTGGTGATAGGTTGATAGCACTGAGACTTTAACCCCTGAGGCACCAGGAAGGCCACCAGTTCCATCTCTTTAATTATATTCCTATCTTCCACTTCTCCCTTCTATTCTCCTAGTGGAAACCTTTATCATTCTTGTTTAAATAACTTATTCCAGTCATGAGGCTGGTCTTTCCACTTATGTCACTCGTGATGGTATTATAACTTATTCTCCATTGACAATATCATAACTCACAGCATGTCTTTGCCCTGCTTAAAAACCTTTATTTTCCAGAATGCTTGGGAAAAAATTTAAATGACAGAGCTAAAGGCTCTGCATGACCTGGTTCCTTCCAACCTCTCTAATCTATAATGCTTTTCTTTCTCAGATCCAGACAGGTTGCTGAAAGTTCCTTAGGCCAAGTCCAAACTGCCTTCCATAAGGACCTTTGCCCCTGCTGATGAATTGGCCTGGACATTTCTTTGTACAGCTGAATTCTTTTCATCTTTCAGCTTTAGTGCAAATATCCTATTTCCAAGAATTCTTCCCTGCAAAATGGGGATTCAGGGAGACTATGAGACTACAAAGAGGATCCACAGCTGTGGAAATGTGGAACAGGGAAGGAGTTGTGTTTTCTGACTCCTCGTCCACCATTCCTGCCATGACTTATGCCATTTACATATAGTTCTATAATGAAGGAGATGTGAAATGATAGTTTCTAATTTTTTTGTTTGTATTATTTTGACTACAATGTTTAGGACAATGGTGAGAATATTACCAATTTCAAATAATTTACAAGTGGTTGAGACTGAGTGAGGCAGGAGCAATTTTGACTATTTGAGAACAAATATACACACTTACATGCATCCACCAAACCATTCAGCCTTGGGCTCCTTTTCAGAAGGAAAGGATCCCTTACACACACACACACACACACACACACACACACACACACACTGAGAGAGAGAGAGAGAGAGAGAGAGAGAGAGAGAGAGAGAGAGAGAGAACAAGTGTGAGCACAATCCTTTTGCTACATATTGGTTTGAAATGACCTTGGAGGCTTACATTCAAGAAACAATCGGAAAAGATCTCATGATGGGTTCTTTGATTTAAAACACAAGCATGAACATGGATGGAGCTGGAGGGGATCATGCTCAGTGAAATAAACCAGAAAGAAAAAGAAAAATACCGGATGGTCTCACTCATAGCAGGAATTTAGAAAACCTAAATAAGGGATCAGGAAAAAGACTAATTATAATAAAGTAAAAATCAAAATCAGCAGGCAACTATAAACCAGAGACACACTACATGGGGGGAGAAGGGAGTAGGATCAAAACAAGGTGGTGGGAATTTTACAGGGACTATAACCAAGATGAAAATGCATACATTGTACAAAAATAAAAAATGATGCATAAAATAAAAAAAGAAAATTGAAAAATAAAACAGAAGCATGATTTAGGCCCAGTATATACCCTTAAATATTTCCTCTAAACTAGGGTGTTACAGATAAACATAATTTTTCCTCTAAGATATTTTTCTCATCCAACATTGTCGTTGCAAATAAAATTTTTTCATCCATGTGTGACTCACTCTCACCCTTTAAACCTTGATACTCCCCATTGTCTGCTGGTCTCTGAGTTAATTATCCCAGTCTCGAGCACATGGAATGCATATGGCATGTGTCACCTTGGACAGGTTAAGTCAAGTGAATTTAAAGCTTCTAATGTCTCCCAATGAAGGGTATCATGTCTATATTTAATGCTCAGTTTTCACAATCAGAATAACTTCTATAATTGTATATATCCTCTATCTCCAGTTGAAAAAGGTAAATGGATTTCAGCAGTTCAAATATTATCAAGAAAGGAATGTAGATTCTTCTTGGGTGGATCCCATATTAGGTAGTGGAGGATTATAGATTTCTGAAAACAGTATAGGGTAGGAAAATACGCAAAGGAAAAATATAGACCAAGATTGGTTGTCTATGATCTTCAGCTGGGCAAATATGGCTCACCTCAATTTTGTTGGACTATCCCCCCGCTTTAGCCAATAATGTGTACATTTCTTTGTAACTGTACCAAATAGGAAATAAGGTTAGTCTGTATGACTTACTTATTCTAACTGAATCCATGCTGGGTGCTAATGATTGCATTCTTTTTTAAATGCTCCCAAGCCATCTGTTTAATAATCTATTCTAGAATTATGCCTGAGAAGAATCTCAATGCTAGTGAAGTAGAAAGATACACAGGCAAAGACCAGGAGATCTAGGCTCTCCTCAGCACCCAGTTACTAACTAGGTCAGGACCTTACCCTGTCTCATCCGGGTTTATCTCTAAAATGAGTGTGTCAAAATAGATCTTGATGGCTCCTTTAAGCTATGAATCTATATTGGTCTGCAGTTCTTAGAATCTACTCTTTCCCCTGATTTGAAAATCAGGACCTTAACGAGTTATAATTTTTAAATATTTCTTTCTTTTTGTTTTTATTGAGATAAATTGGAATATGATTCAGAGATACAGGATCACATGTCTTCAGGTACATGTTGGCACACCACACCTGCCACCAAGGTTCCCACAGTAATCCACAGAATCATCTTTGGGTCTTTCTGTCTTTTGTGTTCTAGATCCTGCTCATTAAGTTGCTCATTGAGTGGTGCAAGAAGTTAAGAATCTGTGGGTCTTAGATACCTCACTTTAAAAATGAAAGGGGGGCCTCCCCAGTGGCGCAGTGGTTGAGCACTGAGCTGCCTACAGCCTCTGCAGCACCAGTTCAATCGCCAGCCAGCCAGCGAGGGTCCCACATGGCGCGCAGACCTCTCCTGCCACGCCCGCTACTCCCCTGAGCAGTGTACTTCGTCAGTCTGCCTGTTCTGCTCCCTGCTCTGGCTCTGGTTAATTCTCTCACCCTCCAATGCTTCTGACTGTACCCAGTGCTTGCATAAATAAATAAATAAATCTTTAAAAAAAATTAAAAAAATAAAAATGAAAGTGCATAAATCTGATGGCCTCTAAATCTCTGAGCATGAGTCCATAATGCCCAGGCAATGTCAAGCAAGTATTACTTTTGTGTTCACATTCTGTACAATCTTGGAGTAACAAGTATGGTGTGTTTGACCCTAGAAAATGGAACAAACTCATGACTAGGGCAGAAATTTTAGATATTTTCAGTTAAATAATTTATTGAATAGTAATTAAATTGACCACTTGCTTTTCCCCTTGCCTTGCATTGAAATGATCTTCAATTTCTAATTCACACTGAATATTTTAAGGCTTCTCTCTTTTCTGTTTATTTGTACTGGTTAAGGGCAATATACTCATTTCAGAGAATGCCACAAAAGTTCTAAGTTTAGGGGATTGGGGTTTCTAAAGCTGCCTCTGTTTCTTTATCTCACAGGTAATGAATGTTTTCAGTTATGGAGCTGTTTTATTCTGGCCTGATGGGGTTTTGCATGATGCAGTGTAGATGATTCCCACAGTAAGGTATGATCTTTATTCTTTGACTAAAAACTAAAAATAGAGCCTTCAACTCATCCTGGACTCTCATCTGTCATATGCCATGGAAATCTGGACACTTGGTATGGTTGCTTGTAGCCTCAAAACAATCACTGCATTCTTAAGGCTAAAATGAAGAACAAACAAATAGATGTATAGGAACCTGGAATACTGCTTCATTTTCTATGGAATTTATCCTAGGTCAATTATGCAGCTGAAGGTGGTTTTCCTTCCAAATTTATTTTTAAATGCAATTCTTTTCAAAGGCGAGTAAAAGTAGGTAAGGCCAGGAAAAAAGACTGTTTAATCATGTAGACTAGTTAAGTATACCTTCCTAATAATAATAAATACTGATGGGCCTTTACTGTTTACATAGTCTATTTTGGTTGGGCAAATCATCTGTGATTCTCACTGCAGAAATACATTGAGATTTAGTGAGTGCTTTGCCTCAAGTCATAAACTAATCAGTAGATGCACCAGAACTGAGACCTAGAATTTATAATGTTGCCACTTTACACTTTTCCACTACCAGTACCCTATACTCCAGTCCACCACCAATGAAAACCAGCAGAATATTAGGTGAATTCAGTATTCTCTTCTTCATGAATCTGGCCCAGATGCACTCAAGGACACATAGTTTGTCCTTGTTTTTGAATATCTCTTTTAGATAATGTTTGGGTCGCATAATTGATGCTTCTTCTTTAGTTATTTGGAGCTTTCTCATAATTATGTCCCCACTGGATTGTCTATTTCTTTTATAAAAACCTCTGTCAACACAGAACAGAGTTGGATTCATAATAGGTTAATGATTTTAGTTTAGGAAAAATAAACTTACTGGCAGAAAAGAAGGCTATCCAAGATCTAGAGTTACAAATAGACCTCCAGTGTCTTGCCTACTTTGGAAGCTTGTTCTGGTCATGTGAGTGGATTGCCATGTGAAACTCCAGTTAGTCAGAGACTCACCAAATTTCAGCAGTAAAAGGGGAAAGGGAGTTAAAATACCTCATTTAAGTCCTCAAGACTCTGGATGATAAAATTCTATTCTTAAAATATTTTGCTGGGAAGGATTCACCAATGTCAACAAATCCATTACTCTTGTGACTGAATTAGTTGGTGAATTCAGTCATACAATTCATAGTAACAGGTAACGAAATTTTAAAATATTCAAATTGAGTTTATATGTTCCTGTAGCTAATATTTATTCCAAACCTCCCGAGCTTGTGCCCGGTAGTAGGCAGGATGTCCCAACACAAAGCTTGCTGTGACATCTCATTAGGTCTTAGACCAACCTATGGAGACAAATAGGGAACCAGTATATTACATTTCTTTTAGGAACTAGGTGAGGTGGAAATAGCTTTAGAGACTATCTGTTTACATAGTTAGGAGCAGAAAAACAAGGGCCATTCTGCTCTTCTGCTAGCCTCAATAGTCCCTTGTCGGTGACATTGGGAGTTGACATGGAAAATCACCTCAGTGGATGCCAGACCTTCTTCCAAACTTGTGCCTTCATCTTACCTGCTTTGAAACTATGCCAGTTATCAATGTCTCAGTTCCAAATCCACCCCTCTTTGCCCTTTCTTGTTCTATAGGAGATGGACCCTGGAACATTTCTCCTTTGTCAGCTGGCACAATCTTAGTCCTTGACATTAGAGTGTGGATGGGACACTGCAAGAGGAAGAGGATTCTCTTTTTATTTCTGGTGCTATATTTTCCTTGTTCTCATGGCATAGCAGGAGGCCCTGCTAGTGGCGATGGGACACCCAGTGGTGCACACTGTCCAGTGATTTCCACTACTTCCCCAGTGGGGGGGCTTCCCCGTGAGTCCCCTCTGTACCCTTGTCCTCCAAGGGCAGTTTCCTGCCTGCCAGACCTCACCTGTACATCTTAGCCAACTCTCCCACCATGCACTGGAGCCTTTTCCAAATTTTTTCTTTGTCTGGGCACTCTGTCAGCCCACAGGAGCAACTGCGCTCTCTAGCTGCTATTTCTGTGTATTAAGAGTTCTCTTAGAGTTCCCTTCACCAATGCACCCATGCACCATCACCTTTAAAAATCAACAATGATGTAAAAAATACATAAATAAAATATTACAAAAGAGTTCTCTTTACCCTAAGAAGTCAACTCTTTGTTACTAGTTAATAACTTTTATGTTAGGGCCACCCTGGTGGTGCAGGCAGTTGAGCACAGTGCTATGATGCTGTCTGCAGCCTCTGCAGCTCCTGTTCAATCCCTGCCGGCGGCATAGCAACCCACATGGTGCAGCAGACCTCTCCTGTCTCACCTGCTGCTCTCCCAGTAGTGTATTTCGGTCATTCTGCCTGTTCGGTTCCCCGTTCTGTCTCTGGTGAATCCTCTCACCCTCCCGCACATCTGGCCTGTACCCTGGTTCTTGTATAAATAAAATAAATCTTAAAAAAAAACCCCAAAACCAAACTATATATATATATATATATATATATATATATAAATAATTTTTATGTTAAATTTTCCCAGTCCAAATTACTAGTGTGGTTTCTGGTTTTTTACAGACGCTGACAGATAAAGAAGCCCTTTAAGAATAGGCCTTACTTCAGTCACTGATCCATTTGACTTCAATCGCTGGTTTCCCCTCAGTTCAGCCCTGTTGATAACACTGACCTGCACTGTACTCTCTGGTATTGATTCACACAGGGACCTCACATTACATTGTGCCTTAAAGTTACTCCAGGTTCTGTGAATTAAATGAAGCAGGTTTCCCAGTTACCTGCATTACCACCAACTAGATTGTACCATCTTCCTTCCTCATCACTTACCTCTGTTTGTCAAGGAAGAGGGATGGATCATGTTTTAAGAGCCCAAGAAAGTATGGTCTGCCCTCAAGGCTGTGTGACCTGCAGAAGGAGAAAGCACTGGTTGACTTATTACTGCTATTGGAAGCAAAGGTATTGAATGGTTTTTGGAAACATCCTGTGGCTATTTTGGCAAATTCAGGCATGGCAGCTAAAGGACTCTTAGAAGATGTGTGTGAGATCATATAACGGTAATCATCACCACCGCTATCATCATTTATTGAAGGCTTACTGTGTGCCAGGAACATACTAAGTTATTAACACCTATTACTTCATTTAATTCTTACAGTAAACCAATAAGTAAGAGCTATTAGTATCCTTATTTGAATCAATCAGGGCTCTCCAGAGATAAGAACCAACAGAATATTTGTATATATAGTGAAAATTTATTTTAAGGAGTAAATATCAGCTCATGCACTTGTGGGAGCTGCAAGTCTGAAGTCTAAGTCATGCCAGAATGCTGGAAACTTATGCAGGGGTTGATGTTATAGTCTTGCATCTAAAATCTGTGGTATAGACTGCCAGTCTGGAAACTCAAGCAGGATTTCTAATGCTATAGTCCTTAGCATGGAAAACCTCTGTTTTTGCCCTTGAGGCCTTCAACTGATTGAACAAGGCCCATCAATGTTATTGAGGGTATTCTCCATTACGTCATGCCAACTGACTGTAAAAGTTAATGGCATTGACAAAAACTTTTAACAGCAACACAAAGACTAGTGTTTGACAAAAAAACTGGGCACCATAGCCTAGTTCAGGTAACACTAAAGTTTAATCATATCATCATTTAATATATGAAATAATTGAAACTTAAATCAAGCAATATGCTCAAATTTATTCAATTAATAAGTGGAAGGGAATACTTGTCTCAGATCTATTGTCTCCAAAGCCCATGCTTTAAAAATGTTAACATTATTTATTAATAGTATTTTGCATATTTATTTGTTTAAGGTAACATTGGTTTGCAGCACTGCATATGACTCAGGGGTGCAGGATCACACCCTTCCAGCGTATGTTACCACACCACACCCACCACCAATAATCCACCCATAGTCCTCCATCATAGTCAATTATTCTTCCCCCTCCCCCACTTAGGTTCCTTTCTACATTCATGTTTCTAAGATTTGTTACTGGTTTAGAAACTTATAAACTGATTCCAATTGAACCTCTGGCATCTATCTGTTCCAGACTGAAGATGTTGGCCCAAATATTTATGACACATTTGTCTTTTCATAATGAAACACCTGCAATCTCAAGGGGCTGGAGTAACATGACTAACTACCCAACACAGCCTTAGCAGAGAGTAATTCTTTACAAAGAGAATTATTTTATACACAAATAATGGGTGGTGAATGTGGTGAACAATAAGAGAATGAGAATCAACGGAAGCGTGTCTGTGTGCATGTCCATGTATGCACTTGTATCTGTGAGCTCAAAGACTGAATCTGGCAAGCCAATGAGAGAATCCACTTTGGGGAACTATTTGTCAGGAACAAGGAAAAGCGTAAATATTTCAAAGTGGAAAGGCATGCAGCAGAGCAGCACTGGACCCTATGCAGCAGTGGTGTCAGCTCCAGAAAAGATATTTATGGAAAGACTAGAAATGATTTGAATGTATGAACCCCTCCAAGAGGAAATTGGGGTTTGGTAAAGAGGGAAAGATGAGGAGAATAGAGGACCTAGGAAAATATAATGGGGGCACCTAAAATAAAGAAAGGCAGACTATCCCTGGAAAAATTTCAAGTTCAAAGTGTGCTCCCCTTTGGTATGACCCAATAGTATTGCTACTTCCTAGCTATAAAAACTGAACTCAGGCGCACAGACCTCTCCTGTCTCACCCGCTGTCTCAGTGCTTTCGGTCCGTCCGCCTGTTCTGCTTCATGCTCTTTCTCTGGTGAATCCTCTCACCCTCCCATGACTCTGGCCTGTACCCCAGCTCTTGTATAAATAAAAATAAATCTTTAATAAAAAAAAAACTGAACTCGTCTTACTAAATTATTTAACTTTCATTTCTTTGCGGTAGACTTTTAGCATTTATGTAACTTTTTTCCAAATTAATATGTTTTTCTCTTTTTATTTCTTTGAAAATTATCATCTTCCTAGCAAATCTGATATACTCAACTGCCTAAAATAGAGGTCTGGATGAGGACTCTCTAGCAGGTATCTAAAAAAGGAAGCATTTATATTAAACTTTTGCCATTTAATATAGTATTTTGCAACAAAACTACAGGCTTGCATGCCCTACTTGATATAGGGAAAGAGAACTTTCTAAACTACTTTAGGTTTGAATGGCATGATCTTAGAGTTTATTCCTGAAAGTTAGAGATGATAAACCTTCTCTCAGGAAAAATTTGATGAAGGAAAAATTTGAAGTCTGCCTCTTCCAAGTTGGTGGGATTGTGAGGCATAAAATGAAGAGAGTGGGAGAAAAAGGAGATTAGATACCCAGTCTCAACCCTCTGCCAAATCCAACTTCTGGATTCGACCATCTGGTGTGGAGGAGTGGCTTCAGAAAATACAGGTATGGGGCTGTCCAAGAATATTTAGGCCCATGACATACTTTCACTGGCACAGAGGTTGCAACTCTTTGGGAGATATTCTATATACAGGCTGTTCCAACATACTGGGGTGATGCCATGAAGGTGGTAGCAGATGGCAGATGGCGTAGTACAGCAGCTGTTCTAAGCCACATGGCCTATACTTGGTGTGCGGGAGAGCCAGACAACTCTGTTTGCCCCAGTTACGTGATATGGAGGTGGTAAGAATACTGGACTACAGAGTTCAGGAAGAAAATCTTGCCAAAGGCTACAGAGTTGGGGGTTTCTAAATTTGGGGCATGTTTTGGGGAACATGGCTCCAGGGATAGCAGCAACACAGGGTACAGAAGACCAGACTAAACTGGCAGCTCAACAGTCACTAGGCCAGTGAGCAAAACAGTCAGACCTAAGGACCTCTCATGATAACAACCAGCAAGACCCCTCCTGCATAGGAGAGAAGATTGGAGTGGCAAAATATGACAATCTTTGCATAGAACTTCATCATGCTAAAGTCAGACATTCTGCTAAGTGAAATATGCCAGTAACAGAAGGACAGATATTGCATGACTTCACTTGTATAAGGTGTGAACGTTAATATTTAGAACCCTACTTAAGTGTGGTCAGGGACTAGAAAGAATGCCTGTGCATGGGCATCAGCACACTACAGCCCCCCAACAGCCTTGCATCTTCGGGGGGGAAATGATGCTGTTTCCCCCCTTAATGAACTGATGGGGAGGTTCTCCAGAGGTTACTTAGGACATTGTTAGCCTTAGATTCAGGGAAGTGCAAGTGGGTCTCTCCATGAATGCAATCTGCAACCTGCCCTCTCTTCTGTTGTTGCCAAATAAACCTAGTTTTGTTGTTGGAATGGCCACTCTTGTTTGAGGTCAACGGAAGTATCTAAAATAGTCAAACTAGAAGCAGAGAATAAAATGGTGGTTGCCAGGGTCTGGGGATAGGGCAAAACGAGCAGGTGCTGAGTGGGTATAACATTTCAGTTACATGAGAAAAGTAAGTCTAGAGATTTGCTGTAGAACATACGCCTACGAGCAATAATGTTATCGGGTTCTTGAGACTTTCCCTCAAGGATAAAATAAGGACTCATTAAACTGACAAAGTAAACGTTTTATTTAAGAAGTGTTATGGGCTACAGGAAGACCTCCTTAAGGTGAACAAGGTATAGTGAACAGGTGCTCATTTTCTATTAGTAAGCAGGGGTGGTGGGCCTGGCTTTGGAAGGCAGGCAGGCGGGTGGCACTGCCAAGCTGTTCTGGGAGCTCTTTTAGTGGCACAGGCCCAGAGGCACCACATTCCCAGACCTCACAAGCATCTTTAACATTTTCAGTCTCCACCTAGGGGTCTGTCAGAGAGCATGTTAATGAATACTTCCTGACTCTGGCCTGGTTTCTCTAATCAACCCATTCATTGATCACTAGTCTGTGGGGGGTGGGGGGTGGGGGGTGGGGGGTGGGAGGGAAGCTCTTTTGGGCTTTCTTATTTGCAACCACAAGGTCTGCTTAGAGCTGGAAAACATCTTGTGCAAGGAGATAATGCAAAAATTAATAGAGCAGGGTTTGTGACAGCAAATTCCTGTAACTTACCATGCTCCTTTGCCCTGATGTTTCTTCCTGGTTGTGTTACAGGGCAGGGTGAAGGGCACCCCAGAACCCCCAAAACTGCCTGCTCTAAATTGGTTCTGCCACCCACCGCATCAAGACAAAACATACTCCAGTGCATAAAACCTTCATGGAAATGAACTTTAATACAATGAGTGTGCAATAAAGACAAGGGAAAGAATATAATTTCCAAATCAAGCCCCCGAAGTTACCCATCACATTGTGGGGACACGCCCAACCAAACACGGTTGGTCCAAAGGAGGGCCATTGAGGCCCAGAAGCCTGCCACACATCTAAGGCACCTCCTGCTGGGAACCCATAAGAAAGGGGCAGAAATGGCCAGACAAGTCTGAAAAGAAAAGAGCAAAGTCCAAAGCAAGATAAAAGCTGCCATTGTTAACCTCCCCATGGGTATCTCACCCACACCTGTGTCAACCAGTCCAGGCCCAAGAAGCAAATGCAGCTTCTTCACATGTCTCTCTGCAACATGTGCCTCCTCTAGGTCTCCCCCTTACTCTCCACCTTTTTCCCTTTCTTCCTCCAGCATCTCCTCCTCCCAGCTCAGCTCCACCCTCCCCTGGGTAGGGCAGGGAACCTGGAACCTCCCTTTCCCTGGGGACCACCCTGTTATAGTTGGGTCCCTTTATCACACTCTTAATTATATTGTATTATATACTTAAGATCTGCTAAGAGGGTAGGTCTCCTGTTAAGTGTTCTAACCACAATAAAAGAGTGAATGTGGATAAATAGTGCTAAACATAGAAGAAACTGAAATACTAATGATTGGTAAATCAAAGCTGTCTCTCTTCCCCAGAGGGTACAGGACTGGGGGCAGATCAGTGATGGAGAAGAGGAAACTATACATTTTCTCTGTATGTATTTTTCTAAATGTAGGATAGTTCTGCAGTTTGCACAGTACTTCTGCTACAGAGGCATCTCCATAAAAGGGGGAAGCGCACTGCAGTGTAGTGTATAGGTACCATGTTCCCTGCCCCCACTTACATGCAGCCACCTTGGATTAGCTACTGGGAATGAGGGGCGGAGCTCAATGATAAATAAAATGGAAGGCAGGTGAGCTCAAAAAAAGGTTCTTGCTTCTGTGGCCAATGTGCACCTTGGTATTGCTGGGAAGGAGACATGTGGAGGAGAGACATATAGAGAGACTTAAAAGAAACATGTGGGTGAGAGAGATGTGGGGGGCTGACAATTAGCTGCTTTTATTTCTTCCTTGATGCCACTTATTTCTCCATTTTTGCCCCTTTTCTAAAACTTCAGTTAGATGCTACTAGGACCTTAACAATCTCTCTGGTTTTATCAGCCCCTTCTTCCGCTTTGAGTTTTCTGTACTTCTAGTATCTCAGCATTTCTTGCCCATTTTGGCTGCTATTCACCATCAAGTACTAATTCACTTCCAGGTTTGGGACTGTTCCTGAACACAAAGGCTATTATTACATGGAAAATGTGGGTATTATAATGTAGGAAAAAAAGAAAAAAGAAAATGGTGAACCCAGACTTTTGTCAGATAAAGCTTAAAAGGAGATTTTTTTTTTTTCAATTGGGAAAGTGTGACTGTTAAATGGTAATAGATATTGAATAATTTATTCTAATTTGTGCTTTGAATACAAATGAAGCAACTGGATTACTAGAATTGTGTTATTTTAAAATAAAACTGGGAAGAAGCACATAAACACTCTATGATAAACTAAGAAAATCAGAATAAGAGAAGATCTTACACTGGGCGGTGCTGCTAGGAGGGTAAAGTGCCTGCGAGCATTCTTGTAACAATGAGCTCTCTGAGCTGAGTAGGAGAGAGGTGCTATGTAAATGCCAGGTTATTTTTATATCCTTGATACTTAAGATGCTCCAAAAAGGTCAAGCATTAGCTAAAGAGAACAGAATCTTGAAAATCCAAATATTTTCAGCTTTGAATGGATAAGATCTGTTCATTTGGGGGAAACTTTTCAGGGACTTCACAGGCAGTGTTGCAAATTTTTACTGAAATATTAATATCTTGCCTAGGTTTTACAAAAATTGATCTCAAGAAGGAATTGAATTTTAATCGATATAAACAACTTTTTGTTTACTTAGCAGACCTGGGGAGTGAATGGATTCAGAAAGAATATTAAGTATCTGAAAGTAGGGACTGTGTTCTGTAAAGCTCATTTCTCAATTTAGGGAAGGTGCCAATAAAAACTCACTGAATTGACTATGTTAGAAAGGAATGTTAGCCTGCGGTGGAGATCTGGGCTATGAACCACAATGAACTCTGACAAGTGTGAAATAGACTTGATTTCACCATCTTCTTGCTTGACTTTAATATTAAAAAGGTTCTCTTTTGGGCAGATTAGAATTGTCTAACTCAGAAATGAATTTTAAATACCATTTCTAGGAAAAAAATAGCATTACATACTGGTGAATTTATGCTCATCTCTTTTCTAAATTTTATCTTAGATATGCTTTTCAAACCTCTAAAAGGAGTATTCTTGAGAAACTCTCTGGGTTTTTTAAATCACTGCATTGGAACTTAGATGGCTACTCAAAACCACATCCTGAGGTCACCAGCCACCAACAAAGCAGCCAAGGTGCTTTGTCATCTCTCCAGTTGTCCAGAATCAAGTGTATATTCTGAACATCTAGTAAGTACATTAGTGTTGTGTCACATCCAACCTTTAAAAACTGTAGTCATGATCTCAAACCAATGGATATAACAGAAAAATAGAAATCTAGGCAATTGAATGACTCCCTTGCAGTTATTTCCCAGTGCATCACCTTCTGCAATGCTATTTAAGAGGGAGTGGCAATGCAGGCAAATTAATTAAAATTAGTCGGTTAATTCAATTCATTCCTCAGCATTTATTTCCCTATATGGGGGAATAAATTTCCCTATATAGTGGTATAAATTTCATAGTGAGAGAACGACTACTTCAGTCTGTAATTTCTTTCTTCCTGAAGTGCTCTTATAAAATTACAACTCTCCATGCACCCCAAACCCATCATTAGGAGGCTTACTTAAAAAGAGGTATCACTGATTTCACAATATCTGAAGAAGCTGATACCCTCCAAGAGTATACTCAAAATCTATATTTAAAAAGGACCTCCTACTCACTTTTAAGCCACAAGCAGCAGGCAGAATGGAATCGTGGTATAGACCCTTCAAAAGATAGATTACAGACTGGTTTCTGATTGTCAAAATCCACGTAGTTTCTCAGTAATTATTCTAATCATGGTACTCTCCATGCCCCCACTTCCCTCACATACTGCCATGGTCAATGAGTTCAAACCAAAGACCAAGGTGATGGAGTTAGGTCAGTCAAGTAAACAGACTTTCAGTACCAGTCAACATTTACCAGGTTAAGCAGTGGTAACAAAACAACCCTAAGTTTTCAGTGGCTCACAAAAACAAAGTTTTGTATTTTGTCCATATTACATGTTGACTGTGGAACAGCTGTGATTTTGCTGGGCTCTGCTTGGCTCTGCTCCACATGTCTTTTTTATTCTGAGATCTAGGCCAAAGGAGAAGTGCCAAGTTAGGACATGCTGTTCTGGAGGCAGAGAGAAAACAATTAAGCCAGGACCACAGGCTCTGCTTGAAGAGGCCAAGACTGAAATCAATGTGCAAAGGGAGTTCTCCCCATGAAGGCCTTGCAAGTTAAAGCCAATGAAGAAGGATGTGTATTTAATGCTCTTACAGAGAAAGCTGTATGTGAGCAGTAACAATAATGCAATCGACAACAATCCAGCTTCTTTCATCACACACCTGGTTTCTCTGAACTAAAATGGTAAATCACTGCCAACTCTTCCTACATAACTCAAGAAACAATAGTGAAACTAAAAAGGATAACCATGGTAAGTTTGTCCATTCAGAAGGGAGAAGAATGTGGGATTGGGGTGGGGTGGCAGAACACATAGAAGTTACCAGTCCATGACAGGAATGGAATCCCACTGAACAGGTATTAAGAGCCCCCTGGCCCCTTTCTATACACAGCAGAGAGAATACTTCTTGAATAGAAACTGGTTCAATTCCTTGGAAGTAGCTTCCACATCCAATGTACTTCAAAACCTTTGGCTTTAAGTTTTGATCAGTCTTTTTTTCCACGATTCTCCTTGGCCACAGGCACATAAGCCTTTGGGGAATATAAATGCCTTGGAAGTGGAGCAGGTTTCTTCCTGCTTATTAAGTGTTGGGAACCCAAAGTTTATTTCATGTCTCAAATCAATAGGGTATCACATATTAGGGTAATCACATATTCCAGTTTGTCCAGAAGCCCTGATTTTTGGCTACTGCTTCAGGATACTTAATAATGCCCCTTTCTTTCTTAAAATGGCTTGGTTGATAAATTATACAATTATTTTGCTTTTATCATCTAAATGTTACACAAAAGCCCACCTAGCTTTTTACCTATTTTATGTTTATTATCACCATGTACCAATTATTATTATTATTATTGAGGTAACGTTGATATACAACATTGTATGTGATTCAGAGGCTTAGGATACACCTCCTCAGATATTTGTGCTCACAGCACACCCATGCACCATGAGTCCTCAACCATAGTACATTATGTTTCCCCCTTTTTTGATGTGTCAACATCAAATTTTAGCCTAGTATTTGCCCTGTCTTCCTTTTGGTCTTACCATTAGCACTACTTTCACTGTCTGCTCTATTATCTCTAGACACCCATTTTCTTTAAGAACAAAGGAAAGCTACCTAGACATATGTCCTGTCCCTCAAAACTTCCTGAAGACTCCATCAGAACCAACCTCAGATAGCTTAATATCTCTTTCAAATTCTTGCTGTTGTTATAGCAGCTGTTTGTTGTGTTCTGTTCCTGCCAAATGGTCCAGAAGGTGAGTTTCATCAACTTCCACTGGAAGCTAGAAATTTCAAGAAAAATACAAATGTACCCTAACTTCATCCTCCTTATAGCAGCACTCCGTTACAAATATTTTATTCTTTAGAGAGCCAAACTCACCACTGACATGACACAAGCCCTTGATAGAATCATCTTTGTTCCATTCCCAGTATTTTACCTAACCCTTGGGATCGAAGAATAAAAAAAGTTTCTTTAGCTAAATACAACTTTATGAAACAGCAGGGAATAACCCTTATAGAAATAAAATGCAAAAGGGCCATGGTGCGTTTGTGCAATGTTTGGACTTGTGAGAAGATTTACTCTTTTAACATATAGGAAAATAATAATATGTAAAGAATATTTGTAAAATGAATCAGATTTCAGGGAAACTACACCATTTTTAAATTTAAAGATGCTATCCTTTTAATGCTACAGTGAGAAAATTACAAACGATAGTGTGAAAAATCAAATTGTAGTACATAATATGCATTACTTATACTTTATTTCTAATTAGCAACAATAGTCTACTCTCCAGATTGGCATTTGATTGAGCCCCAGAGGAGAATAAAGTTTATATTCTGGAAATTGTTTAAAAGAATAGCATTTGTCATACAAAATTGATTAATTCCTCTCTGGATTAATTGTCCACAAACATTAAAATAGAGTTTTATACCTAGCATGCTTGTTTCTATCATCTCTTGGGATTATAAAGAACTTCATTTAAAACTTG
Organism: Talpa europaea; assembly: GCF_964194135.1. NCBI lineage: Eukaryota > Metazoa > Chordata > Mammalia > Eulipotyphla > Talpidae > Talpa > Talpa europaea. Next base: position 20,929,955 of record NC_140082.1, read on the forward strand.
ATCTTCCAAAAATGCTTTGTCCTAGCTTTCAGTAGTCATAGATACTGAGAGCTAATTTGGATTGAACAGAGGGACTATGCATTCAGCCCTATAAAAATATTTCTTACTTTTTATGACATACAGAAATATTTTTTATATTTCTAACCAACAAATCTTTAGTTTTCTCCTTCCTTATGGCTACAAATCAACACTTACCTTATAATGTTGGCGTGTTAGCATTAACATGGCTCAGTTGTAATCTGTGAACTTTCCAGGAACTGCCAGGATGTAGATGGAAGACTAGTTAGTATTCATCACTTTAGTAGTAAGTTTTTACCCAGCTTCAGAATTTCTCTTTCTTTTCAAGAGTAGTTAGATAATTGAAATAAAAAATTCAATTTGGCAAATATTGATTATAGAACACAGCACATTGCTTGAAATTTGGATTACATAGATAAATTACAAACAAATCTTTGCCCTTAAGGAGTTCATATTTTAACAGATGATTCAGAGGAGTGTGAGAGAGCAGAATTTGATACCCCTAAATATGCCTCTTTGGCATATGAATTCTTCCAAGCTGGTTATTTTTAAGAAACAGCAGACATAGGAGAAGCTCTGAAAACAGCAGGCGCTACCTTTTTCTAAGAGAATTCACATTAATAAAGGAAATCTCTGCTTGTAAGGGTGTCTTTCTCCTACATTGGAGGAGGATGAAACAAATTTTGTACAAAAATGAACAACAATGTAAGAAAAAAAAGGAAGAAAACACAACCATGCCCTTGTGAACTGAGCTTAGCTTGAATAAACTTTTCTTACTGGACACCCTCTACCTCTAACATCTTCGTTTGTCTTTAACTAGAGATGGTGTCTAAGGTAGTGACTTGGGCCATTTTAAGGAGTTATTCGGTTTTCCTTGGTAACTCCCAATTTAGGAAAATGATTTTTCCCTCTCCTATATACGTAACTAAATTGGAAGTTAATGCAAAAACGGAATTAAGGAAATTTCTAAGGTAAGCACAGAGGAAAGAAGACTTCATTCCGATGCTGGGATGCATTCCACACCTCTGGGTTCTTCTGAATGAACAGATTAACATCAGATTAGTAGGAGAAAAAAGCCAAAATTTAATAACATACATGTGGCGAATTTACATGGCTGTAAAATCTAAAGCAAAATGGGGTGAACCAGAGCACATATCCTATTTAAAGGGATTTGTAGCATGAAAGAAGAGAAAAACTGCAAAATTTTGAGCATTCTCTTGAATGATCAAGAGGCATTTTGCCCTCTTTTCTGGTACTGTTTGAAATTAAATGGGAATATGCTCTGTAAGAACTGTCACGAAACTTCTAGTTGCATATTTAGCTTATTTTTCTTTCTAGGAATATGACTTATGCAATACAGACCTTTGCCTAAATTTAATCATTTGCTGTCCTCATTTGAGCAGGCCACTTTATTTCTGTTAAAAAAGACATTTCTTATAAACTTCTATCTAAAAAGGGGTCTCCTTCATTGTACCAGGAAGACCTAATCTTATTTCTTTTCAAAGGGAAAAGCAGAACTTAAATCTGACACTTGTGCATACCTTTCCTTGGTAGACTCCCTAATGACCTTCTCCTTTCCCCACATCCTCAACTTCCCTTGTTTGTTTTTTTAAAAAAGGCACCTGACACTGTGTGACAAGTTACTCCATTTTACTGACATGGGAAGAGGCCTTAGAGGAACAATAATGAGCAAACCCTGAGCCCATGAATGACATCCTGAATGGACACTACCCTCTGATGTTTTTCAGACTCCACACCATCTCCAGGCTGAAGAATTCTCACGCTGAGGACTAAAACTCCCAGCATGCCATGAACCTTACTTTCTGAATAGGAGTTGCTAGGGGTGGAGCTTAGCAGGAATACTTGGCATATAACTGAACACATATGAGCTTCAGTTCTCTTGCTTTTCTGGATTTCAACTTGCACCCTGCTCCTGCTAAGATGGACTTAGAGGATACATGTGGAGGGAAGACATGTAGAAATTTGGAAGAGACACATAGATGACAGACACCTGGGGAGGCTGCGCCTGGTCCTTGGCAGAGACAATGACAGTCATTATCTAGATGCGGTATATTTTGCATTTTCTCTCTGTCCTTCTGCCTCAGCTCTCTGGGACTTGCCTAAACCTTTTATTTTTTTTGGTGGTTTCCCACCAGAAGATGCCTTAGACTTGTGGCAAGCTTTGGGCCTCAGTGACCCTACTTTGGGATGACTCTTTTTGGCTGGGCATTTGCTCATAGTGGGGAGCTTTATTGGGAAACTAATATTTGAAATTTTTTGTCTATGCACACTAATTCAATAAAAATGCTTCACACTAAGAGTATATTTCTTTTGCCTTTGTGCATATGGAAGACTGATTCTCCTGTGTGTTGTTGGAGCTCTTGTTCATCTAAAGCTTATTATTATTGCTTAAAAAAATTGCCTGGCATGTGTGTTGAGTAAATTTAAAAAGGCAACTGAGTTAGTTCCCATTTAAAGGGCAGAGCTTTATTAAATCAAAACCACTAATTGTAATAGGTTTTACATACTCCAAATGATTACCTGTATGTTTGAAGCCACACTGAGCTAATCATCTATTCCTGTGGATAGGCAATATGAGGATATATGTGCATAAGTGTACATAAGTCAAAGATATATGGGATTCCTTATAAAATTGGTTAGGTGAAATAAATTTGATTTTTAACAGATGAACCCACAAATCACTTTCATATAAATATGTTTTATTGCAGAGAAGTTATAGTTATGTACATGCTGCAACACATCACAACATAAATTTACCAAATATTTCATGGTGGGATGCTGTAGATTTCAGATAATAGTTTCAGAAGAACCACAGATTAAGTGAAGAGACTTATAGCTTTATTGACTCTACAACTTTCAGGTGCTAAATGCTAGAAGTCAAAAGGCAGTGTTTTTCAGTCCTACCTGTCATCACTTGCATGCAGAAACCTAGGAAGCAAATACAAGAGAACTGTCGAGTTTCAAAACCATATTGCCACCAAAGTTTACACTGGGTTGAGTTATAATTCAAGTCGTGAAGCATTTAATTCTTGCATAAAATATACAGTTCTATTAAGATTGGTATAAATCTACTTATTTATAAACCCTGACTTAAAAACAAGAACAGGATGCAGCCTGCACATGCATTGAGAAAGGACAACCTAGCAAATGTTTGTGACCAGAACAGTGGTTATTCACGTTCTTATTATCAATCTGGGAAAATAAACTCACTAACTGTAGATTTAAACTTCACTTGGTGATCATTAATGGCAATGGAACTTTAGGATCAACCCTAGGCACTCTCACTGATTTATGCTGGTGGAGAAAAATCTATGGACTAAATAATGTCATTAGGTATAATTTGGCAAGTTGTCTTTAAGCCACATCTCTAGCAGGGTCATCTAGAAGTGCAATAAAAAGTCACGGATGCTTGACTTCTTATTTCTCAAACGGTGAATAAAGTGCTATCAGAGCTCACACATAAATGAAAGAAGGAAGTGGGTCTAGAAACTCCAAACCAAGTTTATAAATATATATGTATAGATATATACTTCTGTATCTCTTCAAACCTACCCCACCAACCTGAGTAATGCACAAAGCAAGCAAATGGGTGAGGAAGATTTATGCACAGCTTTCAAAATGGTGACATGCTCATTTACTCCTGAATAAAAATCGTCGAGAAAATTTTATTGACTAATAAGCAGAATTCTTATTTTTCTTTCCACTGAGATTATTCTCTAAGAACAGCCCTTTAGCCACCTTCTGATCCCCTTTTCTTGTCTTTTATCCTCCTAGCATACTCTCCTTGCTGCTCATAAAATGAAAAACAGTTACGTAGGCTGGAAATGTCCTGACCAAATAAACAACTAATACTTCAGTATTTAGTGTGAGAGAAAGAAAATTCTGAGTTCTATTTTCAAGTCATTCATCTTGAAATGAGACTAAGCTTTGAAATGGAATCTCTTTGCATGAGCACATTAATAGTGCAAAGTCAGCAGCTTAGGATTTTCATGCCAAGTGATCAATGTGGAATGCAATCCGTTTTATAAAATATGCTTTGGGGACTGTTTCACATTGCACATAAACCTCAAGTTTTAAATTTCAAGTGAGGTGGCTCACAATGGTAATTTAAAGGAATTGTAAGTTTCCCAATGCTGGGAGAATGGAGTGTTCACACCAACTTATAGGCTTTGAATAAATCAGGTTATAAAGCTCTTTGGGATTGGAGCCCAGCAAATTCTAGCCCATGCTGGAGCAATGAAGAAGAGTTTATGGGAATAAACAGTTAAAGGTAATGTAAATATTCTATGTTCAGTATGTGTAATAAAAATATATCCATTATAATGATCTTGACACTATTGTAATTTTTCTCTTTAAAAAAATAATCCCTTAAAAGTGCTCTCATGAGCCTTCTTTCTTTTTTGTTTCAAAAGGCAAATTCCCTGGCTCTGCAGTACTGCTATAATTCTCATGTCATTTCTAGAGTCTTCCCTTTCTAATGGGAATAGTAATGCACAGTACATTCTTCTGTTAGTTTCATAGGAGATGCTGTCAACTATGAAATACTGAAAGAGTTAAAAGGGACAATATTTGGAACAAAGATATTATCTGTCTCTGCTTCAAACAAACAGTAGATAAGTTGTCCTTAACTTATTGAGACATATGACTAAGTAGGACCACTTATTCTCCAATATTAATAAAGCTTCTGAGTCCTAATGGGAAGTGCAAACAAATAACCCAACTTGTATAAAAACCCTGAATAAGACAGTATGACAAACCATGAGTGAAATAATGGTCAAACCCAAATTCACAATATATAAACCACAGCCCAAACTAAAAGTTTTTATCATAACAGTTATGGCTTCCCAAGCCAGAGAAAGATTACTGTACTTCAAGAATCAACTAAAGTTGATAGATAGCAGGTATTCTGAAAGCTGCAATAACAATTGAGTAGCTGCAGATTGCATAAATGAGTTGTGTCACATAATATCAAAGTTATTTGCAAAAATTATACAATCTGGAATGCTTGAATATGAGACACAACAATGTACAGAAACATACATTTATAAGAAAATGAGAGCAACCATTAATATAAAAGGTATTTTTTTGGATGCATTAAGTTAGCAGTGCTATCAAGGTTATATAGGTAAAGTAAGTTCTTTCAGTCAGCTACTTAGAATTTCGGTCATATACATCTACACCTGCTTCTTTGCACAATCTCATACCTCTTCTGCGTCTTCTGGTTTGCCTTGCTTAGGATCTTCAAAGTCCCGGGGGGCAAATGTTGATCAGGAACAGACATTGAGAGCTACTCCCCACAAAACATGACAAAATGTAGATTTTCCTATTATTAGCAGGAGTAAGACTTCCGGACCAGTCTAATCTTCTCTGTGATGAAGCTGCTCTGCCCTCCTACCCTATTTGGCCCATGCCTTTCACATTTTCCATGACTGACAAATACTCCTGGGGAATTTTTGATCCTAACACATGTGTCATATATCAAATTCTGGGTTTCCGCCCCCTCTTCTTTCTGGGGATGCAACACTTTAAAAATATCCCAGACCCTTTCTTTCCAAGGTCTCACTACCTTATTTGCACTTAAAATAGAAGAGGCAGGTAAAGTCACACTTGTTTCAGCATTTGGTTAATCTGGGGTCTCAAACTCCCAAGGACATACCTCAGCTCGTGATATTAACGGTTGCTGAAAGTTATTACTCGTGCTGTAGGAGCCAGGCACATTTTCCTCGGAGGAGGATGTCTTTTTTTCCTGGTCTCCTATTTGGTTGAGATTTTCATTCTCTACTTTTGATGCTACAACTTTGGGGGACAGTTCTTCATATTTCCCAGCACACACACTGGCTGCATAATGTTGAGCGCCATTCTCATTTTTAGCTCTCCCTGGGGGAACCTGAGTCTTAGCAATCAAATGCTTCTCATCTTCAAAAAGGGACTGACCTTGGCTCTCCCAAGGGCAAACCTCAGCCTTGTCTATGTTCTTCTGATTGGATTGCTGATATAGTTCAGCTGCCTTAGGCTTGTGATGAGATTTCTCCTTTAAGGAAAAAGTTGGGTTTTTCTCCATTTCAGAAGCCGCAATAGAGACATGTTTTTGAACTTTGGATTCTGAAGGCACAGGACCAGCGGTGAGGTCATAAACCTCCCAAGGGCACACTTCCTCTATGTCAAAGTTGTCCTTCCTCTGGGTGGTGCCTGGGCTCATATCAGCGTTGGCAGTGGAGGGATTGACCCTTTGTTGCTTCATAATCCCAGATTTCTGAGGTTTTCTTGGCTCCTCCAAATGACTGGAGTTTGGGGGGGCAGAATCTTTAGTCTCTGTGTTATCTGAATATGAGTACTTTCTGTTTGTCTCTTTATCTCTTGGCAGAGGTTTCTGGGACTTAGCACATTCTTCCACTCCTGAGGTTTGGGTTTTCCCAGCTAATCCCAGAGTCTTCTCCTTGGCACTTGCTATCACACTGAGAGACTTCTGTAACATGGATGTTCGTGGGTGCACAGGCTTCTTCTCCGAGCTGAGGTTGTGAGCACTGGCTGACTTACACACCAAAGGCACAGACTCTGTGGACTCAGCCTCGCTATTTTCTTTCAGTTTTTGTGTTAGTTTTTTACTAGACAGAGACTCCAATGTGGAATTTTCCGTAGCCTCCTCCTCTTGGCTCTCCGTTGGTAAGCTGTTGGATTCTTCTGTTTGCTCCATCACATGATCATAAGTGCTGTGGGATTTCTTTAGTGAGAAGACTCGGTTTTTCAGGGACTCTTCCTTGGGTTTCCCTGTATTACCTGAAGATTCTTGCGGATTCTTCCTGGCAAGCGCGGTACTTTTGGCAGTACTGTGGTCTGTGACTTCCTTGTCCTCTTTGGAACACTGCCTGCTGACTGTCTCTGGAATCTCAGTTATGCGCCTCATGATTGAACGGCCCAAGCCCTTCTTTGAGCACCGCTTTTTCTGGAGGTGGGGGTTATTTGTGATCATCTTCTTCCTTTTATATATTTCCAACTGGGCATAGAGTTTCTTCAACTCATCCTGCCAGAAAAGAGCAAATTCAAAGAGGTACGCAGTTTAGTTTATTCACTTGACAATAGAACTAAATGTAACTGGATGCCATTAAGCTAGAGCTCTTTAGGGAAGTTGTTCTAAGCTCCTCTTGACATCTGTATGCATCAACTTTCTATTCATTCTCCCTTTCCAGTTACTTTGCATTCTGTTCCACAGAGAGTTTAAACACATAAATTCCACCCTTGCTTCCCAGAGCAAGCACTTTGACTTGTGAGTTGTGCAGACCAAACTGAGCCTGGAGACCAAAACACACATATGATGAACCATCTCTCTGAACAGTAAAGGAAGCATCATACAATCACTGACAAAGTTATACTTAATGTTAGGTTAGGGTTAGGGAACAACAGATCATCAATTACTGAAATCATCACCATCCTCCACAGGCTGAGATACTGCCATAAATGACACTAAAAAATCCAGGCTTTCTTGTCATGGATCTATCCTACCTTTCCAATAGCAGCATGTCATGGACCATATTACGGAACATGTCTAACTAGTTCATTATTATGAGGGCCAGTGAGTCAGTGGAGACTATCAAGGTTGGCCACACTACTAGAGAGTTGAAATACCACTGCATTCTAATTTATAATGTGAGTATATGACTTAGAACTGGGGTAACGCTGCGTTTGATTCTTTAGTTTATATACACACACACACACACATTATCTCTTTCTCTCTCTAAAACACTTATGCACAGTGTGCACATATAAATACATGTATATGCTAGCCTGTACAAATGGGCCTTTTCTGAAATTGGTAAGAAATACTGGCATTACCCGTATGTCCTCTGGATCCAAACTGTGCTCACTCCAGGCTGAATTGATACTGCTGTTCAGGTAGGATCCAGATCTGCCTAGGTCGAGCTCATCTTCATATACTTCAGTAGCAATGTCATCTCGTGGGTTATTGCTTGAATGTGAAAACTGCAACAGACAGAAATATGAGTTCTAGACACTAATCCACTGTAAGACAGAGCACAATAATTTTCTAAATGCTCTGTTAATATCATTTCAGCTTAGATGAAATTTATTCACTGCTCTTTATAAAAGTTGTGCTGCTGTATCACTGTTTTTCTTCCTGTTTTTGCATTTATATGCCAGAGCTCTCAGCGGAGCAGTATTAGTACTTGGCCTCCTCTATGACTCCTGTTTTCATCTGTCTTTTTTCAAGGCTTCCAGTGGGAACTTATATCACATTTCCAGCATGATGCATTTGTATTTTGAAGATGAAAATTAGAAGAATCCAGACAAATGTTCTTTAAGAACAGCAATTAAGATCCATTGGCTTCTGGATGGCAGTGACTTTTGAGCAGCTGCCTATCTCATGTTTATTGTTTTGCTTCACATAGGGGAAGTCTGTACTTTACCTATGGGCACAACTACCCTGACCACAGGAACATGAGCTTTCAGTCGACTACACATCACTTCAAAATAACTATTTTCAAAACTCAGGGAGAAAGAATTCTGAGTTCCAGACTCAACTGTGTGGATAGTGAGATCATAAAAAGGACCTGGAAGCTTTCTGGAGCCCAGTTCCCCTTATCCTAAAGAGTGCTGGGCTACACAGTATGTTAAAGTTCAAATTCACTGCAATTAAATAATTTCTTTTCATGCTCATCAATATTCTCAAGTTCCCCCTTCTTCACATGTTGACATATTTGGTTATCTTCATGTGGTCTTTTGATATTTTTCAGTTTCATGTAGTCTTGCTATCTCTATTCTTTAAATGGAAAAGTAAGGAAGAGTGAATTAGATAAGTGATGGAAAGCAGGGAAATTTAAAACAATACAGCCAAACTTTACTCAACCTATAAACCAAGTGATTATCCTTCGAAAACTGAGAGAACAGTTCAGAGAACTTGGTTTCTCTTCTCCCAGTTGCCATTAGATTAGATATTCCTTTCAAAATCACCCTAGAGATAGAGATATTTTAATATCAACTATTGTAATACTCAGCAAGGCAGGTGAAAAAACTATGAGAAAAATGTGAAACAGCAATTCTCTAAGTAAGAATGAGTGTTTTGAAATTGCTACTGGGTGAGAGACCATAGAAACTCACGGATCTTCCTTTCACTCCCTACTTATGTCTGTGGGACCCTCCTATGCCACGAATTTAAAGATGAATAAGATTGAGACCTATCTTTCAAAACCTCACACGCTACTGGTTAAGCTACCTGCAGGTTACTATAATAATGGAATTTCTTTTCTTAAGCAACATGTTGGACATGATAACCAGTTGAAGAAGCAGTTATTTCTCAGGTATTGTCTACTTCCTGCCTAATATTTTTCTTAGTGTATCTTCCTAGTAAACTATTTGAACATTTTTCTCCTTTACCTCTTTTGTTCCGCTCTCCCCTTCTCCACAATATAAATACTATGAAAACACAGATTTTTTTTTAACAGTTCATTATTCTTATTCCAGGATAAAGAACAGTGCTTAGCAAAGTTCAAATTACTGAGGGCAATCATTTTTCAAATTATTTTTTGAAATATAATTCATACATAGCAAAACTCTCAACTTTAAATGGTAGAACTCAATGCTTTTTAGTATATTCACAAGGTTGTAGAACTATCATCACTACCTAATTCTAGAATATTTTCATCATCCCAAGAAGAATCCCTGAACCCAGCAAACAGCCACTTTCATTTCCCTTCGCCCCAGCCGCTGGTAGCAGCCTCTCATCTACTTTCTGTCTCTATAGATGGCCTATTCTGGACATTCCACATGTATGGAATCATGTGATATGCAGCCTTCTGTGTCTGGATTCTTTGACTTGCACAATGTTTCCAATGCTTGTGCAAGTTGTAGCATGCACCGGTGCTTCATTTTTTTTTTTTAATTTATTTTTGTGTAGAGGAACTGGGATGTAAGCTAGAGGTGTGGGGGGCAGAGGGTGAGAGTATTCACCAGAGAAAAGTGAGGAGCAGACCAGGCAGATCTACTGAAATACACTGCTGATCGGAGCAGCAGGTAAGACAGGAGAGGTCTGCTGCGCCATGTGTGGGTTAGTTTCCTGGCCAGAGATGGAACTCAGGTTATAGTGGTAAAAGTGCTAAGACTTAACCCCTACACCATTAGGGAGGCTCTGCTTCATTTCTTTTTATTGATGAATAATATTCCAGTCTATGGACTGACCTTATTTTGTTTATACATTTAACAGCTGATAGGCATTTGGGTTGTTCCACTTTGTGGCTATTATAAATAATGATGCTATGAGCATCCATGTAAAGCTGTCTATAACCTTATGATTTTACTTTTATTTGGAGCACAACAACTACTGAATGAATGAACAATGAGTATGTATCCATCTAACAAGAGTGTTATCAAATTATGTAAAGTATAAAAGTGGTTGAAAATAGTTGCAGTAACAGGTTAACCCACGAAAACTCTATTTGGTATAATTCAAGTAAGGAATAAATTAGACATTTTTCCTCTGTTTACCACAGTTTGGCCTTTTCAATCTGGGTGAGTTTCAATGTTTTTGGTAAATTGTGAGAGTTGAGGTAAAGCCTAGAATAAAATACAAAAAATCACAATTCTGGTTTCACGTGTGCTACTTTTAGAATATGTGACATTGATAAAGATATATTCTTTTTTCCCGATGTGCAAAAGAGGAAAATAAGAAAATAATAACAACAATGCTATAATTTAATAAATCATTTTATTTCACTCCAAGCATTCTTATTGCTATCATGTCATAGTTGAGGAAATTGAAACTCACAGAGGCGCAAAACCTTGGCTAATGTTATATAGCCAGTTTGGGGTGCAGCACATGTTGAGAATTCTTGTGTTCTGAGTCCTGTCCATTCCCTTCTCCCACTTCATGATGCTGCTAGGTATGTCTCTGTCAGCATCTATCATTATTAAGCCAGATTTTCTAGGTACAATACTATAATTATTTCTATTTACATAAGAAAACGTCTGAATATTTAAAACACAATATTTCCCTAAATATGATTTCAAACAAGAGGATTCTTAGAGTAGGATTGTTCTTTTTAAAAATGATCTTGCTGGGGCCTGCCCGGTGGCGCAGCAGGTTGAGCGCTGCACTGTGAAGCTGTCTGAAACCCCTGCAGCACAGGTTTGATTCCCAGCCAGCCAGGGAGAAACCCACGTGGAGGGGCAGACCCCTCCTGCCTCACCCACTGCTCCCCTCAGCAGTGTCTTCTTCGGTCCGTCTGCCTGTTCTGTTCCCCGCTGTCTCTGGTGAATTTTCTCACCCTCCCGTGCCTCTGACTGTATCACAGTTCTTGTATAAATAAATAAATCTTACAAAAAAAAGGATCTTGATGTTATAACTACAATGAAGGCCTCCTTGAGTCCAAGATAATTAGACATCAAAATATTTTGGATTGGATAAAGGACTGGAATTGATAAAGAGTTTTGTACAAATTTAGGCATCTAAAATTATATAATTTAATAAATCCCCCCAGAACCTGATATCTGCTTTACTGAGGAGGGAGTTTAAGAAACATCTTTGAGTGTCAAGTAAATTTTAAACTTCCCTTTGCTTTTATTATTGGCTATTTTCTTAAGAGGAACAACTCTATTCTCAAAAATTAATTCCCTTGAAAGAGGAAAAGTAATGTAAGAGAAGTACCTTTGGAATCAAAAGCAACCCTATGGTGACTGTCACAGTCAAATGAGTATGTGCAAAATACAGCATCAACATCCAATCAGACTGAAGTCTTGAGGCAAGCACAAATCTGCAATGAGAGTTCACTGGTTAGTGATCCAAAAAGAATTCTACTTAAAATACCATGACACTTGGAAAGTCTTTTCCTCAGTTTTATTTATTTTTTTTAAAGAAACTGTATTATTGTTTCTAAGACATTTTCCTAGGTTTCACTGATTAACAATGATATAATAACGGTTTGTAAAATGGATTTTTTAAAATAAATTTTTAGTTGTTACAAAGCATCAAATTATTTAAAACAACATAATTGAATGTATACTATTTAAAATATTATCTTAGTGAGGAATTTATAAATTTGTGTTCTAAACAGCTCTGTGGAATTCAGTACTGCGATCTGTAGCAGCAGTTTTTGAATATTTTCATAAATCAACAGGTATGTGTACAAATTAAAACTTAGTTTCTTCGTAAGATTGAATCCTTAAAACCTAAGTACTGCTTTTATTAAGGTCACTCTGCAATCACATCCTTCTTTTAATTTTTCCCCATTGTTTATCCATGAAAACTAATTAGGGGATTTTACTGCTTTCAGAATTAGGTAATTAGCAGTTTGTTTCAATAATATACATAATCAAATTTGGTTTTTCTACATTAATTTTTTAACATAATTGTTCATTTTTAAACAATATTTGCTTCCTCCCACCCCCTCAGGTGTAGTCCCCAAAGAGTTTCCTTCACCAATGCACCTGTGCACCATCACCTCAGTCCCCTGTGCTCCCCCCTCCCCCCCTTTGCTCCCTCTCCCTCCTCCTCCCCTGCAGGATGTCTCTGCATAATCAAATTTGAAAAGTCAATTTCCTGAGAAAGTGCTCGTAATAATCATGAAATAAACATATACACACATAAAGGTAAGTGAAACTAATTTTTATATCTGTATCATATTCATAACAAATATACTAAGTAAATTAGTATTAACATTAAAACAAACCTATCTAAGGGGTTTCTTTCCCATTTTTACATCAATCTTGCCCACTCCTTTCTCCTCCCCCTGGAAAAAAAAACATCAAGCTAAAATGGAAGTTTAGGATTTACCCAAAATGGTAGAAATATTTTCCATTATGTCTGCAGCATAAACAAAACAGACTTAAAACATACACAGAAGTGCAATTCCTTATGATAGTTCACAGATAACTGAAATTATCAGTTTAACTGAAATTATGCGGATTATGAGTTTTTCTGTTTTGCGAGAAAAGTGACCTTACACCTACCTGCCTTGAGTATGACCAAATATTCACTTTGCTCAGGGATGAGATACTTTTGGCAAGGTCTATGATGGGTCAGGTGAGTTTTTTTTTTTTTTTTTTTTCAGCTCTGAAACAGGATCGTTATACTCAGTAACAAGTTACAGTCTCTGAGGAATACTATTGAGGTATAGAAGCAATATAAAATGTGCTTTGGAAAATAATATAATCCCAGTCTGCTGGGGTCATTGCCAGTACTGGAACAGACAGTTACTGGAAGAGGAGAGGGATTTACAGTTTAAAAACATCCTCATGTACTGGGAATTCCTATTCAAATGTCAACACAAATGAACTTTAAATTTGTCTGATAATATCTGTAAAGAAGACTATTTATACATTTGTTTTACATATATTTTAAAGTTAAAACAGTGAATTTCCCCCAAAATAATTTTGAAGTATACTGACATCAATTATTCTTAAATTAATCAACTTTTAATTACGTTCAGATTTTTTTAGTTTGCAGTTCTGACTAGAAATAGCATAAGAAAAACTGGATTTTACAGCAGATTTAAAGGTTTTATTTTTTAAAGGTTGTTTAAACTTGTAAAAAAATAGGTCTAAAAGTCAGGAGCATGGAAATATTTGAAAATTGAAGTAAAGAATAAAAGCAAACTGTTTAAAAGTTTTGTACTTCCCCAAAGGATTTCTTTATGCTTAGTACTAAAAATAAGTAAAGGATTAGAACAGACTGGGCAAAATGCCTCCTGCATTATTTACCTTTTGGACTTAGTCTTTTCAGTTTATTTTTGACCAGTCTGACAATTTGATAAGAATGACAATTAATCCTGTATATAATATGTAATCATATTTTACATATGTACATATAAACATATGCATTTATAATTATATTTAAGCATACCAAAAAGAACACATATGGCCTACTGACAGAGAATAGTCAGTGCTAGAAATCTCACTATTATATCATTCCAGGAAAAGATTACCAATGAATCTAGCTGTTTAAGTTGCTATATTATTGCTTATTATCCATGAACTTTATCACTGTTGGAACCAGAGATATGAATTCAGCCCTAGTGTAAATAAGAAATTGTGTACACTCTATTTCTTCAATTATTTCTGCCTATTACCTGCTCCCTATTCATCCTTCTACAACCAGTGCTTTGTAGATTTAATGTGTTAAACTGTAACACTGTCTTCAGTCCTTACTCATAGTCATACAAATTAATTTTCTATGGGAGAGTATCTAATATATAATATGGTTCTTTGAAGTCAATATACTACAATCTAATCCAGTCTGTTCTATGTAGAAATATAAGTCAAGTTTGGTTTGTTTAGGCTTGTCTAAGACAATGCCAAAGCCTGTCAAGGCAGGTCACTCTGCTCCCACTGAAAGTCCTTTCCTTTCAAAACTGGTGGGGGACCACAGTTGTCTAGAAAAAAATCAATCTTTGGAGGATGCTATTCAACACTAAATTTAGTAGGTTCACCATGAACAATTCCATCAAAGCGTGTATCTACATAAATTCCAGCTCATAATTTATATGGTTCTTCTGACAGGGATGATGGGTTGTTTGGGACTCTGCAGGAGAGAATTGAGCAAAGTAAGAAAGCTATTTTCAACTACTATTTAACATGTTTTCTGTCACCTCTGTTCAGTATTAAAACTAATTTTTGGAGTGTGGCTGGTGTTATCAGATGTCAATAAAGGATTAGGGGAACTCTGGAGTCAATTAAGTTTGAAAAATGCAGGTGAGACAATGTTAAATAGACTTCCTTGCAGCATGACATTTTGGTAGAGTGTAAGATTCCTAAGAGGTGCTACCAAATGCAATGTGTCCTATGTATGCAGATACATAGAAAAACAACAAAAAGTAAAATTACTAATATGTTGACAGTGCTTATCTTTGGGTGGTTGGATTAGGGAGTGTTTTCCTCATCATTTTATGACTATTTATTGTCTTACTAGTAAGCTCTTTTAAAAGTTAATTGAAAATAATTTACCTAATCTACTTCTGAAAGGACTTCGGTCAGCTGAGAGGAATCCATTGAAAAAACATATTTAATGATAACATTGGAACAGAGAAAATCTTAAGGCAAAAATAAGACAGATAAATTTAGACAACTGTTTTGAAGAGATTTAAGTTCTTGAGAAATTAATTTGGTTTTAAGAAATCTAGCAGCAAATTGTAAGGCAAAGTAGAAAATCCTTTATAGGACATAGCCACATTTGACAAAGAGGAGACATTTAAACCAATAAGCCTTCTCATATGCTTATAACTCTCTGGTTGGTTTGTTAATATAACAACTTAAAAAATGTTCTAGAGAAGTATGCTTGTTAGATCTGGAAACACATGTATTTGATAATCCAGAAACAAATGAAAAAGCAGCTTTTCTTGGAGGAGCCTCTGGGAAAATGTAAAGTCCCTGGCTCAGTGATCAGCGCTCTCTACCACATTTTGGACCCAGGGCAGGCGATCGTGGAACTTCGAGTAGAATTGAGACAGCATTTTTCTCTTTGCTTATTTATGATTTCCTGTTTCCTTTCTCATCTTTCCTCCTTCTTCAACTCTCTTCTTTCTCTCTTGGGAGAGGTGCAAACAAACATAGGAAGCCAAATCATTTGATTCCTGTTACTTGATAGAGTTTCCAGACCATAAATACCTCCTTTTCTTACTTACAAGTTAAAAAAGTGTTGGTCGTACCTAAGGCCCAACTGCTCTCTGGCATCATTCTATTCCTAAAAGTGTAAGATGTCATTTTATATTATTACTAAGTGAAATTAGAATGTCCTGTAAAACATCCATAGAGCTACACCCTCCTGCCCTAATTCCCACTATTATTAAACCTCTATCTTTCCACTAAGGGCAAAGATAAAAAGTCTAAATTTCTAATTATATTCTTAAAAGTGGTCTGGCTTTTAATATATGTTGAGCAATTGAGTGGAATCTTTTGTGGCTTTTCAAATTATAGCATTTTTTTCATTCTCATTTTTTTCAAATATGTCAGATAAAAATTCTCAGAAGTCGAGCACATTTCATTTTGTTTAATTATTATAAGCAACTTCCTTTCTCTTTTGGACTCATTAACTCGAGAGAGACGCGGGATATCAAAAAACATTCTGACTACAGAAAGTCATTGCTAAAATGTGATGATCATAAAACCCCATTGCACAAAAAGTCCAGTCATCTTCCAGGAGGGGTTTATTAAACATGAATGAACACACAGACAAGTTATCTATATCAGTAATGTATGCATGTACTCAGTAATGTATGCATGTATTGCTTTATATACTTAGAACAAAAAGTATTACATATCATAAATAATATTCAATGACATGCCCGTAAGTATTCTATTAACACTGAGCTAACCTTCGAAATAAATGAAAGTAATAAACAACACAATAGTAGGAACTAAGAACAGTAGTTATTTTTTAATATTAATTTGTTATTTCTGTGATAGAGAAATGAGTCAACTTATAAAACACAATTCTTCCTAAATCTTTCCATTATGCATCTTATCCAATTTGCTATTTAAATTAAACAGCAACACATAAGAAAAATCAAACATTTACTAGCTCTACAGATCACTTGCCTAATTGTATGGAATATAGCAGAGATAATGAGCTCATTGTGAACTGCAACAGCCATATAGCGTGGCTCATGAAATGCTGATGGGACTGTCCGTACTGCATAGCAGAGATAAACACCCCACAAGAGGAATAAAAATTCAGCTGTGAGAAGAACAAAAAACAACAACAAAAAAAACAACAATTTTCCATTAGTTTTATAGGTGAAGAAAAAGTAAAATTTAAGTTCTTTAGCATGCATTTTGTTTCTATTATTGAAACAAGCTCAGTTAGAAATAGGTGCATACACAAATGTCATTCACACATGAATATATATGTCAAATTTATTTTAAATTTTGTTTACTGTATAGAAGATTTTTCAAAGGTATATTTTGTTTTTTCTGTTTTATTATTTTTTTAATATTGTTTGGCATCTCAGATTTTTTGTTTGCTAATACCTTTTTCCAAAAACAACTGCAAAATAATTTTCCACATCCCCAACTTAAGTTTAAGGTGTTCATAGAGAATCTGAGTTACAATGAGTTCACCAAGGTAATCAGAGATTTGTGCTTTGATCATATGCAACGTCTAGAAATTTAACTTCTTACTTCATTGGGTCTGTCTCAAAAAGTAAGGACATCCATTGTCAGAAATGTGAGAAAAATAGGTTTCTCATATTCAGTGGCATAGTTTATAGGTGAACCATTATTTCTTCACCTGACAGTAGGTAGAATACTGAAGACAATAAAATTTATAATCACCTTGTTTGCTTGCTGAAGCCAGAAGAGACAAGCATAGTGTAGCAGTTAAGAATAAGGGTTTCAGAATCAAGGGAACCTTTGCTTAATTCCTAATTAACGTTATATAATCTGTGTTGCTTTAACCTCTCTGGCCACAGTTTTCTTATATAGAAAATGAGGATAATGAAAGTACATATATCATGGAATTATCTGCTCATGAAATCAAATAATGGATACAAAGCATTTACCATAATTTCTCTCAAAGTAAATGTTAGATAAGTGAATGAATAAATGGATGAATGAATGAATAAGTAAATGGATGTTAAATAGTTCTTATTGTTAAACATCTCATATGCCATTTTCAAACTGCAGGTTGCTATTTTAGTTCTGACCAATAAGTGTCACAACCCATGTCTTAGTGACATGACCTTATTAGAAGATAATATGTAATTAACAAGAAGAAAGCTCTAATTTGGAGAAAACACTTCATCAAACAAGCAATCTATTCGTATACCAAAACACTGATTTCCATCTCCATATGCCAAAGTGTTTTACCTGCCAAAGTTTCAGCATATTTCTACAAACATTTAAACCTAAATAGAGAACCAATTATTGAAAATCTCCTAAGTAAACACATCTGTCAGAAGTTATTCTAAAATCCTGATGTGGCCAGAAGCCAAAATTAAAAATAAACCTCACTCAAAGATCTCCCTAAGATTTAGTGGAGGTTCCATACATTGAATATGTTGGTCACTGGCCAGGTGCTGTGAATTTTCTTTCTAATCAAACTCTACTGGATCAGGAAAAGCAAATGAGGAAATGCTGAATTCCTCATTTATAACTTTTTTCTTTAACACATGTAATTCTGTCCTGCTTCTTTATTCAGGTCTGGAATCTTGGAGCCAACTTTCATTGACATGTTTCAATTTTTGAGTTATTTTCCACATGTTTCATTCCTCTCAATGCCTACAAAATTACAACCAACCTTTGCCTATGTCCCTAACAATTCATACTTTATTTATAAACATCATTTTTTCAACTGGTCCATCTGAACTGGTTTCACCCTGTGTTAGACTATTCTTCCTAACAATGACAGGTTTGTTTTTATGAAACTCACCTGTAATCATATCAAGGATTTGTCCAAATCCCTGCCACTCCATTTGGGTTAAGTGATACATTTCCATTAGAATATTCACTCATAATCATTTAGCACCCTGGAAATAATTCTTTCCCCCAGAGGAAGATTTTAAAGGGGTTCCTTCCAGGGTAGATGTATCCTCATTTATAAGACTTTCTGTTGTCCACAATGCTTGGCCTTATATTTTTGTCCTTGTACATTTGTGTATTTCTTTGGCCATGACTTCTTATCTAGTTTCTTATTCTCACATCAGCCTTTTGTAAGGAAAATAAAAACTTTACTCAGAGATATCCATAAGATTCAGTGGAGGTCTCATACATTTTCATTCAGAACTCTCCAGCAGCTCACTATTATTTTATAAATCCTTTGACCTGGCAGTCCTGCTTCTCTATGACTGCTTGTTCTAGCTCTAACATGATCTCCAGTGCTCCCCAGCATAAACTCTGAGTTGACTAAGAGATCTTACTTTTCTCTGAACATCCCAATGAATCCTCTTGCTTCTGAGCCTTTGCTCATGTGATTGCTCACACAAGAAATCTCTCACCCACATTTCCAAATTTTAACCAATTTCTCAATGTCCAATCTCAATATCCAATTCCCACATCTCCATCACAAGGTCACCTGAAATAATTTTAACTTACATTGAATTTTCCTTCTAATCTCTGAGAGTCTCTAACTATTGATACCATACAGTGCGTAGAATTAAACCACATAATACACAATTGGGAGAAAATTGTTCATGGGGTCTTGTTAGTTCCCTCCCTGACCTCAAGTAGTGTGACCTCTTTCTCTCAGGGCAAGAATTGAATCTTTCAATTATTTTTTCTACTTTTTTCAGCATGATGACAGCATCCATACTGAGCACACATAGAAATATATATTAAATTGAATGAATATAAATGATACTTGTTTCGTGTCTAAATCATCAGAGATGTAGACTTTGTTACTGTGCCACTCCCTCTGACATTATGGGGTTCACCCATGATCTAAAGGTAATATTGGCAATCCTGTTTGCTGACTGACAGACCACTAAGTGTGTGGAACTGTGCTCACCATCACTCAGTAATGGTGAATGCAAAAATATTACTAAAAAACACTAGCACAACAATATGCTGCAATACAAGAGTTTACATGTAGCTGAATTATAAAAAGATTATCTCTTTATCATTGCCACTATGTTGCAATGTTTTTATATACTGTTATATGGAAGATTTTAAAAAAGGAAAGTAGTTATCAGGTTAATTAGTGCACTACAATGGAGAATTATATTTAAAAACAAAAGACAAAATAAGATTCCTCATAATAGCTATGTTGAACATTAAAATCATTTCATTAGCAATATCAAACAATATGCTTTAGCTGAAAAACAATTTATTATTCAAAGTACCAATTAAACTAAATGTTATACATGAAAATTGTGCTTGGAAAAAAATCAGTTCATATAATTAACTTCAGATTAACATTGCAATTAGTATAGAAAATATGCAGATGTTACTAAATTTTGCAATGTTATTACGTGGGAGTTGAAATATGTGTTGTGCTTCAGCTTTAGAAAATAATTTCTGGTGTTGACTGATTTTGATGGGAGGCATGAATATACTTAAAAAGGGAATTGCTTTTATATTTAAAGATCCAAATAGGGCTCACAGAAAACTGAAGTATTTTATTTTTAATCTATGAGATAATCCTCAGATTAAAAGTTAAAACCACAGTCTTTTAAAAACTAATACACCATAATGAAAGTAATTTCAAGTTCTCTTTCCAGAGGACTGGGTCAAGCCAAAAAAAAAAAAAAATTAACATGGTTCTGTGACACTTACGATGCCCCATTTCTGAACAGACCACCCAGAAAGACAGCATCAAAGTACAAATGTCTCTCAAGCTGTGAGAGCCTACTTTGCTATGTTGCAAAATACCATTTTACCCATCTTAATCCCTTCAAAATTATTTTATATGGCATTAATAAATGCATAAATGAAGACATTTTCAGTGTTTCCTTTAATATCTTTTTTCTCTCATCCTACCCACTTGGAAAATTCACCATCAAAGTAAACTTATTATGCTTTTACTCTAATAACATGGTGGGCAGCACAGAGGTTATTAAGTATTAAACCAAATAAGTTCAATAATTCTTGAGCACAGCTCAAATTCTGGTGTCTAGAGTTCAACCAGCTTACAGAAACCTTGGTATTCTGAACACATCATTTGTAAAAAAAAAAAAAGAAAGAAAGAAAGAAAGAAACCATTACAACGATGAAAACAATGAGAAGGATACTTTAGATAGAATTTTAAAGCTAGAACTGACTTCACTACCAGGTGGTAAGGGGGTACATTTTTGAGTTTGTATGTGGCTGCAAAGGGGGGTGATTGGTGAGCTGCTGTTTTCTGCTTGCTGTGAAGCCAGTTTATTCATTTGGGACAGAGATGCATGGAGAAGGAGGGTACTGCAACGTATTTCAAACTAGAATTTTGGAGGCTGCAGTGTCTGTTCCCCTCTTAGCTATGAGTAGTGAGCTACAGGCAAGGGCAATTTCGGGCTGCACAATGTAGCTATGGAGATACTTGTTCTATCTCAGCTGCACTCACTGGCAGCAGACAGACAGGAACTAGAACCCAGGCCTCCATCATGGTACCTGACTAGTGTTGTCTAAACCTCAAGCAAAGTTTTCTTTTGCTGCATTACCAACAGAAGTGTAGACATAACTTTTGGAAATATTTTTATTTTATTTCTCAAATTGTTTATATTTTAAACAACTAATATCCTGATTAAAACTAGTCAGTGGTAGTTCAAGGATTTCCACTTGGAAATACTTTGTATACCCTCTTTGAGTCTGACTTCATAACTAACATTTGTTATATGTGCCAGGCATGTGCTAAATGCATCTTGCATATTATCTACATTTATGAAGATTTTATTGTAGAGCTTGTGACTCCTTTGAAAAGGCAAGAAAAAAAATTGTCAATGCTAAAATTTCGAGCTTAGTCAGAGATAGTGAGTATTGGTGAGTACTCCTGGGTGTCTGATTTCCCACCTGGTTGATGATCTTTGAGTTTTTTAAGGAACTGAATTTGTCCACGGGTGGGCAGGAAATCTTCTGTTAAGACAGAGAACAGAGAAGGGAACTGCAGAGAATAAACCACTGCCTGCTTTCAAGTTATTTGAGGATGTTTGACACCCCCCCCCACCCCATGTTTAGAAATCACTGGCTTCCCTCAGTATTTGTGCCTGGACCTATGATTTGCTTCAATTCTTTACCTTTGGTTTTTCCTTTGTTTCTATAGAAATGCCTCTTATAATTGCCAGCCAGGAATTGGATACAGCTGTTTTATTGGATTTTGAACTATCTAACATAGATACAATGGACAAAAATCACTATAACTGACTGGAAGTTTGAATTAAACCTTCTGATGAAAAGGGTTTCCATTGAAACCCAATGGTCTGAGGATAGACTACATCTTTGGACATGAATTCACAGATGTTCTTCCATGGAACAGCAGAAACTTACCATAAGGTACAAATCTTGATTGACAAAAGAGGAAACTGAATAATCCTGCTAGTTAGGAAATAGATAGTATTTGTGCTGGTTTGGTTACACTGTTTGTCTTTAACTTTCTACCTTCCCCTCCTGCCATAGGAAATGTGATCACTGCATTTATTTAGGTGAAATATAAGTTTATATTTTCCAGATGTGGTACTAGATATCAATGAGGGCAACTGGTTAAGGGCTCACGTCATAATGTCATAACAGTGAGGAAGGTAGACAGTGAGGAAGGTAGACTTACACACCAGTGTAAGTGACAGACATGAGAGGTGCCCTTATGGTGGAGAGAAAATGCAATACTGGTGAAGAATGCAACAAAGGTTACAAATGACCAAAAGGGAGGATACTGAAGACACATAATAAAACTTTTTGGGGCTCCTTCTCCCCTACTCCTCTGGTCTAGCAGGCAAGAGTGGAATGCCATTTGCATGGAGTTAAAGTCAGAATAGGGTTCACAGGTGCCACTCAGTAGCCTATGCAGGAATCTGCTGCCTTAGGGCATACCAGCCTTTCAACCTACACTGATGACCAAGAAACCATATAAAGAAGATTTTAACAATGGGTACCTAGGATTCCTGTCTTCACAGTATAGCCTTTAGAAAGGGAAGTGATTAAACCCCAGCACCTGCACATAGATAGCATCAATGCATCTTAGGTCAAAACAAAACCAGAAGCCCCTTGCCAAGAATAATTACATGTTAATGTCAATGACTCACTGTTCCTATCTATACAAAACTAAATTCAATCTTGTTTCTGTTGGAACAGTTCTCACACAGTACAATTTGTCCAACTGCTTCCTGGGTTTGTAACCTTACTCTTGATTCTTTAATAAACTCACTTAACTTTGAAAAAAAAGTATTTAAAATTTATCATCCTTTATGAAAGGCTAAATTTTACAGATATTTACCTTTGCTTGGGCTATATCACTAGAAACTCACACATACTTTTGGAAGGCCTAGCTTGAGTAGTTTTAGCACAATTTATATTGAATTAATTTATATTCCATGTCTGTGAAAAAAAATTTTACTCTTTTTATAATGGTAAGAGACAATAAATTGTTTTCTACATTAACCACATATTCATAGGGCCATTCTTTTCTTTTGGACGTTAAAGGAATTTTAACTTCCCTATTAAATTTACAGCTTATAAGATCGTTGAGACAGCTTTGCTGAGTTAGGCTTGACTCAGGACATAGCTTGACCACAGAAAATTATTTCTGTGGTTACTCTATATCTTCTGCTGTTCTGTGGACCAGTTAGTCTCTTTCTTACTTAATTTATGGCAGGGTTTTGACTGCTATTGGAATGGGTCTCAGTGAGCTGAAATAGGGAAAACCCACATACCTTTCTATTCCTAAATACACTAACCTCAGAGGAAATAATAGCACCAGGTTTTTTTCTCTTTTTAATTATGGTAGAAATCAGAATTGGAGAAAACACATGAAACAGCAGTTTGTTATTTAAACTCTGAGAGTTCTTTTAATACAACTCTACCAAAATATTCTTGACAACTGAACAACTGTCTGTTTTGTGTGTTTAAAATATTACACCAGGAAAGAAGAGAAAAAAGCAGAACATGTCAAATGAAAGAAAAGTAAATATGATATTTTCTGTAATGAAAACATGTCATGTGGAGTTAATGGAAATGAACTGTACTTCTGAATAGTTGGTAACCAATGGTGGAATTCCATGAAAACACACATATTTAAAATTCCCAAAATGGAATGTGAATCCATGCTTAGCATTCATGTTTAATTATGGTTTAGATTTTCAGCCTTGGTGAATAAAATATAGAACAAAGGATGTCAAGTTGTAAGGAGTGTTCAGAACTAGATAGCTCATGCATCTAGTGGACTTTTCACATATATGACGAGATGAAGGGAGATGTTAATTTATAAGAGTCCTTGTCAAGGAAAAGTAATTAGATCATATAATGTAGTTGAGAAGAGTCAGACCATTATAGAAAGGTATATAGAATAACAGAACAAAATAGAAGATAAAATCGAAGCCTGAATAGAGCTTTAGTATATATTCTTGTGCTAAAAGGTAGCAAAGTAGCTTTATTCTCGATTTTTTCCTCATGTGTGGAATGGAAGTTCTAAATTTCTTTAATGTTAACATCTATCAATCACTTTTCTGCAGCCTTGTTTCTTGTAGGTAAGGAAAGAATCTGTGCACTTATTCGCACTTGGCCATTAGTATTGCATCTTTATCTTAAGTGTGTGCAGAAACTAACTTCAAATAAACTAAGCATACTAACACACGGACAATTGACCACCATTTTGTCTTCAGTAGGCTACAGAGGATACATTTAAACATACTCAAAAAATTCAAAGTGCTGGTCATGTAACAGCAAATAGTGTAAGTAGTAAAGTGTGAAGTTTTTTATAGATGATTTTCAAAGAGGCATGGCAGTTCATGTCTTTATGGGAATTTTAGTCTGCTTGAGAAATATTCTGAAACATCCAGCTTTTGAAATTCTCTTTCTACCAGATAAAATCATCTTTAAGACCTCTACTATGGGGTCTGTAAAACACTTCCCCCACAGGCAATGCTCTTCTGTTTTCCATAGTTGCAATTTTCATATCCTAGTCTGCTTTCCATGAAATATGCCTCACAATTATTTATAGAGGAGAGTGATTAGAGAAAAAGATAAGCAGACATATATCACAAAGGATTCTAGAGTCATTTTTCTTTCCTTTATATGTTTTCAAATGTTTCCTCAAAGAAACAAAACCAAACCCAAAACTGAGGCTCACAGAGTTTTGGAGATATTTTCCAAGGTGTTTTCTATACTAGTTTCCTCCTCCTGAAACACTTATAGAGAAATCACCTATCTCAGCATTTCTGGAGCACCCCTGTGTAGTAAGCACAAACAGAATGAATCCATTCTTTAAATTTATGAACCATATTTCTAGCCAGTGTTCTACTTCAGTGGAAAAAATACAGTCTTGCAAATAATTTATTTTGCATTAAAAAGATTTTTGACAGATAAAGTTGATCCAGAATGCAAGTTTATTAATGTACTAACCATCAATTTTTCTTTCCTTTCTACATTAACTTTTCTGACACTAATGTAAGTATATGTAGTTTCCTGAGAAAGATGTCCCCTAATCTCATGGTGAAGTCCAACTCCTGGCTCTCTACCACCCTTCCCCTACATAGAAGGATTTTTATTTAGGATATAGGGAATAATTTAGCTTTCAGTACATTTTTTAGCTGACTGAAGATATATGAATTTATTCTTGAAGAAAAGAATATAAAAAAATCTAATGTTACACATACTATTTATAGAAATATATAAAGAGAAAAGAGACATATGCTACACATTAGAAAATATTAAATTAAGGGAGGTTAAATACAGAACATCTTAATGCTACATGCTGTAAGATAAATAAATGAAATTGCTGTAGGATAGTGTGAAGAAAAATTACAGCAACCACATGTCTCCAATTTCTCAAGAAGTCCTAATTTCAAATATTTGTTCTTGTTGTTTAATCATGTGTCCTGATTTTTCTTTAGAGAATTGTGTCACTGCAGAAAAAGTATATTATTGAAACCAAAGTGTTATAATAGTTTATAGGACAAAAACAATAACCACCATTAACTCCCATCTCTCAAGTCTTGCTACTTCTATCTCCTAAAGCTGTGACCTAGATTTTACCACTATAATCAATCTCTTAGTCTCTTTCTACCTCTTTTCCTTAAGAGAGACCTGGTTATTGCCCAAGCAACTGCATTCCCTGAAGTCCTCTCATGCTTGAATCTTTTACCATTTTGTACTACTTAGCTCAGGGTTGGCAGTGAGCTCAGGGTCCTCCTTGCTCTCTGTCCCCTTCTCTGGTATTATCCAGAACTAAAAGCCCACTTTTCTCTTTCCTTTTTTCTTTTAATAGTCTCCTCTTTGCTAGAAGACAAATTTGTCATTCGGTTAGTGTTTTCTCTAGAGGAAAGTAGAATTCAGTGGCAGCAAAGTACAATGAAATTAGCCTATGATATTCAAGAGCTATTATGAAGAGAGCAGTTAAACAAATAAGCTAGGAGAGAAAATTGTCATTAGGATGGAATTTTTCAGAGTGATATAGGAGGTAGGGGGGATATAGATAACAGAAAGGTCATTTAACAGAGGTCACTGGAGACCAGGTGGTCAGTGTTAGATGAGTCTAGTGTAGGGGTTAGCTTAGATAAAATGAAGGAAAAAAAATAAGAGTGAGTAGGGAGAGTGTATGTGCATACATATATATAATATAGGAAAATTCACAGATATGTGAGAAGATATGCTTGAGATTTCCTACTTAATTATTCAAGTAGAAGTCATGTCAGAGAAAGAAGAAACCTGGATAGTTTGGAGGTATGAAGAGAGGATACAGTACAAGAAGTGAAATTACCATTGTGAAGAATTTTCTAGTAGTTGATCAGGTAAACAATAAGAATACCATGGAATATCCAGAGCACAATTGAGATAAATGATCGTTATGTTCTAGCAAGTTCAACTGATTTCTTCTCTGAGTCAGAATTTCTGTCATTTAGAATAACACCAGAATTTATCTTCAGGGATTATTAAAGACAGACACTATCCCATAGTGTCTGACAGAGGAAGTCTGAGTCCAGACCCTAGAATTTGCGTTTCTAACAACTCTCCATTGATGTTGCACTTAGTTTTGAGACTTCACTTTGAGAACTACTGTTCTCTCCATTCTAATGATTCCAAGTCCAAATTCCCAGAATTTGGTAAATTTCCCTTAAAAATACATGTCTGAAAGGCAATTTTGATTAAACTCATTCATCACATCACTTTCCTGGATCTCCAAATTCCTATAACATGTCTTCAAGACTTACAATAAATCATTGTTATTCACAATGTATTCTAACATAATCTCTTTTAGACATTTCCTTCATGTTTCATACAATTCTTACTCCATCCACCACTACCACATTCCTATCAAAGGGAATGTTCTATAACTCTTTATAATAATCTAAATATCACCAATGGCTCAAAAAACTTGTCTTCAATAAAGATTACTGGGTTCTGGTTTACACAGGTGCTTTACTGAATTAATATTGTATCAAGAATGCTTGCCACCTAATTTTGTTTTTTAATAATTTTTAACAATTCTCTTTAATCTATGTGAACCAATAGCCAGGCCTTTGTACATTTTCTATATCCTGCAAAGTGTTCAACACAGTACTGGAAACTACAGATACACAGTGGATCTTGTTTATTGTATAAAATTCTTATTTTCTAAAGAGTTCTTATAAAATCCAGGTTACTATCTATTTCTATTTATTTCTATGTATAGATGACAAATGTGATTTTCAGAGTGAAAATGAAGTTTAAAAAGGCTGTGAATACATCGCAAAACTGAGGTATACAAAATATAAAAAACTATTAGGTAAATAGACCATGCTTTCTTCTTGTTTATTCCTGACCCAATGATGTCATATCATGTATTTTAAGTATTATATTATTTGTAAAACAGAAAAAAATTACTTCATAATAATACAGGGAAATGGTTTTTCCTAGTTTCACCACTCTTGTATTGAATCCTACTTGAACTGAAGAATATAAAATTATGTTAGAGGTTTCCATTGAGTAGAATTTTTTTATCCACCCTATTGGTTTTTATTTTCCTATTCAGACTAACAGAAAAATCAGAATTGCTTCCTAACTTAGTTCTATGCTTTATCTTCTTATATTGATATTAATATCAACTATTATGGTTTTATTAATATCTTCATTAACATTGATCAAAATGTGGTGATTTTATTTGTATATTACCATTATCATTCTCTTTACATGTCCACATTGCTTTATCGTCACAACTATGAGGCATATGAGATACTTAAAATATCTTTACCAGGAAAATGTTATTCCATTTAAATCATAAACTAGTACACATTTTAAAAGACTTCTTAAAAAAATACTAAATGTGACATTCAACCAACTACCAAATATGGGGGAAACAGAAAATAATAAACTCAGTTGTTTATTTCTTTAACCTCTGTCAAATATTTTTACCTCCTGTGGCTTACTGAGGGAAATAACAACAAAATAATAAAGGCTTGTTTTCATTCTTTTTTTCTGTATCTTTGCAGGCTTAACTTAAAATAGCCGAATGTGAAAAACAGAAAAATTCTATGGATTTCTCTTCAATTTTCAAAAAACTGCGGTGCTAGAAAGATAATCTGTGCTTTAGCCTACATCATCACTTGGTTCTTCTGAATTCTCCAGTTTCTTAGTCACGTAACTTTTCCTACCCATGTAAAATATAGTTTTGTTTTTGTGTAATATGGGCTCTCCAGAGAATTCCTAATACATTATCTTTAGAGGAAAAGCAGATTAAGTAGAAATTCTGCAGAGAAAATCTCTATACAAAGAGTGTCCTAGATACAAGTCTGAAATATCACAGGACCAAAACTGTTAAAAAATGCCAACATGTTTTCTTTCTCTTCTGACTACAGAAATGTCAAGAGAACAGCTACTGTTAATAAAATGGGGACACAGTGATGAGATGGAAAGCAGAGTATCTTTGTACAAAGAAGTATTCTTATTTACTGCTTCTTTCCTTCCCAATTCACTTCAATACACTTTCTTAACAAAGCTAAATACCTTTGAAAAAGAATGCAAACTTTCAGAAAAAGTTTGCATTCCACATGTCATTATTGTTCTTTTCATAATTTTGTTTTACTAAAACCACATTAGGAGAAACTTCTTTAACTTTTGTGAATGGGTTTGGCAAGGCTGCCAAAGAAGTCCATTTTAATGCTACTGGTAAAAGGCCAAGACAATCACACAAAAGAAGTGTCCACATACCAACTGCTGTCATGTAATCCCAGCGCTCAATGAGGCACATATTGAAGATGAGGTGATCAGATGTTTGCCCTTGGCCAACAAGTGAAATCTGCCTCTCCAAATTCTGGCAAACAGACGAAGTCCAGCCAACAAGAAACCAAAACACTACCAGGAGTATTACTGCCAGCATCCTCATGACCCGTCCACCAGTCATATAGGGAATTCGTTGGGCTGTTCGTGAAAGAAACACCTTTAAAACCCTGAAAGAGCAAAACAAAACGTAAACGCAAATCTGAAAGTCAGGAAGTAAAATGCTGAAATAACTTATTTTTCTACTTTCATTGAATTTAGTGCCTTGTCACTTTAATTTTGACTACATTTAAACCAACCAAAACCTACTTATAAAGAGTTCTGTTTTCTCTCTCCTCTTTCTCCTTCTCTCTGGAAAACAGCAGACAGAGAAGTGTTCTGGTTCCTGTTCTCAGTCTGCTTGCCTTAGATGCAGGTATAATTTAGCTACTGCTATGGTCTTAGAAAGAAACTCAAAGGGAAGGAGAGGACAGGAACACTTCCTGGAAGCCCCACTGCATCTCCCCATTCTCCCCTGCAGTCATCACCTCTGCTCTCTCAGGTGCGCTGCGGCAAATCTGAAACCTATGCATGTGGCACCTTCTGGGAAGTTGGAGCAGAAGTCCACATTGTACATTTGGTCTCTCTTCCATGTTCCTGGTAGCAGAACGCTCCTTGTACTTCATCCTAGTGCAGCTGTCACTAGCAACAACGACTGTCAGCTTCCACCCAGGAGCACACCCCAAGGCTTGGAGCTTTAGGCCCCACTCATCGTGAATGTTTTATGACATTATGAGGTTATCTGTAATCAATTTCCAAAATGCAAAAAGAAATTCATTTTCCCAACTTTTCTGTTCTTTCCTTCATCTTATTCTTTCAACGTTTTAATGAAGTATTCATCTGAATGCTTCACAAAAATCTCAAATTCATAGATGAAAACAATACACATGAAATAGCCTCCATGTATTATGCTGGTTTTCCCCCTCTCTATAGATCTTTGTTGGCTTCCCCTAAATTATGCAACATACTCAGTAAATAAAGTTATTTTCAAGCAGATTTTTATTTATTCTTTTCTCCACCTATGTTAACTCTACTGTCCTTCAGCAAGAAAAGGATGAAGTTATTCACTCAATTTCTCTAAATTATAAATTATACCTGCATCTAAGGAGGGCAGACTGAGAACAGGAACCAGAACACCTCTCTATCTACTGTTTTCCAGAGAGAAGAAGAGAGAGGAGAGAGAAAGAAAACAGAACTCTTCATAAGTAGGTTTTAGTTGGTTTAAATTTAGTAGAAATTAAAGAGACAAGGTACTAAATTCAATGAAAGTAGAAAAATGAATTATTTCACTATCAGAATGATACTAGTATAAAAGCACAACAGAAGGTCTTTTTACTCTCCATTTAACTAATTCACCAGTCATTCTTCATTCCTTATGTAGACATACTGAGGACTGTCCCTGTCAGGTAAACGTTAGCACTGGCAGTTAATGTGTTACTTCTCTCCATTACGCCTCAAACACTTTTGCTCCAACCAGTTGAACTGGTACTTGTTAAGAATCATTTGTATTTGTCACCATATTGTGCTCATCACTATTACTTTATATAATTTAATTAAATTATATTAAAAATATACACAACTATAACACAAAATGAGACATTTACATAAAATCGTATTTTAAGTGTTTTGGAAAGGCTCCGTTGAGTCACTAAAATAGACTGTTAATTTAAGGGAAAGAGAACATTTTAATATATTGGTGTTATCAAGAAACACCAATATATAAATTTGGTGTTTATATAAACACCAATATAAAAATTTAGAAAGAGTCCACGTGCAGATTAATCAAAAATATTCTTTAGATTCTCACTTGTATATAAAGAATCAACAATTTTAACAATAGACAATGCACTGATTTTCCATAGAAAGATTTGAAATACAATCGATTTTTGCATGTTGAGCTTGTATACAGCAACACTGCCAAACTTGCTTTTTAGTTCTTATGGGTTTTTGGTGGATTCCTTAGGATTTTCTCAAGGAAGATTATGTCATTTGCAAATAGTTTCACTTCTTCCCTCCATCTCGATACCTCTTATTTCTTTTTATTTTATTTTTTAAATTTTATTTTTATATTCCCCATAGAATTACAACCCCCTTATTTTGACCCCAATCCCTCCTTTCCCCACCCCCCAACCCCCACAGAGTGTCTCTGGTTCATAGTTGTTTGTTGATTTTGATATTATCTTTCTTATAGTTATTTTTTTCCTGGTCCCTTATTTAAGTTTTCTAGATTCCTGCTATGAGTGAGACCATCCGGTATTTTTCTTTTTCTTTCTGGCTTATTTCACTGAGCATGATCCCTTCCAGCTCCATCCATGTTGCTGCAAATTGCATGAATTTATCTTTTTTGAATGCTGAGTAATATTCCATGGTGTGTATGTACCACATCTTCTTGATCCAGTCATCTATTTTTGGGCATTTGGGTTGTTTACAAAGCTTAGCTATTGTAAACAGTGCTGCTATAAACATAGGGGTGCAGGTGCTCTTTGGAATTGATGTTTCTGTGTCCTTTGGGTAAATACCTAGGAGTGGAATTGCTGGATCATATGGAAGCTCTATGTTTAGTAGGTCCAGAAATCTCCAGACAGCTCTCCATAGTGGTTGGAACACTTCGCACTCCCACCAACAGTGCAGGAGAGTTCCCTTTTCTCCACATCCTCGCCAACATTTGTTGTTGCTAGTTTTTTTAATATGTGCCATTCTCACTGGTGTAAGATGATATCTCATTGTAGTTTTGATTTGCATTTCCCTGATGGCAAGTGATGTTGAACATTTTTTCATATGCCTGTTGGCCATTTGCATTTCCTCTTCAGAGAAGTTTCTTTTAAGCTCTTCTGCCCATTTTTTGACTGGGTTATTTTCTTTGTTGTTGCTGAGTCTTATCAGCTCTTTGCAGATTTTTGTGATCAGTCCTTTATCATTAGTGTTGTGTGCAAAAATGTTCTCCCAGTCGGTGGGGTTTCTCTTTGTTTTTGTTATTGTCTCTTTTGCTGTGCAGAAGCTCTTTAATTTGATGTAGTCCCAGCTGTTTATCTTTGCCTTCACTCTCACTGCTTTGGGTGATGTGTCTGTAAAGATGTCTTTGATGTGCATATCATGTAGTATTTCACCTATATTTCCTTCTATGTATTTTATGGTTTCAGGTCTTATGTCTAGTTTTTTAATCCATTTTGAGTTGGTTTTTGTGCATGGCGTGAGGTAGTAGTCCAGCTTCATTCTTTTGCATGTAGTGACCCAGTTTTCCCAGCACCATTTATTGAACAAACTTTCTTTGCTCCAGTGCATATTCTTTGCTCCTTTGTCAAAGATTAGTTGACCATAAATCTGTGGGTTTATTTCTGGATTTTCTATCACAAGCTAAAAGAGATAATCTCCATTTTATCCCTAGCTCTTAGTTTTTCTATATAGTTATGAACTTGCTTTTCTTTGGTCCTTTAAAATTTGAGATGTGTTATCGTATTTTATGCATTTTCAAAAGAATACATAAAAATAAATATCTTCCAGTTACTGTTGCAAATTTGCTAGGAAACAAACTAAAAAAAATTTAAAAAAACCAACTTTCCCACAAATTGTAAATATTTGGAGCTAATGAGCACAGGAGAGAAACCTGCTATGTATTGTATTGTATCCAGACCAGGGAGTACTGAATAATGCATGAAATGAAAATCCCTAGTTCATGGCCAAGGAAGGTTTTTTCCCAGCTTGTTTAAATATTCATTTTAAATACAGTACAAAAAAAAGTCTTTTGTCTTTCTTGATTAGCTTTAGAAAAGGGAAAAAGCAATGTGTTTTCAAAAACTGTATAACAAGAATAGAAAAAAAATCTTTTAGTATGGAGTTTCTCAATCTCTCTCTACCACTTTTCACTTAAAAACATTCCCCCCTCGCCTCCTGAAACTATATTCCCCCTTCCTGAGTCTAGATACATGCCTCCCCAAATTTCTTTTTTACATTAATTTTTCATTTACTTTTAAGAAATATGATTTACATATAATGTTATATAATTTTAGGATATAAAACAATGATTGGATATATGTATTTATGGCAAAATGATTACTACAACAGGTTTAGTTATATCTGTAAGCTCACATAGCTAATGATCTTTTCTGGTGATGAGACCTTTTAAAGTCTAATTTCTTAGCAACTTTCAAATATAAGATCATTTTTATTAACCATGCTGCACATTACATCCACGGGACTGCTTTTTATAGCTAGAAGTTGTTTGTACCTTTTAAAAATATATAATTTCTTTTACTGAGGTAATATTGATTTAAAACACTGTACATGATTTAATGGAATAGATTCACACTTCTTCAGATCGATGTTAACACACCACACCCACCACCAAAGCACTTATAATCCTTCACCACGCTTCCCAAGTTTCTTAAAAAATATATGAACAAACCTAACTTAGGAAATATTCTGTGATCCCACACATCTACAGAGGTGCTAAATGTTCTTTTAGATCCATCCTACATCATTCATGTACTAGACAAACCTATCTATGGATATCTATGGTTACTGAAGGAAATTCCTTTATTTTTGCCTGCCTTAAATCTATTTTTTTCTTATGAGCCATTTTTTTTCTCTTTCTTCAAAAAGGAACAAACAGTTTTAGGTTTAAATAAATTGCATTTGGGCTGCTAATGAGGTGAGGTAGTGGGACTGGTCTGCCCTACGTGCCAGTAACAGTGGGGTTCATTTTGGCTTTTGAGTATTTGACGTGATAATAATAATAATAATAACTAAAACTTGGCCTTTTTATCTCCATCAGTTGCTGGTGATACCAAATGATGTCAGTGGTAAAAGTACTCCCTGAAGGGAAAGACCACTCACACTCCCTCCCCCAACATATTTTACTCCTGTATTGCACTATTTCATAAACAAAGGATTCTTTTGCAATTTTCCTTTGGGTCATCTGTATAATAGCCTTTTGCTGTACAGTTCTCAAATGCTGGGAGAAACCACTGCAAAAATAAGTGGAAAATTTGGTAAATAAGAAGAAAACCTTTAAGTTTCCATCCCAGCCTACCAGAATCATTACCATGGACAGTGAGATCATGTTCCCTTTTCATTTTTGCATCTAGGTTTCAGAACTACTGCATTTCTGCAAACATAACAACCAATCAGTGAGAGACCAGTGGATGGAGAAAGAAAGGTTTAATAATTTTACTAAACCTTGAGGAAAATAACTGAAATTAAACTTTGGTCTTTCTTGCCTGTCCTATTCTTAAGGGACAAAAACAGTTATTTTATTTAGAAGTAATAATAATTTCCCTAGAATTTTCTGCCTGCCAAGGTAGGATTTAATTTTTTTATCTGAAATAAAAAATAAAATCTCTATGATGATAAAACTATAGCATTCAAGGACTTTATGCCTTAGCCTATGCTATAGGGATCCCACAAATTACCCTGGGTCAGGCCTTTGAAAGCCTGTTCTGTAGACTTTCCTTTCAATTCTATGATTTTCACTATATCCTTCCAAAGACTTCCCTTTTTACTTAATTAAGTTATAAATCTGGTTTGGAGCCAAAAATCCCTACTTGATATAGTTACATATACTCCAATCACATTTAATCTTTAGAACCACTTTACATGTTAGGTGAGAAAACGGATTCTCAGACGTTAAAGTAATTTTTTCCTGATTATATACAAAGTTAATGGCAGAACAGAAATTAAAATTAGTATTTGTTAGGATTACATCTTTCCTCTCTATCATATTAACATAAAATCTTGATCCTTTCTTCATGGCCATATTTTGCATAACTTCAGAGACACCAACCAAAGACACCCCCCCTAGTCACTGTATTTACTATAAACATCCACTAATTTTTCATTAAGAAATATCTGAATGTTTAATATTGGCAAGGTGAAGCACTAAGAATGGGAACATACAAAGCTGGATCAGCCAGTAACTCCCATTGAGTTGTTCACATTTCTTTAGGGACATTGATTATTCTGTTTAAGACATAAACAGTATCGCAATCAGTTAAATTTGAGTAATATAGAAAAAAACCTCAAAATTATAATATAAAGCCATATGGTTCTGACTGGATAAGAATAATTCAGCTCATTAAATTACAAATAGTTTCCACTTGATTTAAGTCTTTGGTAGGTTAATTCTTCAAGGCATTGACTTCTCAGAGAGAAAATACTCTTAATTCCAATCTTTCAAATAAGCAAAAATGTTAAAGTAATTGAGTTTCCCAAATTCCAATTACTTGCATTCCACCCTCAGATTTCTGCTTATCTCTGAGCACTAGCTAATATTTTCTTTAAATCAATTTCTATGTATTGCTTTAACATATCTTAAAGGAAACTTTATATTGCCACTTTCAATGAAAAACTGATAGAGAACTCAAAAAAAAAATAAACAAAATTAATTAGCTTTATCTAGATAGTATTGGAAAGCTCTGAACCTGATGCTTGATTGCTCTTTGTTACAAAGGAAGAACAGTCACTGTTGGGCAGGTGTTAAAGATCTGCCAGTTTTAAAGTACTTAGTCTCCTGGAAATAATCAGAAGAATGGAAAGATAAATTGAATGGAAGTCCTTTCCTTAGTATATGATTCAGTGTTATTTAATACAGTTTGCATCCCATCAAACACCTATCTTTAGACTACAGTGTTACATGTTCCAGACATTTGAGGACACACAATGAAGCAGGGAAATAAGAATGTATTATCTGTAGAGAGAACTGTGGGAAGCAGCTTCCAAGTCTGTATCAGACATTTTATTTATTCACTTATCAACTCACATATATTACACACCTCCCATGTGTTAGACATTGTCCCAAGGGCTGCGGACTCAATAGTAAGACCCTCACATCAAGGAAAAGGTAAATTAGGTAAAAATGAAGATAATTACATAAGCAAACTGTATTATAGAGTAGAGGATCGAATAATCACATGAGGAGACACATAAGGAGAAGGTTAATTTTCAAGTCTTCAGAGGTCACCCATTATTTTAGGATTCCTAGAAGCTTTATTGTTAATGCTAAGCTGTTAATTTCTCATTTTCTTTAGTGAATAGTAGCTATCATATAAGGAATAAAACTGCATAGTACCCAAAGAATAAAAGGACAAAGTGTGTGGTGATATGGTAAGAATAAAGTGAGTCAGAAAGAATGCTAGAGATTGTTCAATCCTTTACTTTTACAGGTAAAAGTAATCCTTTACTTTTGTTTCAAAGGATTGTTCAATCCTTTACTTTTATAGATGCCTATGATTGTTTCTGAGTTAGAACTAAACTGAGATTTGAACTGGATATCCTAAAATTCACTCCAATATTCCTTGTATTAAGTGACATACAAGAAAGGTAGGTTGAGAATTAAGGATATTTATATTTGTTCCAAAAAGTGAATCTAGAGCATTACTGTAAAAAGGAGGAGGAGCAGGAAGAGAAGAAGGGAAGAAGGAGCACCTCTGTATAGTAGATAGTACAATCATCACATTTTAAAAAGGGTTGAAAGGGGATACACTTAAAGACAAATATATTACAATTTATTATGGCATCTAAGATAAATTGCTCTATGAGCCACATTAAGATACTTTTATTGAGACACACATGGACAAATTAGCATGGAAATATAAATGCCTTACTGTGGTTTTCAAAAAAGCTTTAAAACAGATCAGTAGAAAGAGTTTCCACTACAGAGCAACACTTTTATACTACAAATGAAATTTGTGTGTTTCTCCCCAATGTTCTTGGGCACTACTACCTAGAGAAAACGTAGAAAGAGGCAGCAAGGAAAAGTCCTGAAATCATTTCAGTGATGTCTAGCCTTTGTGGATCAGTGATTTATTTTATTTTCTCTTCCTTCATAATATTTATTGTACATACTTATTTGTTATACACTTTTTAAAAAGTAGATGGTTATGAAACTAAATTTAAGAGAATTTATAGTTTTCTTTAATATACAAAGTCAATAATAATGACTGGACCACTATGGTTAAGGAGGAAAGCCAGAAACACATTTTTTTTCCCACTTCACCCTTAGAATATGAGCAGGATTGCCCTGGGACATGGGAATTGGGAATGGAAGACAGTAGTTTTTCTCAAATAGGCATACTGCAGAATTTTAATATATAGGGTCCTTTGGTAGTTCTGAACCTAGATTGTTATTTCAGCTGAATTGTCTCTATACTCTTTCCTGTTCCTAGCTGGTATATGCTGCTTTGAATTCATTCTAAATGTATTCAGAATTAATCTTTCCATGGTTAATGGAAACTAATGGCATGTTTTATTAAAGCATGTTGTTCAAATTCAGCTATATAGAAGATTTTCCTAGAGAATCCAGTAGATAGATATTTCCTTTACTATATATATTCAAGCTGTGACTGACCCAGCTTGCAATTACATGTTAAGCCAAACACTTTCATCCTCTATGGGAAGGAAAACTAATAAAATATACCTGTGAAGTTTGAGAGTGACAGTTCCATAAACAGTAGCAAAACCCAGAAGACGGACCCATCTCAGGAGAATACAGCGAAATGTGCTTGGCTCAAAATACAAAATAACCACCTATGGGATGAGAAGAGAGAAAAAGAGACCATCAGGATCAACTGATGACCCACAGCCTAAAATAAATATTTCATAATCTGATGTTCAAGACACACAAATTTTTGATATAAGCATACACTCTTTTAAACAAAACTTTAAAATATTTTGATTATTTTCTTATCCAAATCAAAAACTATAGAGTCTCCTTACTGCTTTCAACTCAAATTCAAATTCCTTAATTTTAACTTTTGGGAGTTTCTGTCATTTGTGTCTGTCCAAACTTAACTCTCTTTACTTCACCACATGGGCCAGACAGGCTAGCTTCCACTGCCCTTTTCCTTTGGAAACTTGCTTATTTCTACCTCCACAATGCCTGCCCTAGCACTGCCAGAATTACTCTGTACTGTGTCCTCCAGTCAACCTGCCACTCCACATTTATTCCTTTACTTAGTACTTGGTTAATTACCTCACTAATTCCTTGCTTCTCACACTAGAGTTTTCATTCAAGATATATTAATTAAGCAATTACCATGAGCCAGGCATTATACTAGATGCCATGCCACAAATACAATAAGAGAAAGAGAGATATGTAAACAAGAAATTGTATTAAGGTAGCAGAAATACTGTGATAAACATCTGTGTAGGTTTGGTGAGACACAAAGGAATAAGTGATCAACTCCAGGGGGGTTGTGCAAGGCACTGTGCTATCTTTCATATGTTACTGTGCAGTTTTGAGTAAACCCTCACAGAATAGCAATTAGCTTGGCTCTGCTGAAGAAACTGTAAAGAGCTAAAGGATTAATGTTGTTGAAAAATGTAGATTCAGACTCTTCTGCTGGACAGTAAGAACTGATTCTGCTGAAAACAAAGTCATCATAACAGAAAAATTAACATACACTTTAAAACCGGGGGTGTTGTTTTGGTTTTTCATCCCAATGATGTGAGTGATGGGAAACATAAAGTATGACTGGGGACATGAGGTGAGGGGCTGACATTTTCTTGCTTATAGCTTAAAAATGGGGCACCACTCTCCAACAATACTGAGAATGACATTACCTATATCTCTATGCTGCTATAAAGTATTTCTTCTACTTTATGAAAGCATGAAATGTACGAAAAACAGTATTTGCAATACCATTGAGATTAAAGCCTTAAGGAGTGGGGAAATGGCAGGATAATAGTGTCAAGGACAAATGAAAGATAAAGGTAGGTGAGGCTAGGAGATAATGTTTTGTGTGCTCTTGAAGTAAAAAAAAAAAATTCAACTTAATCCTTTTAGTTATATACAGCATTAGTCCTTAATTTTCTAATTCTCTAGGTCTATGCTGAAGATATAAAGATTTGATTTTAGAATTTAATCTACCAGAAATTCATTTGAATTCATTCAAAAGATGATATTAAAATTCTTTTATTTACTGTTTCCACAAAACAAGAAATAAGTCTATTAATTTGCATTCTAAGTTTTATTTCATATATTTTAGATAGTTACTTTACCAGAGTCCAACAGTAATTAGTAATTATTAGTTTACAAAGTACGATTTATTGTTCACTAAAGAATCTTTGCTGAAGAGAGAAGGCAAAATGATGAGAAACCAGCATAGTCTTATGTCTTCCTAAGCTTTGAGAGTAAAGGTGTGAAACTTCTGTTTTAGGTCTGGTATTTCTTTTTTTTTTTTTTGAGGTAATATTGGTTTATATCACTGTTTGTGTTCCAGAGGTATAAGGATCTAAGCAACAGTTTTCTAATAGTGTTGGACACAGCAGTTCTACTTTCCTAATGGACATGTCAAGTGTTATTTGCTTCAGTTCAGTGAAACTGGTTGAGAATTAAACTACTTTTATTGGTGAATGAAGTGTTACATGTTTTGGAATTTCTGTGAGTTGCTGTAGATGAACAGTTTTGCTTATTAAAAAAACAAAAACAAAAACAGATTCCCAAGTAATGGGAGCATGGTGACAGTTGCAGGTGATGAGGTTTTTGTTGATAAAGTTGTCCTTTGATAAGGACTTGCAAGGCTCCACCAGATGTGGTTTCCTTCTGCTCTCTATTAATAAAAGTCTCACTAGTTAAATATTTCCTGGGACCAACTCATCCCTCTCAATGCTGCTGTGTACCCAACAATATTTACTGAACAGGTAAAAAATAATGCTGATTATACTGGCAGATGATAGTCCACAAAGGTGGACTGATACCTAATACCTATTATTAAAACCTAGCACTTACTCTATCTAGGTTTGCTATCTTTTGATAGGAGACTGGAAGTGAGTCATGTAATCAGAGCTATGTATATTAAAACAGTTTTATAAAACTTGCTTTAAAAATAGGAAGATTCAAAACCCTTGGGCATGTTCTAAACTTACTTTTTCTATATTTGACCAAAGATATGATTCCATACACAGGAAATATTTAGGATGAAAATACATATTTTGTAAATGCTTAACTTATTATCTAAATTTGAATTCAAGCTTCAAAACATAAAAAGCACTTATACAAATATACATGTATGCATTTACCACACAAGGGAGGGGCTGTGACTGTATGTCTTTTTACAAGTGTGATCTGGTACTTAATATTTTGTGCTTGGCTCCTATTGCTTCAAAGAAATAAAAACAGGGATAAATCTATACGATGTATATGTATATAAAGACATACATATGTGTATATACAGAGAGAGAAACTATATATAAAACATAGATGTAGTTTGTAAGCCAAGTTAATAATCTCTTATTTCCCTTCCCCATAGGATAAGATAAATGTATGTGAAACACTATGTCGACTAGAGTAATATAATTATTTCTCCTATATTTATTCCTTACATATTGATGGAAAAAAACATTTTCTTTCTGTTTAAAGTGACATTACTTGATTCTACCTGATTCTTGTAAGTCCTCTCAACAGCCAAATAATATAAATAACATCACTGAAGCCAATGTCATGGACGGTTTTGTCTATATTTTCTTCTATGTATTTTATGGTTTCAGGTGTTACATCCAATTCTTTAATTAGAGCTAATTTTTGTATACATTGAGATACTAGTCTAGTTTCATTCTTTTGCATATGGCCATTCAGATTCCCAACACCATTTGTTGAAGAATTTGAAGATGTGGTATACAGACACAGTGAAATCATTCAGCTATAAAAATATGATAAACTCGTGTCATTTGCTACAACATGAATCAACTGGAGGAGATAATTCTAAGTGAAATAAGTCAGAAGAATGAAGGCAAATACTGGATGGTTTCACTTATATGTGGAATAGAGAGAAAGAAAACAAAGAGTCAGACAAAACGAAACCAGTAACAAACCCTAGAAATCTGTGTAGAATTGAGCCTATCGAAAGTGGAAAGGGAGGGTGGGAAGCAAAGTCTGGAGGGATCCCGACAGAATAGGGTGGAGGATTATTAGTATCTTGGTGGTAGGTGTGGTAACATACATCAAAAGGTTGTGATTCTACATATGTGAATTATATACACTTATGTAAACCAATGTTACTTCAATTTTAAAGAGAAAGAAAAATACATACAAATAATATTAAATTTCTATTGTGAGGGAGTTGTTTTGCCAGCAAGACTGAGTCTGAGTCATTCATTGGCTTGCCCCTTTTGGGGAGCACACATTCTTATTACTCAGTTCTCAATAAAGGTGCTGAAACTAAGTTTAACTATAGGTTATCAAAAGAGTTCTTAATTCTTATTATAAGCAATAACAATGATTTTTCTTATATATATTTAATCCCCCTTCTATTTACTTTCCTATTTTGGAGTACTCTGTATAACACACAATCATGACCAATTACAAAAAAAAAAAAACAATAAAAAATGGGATTTTTACTCTTTATTACATATATTTATCTATCTTTATGATCACTTTTTATATTTTTCAAAAGATCCCTACAGCAATTTATTGAGAGGTCTGGAGTGATAACAAGCTGAAAACCACATAGGGCACAGTAATTTTTTGAAGAAATAAGCACAAAATAGGTAAGTTTTGATGGAAAGTACAAAGGGAGATACTTCCTTAGAACATGTTCTACTGCTCATATTGGGAGATCCCAGTGAGGACATTCCCAAGAAGCCAGAGAAAGCTGATACTGAGGTTGGAAAAGGGTTTGTCCTTGATGGTACTATAGTAAATGAAAGTGTTTCATTAATTTCGTTTTAAATTCTTCATTGCTAGTATGGGAAAGGAGTTGATTTTGTATATTGATCTTTTATTCTAAAACTTGTTGAATTTGTTTATTAGTTGTAATAGCTTTTTTGTGGATTCCTTAAAACCTTTTCTACATAAGATCATGCCATCTGCAAATACAGAGAGCCATA
This sequence comes from Talpa europaea, assembly GCF_964194135.1. Classification (NCBI taxonomy): domain Eukaryota; kingdom Metazoa; phylum Chordata; class Mammalia; order Eulipotyphla; family Talpidae; genus Talpa; species Talpa europaea. The sequence continues at coordinate 20,971,664 of NC_140082.1, forward strand.
CTTCTGCTTTTCCAACTGGGTGACTTTTATTTCATGTTCTTGCCTAATTGCTCTGGTTAGAGCCTCCAGTACAGTGTTAAATAGAAGTGGTAGGTCCAGTTATTTTATACTGTTATTTTATACTGTTTCCTTGTTGATCGCCTCTTATTTCTATTGTTTATTGAAAGTAGGGTATTGGCATTTCCATACATTATTATTAAATTATCTATTTCTCACTGATATGACTTTTCAAAGTGGAAAAACTAATTAGAATTTGAGTTTAGCTCCTTGTACAAACCCTCCAACTATAGATAACTACAAAAGTGCTACCTGACAGGTTTCATGGAGAAAATCTGCCCTTTCCACATCCTATGTACGCACAGTGTTAATGTATGCAGGCTCTGAAGGAAGTTTCTGGAAAGGGCTCTGGTTCTTATGGCTGGCCATGTTTTCAGGCATACCTGCACTCTTAGCATAGGGGCCTCCATTCTGAGGTCTCCTAATTAGAGTACCCTGAAGACATCTTTCTCCACACTGACTCCGTCCTCAGTCCTTTTGTTCTTAGCTTTTTCCTAGGCCCCGTGTCCACAAAACTGTAGGAACCTTCTGTTCCAGGCTCAAAAGATAGTGAGGCCCCACTCACCATCATGTGTGCAGATTCATCTGATTCTTGTCTGGTGCCATTCCATTGGGGAAAATGGAACAGTGGGGAAGGCAGCACTTCTTCTGGTTTAGCCTCTTGCTTATACTATTGCAGCAAATGCTTAAAAGCTTGTTATTTTCACTTTGTCTTAGGGGCTTTTTCACCTATTCTGAAACCTGCTAGCTCAGTTCTCTCCAGTACAGCTCAGCTCTTGACAGGACTTTTTAATACAACGCTATCTTTTTGTGGACAGTTAAATAAGTTCAGAAACTAAGAATAACATAACCTTGCATGTTGCACACCATGCAAATTAAAGAACGTACCATTTTATTTTTATTACTTTGGATTTTAAAATAGAACTTTATCCATATCAAGTAGAAGCTTCCTAACCTCTCTCCAGAGTTCTTTGTCTCCTAGCCTCTTCAGAGGCAAACATTAAAGTAAATTTGATCTATGCACACCAGGACATGTTTTTTTACTTTGTTCCATTTATATGTATCCATAAATAATAGATATCCTTATTTTGTGAGTCCTTAAATTTTTATGTAAGTGGTAAATTGTGTATTAGCCTTTTGTAACTCACACATCTGCCTTTACAGTGAATCAAGTCAAAATGATCCAGTTTCCATCAATGTAAAGTTAAATCCAGATCTCTTTTCGAATCATTCATGCCCCACCCACCCACCAGCAACTCCCATACCTCATTACTAAAGCCAAAGAGAATTTTATGAAAGTTGGAATTATCTCAACAAGGCAGTAAAGAACAAGGAGATCACACCTCTGTTGGAAGATCTCTCATGAGAAAGAAAGTTGATAATTTCCTTGAAAACAGGACTCAAATAGATTTTCAGAACTCTTTAAAAGTAGGGGATCAGTCATATACCCTGACCATGCCAAGATCTAGTCTCCCGCTAAGGGAGCAAGAAGAATAGAAATTAGTTGAAAAATGCTCATTTGAATATTTTATGATGTTTCCCTAAAATTGACATTACAGAAGTGAGAAGGGTTTCTGAGATCACCTATTCCAACTCTCTTAACTTACAAAATATTACAACTTTTAAAGATCTTCTCTGACAAAGGGTATCTTTTCCTCATTTACATTATATAATTTGACTTGAAGAATTGTAAATATAATTTTACAGTGAGACTTATGCTCTCTTTTGGGGGTATAGAATCTGTGAGGCATGGCATGGATTTCTTGATTATACAAAATACAAGATGAAATTCACTCTTTTGGAGCATGTGCATTTGGACTGTCAGTCACCTGTGTTTTACAGATAGCATTAAAACCCAAACTCTTTCAGAAATACTAGCTCTGTGTGTGCATACGACCTGACTCTATTGTAAGGGTGGTAGCTTTTTTAACTTGGCTCCTCAGCTTTGTGCATGTGATCATTGCTTGTTACCCTCCCCTCCCCCATCTTCCCCTCCCCCCACCCACCCCTCCCTCATCCTCCCCTCTTTCCAACCTTCGACTTCCTCTTAAAGCTTGCAGTGGCACCTGACTTTGGTTAGGATCTGTAAGAGTTAGTGTGTGCTTTGCTACATTCTCTTTACCATCTATCCTGATGGCTAAAAAAGCTTCATATTGTTGCCTGAGTCCCAGAATGAGGACAACAAATAAGCACATGGATCAGAGACCTGGACTGATCCACAACAGATGCGTATGAACCCAAAATAGATCCTTTTGCTTTAAACATCTGGATTTTGGGATTTTTTAGTATCACTGCATAGCCTCGTCTATCTTACAGTTTGATAGTGATACACATCGATAAAATGGACATTAGTCAAACATGCTTAGTGATAATTTTATCCTCAAATAATAAAAAATAACATCTATATTTTAAGGGTCAAGGTTCTAACTCTTAAATTCTGTGATAACCAATATATAGTCACAGCGAAGTTGCAAGAAAAATAAGAATTACTTTCCTAGATACTCTTAAGTGTATGAATTAAAGTAAAATATCATTGGTTGGGGCCTTACAAATTTGGCTGAACTGCATTTTGATGTCATTGGTAATCAGTCTCAGGAAAGACCGTTTCAGAAAATAACTCTAAGAAACTCACTGTTGCATTGTCCGAGGAACAAGAAAACACAAAAGAGCTCTCTCTTTATGAAAGTGTCCGAGACTCAGTATGCTACAAGTGATTTGGTTTTTAATCTCATGTACTAGCTGTTAGCAAGTTCCAAAGACAATCTGTGGTCCATTTCTAGTCAAGTTATGAAACTAGAAAATGTTCTAGGATATATCTAGGGTAGTAATAAGTTATAACCCTTTTTTTTCCTCTCAAAAATTTCTTTTCCTTTTCATTTCTATATTTTATGACCTTGTTTTGTTAATTTGTTGTATAGCTGTCTCCTTGAACTTTTTAAAAAATCCATTTTTATGTGTTTTGTTTCTGTGTTATTTTGCTATTTTTTGGAGAGATTTATATAACCATTTCCAAATCTTTGTTTTCTGTATATCACAAAATAAGAAATCTTAGAAAAGTAAGTCAGTCAGTGACCAGTGTGGTTCTTCCATTGTTATTTAATACATATATTTTGAGTGATATACTTCCACCTATATTTTAAGAGTATATAGCAATAGACAGTAAAAGGGATGTGTGTACATATGTATCTATATATGTATATATAATACATATAATATATAATATAAAGTATATATTGTATATTATAATATAAAATATTTAATAACACAATGTAACATATAATTATATAATATATAATATAAAGTATATTTAAGTATATAATATGAAGTATTAAGTATGAAGTATATATTTAAGTATATAATATAAAGTATAAAGTATATATTTAAGTATATAATATAAAGCATAGATACATATATATGCACCAATAAGGAATATACCCATGGATAGATGTTCCATCAGCATAAGATTTGCCTGCGTTACGGTACACTTTCTAAAAGAAAGTTTCAAAATGATCTCTTTATGACTATAAACCAATGAGTCATAGACTACACCCTGCAATGTAACATTTATGAAAGGCAAAGCTTATTCTCTTAATGTTATTGACTTAAACATTTTCTCCATTTCCTTTTTGATAGCTACTTTTAGAATTACAGAAACCACTTAGCAAAAATTGTCCTGTGACTGTCCATAGTAGGAATATAGTATTTAGACAAATCACAGCTAGGTGATATGTACTGAACCTGGCTTCAAATTTTCACAGACATAAAAAATAGTTTAACACTGATTGCTTAAAATATATCAGGCACTGTGTTTAGAACACAAATAAAACTGACATATGCATTTCCATGGAGGAATATAGGGTCTAAAGGACAGAATAAATCTATGTCTGAATCATTTCAGTAGCACAAAGGTATTTTAATTGAGGGGCGAGCAGAGAGAAAATGACCTAATTCAAAGAATAACATCTTTGATGAGAAAAATCTGATGAATCTTAAAGTACAAACAGGAATTATCCAGTTGAAGAGAAATGTTTACATGAGGCAAGTACAAAAACATGAAGGCATAGGGTAATGGGTATGATTTGTAGCTAGAATATTCAGTCATGATAAATGAAAGTTGGATTAGCCCCCAGATTGCAACGACAATAACTTGGAAGAATTTCTGAGCCTTCCAGAAAGAGAATTTAAAATTGCCGTGATTAAAAAACTGACAGAAGTCATAAAGGAAAACAATGATAAGGGAAAAATAATCAACGATCAGAAGAATGCAATTGAGTCCCTAGAGAGGGAAAACAATGGTCAGAAGAAAGAAATTGAGTCCCTAAAGAGGGAAGTAAAAGAAATGCAGGAGATCAAAGAATTAATGGAAGAACTAAAGAATTCTGGGAAAAGCAATGAAAGCAGAATAGATGAAATGGAAGAACGAATAAGTAATCTTGAAGACACAGAAATAAAAAGAACCAAAACAGAAAAGGAAAGAGAAGTATGAAGGAAAAAGAACGAAGAAAGACTTCGGGAACTATCTGACTCCATGAGGAAAGGAAATATAAGAGTTATAGGAATACCAGAAGGAGAGGAGAGAGATGTAGGAACAGAGAAAATATTCAAAGAGATAATTGAAGAGAACTTCCCAAATGTGAAGAAGGAGCTGAAAATTGATATACAAGAAGCAAGAAGAACACCAAACTTCCACGACGAAAGGAAAAATACAGCAAGACACATAATAGTAAAGCTCCCAAGAATCCAGGACAAGGAAAAAATAATGAAGCTGGCAAGAGGGAAGAAACAGATAACATTCAAAGGAAAACCAATAAGGCTGACATCAGACTTCTCCGAAGAAACACTATGGGCAAGGAGAGAGTGGAGGGACATAGTCAACAGACTCCAAGAAAATAGATGCCAACCAAGAATACTCTATCCCGCAAAGCTCTCCTTCCTCTTTGAAGAAAGAATATGGACCTTCCCAGACAAACAGAAACTCCAGAATTTCATTGCAACTAAACCCCCACTCCAAAAAATACTACAAGGAGTCCTAAAGCCAGAACCTCAGAGCGACGAATAACAATGAAAGAAGGCCAAAAAAAAAAAAAAAAGTTATTAAAAGAATAAATAAATAAAATCAAAGGAAAGACAAACACAATGGCAAATACAGATGTTAACATATCAATATTAACTCTAAATGTAAATGGACTAAACTCTTCAATAAAAAGACACAGAGTTGCAGCCTGGATTAAGAAACAAAACCCAACCTTTTGCTGTCTCCAGGAAACACATTTAGCTACAAAAGATAAAAATAGGCTCAAAGTTAAAAGATGGAAAACAATCCTACAAGCAAATGGACCAAAAAAGAAAGCAGGAACAGCTATACTTATATCAGATAAAACAGATTTCAAACTCAAAAAGATAAAAAGAGACCCCAATGGTCACTACATTATGATCAAGGGGACAATACTTCAAGAAGAAATAACACTCATTAACATATACTCACCAAACGAAGGAGCACCAAAATATATCAGACAACTGTTGTCCTCTCTGAAAACAGACATCAGAGAAAACACATACATAGTGGGAGACTTCAACACACCACTATCAACAATGGATAGATCAACAAGACAAAAAATAAGTAAAGAAACCAAAGCTCTAAATAAAGACCTAGAGCAATTGGGCTTAACAGACATCTATAGAACACTAAACCCCAAAAAAACGGAGTACACATTTTTCTCAAGCGCACACGGATCATTCTCCAGGATCGATCACATACTGGGGCACAAGACAAACATCAGCAGATACACCAAGATTGAAATCATATCAACCATCTTTTCTGACCATGAAGGCATCAAACTAGAAATAAACCATAAAAAGAAGGCAAGGAACTTTCCTACCTCATGGAGATTAAAAACCACACTACTGGAAGACCATTGGACTAATGAGGAGATCAAAGAAGAAATTAAAAAAATTTTTGAATTGAACGACAAGGAGGACACCAATATCCTAAATATATGGGATGCAGCAAAAGCAGTAATAAGAGGAAAATATATAGCAATAGAAGCTCACATCAAGAAACAAGAAAGAACGCAAAGAAACAACCTAATCTCGAAGCTCAAAGATCTAGAAAAAGAACAACAAAAAAACCCCAAAACCAGTAGAAGAAAAGAAATAATAAAAACCAAAGCAGAAATAAATGAAATTGAAACTAAAAAAACAATCCAAAAGATCAATGAAACCAAGAGCTGGTTCTTTGAAAAAATCAATAAAATAGACAAACCCCTAGCCAGGCTCACAAAGGAAAAAAGGGAGAAAGCACAAATAAACAGGATCATCAATGAAAGAGGAGAAATCACAACGGACACAGCAGAAATCAAAAGAATAATCAGTAACTACTATGAACAGTTATATGGAAACAAGTTTAACAATCTAGAGGAGATGGACAAATTCCTACAACTCTACAATCACCCAAAGCTAGATAAAGAAGAAATAGAACACCTAAACAGACCAATTACAAGCAGCGAAATTGAAATGGTAATCAAAAACCTCCCCAAAAACAAAAGCCCAGGACCTGATGGATTTACAAATGAATTCCACCAAACATTCAGAGACGAATTAGTGCCTATCCTTCACAAACTCTTCCAAAAAATTGAGAAGGAAGGGACAATACCAAACACGTTTTATGAAGCCAACATTACACTAATACCAAAACCGAACAAGGACAACACAAAAAAGGAAAACTATAGGCCAATCTCCCTAATGAACACTGATGCAAAAATCCTCAATAAAATTTTAGCTATCAGAATCCAACAATGTACCCATAAGATAATTCACCACGACCAAGTTGGATTCATTCCAGGGGCACAAGGATGGTTTAACATCAGAAAATCAATCAACGTTATCCAACACATCAACAAAAAGAAATATAAAAACCATATGATAATATCAATAGATGCTGAGAAAGCTTTCGACAAAGTGCAACACCCATTCATGATAAAAGCCCTTGAAATTCTTGGGATACAAGGAACATACCTCAACATCATAAAGGCCATCTATGACAAGCCAACAGCCAGTATCATTCTCAATGGTGAAAAGCTGAAAGCAATTCCATTAAGATCTGGAACAAGACAAGGATGTCCACTCTCACCATTGCTTTTCAATATAATACTGGAAGTCCTAGCCAGGGCAATAAGACAAGAGAAAGACATCCAAGGAATCCAAATAGGAAAAGAAGAAGTCAAACTATCACTATTTGCAGACGATATGATATTATACATAGAGAACCCCAAAAACTCCACAGAAAAGCTAATTCAACTCATCAATCAGTTCAGTAAAGTGGCAGGATACAAAATCAACACGCAAAAGTCAGTAGCCTTCCTATACACAAACAATAAATCTGAAGAAGAAGAAATCAAAAAGATCATCCCTTTTGTTATTGAAACAAAAAAAATCAAATATTTGGGAATAAATCTAACAAAAGAGGTAAAGGACCTATACAAAGAAAACTATAAAACACTGTTAAAAGAAATAGAAGAAGACACAAAGAAATGGAGAGACATCCCCTGCTCATGGATTGGAAGAATAAACATTATAAAAATGGCCATCCTTCCAAAAGCAATATACAGATTCAATGCTATTCCAATCAAAATTTCAATGTCATTCTTCAAAGAAATAGAACAATTATTGATGAAATTCATATGGAATCACAAAAAACCCCGAATAGCCAAAGCTCTCCTGAAAAAAAAAGAAGGGAATGGAGGCATCAGACTCCCAGACTTCAAACTATACTACAAAGCCATAATCATCAAAACTGCATGGTATTGGAACAAGAACAGACATACAGACCAATGGAATCGAATAGAAAATCCAGAAATAAACCCACAGATTTATGGTCAACTAATCTTTGACAAAGGAGCAAAGAATATGCATTGGAGCAAAGAAAGTTTGTTCAATAAATGGTGCTGGGAAAACTGGGTCGCTACATGCAAAAGAATGAAGCTTGACCACCACCTCACACCATACACAAAAATCAACTCAAAATGGATTAAAGAACTAGACATAAGACCTGAAACCATAAAATATATAGAAGGAAATATAGGCGAAACACTACGTGATTTGCACATCAAAGACATCTTTACAGACACATCACCCAAAGCAGTGATAGTGAAGGCAAAGATAAACAGCTGGGACTACATCAAATTAAAGAGCTTTTGCACAGCAAAAGAGACAATAACAAAAACAAAGAGAAACCCCACCAACTGGGAGAACATTTTTGCACCCAACACTAATGATAAAGGACTGATCACAAAAATCTGCAAAGAGCTGATGAGACTCAACAACAACAAAGAAAATAATCCAGTCAAAAAATGGGCAGAAGAGCTTAAAAGAAACTTCTCTGAAGAGGAAATGCAAATGGCCAACAGACATATGAAAAAATGTTCAACATCACTTGTCATCAGGGAAATGCAAATCAAAACTACCATGAGATACCATCTTACACCAGTGAGAATGGCACATATTAAAAAAACTAGCAACAACAAATGTTGGCGAGGATGTGGAGAAAAAGGAACTCTTCTGCACTGTTGGTGGGAGTGCAAACTGGTCCAACCACTGTGGAAAGCTGTGTGGAGATTTCTGGACCTACTAAACATAGAGCTTCCATATGATCCAGCAATTCCACTCCTAGGTATTTACCCAAAGGACACAGAAACATCAATTCCAAAGAACACCTGCACCCCTATGTTTATAGCAGCACTGTTTACAATAGCTAAGCTTTGGAAACAACCCAAATGCCCAAAAATAGATGACTGGATCAAGAAGATGTGGTACATATATACCATGGAATATTACTCAGCATTCAAAAAAGATAAACACATGCAATTTGCTGCAACATGGATGGTGCTGGAAGGGATCATGCTCAGCGAAATAAGCCAAAAAGAAAAAGAAAAATACCGGATGGTCTCACTCATAGCAGGAATCTAGAAAACTTAAATAAGGGACCAGGAAAATGAATAACTATAAGAAAGTGAAAATCAAAATCAACAAAAAACTATGAACCAGAGACACTTTTAGGGGGGCGGGGGCGGGAGGGGAGGGATTGGGGTCAGAATGGGGGGCTGCAATTGTATGGGGAATATAACAATAAAATTTATAAAAAAAAAAAAAATGAAAGTTGGATTAGTAGAGAAAAGCTACACTCTTGCATGTAGGATATGTCACCTAAAGAACTAGGTCCTCAATAATATTGATCACTCTGGTAAGAACTGTCTCACAGAAGCAAAACTTAGCAGGAATGCCCTAGATAACTGAAGAGTTGAGATCTGCCTTTGTTGGTCTTGACTGTGGATGTGATTACTTTTAAAGACATCTCCTAGATGATGAATTATAGGATGGCTTTAACCATGGGTTAAGAAGTAAGGAATCAAGTAAGATTGAGATTGGGGTCTATTCTTGAGCCACAGGACTAAAGCACTAAATTCTTTGGAGCTAACAAGGACCAATAGAAATTATCTTCACCATATTTAGAAATAAGGCAGAAGTAGTTAGTAAGCCACTGTCACACTAATTGGCTTATTTTGTCATTCACTCACTCATTTATTTAAAGAACAGTTGTGTTTTTGTGACAGGAATTATCTTAAGTAAAAAATACACTAGTAAATTAAAAATGTGTCTCTGAACTCACAGAGTTGAAACCACATGAAGGAGAGATCCCATAAATAAGTAAGCAAAATAGTATTAATTATAAATTATGGTAAATGAGACTGAAGACACAAACAGCATGAAAAATAGGGAACAACAGGAAGGGAGGTGCATTACTAAGGTTAAAGTAGGCCTCTCTGAGGACGTGACATTTAAGTCAGAACAGGAAGTTGGTCTGCATGTGACAATGTCTACAGGTCATGATCTCAATATGTTTATTTGGGCAGAATTTGGTATGTTCTCAGGAACTGGAAAGGTATAGAAATATGACACAGTCTGCTCCTAATACTTACATATTGGAAGTTTTCTTTAAGTAACAGAACGAAGTTCTTGCTGCTGCTACTGGTTTTCGCCACTCCTGATAATGTAGACTGTTACAAGGAGAAAAAGACTCATGCTCATAGATATGCAGACATCTATGCGAAAGCTGGGATATTTTATTAATTTCAATAGGACTGAATCAGATTTTGATTTTGAATGCATTCCTAGATTTTCCACAACTTTACAGTTACAGACATATTTCCAAATCAAGTATTTTACAACTGCTGTCCCTGTAACATTTTTGTCAAAGAACAAAAGCTTTGCATTCTTGATAGCTGAAAAATAAAACAGGAGGCTTGGGAAATTCCTCTGGAATTGTTGGGAAAGTCTATGGATTGGGTACCCTTATTCATAAAGGGGCCACTCAACTTACTACCGGAGCTTATCATTTTTGCTATGTCAATGCCTTACAGGAAGGAATGTACATCAACACCTTTACATGTGAAGGGCACAACGAGGCCGAGGTGACTAACAAAGATGTAAGTGTAACTCAAGTCTTTACTTGCTTGAGATTTACTCACAGTCCATTTCCTAGCAGCAGGGAGGCCCTGACTTTGGCTATGTGCTTGGGAATTGCCACCTCTTAGTCTCTTAGTTTGTGTATTGCATTGTACTTTTTGTAGGGTAGTCCCCCAATATTGGTTGAAATCTGCCAACTGTCTATGGCATCATCACCTGACAGGCCAGGACAAACAAACCAGTTTATTTTTAGTGTTTGGAGGACTAGAAAACTGCAAAGGGGTCACTCATGACCCTCAGACATAGAGTTCATAACAAGGCAACCCCTTAAATAGGGTTAAATGCTAAATCATAGCATCAAATTAGAACATCTTTGGCTGATTTCACACTCTCTTTGGTTCACCTCCTCTGGGATAAGCTATGACAAGTGCTTGGCACTTGGCAAGTGTGCAGTATATGAGAGTGTTCTCCCCTAGTAAGTGTAGTTTAGTGAGGAACCACCAAAGTTATATCTACCTCACCCAGCTCTGCCACTAGCTTTGAAAATCATGACCGGTGTGAGGTTGTATAAGCCTATCTCTGTCTCAGGAGAAGCTTAAAATAGTCTCAGACTTAGGCATTCCTGGTTTGGGACTAGCCCTGGGCTTGATTGTCTCATTACAAAAAGCAGCAATCAGAGCTGGTCATCTTCCAAGGCAAAGGATGTGTAATACAACAGTGCCCACGAGGACAGTCAGCAGATTGGCTTTTGAAGCAGAAGCCTTTCAGAACTCAGGGAAAAGTTTCTGGTACTTGGTATATGCAGGGGGAAACAATACTTTGCACCAGCTGGGAGTGCCCAGTGTAATGAGAGCAGTATCAGGAGAGGCAGTGAAGGGAGCACAGGGCCTGGTCTTGTTCAAATCTTGGCTCTGCTATTTATTAGCAATGCAAGTTGGGCAGTTTCTTTCACATTTGGTACGATTTTCTCAATATTAAAATGGGAACAATGATTTACCCGTCTATTTCACAGATTATTAAGGGGATTTTTCAGGTAGTGAAAGACCACCTCTGCAGGTTCAAATCGGATCTCCAAAGACTGCTTGAATGTGAAATATTCATATCCACCTGCCTGAGTGAACCCTGAGCAGAGTGGCATTCCCGAGGTTGTGTGTGTGGGTTGCAAGCCAGTCCACAACAGTTTCCAGACAGTTGTCCATTAGGCTCTGTCCATTTGTTCAACAATTATTCTTACCTGCCTACTATCTTTCAGGCAAAGTTTTAGTGATGAATTAAGTTTTAGGTTTACATTGACAAAGAAACATGACTGTGACCTAGCACAAATTGTGGTTAATTTTGTAAGGGAGAGAGAAAATATGTAAACATATCATAAGCACATAGTTTCAGATGATCATGAAGAAAGAAATCTAGGTTCAATGATAGGAAAAAAAGGAAAGGAGAGGTTTTTGGTAAAATTGTTAGGAAAGGTCCCTCTGAAGAAGTGCTATGTCATTTGGGACTTGGAAGATGAACAAGAAGAACCCTTATGAGTGGGACTGTGCATGTGGCTTCCCTGTGAGGGATCCCTATATCATCTGGTGCTATTCTCTGCTCCCATACCTCTTGCAACCCTCTACCCAAAGCAGCCCTTAACGTTCTCTGTTCTAAGCCATGGCCTGGGGACTTCTGCCTAACTTTCCAAGGCAGGTCTGTGTCCTTGCTTTCCGCTACTCCTTACAGGCTTCTGCCTCTTCCCAGAAATTATCTCTATAAAGCATCCATCTATTTACATGCACTATAGACTGATACCATTGTATGCTCTATAACTTCAATTCTTAAATGTTTGCCTTCAATGTGAATGTGATCTGATGCCAAGCACAGCTGGAGAACTCCATACTGTTTGCAGAAGAATAAAATGTCGAAATGATTCCAAAATTAATTTGGTCTCATCTAACAATCTATTTTTTTCTTCCATTCTTCCACCTTTTAGCAGTTTAATTTATATATCAATAAGCTACCATGAGCAATAACTTTGCAATTGGAAGTCCTATTCATTTTTCAGTCACTTCAAACTATATAACTTTCCAATATTTAAATGCATACAGCTGTCCCAATATTAGGTCAACCAGTTCGATGTGTCCGCAGAAGAAACATTAAAAAAAAAAAACAAAACTCCAGCATTTATGCTTTAATTCCAAACAAACAAATAAAAATGTGATCATTTAGTTTTGATTGATGATCTCAAATAAATTACTGTGCAAAGTTTATATGTGTCATGTTTTAGAGTGACTTAATAAAGGTCCTATCAGATTTTCTTTCAGGCATTAAAAGGGACAGGAATCTGATCGATGCTTTCATTTCTTCTTCTCCCTTTTTTTTGGTCTGCTAAAAGCCATGGAGTGATCCCCAGGTGTTTGGAAAAAGTTAAAGTAGACCATCAAATTAAAAGCAAATATCATTCTAAAATCCAATGAAGGTCTCACACCAGAGCTCCCTTCCATATTTATCTGCATTACACAGAGAATGTAATTTTACAAAATACAGTTTCTCAAATAAACCTTGAGCCCTCAGCAAATCAAATTCAATTAAAGTAATGGTTACGACAGACCATATGCTCCGTCATTATCAGGGTGTAGGGCAAGTATCCAAGATACCTTTCTCTCATATCTTCCCTTTAAGTAATACTACTAATCCTCCTGAGGTTAATATGTAGAGCTGAAAAAAAGTCACAAATGGCTGCTCTTCTGAGAAACAGAAATTTGGTCCGATTTTTAAAAATCTAGATAATTATATGTTAAAATTGTTGATGTCAAGGGAATCAACCTGTTGGGATCAAATTCTTTCAACTGAACTTAGACTAAAACCCAAACTCCTTTTTACAACCAAAGTCTACCATCCCTTAGGCTGGGCTCACCTCCTGCCTCTGCCCCTTGCTCACTGTGCCCCAGGCTTTTTCTGGGCTTTTTTAAAATTAATTTTTTATATATTTTTTACATCTTTGTTCATTTTTAAACAATGTTTGTTTCCCCCCACCCCCTCAGATGTAGTCCCCATAGAGTCTCCCTCACCAGTGCACCCGTGCACCATCACCTCAGTCCCCTGTGCTCCTCCCTCCCTCCCTCTGATCCCTCTCCCTCCTCCTCCCCTGCAGGATGTCTCTGGTTTCTAATTGTGTTTTTGTTTTGTTGTGTTTTGTATTGTTATTATTTTTTTTTACACTGATGTCTTATTTGGTTCGCTCTGGGCTTCCTTCTGATGGCAAACATGTAAAGGTCTAGTCCAGCCTCAAGGTTTTATACCTGATATTCTTTTTCCAGAAATGCTGTTGCTACAGTATTCACTACATGGCGCCTTCTCTTCATTTGCTTTTTAGCTCCCAGTCTAGCTCCTCAGTGATCTTCCAACTTTGCCTATTCTGTGTTGTGTTTTCAAGCATCCACCATTATCTGAAATCCTTGTTTCTTAGATAACTTTATTTCCCTTCTCCTCTTCTAGACTATAAGCTCCTTGAATCAGAGGTCCTGTCTCATTATCTGGTATATCCTCAAAAAATATCCTCAAATAGATAAATAGTTCCAATAGTAGCAACTATACAAAGGCAAGGAACAAGTAACACAGGATCTTCAGAGAACAGGAATGAATAGCAACCAGCCAGCCTCCTGAATGACTGAGATACAACATATCGCTGTGGTGCAAAGACATTCCAGGGTGGCTCAGCACCAGCTCTTTTGAACAGTGGGATGAAGCAATCATCAGGAGATTTTGCAAAGTGGACTGGAGCCTGCAGATCCTATTGCATTTCAGGGAAGGTAAATTATCCTCTTACTGAATTGTACTTCTCCACATTCTTGAATTAGTAATTTACAATCTGCAAAACAAAATTCTTTCAAACTAAAACCAGAAAACTTCTTGGAAGAGATAAAGAAAATGAAGTGAAATATATCTACTTTTTCAGCTTGCTGCTGAGTCCATCTTCAGGATAAAAGGAAAAGAATTTCATAGAACTCAGATGCTTCTGCCCTTCCCACTTAACCGGATTCTTAAGAATTCAACCCTGTGCAATACCTGTATTCTTCCCACTCTGAAACAGCTTAGTCACCACTGGAGCCTTCCTTAGGCCCTGAGGAAAAAAAAAAGCCATGGGCAGTCCCTTGGGCTATATTGAAGCCCTGCAGGCTTCTAGGGGTTCCTAAAACCCTCAAGCAAATGACTCACTGCTCTGGAGCCTCAGCTCCGAGGCTATAATGCCTTTTGACACAAATCCAATATTTCTGCAATCCAGTAGCTGATGGCATTAACATCTTATAAGCGGAGGCTGTGCTAAAGCAAGGCAACTCTATTTACCTCCCACACAGTCCCCAAATCAAAAATGGTTTGCTGCCCAGGTGACAGATCGTGGGAGGGTTATTAGTCACATATAATATCTACTTTTCTGCCAACTACAACCTAAAATCTAGACACAGAAAGCCCAGGTTTACAAATATGAGTCAGACACTGGGCATAAAGCTAGCTTCAATATTATGTAAACATCAATGGCTTTACCTTCAACACATTACAGTAATGATGCTCAAAGTTGTGCACATATTAGAATCATTTTAGGAGCTTTTCAAATGCTGATGCCCAGACCCCACCTCATAACCTATTACATTAACTATTTCCTGCATGGCACTTATATGTGGGTAATTTTTTAAAACTCCTAGGTGCTTCTATATATGATCAATATTGAGAATCACTGAATGATAGAAGGATCTATGTTTAGAAACAAATGAGACTTTTGGCTTCCTTTAAAACTGAATGACTGGATTTATACACAACACACACACACACACACAAACATACAGAGACAAACTGAATTGGTGCTGAAAGAAGTTGGGATAGTGTCTGGCAGACATGGAAGGTTGTAACTTGAATGGAACTAACAGGTATTTTGGGAACAGGTAACATCTGTTTTGGTTACATAGGGCTGTTAAGTTTGTGAAAATTAATCAATCACAAACCAATTTATGATATGTATACTTTTCTTCATATATAAGATATCAAACAAAAGTAAAATAAAATCAAATAAAAATTCCTCTCCCTCTCTCTCCTCCTTATATCCTTTCCTCTCTCCAAATCATTACTTTAA
This sequence comes from Talpa europaea, assembly GCF_964194135.1. Lineage (NCBI taxonomy): Eukaryota > Metazoa > Chordata > Mammalia > Eulipotyphla > Talpidae > Talpa > Talpa europaea. The sequence goes on from NC_140082.1 coordinate 20,987,286, forward strand.
AATGTTATACCTAAAATGCTAAACTGGTACAATATTAAAAAAAAGCTACAATTAAGCAATATAGTCAACATTACTAAATTATAATAATTAAGTTCAGTCATATAGTTAATATTAAAATAGATATTTCTTGGGCCTCCACAGTGGTGCAGCGGTTGAGCACTGGATTGCAAAACTGCCCGCAGCCTCTGCAGCGCCAGTTCGATCCCCAGCTGCTCCCCGGCCACTGGAGGAGGGTCCCACATGGCGCGCAGACCTCTCCTGCCACGCCCGCTGCTCCCCTCAGCAGTGTACTTCGGTCCTTCTGCCTGCTCTGCTCCCCGCTCTGGCTCTGGTGAATTCTCTCACCCTCCTGTGCTTCTGACTGTACCCAGTGCTTGTATAAATAAATAAACAAATAAACAAACAAATAAATAAATAGATAGATAAATAGATAGATAGATATTTCTTGGTGATACACTTCAGAGGAAATAAAAAGGTCTCTTTCAACATTATTATTCAACAAACAGTAGAAAGGTACTCTTTCTTTTAAAGATTTATTTATGTATGCAAGAAATGGGGTACAGGCCAGAGGCACAGGAGGGTGAGAGGTTCACCAGAGACAGAGTGGGGAGTGGAACAGGCAGAAGACACTGCTGAGGGGAGCAGCAGATAAGGCAGGAGAGGTCTACCATGCCATGTGGATATCTGGCAGGGCAGGAATCGAACCAACGCTGCAGAGGCTGCAGACAGCTTCACAGGGCGGTGCTCAACCCGCTGCGCCACCAGGGAGGCCCAGGTACTCTTTTTTTTTTCTTTCTTCTTTTTAAATAGTACTCATAAAAATTTGTTTTCTTCCTTCATATCCTAAACCCCACAATGACAGGGACCATTTCTCCCTTTTTCACCATTTTATTCACCTTGCCTAGCACAAATCATATAATATTTGCTTAATTATTTGTGGAGGGATGAAAGAATTAAAAAATCAAATTAACAACTATCTGGAACAGAAGATCTCTCCTTAAAGGTCTGTAAGGCAGGACTGGGCACAGTACAGGTTTTCTGATCCCATGCAGACCGGGTAAAGGAGGAATCAGAGTCCTTAGTGGGTTTTTTGCAGGTCTTTTATTGGGGTTCACCAGGCATATGGCAGGCAGGGGTGCTGGGGGGCTGGGAGGCTGGCAGTCCTTCCAGCCCCTAGCAAATCCTCTCTATCTGGGCTCTCTGGCGTTCTCTGCTTCTGCTTCTTCTCTGCTTCTCTCTCGGCTTTTCTTTCGGCTTCTGCTGCTGCTGGCGTCCCCGTGACGCCGCCCTTAAAAGCCCAGTCTTAGCCCAGGTGAATCCCATCTGCCTATGCCCACACCCTACTCCAGGTGCCCGCCATCAGGCATGCATTCAGGACCTCAAGGATCCATCATCTATCCTGATGGCGGGAGGGCAGAAAATCCTGACATTTTTCCTTATCATACAAGGTCCTATCTTTTGAGTACCTTATGAATATTTCCCCCAATCTGTCCATACACTGACACTGGACTAAAATATTTCTTTGATAATATCTCTCATTTCAAAATTATGCCTAAAGCTTGCCTATTATTTTTCAAATCTAAATTGTTCCACTAACTGTTACAGGTACTTTATTTTCATATTCTTCATATTACTCATAACCTTCCCCCGTATCTGGTTTGATCAAATACATTTGTAAATCTGGTCTAAAAAGAGTTAATCAAAGCTTTTAAATACTAATATGCAATTTAATTTACCAGTAGGGCATACACACTTAGCAAGGAACACTTCCCAAGTTGATTTAACCATAGAACACTTTAGGGCTTTATAGGGTAAGGTAAAAATATCAGGCTTTTCTGCCCTCCCACCATCAGGATTGATGACGGAACCCTGTGGTCCTGAATGCACGCCTGATGGCGGCACCTGGAGTAGGGTGTGGGCATGCGTAGGTGGGATTTACCTGGGCTAAGACTGGGCTTTTAAGGGCGGCGTCACGGGGACGCCAGCAGAAGCTGAGACGAGAAGCAGAGAAGCATGAAGAACCAAGCAGCAGAGATCACCGGAGAGTCCAGATAGAGTGAAGACTTGCTGGGGGCCTGCCAGCCTCCCGGCCCCCCAGCACTCCTGCCTACTGTGTACCTGGTAATCCCAATAAAAGCCTGAAAAGCCACTGAGGGCTCCAGGACTCCTCTTTTACCTGGTCTGCTGGATCAGAAAACCTGCTCAGTGTCCTTTCTGCTCTTACAAGCATCTCCTGGGATTATTGTTTCATAGAACCCAGTTTAGGAAACATTAGCTTCCAATTCCTTTTCCATATATTCAAGAACCTTAAGGATTTGGCTTAAACCCTCTCCTCCTGGCTGTTTTCATCAGCTCTACATAACACAGCTAATGTTTTGAGCTCTCTTAATGCTATGTTCCTTAAATAGAATACTTTTCCTCATCTCCTTTCCCTATACTCCAGTTTTTCCAACCCCACATTTAAAATTTTCTCTCTCACCTAAACTCCAACTATTACTGTCTGTATTACTCATTTGACAATTGATAAAATAACTTTCTCACTAATAATAATATTACCCAACTGTAAAAATACCAGTGTGCAATTTCCCCCAAGATTGCAAGCTCTACATAGACCAGGGCTGTGCTCTTTTCCTATTATTTCTCCCACAAAGGGTCTGACACAGTGTCTGTTTAAACATGGCTTAACGATTATTTCTAAGATATATTCATAGCCTCCTTTAGCAGACGAATCCTTACCTAACCCAAAAATAATGAGGCTAGCTATTTCAGCTGTTAAAATCCTGTCCTTCACAAATGCCTCCTTAGTACTTGCAAGGGTTCCTTGCTAGTAAATTGAAAAAGCACCAATGATTTCCACTAACTTGAGAATTCCCTGGACAACTTTAGTTTTAACTTTGTTAAACAACTGCTCACATACAGAAGTAAAATTAAGTTTGCTTCATTTGTTTTGAGTAAGACCTAGCCAAGGGTCATAAGTATCAATACTTGAATGCTGTAGAAAAGGGTGGAAAGTGTAGAAAGTGTGGTCATTATTAGCAAGGTGTCTCTCCATTTCTCTTGGTTCAAGGCAGTGGCATTCCAAAAGGTGCCTTAGTTTAGTTAATGTTCAGGAGTAATTTAAGTGTATGTGGACATATGACAGGCAAGGCCTCTCAAAGTTCTCTACCTCAAAGTCTTCTCTCTCTCCCCTTTCCTCAAATTAGTATGCAGACTGTTGAGGACCACATGAGAAGTCAGCCTTCCTTTCTAACATGCAGCACTTCTGTAACTTTATCATGACTGAATTTGTTTTGACCTTAAAACATTTCACAAGTTAAATGACACGCTGCTTTTGTGTTATATTTTTCAATGACTTAAATCTTAAAGGCAGTTCAAACATCAAAGGCAGCCATTGATAAATCTCTAAGGAAAACAGCACAATGAACAAATAAACTACAAGGTCACCTCCTAGATCTTTGTGTAAATAAAGATGAAAGCCTTCAAATGTAATCTATATTAGCAATTCTGAGTGAACAATCTAAATCTGATTGAACTGTCACAAAATACCTATTTTTTCTCAATCTTGAGATTCAAAGTTGTATTATAGACATTTAATTCACCAGTCTGCATGGTTAACATTAATTTCATAACTTCCCACTGTACACACTGAAAAGCTATGACAGATGAGGTAACTAAGAAACCTCACTGCCTGCATCACACGAGACAGAAGCATTGACTCAGACCCAATCTTTCATTCTGTTAATCTACCTAATGAGTCTAGTAATTTCCTGAGTCAATATGGGGTACCTACTCTGTTTCCTAATAATCTCCCCAAAGGTTGAAAAAAGCCCCCTACCCAAACTACCCTTCAGAATGAATTCAGTCAGTAAGCCCTTTAAAAAAATAATTCTTTCAAAAAATACCTAAAGACAGTCTTCTTCTAAGAGTGACATTTACAAAGAGCAGCATGGGGCTTATCTGAGTGCCGCAAAGATAAACTTGGCTAGAATAGAATGGCACTGGGTTACAGAAAAGGAAGAAGGATTGAGTGAGTAATGCTGAAGTCAGACCAGCGAGTACAAAGGCAGAGCATAGGGCTTTCACTGCAATTGTGTTAAAGCTGGCCCCATGCTAGGGACCACTCAAAGTCTAGGTCTTAGGTGCTGCTTGAACAAAAGCATCTATGATTCAACAATAAACATACCTCAAACCTTTCTTTTTGTAAAAGGGCTATATGTTTATAAATTTTTAACAATTCTACTAAGAAATATGGTTTTAAGTGACAATTCTAAACATGAAAGTTTCTGTAGGTGTGAATTTACTCTTTAGAAATAATGATTTTTTACTCAATTCTTATAAGCCATTTTCAAATAATAGAAACAGAAAGGGAAATTTTGGAAAAGGAGTCTTTTATCCCTAAATTTAACATATTGGATAATATATGTCATTAGTATAAAATAAGAAAAAGCTCATCTTTCATAGATTGAATTGTCTATCATTAGTGACTGTCAAATAAGCTCATTATGATGAATGTTTTCACTGTCACCCATTCATGTCAATTGTCTTTATTGTTTTAGTCACTTCTTCTGTGTGGACAGTCTTTTCATATTCATATAAAGCATAGGCAAAATGTCCATAATTTTTTTTTTAATTTAAAGATTTATTTATACAAGCACTGGGTGCAGTCAGAAGCGCGGGAGGGTGAGAGAATTCACCAGAGCCAGAGTGGGGAGCAGAGCAGGCAGAAGGACCGAAGTATACTGCTGAGGGGAGCAGCGGGCGGCAGGAGTGGGACCCTCCTCTGGTGGCCGGGGAGCAGCTGGGGATCGAACTGGCGCTGCAGAGGCTGCGGGCAGCTTCGCAACCCAGCGCTCAACCGCTGCGCCACTGGGGAGGCCCCATAATGTTTTCATTTAAAATGTAACAAGCTCAGAGCCCAAATAAGAAAATATTTTTTCTTTTCAAGGAAGTATCTAAGATTAAAGGATGAAAAAGAAGTGAATGAAGAATAACTCCTTACTTACAACACACTAACAGTAAATAGTGAGTAGTTCATTTTAACAGTCATATGTGTTAAAAATGTGATAGAAAAAAAAATTGTGCCACTGAAGAGCTGGAGATGGCAGAGAAAAGTCTGGGAGAGACTTTTTTAGGAAAAATTCACCTCATTTCTATCTGAATAGCACTTTTGATTCAAGGATTTTTTCATAACACTATAAGGATAAATATAAGAAACCACATAAATGTCCAACGAATGGGAATATATTAAATTCATTTTGACCCATCCACATATGTTAAGCGAAAGTTATTAAAGCAAATGTTTTTCAGTGATACAAAGAACAAGCATAAATTTAAGAAAATAAGATAATGAAATTGTCAACAAGTTATCCTTGCAGGCAGTAGAACAAGGGGTAATTATTATTACCTTTTTACAACATTTATACTTTTATTTTTAGCTTTTCTAAAAAAATATTATTTTTACAATAAAAAGTAACAATTACAGTTTTTAGTTTTTTTGATCTTCCTCATTCTTTTTGTTGTCCACATAATAGTCCATTGGATCAATGTCCCATTAATTAATTAAATATATATTTATTACATCATCCTTCATTTTTGTACAAAGCGGAAAAAATTGAGTGCTTTCAGAGACATAGGGAGAATACAAGTGAGTAATAGTGATAATTCATTGCTGAGAAATGCATACTTATTTGAAGATAGTTATCAAAGTTCATCTAAGCTAAGCTGTAGCAACAAACTTTGAAATTCAGTGACTTAAACAAAGGTTATGTATCTCAGTCTTACAAAGCCCAGTGTGGAAATGGCAGTTCTCTTCTGTCTTGCAGTAACCCAAATAGGAAATACGTTCTCCAAAATTGCCATAGCAGAGGAAGAGAAAGATGAGGACACCCAAAAGTTCTTACAGTTTACAAAGTATTCTGCACATTTCATTGCCAATCTATTTGTTTCATTATTTTCCCTTATAACTAGGAGATCAGGCACAACAAAGTTTCCGTCTCCTATACTTGTCTAACTTCAAAGAAATTCTAGGTATTTTTATACATTAAAATTAGAAATTTGTAGCAATATTATCTTTTTTTAGAAAAATCACAAAAAAGGAAATGAAGCTTAGAGTAAAACTTTAGTTTTCCCTCCTAGCTTTAGCACACTAAGAGCGCCTACACTAGAGCTTAAAATAAATTCCAAAGGTTTATGAACCACTTAAATTAGTGTACCCTAAAAGGAACTGAGCTGTCACCAGGAAAACCCATATGAGAAAATCCATCTTAGATGAGTCCCTCTTTAGTAGTTATCTAATAGTTTCACAGATTAAATAAGGACTTTCTTTCCTGTCTGAATCACATCTATTACATAATGACTTTCTTTCCAAGCAAGAGAAAGAAACAAGAAAGAAGAGCTATATAAAGCTTACAATTAATAATGATAGACAGTTTTCCACCATATGAAGCCTGTATTATGAATTGCATAAGCAGCACTCAGCAATCTTGGTTCCCTCCTCAAAAGTCATGGCTTAATAGTCAGAGGGAGAACTTCTTTTTTTCTTTTTCTTTTTATAAAGAGAACATACATGCATTGAAGAAATGTGGAAAATACTAATCAGCAATATAAAAATCATATTCATGACAGATATAGAGCTCTTCTTTCTTATTAAAAGGATCGCAGTTCTCCAGACTGGCTCATGGCCACCGAGATGAAAGACTATTTTCTAGCCACCCTTGGATCTAAGAGTGACGATGTAATTAAATTCTGACTAATGAGGTTAAAAGGAAGAAGTATATCATCTCCCTCTTCATCCTTCTGCCTTGGATAAAGATGTAATGATTGGAGGGGAGAAAGGGAGTAGATCATCCAGGAACTCTGTCACTGTGAAATACTACCTAGCTTTGAACTATTCCCTTCCAAGTTTCTTTTTTTTAAGATTTATGTATTTATTTATATAAGAACCAGGGAACAGGCCAGATGTGCGGGAGGGTGAGAGGATTCACCAGAGACAGAGCTGGGAACAGAACAGGCAGACTGACAAAATACACTGCTGAGGGGAGCAGCGGGCGTGACAGAAGAGGTCTGCTGCACCATGTGGGATCCTTGCCGGTGGGCCGGGATGGAAATGGCGCTGCAGAGGCTGCGGACAGCTGCACAGTGCGGCGCTTAACTGCCTGTGCCACCAGGGCAGGCCCCCAAGTTTCTTTTTATGGGAGAAAGAAAGTCAATCTTTAAAGGGATTCTATTCTTATGGTTCTTGGTACTTGTAATCCATAGTTTGACACCCATCTGATCCTAATGCTACTGTATTTTTTGTTACCTACTTTTTGAGGTTTAAAATATTCACAATTATACACCACTTCTGTCCATTTTTATTTTTAATTTATGATGGGAAGGCATGGAGCATAAGGGGAGGCTTCATTAATTTAAATAGTTTTGTCCTTTTGAATTGGAGTATTCAATTCAAAATATTAAAAATACATATTCCATATGCTCCAGCAATTCTATTCCTTGGGATTTATCCAAAGACTGCAAAACTATTAATTCAAAGGAAATGTACACTCCTATGTTCATTGCAACACTGTGCTTTATGCTTTTCCCTTCCATCTTAGGGACAATATAATCAGACACTATCCTGAAATGCAGGGCAGTAACTTACTCCACATGGTAAAAGCATTGTAGGCAGAACAATAGCACGCCCAAAATATCACTATCTTAATCCTAGAAAGCTGTGCATATGTTATTTTTTCATTTTCATTTAAAAGAGTTGTAAACAAGAGTGCTAAAATATCACAAGGGACTAGCTTAATATGAAACATATGTGCACATATTCATTTTATTTACTCTATGAATTTTCTCTTTTCATGTATGAACAGGAAATTCTCATTCATCGAGAAACAAAGAAATTGGAAAACTCAGAGAATATCTTTTTCTATTTCACTTCCTTGGTAATTCATATTTATTGTATTTTAGCCATGAATTTGTCAATGACAAATTGGGATAAACAGAACAAAACAAAACAAACAAGTAAAACACTAGTCCTTTCCCATACATGGTTTGAAAAACATGGCTGCAGAACAATGGTTTTCAAAATGGTTCAAGAACAATGGACCAGCAGCATCCCTCTGGAATTTATTCAAAGTATAAATTCTCTGACCCTGCCCAGACTTACTGAATCAGAAACCCAGAGGTGAGGCCCAGAATTGTCTAACAAGTCCTAATGATTTTGATGTTTGTAAAGCTGGAGAACCACTGCTTAAGGATAAGCTACTTTGTTAACTAACAACACAACTCATAATATGCATCAGGCACTATTTTAAACATTTTGCATGCTTAAAGTCATCTCACAATACTTCTATTAACACCATTTTGACATGGAGATTCAGACTAACCTGAGGCCACACAGCTGATAAGTGGCAGTTATAGTGGCTCCACAGCTGTGTTCTTACCTACTACACTACAAGGCCTAAGGTTGCTTGGATAAATAAAAAAGAAATAAGGTGTTTATGAGCTAGGATGTTAAGTTTTTCAGAGATAACTGCTTTTACATAATTTAATCATGCATCTCTAGAAAATTAAGTAAAAATTCTAATTTTATTAATATGTCAACCACAGAGACATGTTTAGCATATGGTTCTGTCAGTCTTTTATATCAGAAGACAGCAACCTTTTTATCATGTTAAAGCTCTGCATTGTTGGCACATCTAATTTCTTGTTCACAGGTAACTGAAAAAACATTTATTAGATTCTTCCTATATGTCAGGCACTATGCTACACATTGGGGGATGCAAACACATGTAAAACAATGTATAACGCATTTAGGATACAGAATGTTCCTATGGGATGGAAAATCACACAATGAATGTCAGCTATTATTTTCATTAAGCTGATCTTTCTGTTGTTGGATATAATGGTGAAAGAAACACAGGAACTCAACTATAAAATCAAACATCATACAGTAATGATGGCAGCTTAAAGTAGAAAAATTGGGGCTGGACATTTTCACAAGGTCAAAAACAAGAGGTGGTTAACAAGTCATTCAACCTGCTTTAGGTTTCCTGGAAGTTTCCAGGAATTTGAGGTGGGGTCAGAAAGTATTCTCTGTTACAGTGAACCAATGCAACCAGATGTCAAATGATAGAATTGCACAAAGGAATGAAACTCCTCAAAAAGCACTAAGAACATTCCTTGCTCTGGCACAACACTGATTTTATTCTTTAATACTGCTCATCTGTGACCATGCAGGTGTCTCTTTTTCTCTTCCTTAATAAACTTGCTCTGTGCTGCTGAATGGGAATGTCTGCTGAAATCTTTCTCAGAGGGACCCAGGAAGTACATGCACCAAACCCCAGTAGTAATAGTGTAGTAGAGGAATGAAATGTATAATAATTCTTTAATGCTGATACTTTTACCCTAAATTCATTAATGATTTTAACAAGAAAGATTATCTTCCTCCCTCCTTAATCCCTTCTTTCTCTTTCTCCCTCAAGCTCAGGATTCTGAATGCTGAATTCCATTTCTTAATGTTTAGGATCTCACTATAAGACTTTTTCTAGAACAAAATCATGTATTCATTTCTCTCAAATACAAAAGGAAGAGAAATAAAATATATTATCCTCAGGAAAAACTGAGCAGACACCTAGAGATAAATGTGCCATTTCCTCAAAGTGAAGATTTCTAAGGTGAAAATAATGCAATTTAAACATTACCTAAAACTTGCACAGTTTGCTAACATTCAACTTTTACTTTCAACATTCTATTTATACAGAGTAGGATAAGAAGGTAAAATAAAATGTCAAAAGGTTGACCAAGTGAAGGAAAAAAACATTCCAGCACTACCCATTGTTGTCAAGAGCTGCCAAAAAGGCTGGGTTATAAAGTGTTTAATCAATTTTTTGCAGCTTAAATTATTTTTTATTAAAATTCTTGCTCCCAACCTCAACTGCACTGAGATACTGCTTGACTCTAGACTGAAGTCCTGACAGTAAAATGAAAGAAATAGTAAAAAAATCACATTCTCACAGATGTCCCAATTTATAATTTTGGCCCTGATTCCAGTTTTTACCAGATAGTTATGGAAAAGAAATCCTGGTACCACCTTCATTCCAATCACAATGATTGAACTGGCTGTATTCCAATCTAAGTTCAACCCCTCTACTCACTCATTGGATTCCATGTGTTTTTGTCTATTTAAGAGCTTACCTAATGACAAAATCACTTCTCTGTACCATAATTTACCATCGAGTAGGGTCTTTCATAGCCAAGTAATTATTCTCATCAATATCCGTTTTCCTCCAGTATCCCAGCTTTCTACCTCCCATAACTGCAAAAATTCTGTGGAAAAATGGGTTTGCTTGCTGTCCCCTTCTCACTTACTCCATTCCCTCTTTGGAATCACAGTTAGACTTGCATCACCCACCAATGCAATACAACTAGCTGGTCTTGTCAAGTCCAGCAGTAGTTCTGGGTGGATACCACTACAACATTGCCAAATTCAAGAGGCAATTTTCATTTTCCATTCCACACGAATAAATCACAACATCTGTGGGAACTGATCTCTCTTTCTCTCTCCCTCTCTCTCTCTCTTTCCCCTCCTTCATCCCCAACAACATATAGATTCAGCTGGTCCTTCCCCTACTTCTCTGCGAACTCACTTCCAGTCTCCTTTGTTGGATGCTCTTCATCATCTGGCCTTCTAACCATTACAGTGTCTCAGCAGGTATCTGCGTCCACATCTATCTATCTATATGTATTATTGTTTCACAATGATTTTATACAAATACCCCATTTTTATGCTTTCTTATAGTTTATCTCATGTTCATATCTCTCCTCTATTTCACTCTATAAATAGAATTATATTTCTGCAATACTATGGGAGTTTTAGTATGTATTCTTTAAGGCAAACACTATGGGATTTATATTATTACTTACAAATAACTAATAGGTATTATGTGGGAAATCAAGCAAGATGGGAAATACTTGGTTTTAAAAGGCATTCTTTAGCTGCTGATGTAAAGGACATAAGTAATGTTCACTGTGACTTCCCAAGTTGGAGCAGTTACCATATCTACCTGACCTCTCCTTCTTTAAAGGTATCTTTTATTTTATTTTAGAGGATCTGATGAGATGCTGTACCATATATCAAAAGGCAAAATGTGCAACTGATTTGAGAAAAATATATAGAAGCAGCAAAACCTCTCATATCCTCCTCATAAAAAACAAAGCACCATATGAGGGATGCCAGTAACTTCACATCTAGACTCTAACAGTATTTAAAAGGATAAAACCATCAAGCAGGGCAAGTACTTCACCCCCACATTTCTGTAAGCAAGATAAAATGTACATATGGGTTATATAAAGGAAAGCATGGAGAACAAAAAAAGTCAAAGCTGAATTTAAAGTAGGATCTGAATGAGGATGAGATATGAAAATATCTATATCTGAATTAATCACATTTACATTTATCATTGACACTAGAGATGACATTCAAAATATATCTCAATTTGCAATAGTGAAGGACAGACAAATCATGGAGATTATATATATGTTATCATAAAAAACATTTCCTTTAAATAATTTATATTAACTATTTCAACAGCGAATTTATTTTCACAAAATATAGTCTACTTTCCTCATAACTGAGAAATTATATCATGAAGATATTCATAAATAATAAGATTTCAGATAAACATATCTGATAAACAAAATAAACATATAAATTGACATATTTCTCCTATGTAGTCTAGGAAAGTAACCTGTTCTTTCTAAAAGTCCATAATGACATTTCTAATTTAGCTCATAGGTCAAAAGCTTCCTTCAATCACATTTATACAAAGGTCTGAATGTTTTGAGGTTGGATTTTAATTAGTACAATTTCATGTAAATATTATGCTATTATAGATTTCCTCTTCTGTAATTTTATTTAAATAATATATCGACGTTATCAAATTATGACTCTGACAACACTCTGTCGCCTCTGACATTTAAGTTATGATTTGCCTTGTCAAAATATCATCATCTTGTTATTTTAATTTTATTTTTTGACCAATTTATAATTTCTTTTTATGAGCTACTTACAGTATCTGGATAAATAAAATAAAAAGAATTGTCATGAAATTGCACATGAAAATTAGAAATTTTTAATTGAAGAGTAAATAAACTTTTGAAACCCTTCAGCTTTAGTGATGTAAAATACTTCTTTTCCAATATTTAAAATGTCCAATCTTTGAGAGTATTTTACAAATGTTTAATGTACTTTTCTATTTTTATCCTTAAATGTAACCTTTTACAGTTCAAAAATATAAGTAACAAATCCGAAATGTCTCATTGCTTATCATTAGAATCCAAATGATATCAAGTTCAGGGACCTTTAGAGTTGATCTCAGTGTTTCTAGAAAAACCTCACAGCCAAATGAGGTGGTCAGAGGAGACTACCCCTTTTTTTAAAGTCATGTTTTGCCTTGTCAAAACATCATCATCTTGTCATTTTTAAATGAATACTTACCTCCATTTTATTTTTTTTTTTCAATTTTTCTAGAGGCATGTCTTATTTATTTATTTATTTATTTATTTATTTATTATTTGTTTGTTTGTTTGGTTTATACATGCACTGGGTACAGTCAGAAGCGCGGGAGGGTGAGAGAATTCACCAGAGCCAGAGCGGGGAGCAGAGCAGGCAGAAGGACCGAAGTACACTGCTGAGGGGAGCAGCGGGCAGCAGGAGAGGTCTGCGCACCATGTGGGACCCTCCTCCGGTGGCCGGGGAGCAGCCGGGGATAGAACCGGCTGCAGAGGCTGCAGGCAGCTTCGCAACCCAGCGCTCAACCGCTGCGCCACCGGGGAGGCCCCACTTACCTCCATTTTAAATAGTATTTCTAAGTCTACCTCAATGTATTTTTTTCAACAGTCTGTAAAGGAAACTATTTTTCAGGACACATTGCTAATTTTAAACATAATAAATACTTTTCTGCCTCTAGCTATTTTCTTTCTCTCAAACATCTCTAAGTATCTTTATACCTTCTTACATTACATTTCACATAGGAGACCACAGAGATAAAGTTAGACATCACAGTGGTCTGTCATATTCTGGCTAATATCAATGTTTGACAATTCTGAGAATAATATGATAGAGACTACTAAAGTTCTCTAAAATCACATGTGCACATATATACCTAATATTTAAAGTATAAATTGCTTAGCATTTTTATCAAGTGAAAAATAACATCAAATTTCAGAAAAGGTTAATTTTGTGTTTTGGGCCTACACAAGAAAATGCAATTTGTAGTCAGGAGAGAACAAGTAACTGAGAAACAGTTCCTGCTATGCTTTTCCCACTGGCAAAGATATTACCTCACAAACTCTAGCAAGAAAATTAGAAATGAACTGATACTTTACTTTTTCCATAATTTTTTACTAGAGAGATAAAACATTCTAGCTGTGACATTGTTGCAGAGGTAAAACTTCTTATCTTTTGACACAAGCCATCTGACTGTCAAATTCTCTATCGCTGCCAGAGCCGCGTCTCATTTGTTGCTGTGAAGACAGTCTTAAGATAATTTATTATGTTCTTAGTCTACTGCCAAATTGTGACATTTCTGCCTCCACATTATCACTGAATCTGTCTCCATTTGGTCCCATTGGAAATCTTTACAATTCAGTGGTGGTTTATTCTCATTTCAAAGCATAATTTTTAAATTAACCCCCTCCATGTTTATTCCAGAATAATGAATCTGTTAACTCTCTTTCACTGAAAAGTCGACATTTGAGCAAAGATTTAAAGATGATGAGGGAGTTAGCCATGGAGAAATGTGGATTCAGAGACATCCAATGCAAAGGCTTACAGGGTGGGCTCATGCCAAGCCTGCTCAAGGAAGAGAGACGAGGCCAGAATTGCTACAGGAGAGTGAGAGAGGCACAGAGTAAGAGGGACCAAGCCTTAGACTTTGTAGATTAAAGTTCACATCTCTTTATTATTGATGTTAAATAAATACATGCACATACATGTCTAACAGATTTGAATTGGAAACACATATTTGTTTGCTGTTGGCACGCCAGGGATATATTAAACTATGAGAATGAATGTAATTACTGAGAGGAAAAAGAGGCAAGACCCTAGAATTAAGATATTATTTATTGGGGTAAAAATAAAGGGGTTGTAATTGTATGGGGAATATAAAAATAAAATTAAAATTTAAAAATAAATAAATAAATAAACAAATAAATAAACCAACCAAAGGAAGAAATGTAAAAAAAAAAAATAAATAAAAAGATATTATTGCACCAAAATGAAGGAAGACTCTGAGCATTGTTACATTCCCATTTCAGAGCTCAGGTAGGAACTATTGTTTTACTCCTGAGGGGGTGATCTGTTTATTAAGGAATGAATTTTAGAACATGGGAAGGAATTTCCTTGTAGAAATACAGTGTCATCCTAAAATATAAGGGCAATTTGGAGACATGACATCCAAGAAGTACACCAGCCAAGGAATATAGCCAGAGCTAAAGCACAATGAAAGAGGATGCAAACCTCCAAATTATAATACAGCTGAAATTTGAGGTTTCAGGTGACCTCAAAATGAACAGGTAGCCTGCCTCAACCTAGTCTTCCTTTTGTTCTCCTTTCTACATTACTTCTTTATAAAAGTTACCTGAAAAAACTGCCTCATTCAAAAATGAAAAGCAGCAAATCAAAACCACAATGAGATACCACTTCACATAGATTATGATGCTTTTAAGAAAAATCAAAAACAGAAAATAACAGTGTTGATAAGGAGACAGAAAAACTAGAAAATTATGCTTTGCTGTGCAGTCATTTTAGAAAACGCTTTGGTACTTTCTCTAAAGTTAAACATAAAATTACCATATGATCCAGAATTTCACACCTAGGTATATGCCAAAAACTGAAAGTAAGGAATCAAACAGATACTTATACACCAACATTCATAGCAGCATTGCTTAACAATAGCCAAAAGGTACAAGTAAATGAAATATCTATTCAACAGATGAATGATAAAAGTAATGTGCAATGTACATATAATGGAATATTATCCAGTCATTAAGAGGAGTTAAATTCTGACACGTTGTAGCCTGAGTGAACCCTGAAAACATTCTAAGTTAAATAAGTCAGGCATAAAAGGACAAATATTGTATAATTCCACCTACATGAAGCACTTGGGATGGACAAATTCACAGAGATACAAAGTAGAACAGAAGTTATCAATAGGGGAATGGGAAATTATTATTTAGTGGATATTATTATTTAGAGTTTTAGTTTGGGTTGGTTTAGTTTAGTTCTGAAAATGAATTATACATTTGTACAACATTGTGAATGCACTTAATGCCACTGAATATTTAAAAATTATAAAAATGGTTAAGTTTGTGTTCTTTGTATTTTATCACAATAAAAGGAATTATCACAATTAAAACATCAATATCAGAAAGGAACCAGCACAGACTCTGTTTAAACCATAGTAGGGAAAAGGTTGATGAAGAACATATAGCAAGAGAGATTTTACCCAAGAAAACTACTGATAAAAGTTCAACTAAGCAATTCTCAAGGCCGCAACAAAATTAAAGAAAATACATTCCTTGTCAAAAGATGCTCAAAAAAAGAGACTAGAGATCAAAGAAGAGGCAGAAAACAGAAAGAGCTAACAGTGTATGTACCGAGATAGTTGAAGAAAAGGGGGGAATATCAAGATAAAACAAAAATGCTGTAGAAGTTAAAGGAACATTAAAGCAAGTAAAATAACAGTAACTAAGAAAGGTGTAAGGGTCATGGAGTCAAGGAGACACACAAGACAAAACAGAAAAGGATGGAAATAAAAATGAGTAGAAACATCATATTTATGGAAGAAAAAGAAATGCTAATGTACTCATAATTTGTGCTGCTGAAGAAGAGACAAAAAATTAAAGATGTAATTTAAAAACACCCTAGGGCTAAAAGAGGACTTCTATCTATATACTGAAAGGGAACACAATAATGGTGGTGGGGGTGAGGAGATACAGAATGATAAACTCCCAGGTAATTCCTACTTTAAATATTTACTTACAAGACTAAAGAATGACTTACTGGCATGTAGATGGAAATACTAAGTTAGTCATCCACAGGAGAGAAAAATCAAGCTATGTTCAAGAGCTGGAAATATTCAGATAAAAGTTTTGAGATAGAAAGTGTGTTTTGAAATCTTATACCGAGGGATTTGGTTATTTTTCATGTATAAGGACAATTGGTAGAGATTTTCAAGCATGTAAGAATGTAGGCACTGTAAACTCATTATTCCTTCATAAAAATGTTGTTAATGAGAACCAAGGGACACATCAAAGTACAGAACTGAGGAATGAAGAAGCCAGATTACAGAGATTAATGGAAAACACAAAATCTATTTAAATAAGGCTGAACAGATAAGTGAATTATAATTTCAAAATTACATACTATATAGTTGTTTCAAATGTTAACAATTCAAGAATTAACAAAAATCAAAAGGCAGGATTTTATTTGAGTTCACCACGAGCATTTTCTGACTTAAATGTTTGTTCTATCCCTCTCTTATGGGGGTCACTTTATGTTGATTCAACTGTATTTAGCATCCTAATTCTATTTTCTGGGGCTCAGTTCTCTAAGTCCAAGTTTTCAGAAAAGTAGAAATGGAGATTAACCATTTTCATCTCTCTGGATATGAATATATAGCCCAGATGCAGCTTCTGTGGCTTAGTAAATATAAGAGGTCTAAGGACCTTGAGTTTCAGTGGTGTAAATGACAAAAATGAGAGCTGCCTGAAGAAACTTTCACTCAAATTAGATGTCAATTCAGTATTAAGTACATCTGCAAGTCATTTCTTACCACTCCCAAAGTTGCCAAAAAGTAATTAACTTAAAATCAAAATAAAAGAATTGAGTTTATTTTAAAATAAGGTATTTTAGATCTGATAATGTTTGTAAAGATTCAGTTATCCAAAAATCATAAATATCTTCAATTTCCACTTTAGGTTTTTTTTGGTTAAAATAATAGAGATTATAATTGACATTTCTAATTAAAAAATTCATAAAGTAACCCCACATATTTCAATGTTCACCATCAATCCATTTTCTATCTATATATGTACATATATAGACGTTTTAAATGATCAAATGTATACAGTGATTAATTCTGCATATAGCAACTTTGGTTGATCTTTTATCTTGTCCTCCACATTTTTCAATTTTGTCCAAGTTTGTAAATAATGAGTAATTACTATATTTCACAAAACAACAATGTATTTTAATAGCCATATAGCCAAAGTGGTATTTATTTTAGCAAAACTGAAAACACTGTTGCTTTTCACTGATAAACTAAAGTCAGTTGTTCAATTCTCAACTCTTTCAATTTGCTAAAATTCAATTTATGAAAACTCTTTAAACTAAAGGCTGATTATTAGTTAATTCCCGATTCATCACTGATCTAAGATTCTTTTAATTAAATCCCCTAAAATATGCATATGCAATAGATTCTGTACCTTGTGACTGGTAGACAACCATTCCCACCAATGATCAGACTTCTCTCTGGTTGGTTGAGCAAGGAAAAGAAGTATGAGTGGACAAATGGAATGGCACAGAATTCCAGTAAATTCCATTTACTCTATTCCTTTAACTTATGCTATAGAACAGAATATCTTAGTATTATACTCTTCAAAATCCCTTAAAGGAGGTGATTTAGTTCTCTGATGTTTTGACCTATATATTTTAGTCAATGTTCTTAAAATTCTCTGGAAGTATGGGGAGTAAGACTCTTCTATTTCCATATTCTTTGACCTATCCTGACAAGAAACAGCTATCCCCCTATGATTGACATCCTCCATATTACTATTATGCTCATAAATATTTAACTTTTTTCTGATTTCCATTTTCTCTTTTGTTCTTATATCAATCCCAATGGATCTAATGACACCAAGTAAGATACAGCCTCCATCAGATTAAAAAACTGAATCTTAAATAATTAAGATTGAAACTGTATCTTAAGGATGAATTTTAGAGTTGGGACAAAATATCCCTACAAAGGTCCCTAGGTAACTTGGGATTGAAAAATGTTGGCCTAGTTGTAAAATTGGGAACTTTTTGCACTATGTTTGTCACATATAAGTGAATCTGAATTATACTGTCCTCCCCCAATCCCCCCCCCCAAAAAAAAAAAAAAAAAAAAGAACCAGAACTCTTGGAGGAATGGCTAATCTCTGGGCTGAGTAATATCTCCTGCACTAGAAAGTAGAAAAGGTTCCAAGAACACTGCGGTTATATTAAAAAGGTGCAAGAGCCAGCTTGGAGGAACTCTCCAAATATAAGTTAACTTGAGCATCAAAGGAAAGGATAAGAGTATAAATAAAACTTGATGCTTTAGTTATATCTTGTGGTCTCATTCTCAACCCCCACCCCCACCCCCTATCAATTCTCTCCTTTATTTCCTGCCATCCTAATCATGGGAGTAATGTGTTCTTGTTTTCCCTCTACTTCTGGATATATGTGTGGCTCAAGAATAAAAAAGAATCTTAGTTTTAGTTTCAAGCTTTAGGGTGATCATAGAAAAAGCAATCCTCTAATTCTAAGGCACTGAAAATGACCTGGTATAATTTTTTAGACTGAAATACAAATTTGCCATTTTTGTAGATAAAATTGGTGAATGTTGAAAACTTTGTATTATTTGACAACATGGTCCACTTGAGTTCACAGCAATTTTATATTGGATCTTAGAGCTAAACCACAAGCTATTGTAAATTGGTTCTCTATTTCATTTTTTATGCCTTTTATTTATTTGAAGGCCAAATGAGGAAGGGAGACTGAACAAGAGGTAGAAAATTAACCTCCTTGATTATCCTATTCATGCCATTTTAATATCATATTTATATCCTTTATCAAAAATATTGTCATGAAGTGGAGGGAATGCTTCACCAAGCATCAAGAGACCCGATTATATTCTTGACTTTTCAATACCTAACTGAGAATAATTGTTTGAGTCTCACCTTATCTTAACCCTTCTTTTTTCATTTGTAAAAAGACGTCAAATAAAGACTAAGTTCTATCTGATGGCCCTTCCAAGTTCTAATATTTTGTAATTCTCTTTTATAAGAGAACTTGGGGTGGGGTGAGGGAATAATCTAAAATAAGTATTATATTTGTACATGCATTTGTGTCTTTTGCAGAAAGGTGTATGTAGCCAAGCAAATAACTAAGATTGAAAGGAAAGTTTACTTTACTAGCTGAAATGGTGGTTTAGTGAAGTCAAAAACAAACTTCTAGTCTTCATATTGTTTAATGCTTTACTAATGTACAAAATGTGTTTTTTTGTAATTTAATCTGAAAAAAATACTTTATTCAATGTTTTAAAGTTCTTTTTTCATTTATAAGTTGAATAAAAGTTTTTAGGTGATTATGAAGAATAACCATTTGTTCATAAATGTATGGACTTCAAATCATGAGTCTCTTTTGAGAATCTGTAAGAAAATGTTTTAAATGCTTCAACTCTGCTCTCCAATTATAACAATGCTAAATTTAGTCAGATTTTGGCTTGTCCTCATCTGCACAATGATGATAATCTCCAATTTGGACTTTCCAATATAAGCATTGTTATGAAATCGTCTGTAGTCTAAGATTGCTTAGAAAAGGCAAAAATAACCTTAATTCTTGCAAATCTGAACAACAATATGCAACATAAAATGAAGAAAAGGCTCAATTGCATAACTCAGTAGAACTATGAATATCCCTAGAGCCTCCTTCCATGGAGTTACCCAATCCTAAAAACAATCCTACTTTATTCAAGTATACTTTTTTAAAAATATGTGACCCCAGACACAACTTTTATGCATGAGTCATTCCAGTATGGGCCACACTAGGAACAGAGAAATATAGCTGTATCTAATAAAGAAATGGAGCGTAAGTCACATTTACACAACCAAATGGTTAGAACTTTTGCATATACTAGGTATATTTAATCAACTTTATCACATTTAGGTATACATATACAGAGATACTACTTGCAGGAAAAGCTCTAGCCAAAATTTATAAGCTTCCTTTCTGCAAAATCCAAGGAAGTTAATGAACCCTAGTCCAATGACCAAGTTACCCTTTTTGTCAGGAATGCTTTATAAACATACAGTCATGCAAATACAGTACCCTGCCTCCCCAAGGTAGCCAAAGCTTTTGCCATCAATTTCTGAGATACCATCTTCCATTCTTCCATGTAAAATAAAATTGAACTTCTTTCCAAACTCAATCAACAATGTACTTTAATCTCGTGTCTTCCCCTCTATCTTACACTATATGAAAAACTTCATTACTTTGGCCTTTTATGTCTTCAGAAGCTGAATACTAACCATCTAAAGTTGATGTACACAGCAGGAACTTGAGAACCACAAGCAGTTATTGTATAGAGAGAATTTGTTATGAAAACTGAAATAGACTGCTAGTTAAGAATGATGTCAACATGGTGAGGTATCCTGATATTTCTGCCCTTTGAAATTTGTTTTGTAAGTCTTCCTTTCTGTTTTATTTTCCCTAGGCATATCGGAGCTATCAAGCAGAAGTGCTGCCTTGTAATTCCCTTAAAATTTCCATTTCTCTGCCTTTTTCTCTGTATCTGATATTATAACAGGTACAGGTATACCAGATGTCTTTCAGAATTGGGTTCCAGCCAATGACAGGGCCTCTACCAGTTACTTTGAACATTTACTGGTCTAACATTTATTATTCTTTCAAATGTCTTTCTTTTCTAGAGCATTTCCATTTAAGAGACTTTAAAACTTTTCTATAAATTTGGGCCCATTCTCATTAATAAGACCATTTTATTTAAATAAGTATAAATCTCATATAGGTAAAAATAAACCAACTTTTGCTTACAACAGAAAATAACATGAAAAAGCATTTAGCCTAACTGTAGGCACTAAATAAGGTAATATAAATTGTGACCATCATTCATTGTCTTCCACAATCAAGCAATTCTTTCAAAGGCTATTTAAAGAGGACAATAGACATTGTTTTACAGAATAGTTCTAAGTTTGTCCAAGTAAAGTCTCGTTCACTGACTTATGGTATATTTACTTTAGTTCAATTATGGTGACAGGTACTGGGCTAAATGCCCAGATGTAGAAAACTGGAGAGAGATAACTAGAAAGAAGCCATTGCTCTCACAAAACTAGAGTTTATGCAGGAGAATAACAAACAACTTGTACTTTAGAATGTAGAACTATAAACTGAGATAGGAGTTGTCAAGAAAGAAAACAGGGTTCCAGGAAAAGACATTATAAGGACTTTGACCCAAATGGGGGGGGCAGGTGTCAAGAAAAGGTTTCCTAAAAAAAAAGTGGTACTTAGTAAAAATCTAAAGGATGATTAGATGTCAGTTGGGGAAAAGGATTTATGAGAAGGGGTGGGAGGAAGGAAAGCATGTAAAAAGGTCATATGACTAGAGGCATATTAGTTTCCAGTTGCTGCTGTAAAACATTATCACAAATTAAGTGGCTTTAAAAGGCACAAATTTATTATCTTATACCAATATAAGTCAGAAACTGAAAATGGATCTTATGGCACTAAAATGTAAGATTTTCTTCTAGAGTCTTTAGAAAAGAATCTGTTCCTTTCTCTTTTACAGTTTCTAAAAGTTGGTCATATACCCAAGTTTATGGCCACTTTTATCCATCCCCAAAGTAGCAATAGTAAGTCCTGTCTTTTTCCTGATGTCATCTCTTTGATTCTCTAACTTCTCCTTTTTCACTTAGTAATCTTGGGTCCATCCAGATAATCTCCTTAATCTCCTAAACTCCTTAATTTAATCATTCTGCAAAGTCCCTTTTTTTCATCTAAATAAACAGATCACAGGTTCTAAGGATTAGGACTTCGGACAATTTTGGGAAGCCATTATTATGCCATAAATAATAGAGTTCTTGTTTAATTTAGGAACTGAAAGGTGTGGATCTGCTACTCCTAAGCAGCCTATTCAGCCACCATTTTGTCACCTAAACAAGGTCAAAGTGTTCCGGCCAGTTAGGAACAGGAACCCAACCCTTCAGCCCTTCAAATCAAACAAGAGCACAAAGCTGGATCACACTGGGGAGGTTATGCATCACAAGGTATGTCTGGAATGCCTGGAGGGGCTGAGGACCGATGCATAACATGTGCATCAGGAGGTATGTCCAGAATGCCCAGGGGGCTGAGGACCAATGCATAACACATACTCCCTACTTATATATCACGAGGTATGACAGGGAATGCCTGGGGGGCTGAGGATCGATGTATGACAAGGGACCCCAGAAATTGATCAGTGGAGTGCCTTGTTGAAAAGATTAGAACCCTGGGGGCTGGGGATTAAGGTGTGTCATCAAGTAGATAAGAAGCACCTGGAGGGCAGACTCACAATCCCTAATCTTCTACACCCTTCCCCTTTCTTTAATCTCCTTAATCTCCTTACAACATATTATGTGTGTCAATAAAAGGGCCAGGATCTTGCTCTTCAGCAGCATCCTGCATTATGTATACTGCTCCACGACTCCCGTTTGTCAGTGTGGTGTTTTCCAATGCAACAGAAAGGTCAGGATAGACAGCTACAGAAAACAGTACTGAACAAGGATGAAGGGGTGACCAAAGACCATACTGAATATAACATCATAAACTAAACTATATTAAGTGTTTAATCTTAATATTGAGAACACTAGGAAACTACAGAGGTGCTGCAGATTAGTTTTGATATTTTAAAATATCTCTCCTCCAGGGCCTCCCTGGTGGCGCAAGGCGTTAAGCACCACACTATGAAGCAATCCACAGTCTCTGTAGCACAAATTCGATCCCTGGCCAGGAATACCCACGTGGCGTGGCAGACCTCTCCTGTCTTGCCTGCTGCTCCCCTCAGCAGTGTATTTCAGTCAGTCTGCCTGTTCTGCTCCCCACTCTGTCTCTGGTGAATCTTCTCACCACCAGCATCTCTGGCCTGTACCCCAGCTCTTGTATGCATAAATAAATAAATCTTTGAAATAAAATATCCCTCCTGAAATTGGATAGAAAATGTATTTTAAAATAGCAGAGGTTTAGGAAAAACATGATGGTGGCAGCAACAACAAATATTTAGATGATTAAGATTATTGTTCATGTTACTTTATTATTGTTCAGGTTACTTTAATTCACTTTATGTTTTTGAGGGTTTTTTTTGTTGTCAAGTTGTATTTATTGGGGTATATGTCTTAGCAGTATAGATTTACACCCCTACAAATGTATGTTATTTTACTACACCTACCACCAAAGCCCCTGTAATCCTCCATTCAAGAACCCCTCTCCTCTTTGCTACCAGCCCCTTTGCTACTACTATATCTTACTATATTTTTATTTTTTGTTAGGTAATTTGGTGTTCTTTGGACTTCTTGTTTTCCTTCTTCACGTTTGGAAAGTTTTCTTCCATTATTTCCTTAAATAGTTTTTCAATTCTCTTTCTCTTCTTTCTGGGATACCTATGATTCTTAAATTTCCTTTCCTCATGGTATCAGATAATTCTTGAATTGTTTTATTTTTTCTTTTTGTATCTCTCTTTTTCTATTTTGACTCTTTCCCCATTTGCATCTTTGAGCTCACTGATTTGTTTTCCCATTTGATTTATTCTACTTCCTTGGCTCTCTCCAGAATTTTTCATCTTTTCCATTGATCTTTATATATTTTACAAGCCTATTATTTTATTATTCAGATTTTCAATTTCAATCTCCTGTTAACTGATTGTGCTTCTCATAGCACTCATTTGCTTTTCTGAGTTTTCTTGCATATTCTATATTTTTTTCCAAAGATTTATATATTTATACAAGCACTGCGGTTCAGGCCTGAGGCACAGGAGGGTTAGAAAATCCACCAGAGACAGAGCAGGGAGCAGAACAGGCAGAAGGACCAAAACACACTGCTGAGGGGAACAGTGTGCAAGACAAGAGAGGTCTGCCACCGCCATGTGGGAATCTCCCTGGCCAGCCGGGAGTTGAACTGGTGACACGGAGGCTGCAGACAGCCTCACAGTGCTGCACTCAACCTGCTGCGCTACCAGGGACGCCCTTTCTTGCATATCTATAAACTGTTCTCAGTTTTCTTTTGTATTGTTCAATTTTTTTATTTTCTTAATTATGGAAGTTTTGAATTCTGTATTTGATAGGAAGAAAAAGCTTATTTATTGTTCTCCTGGTTACTTGCGTGGCCATTTATATTTCCCCAGTGGTTTGCTTTTGGTTTGTTCTGCTGTAGTTGGGGCCTCTGTTGTATGACAGGCCTCCTTGTCCACCATTCTGGGCATTTATTGGTTGGTGGGCATGGCAGCTGGGGCCTTGTGAGGTTTGGTATGGTGCTGGGAGTTCACGCTGAGGTAGGTCTACTATGGGATCTAGGCATCACAGAATCTGGGGCAGCATTGGGGGTTGTTTTTGATTTCTTAATTGGGTGACTATGATTCTTATTAAATACCCCTCTGATAGTTCTATAGAGAAGATTAGATATTACAACATACAACATGCCAAACATTAGTTGGTTGATGTGTCTCTGATGCATGTACCTATATCTATACCAAGCACAAGTGTGCCTTCCATTAGTTCAATTAAGTATTTAATTTTCCTCACATTCTTGGAAAAAGCATAATAAGTTCATTTTATAGAAAGAAACCAAAGTTTAGAAATGTTAAGTAACTATCTAAGGTGATCCAATAGGTAAGAGCCACGGTTTATATACATCCTTGTTTATGCATCTATAAGAGCCATTGCATCACTATAGATATATAAATGTATATATAAATGTAAATAATCAATATATTTCATATATAATACATAAGCAGTTATAAATACATATACATATATACATTGATATTTATAAATGTTACTATAAGCAAAACAAATTTCTAATTATGAAGTATAAGTATGTTACTTACTGGAAAGTACAGAAGCAGAGACCCAAACAGGATTGTTTCCAACAGGATAAGGCCTGATGCTCTGATGCTCTAAAAACAAAATGAAAGTATCATTGTTAACTTACATTATGTATTTTGATAATGCCTCATCCAGTAGAATAGAATTCTTTAGGGGAAAATAAGTAAAATTTGGCTAATATTTCAGACAAATGGGCTTAACTGAAACATGCAAAAAGACTGACTAGAAAGTGGTAGCAAACTTAATGATATTGCCAGAGGCTTCATGCAATTTTGTTCTCTAAATCTGAATCAATGAATAGTCTGAGCAGTTGAAAACACTATTTGGAAGATACTTTCTATCCAAGAAATTCACAAACATAGAAGATATTGCCTGTATTTCAGAAACAGTCACACATGTATATTGCATACTTTCAAACCATTTCTCAAACATCAACAAGATGGTTTTGGCGGTTAAAACAGACATATGAAACCCAGTTATATTACATAGCAAATCTCTCTCATCCTATTAACATGATTTAGTTGTTCATAATTAAAAATTTAAAAAATAAGTTGATTTCCAAATACTTTTCCTGATTATGTAAAGTTTATTAGGGATAAATATATTTAATTATCTTAAAATTTTTTTTAGGATTCAAAATAGCATTATTTTACCAAAGCAAAATGCTTAGAGTTGTGGTATGAAATAAAGATCAATCTATCTTATAAAAATAAATTTACTTTGATGAGTTCCATTATCAATATAGAGTAAATATAATTAAGAATACAAATATGGAAAGGCCATTCTATACTCCCTGCATTTTAACTAAATTTATCCATAAAATGTATACAAAATTACGCCTGGTATAAAAATATCTTACAGAAAAGTAATTTAAAATAGTAGCAATTTTTAAATAACAAAAAGCTGGAAAGCCAAAAAGCTGGATAAGAGACTGCCATGTAAAAAAGAAGTATTAGATAACTGCACAGCTAGATAAAGAAAGAAAATTTCAACTCTAACTTCCAAAAGAGTGGTGGATATTGTTGGACATAGTGGAATACTTGGTAATTTTTCAAAAGAATTCAGGGTTTTCACTAACATAAAAGTTTGGGAATGAACAAACTAGTTTAGTCGGTGAACAGAGTTGATGATTCAAATGACTTTTCACTTTTGGATATTATATTTACTAGCAGATGCTTTTAGTGAAAAGAACATTTCTATCAGCAAAATTTTGAATTGGTTTTGACTAATAGAATTTCCAAAGTGGCAAATTGCATTTACATAGCATACCTGACTATGAATACTGTTTATTTTTAAATTTCCCCCCAAATGACACGAAGTTAAAGTGAGAGTCCAAAATATACAAGATTGCTCCTAAAACAATCTATGCAATAGTTTTTGTAAAAGAAAAAATGATATGGTCCTTGCTCTAACATGGCAGACTAACATGTACATGGAGCCATGTCTTCCTCTGGGGAACTAGTGGACAGTCATCAGCAAAGGAGCAAGTGCACTGTGAAGAGAACTGAGGACTTGATGTGCATTTCCACAAGGAGATGAATCACAGTCCATCAGAAAGGGTAGGAAAGTCTAAGAAACAGTCCCTCCAGCAATACCAGGACCCTGGGAAAGAAACCTATCCCTCTCCCACATGGTCTCAGGGGATTCCACTCAACTCCTAATCCACTGAAAACTGGCAAGTGATGCATATCATAAAGAGCAATGACTGTTGGGCAAGAATTGAGCTGACACACCTGGAGCTGCAAAGAGCTAGCATGGAGATGCTGAAAGTTACCCTCTCCTACCTCACCTAGAATCCTGGGGCTTCCACATCTAGAAAACAGCTGGGTGAGAACTGCCTACCATCAGGAACACTGATGATAGGTGCTGAGCTGATACCTGGGACTGCTGGCAGCTGTTTTAGCTCATCTAAAAGCACCAGCCCCATCCCTACCCAAACTCACCTCCCAGGCTACTGAGTCTGATGTGTCCCATCTCTCCAAAAGAATACTGATTGTAGGACAGGCATGGATCTAAACTCTCAGGATTTGTGGTGGTTACCTTGGTGGTATTGAGAGGCACTTGCCCTACCCCCACTCACAAGCCCAAGTGGCTGCTAGCCGACTGCAGTAGGATCAGAACATCTCTCTGAAGAGATAACAGATTGCTAGCTAAGCACTGAGTTGATGGTACCTGAGACCGCTGGAAGCTAACTTGGTGGTCCCAAGATGCACCAGCCTGTTCCCCATCTGGGCTTGGTAGGCATCTGAACAGCCTAAATACTATATCATTGTACTTTCTGCAGCTGCAGCCCAATCCAATAGCTTCCTGGTTTCTCTGTTCATGCTTGAGACACAGGGGAAAGGCACTGCCAGCAAAACCTCTGAGATTAGAACTAAGCTGGAGCTGAAGGGTAAGTTGCAGTTTGGTGCTTCATGGAAAGCACCACCAGTGATCTGCCTTGACTAACCTTGACCAGCTGGTGATTGTGGATCTCTCCCTCAGTTAAATGGATACAGAGCTGAGGGAGGCTTTTGTCTTGACAATCTACTACAGCAACCTCCACAGCCCAACATCTCTGACTCAACCTGTAGTCTGGTTTCTTGGACCAATGCTCTGATCTGACTTCAAGTCATTATGATTGATGGTGAGGTTTCAATAAACACAGCAACAAAAACCACAGTGTTCAAGACAAACTTAGGCCAATATCTTGCTACCTGTAATTCTAACATAAGACCATCACAGCAGAACTGCAAAGGAAAACAGTCTAGTCGAACTCATAGAAATAATCTTGAGGGGAGAAACCAAATGCTATACAAAATCAATGAAGATGTAAAAAAAATAAACAGATTAAAAAAAGAGAAATAATCACAGAGCATCAAACAGGATGAGGAAGCAGAGGATTTCAACCCACAGATAAAGACAAAATCTTAGGGAAAATCCGTAATACAATAGATTTAAATGTTGAGAATAAAAAGTCCAGGTTGGAGTAAAGGGAGGTAACTGCACTAGGTAAAACAGGGACCTAGAAGTACATCGAGCATTGTTGGTTTGCAAGAAGAGGCACTTTTCCCAATTTGAAGACACCTCCTGACTTTAACAAAATGATGACAATAAAAGTAAATAACAATGAAAACATAATAATGAGTCAAATTTTATACCAGCCATTTTATAAGTACTTTATTAATATTCACAAGGAAGAGAAGGTACTATTATGTTTGCCACCTTATAAAAGAAGAGTCTGAGGTTTAGAGAGGCTGAAAACTTGCCCAAGTAAATTGTCAGAACAGACATTACATAGTAGTATCACTCAACTTCGCCACCTATCACTTTCAAAATCCAATTTTGAAAAGTTGTTATTTAAAATAATATCTGGGGAAGGGGCGGAGCAACATGGCGGCGAGGAGACGCTGCGAGTAAGATCTCCCATTAAAAAAAGTTAATAGGGAGGAAAAGCGGCAGGTCCCAGTGAGAACTGGGACACGGAAGATAAATGGGTGACTCCAGCAAACTACCCAAAGAAGAAAGTGGCCATAAAAGAGGACTAGAAGGGAGGGAAGCGCAGAACCCTGCTCCCCTCCCCCGCCCACAGAGGCAGCACTCTCCGACCGGCAGAGAGGAGGGAAACAACAAACCAAAACGGCCAACAAGAACAAATGACGCAGCAAGCGGGACTGTGAGTGGAAAGGAACTATTGCAGCCACCACAAAGAACAAATGACGCAGCAAGCGGGACTGTGAGTGGAAAGGAACTATTGCAGCCACCACACCCCGTGAACGGGAGCTGAGGCGAACCCTGCAGGAATCGCCGCTGCGGTGAGCGAACGGCTCTGGGCGCCATTAGAGAAGAACAAAGACCCCGGGAGACGTGAACACAGCCCGGGCTGCCGGTAAGCTTGCGCGGAAAGCTGCGCGCTGCGCTCGGCGCGCTTGAAAAGCAATTGCAGACCTGGATCGCGGCTGCCCAGGTCCCCGCGCCTGCGACCTAGGCTTGCGGGGAGACGACCTAGGCTTGCGGGGAGATGCGCGGAGGTCCTCACTGAGGTGAAGGTCCCTCCCTGAGTAAGCAGGAACCAGGCGCCCAGGCACGGGAGCGGTGCAAAAGGTGCCATTCCCGCACCACTGAACTGGGCTACAGCCCGCGTCCTGGAACTGAGGGCTTTGAACTGAGACCCGGGGAACGAAAATTCGGGGTGTGGGTTCTCCACGACGGTGGGGCACAAGGCAGACACAGCACCCCAAAGCTGTTGAGGTGTACCCTACCATTCCCGCTCTGTTCCCTGTCCCACGGGGTGGGGGGAGGCGAAAAACAGCCCCCCAAGGACAATAGGAGAGATCTCTGGCGCCACCTAGCGACCAGGAAAAAAAAGTCACTAACACCCCATAGAACAGGAAATTTCTTAAGACTGCTTGAAAAGGGCAGAAGGCTTCTGGAGGACCCAGTGGCCAGCCGGGAAGTTATTCACGCCAGGCCCCTTCCTACCAGCAGTCTGAGCCCACAGAGGGAGCAGGCACCCACGTCCGGGGCAGACCGGGTGCGCAGAAGAGTGTGCCTGAAACCGGAGGCGCAGGGACTGCATCCCGCTTCGCCATTTGAGAACAGGGACATTTCTTCAGTAAAAACTGCCTAAAACCAGCAGAAAGCTCCCCCAGAAGACAGAGATGGCTCCTGGAAGAGCCAGAGGGGAGCGGAGAAGTTCACCCAAGATGCCAGTCAGTCCGAGCAACACAGTGTCCCAACGCATACGACAAATTAGAAAAAAGACAGTAGGGAGTAGAAGAACCACACGCAACCTAACAACTCCTCAGGAAAGAAGCACACCACAAAAAGAAAACCACTCCCCAGATTGCAACGACAGCAACTTGGAAGAACTTCTGAGCCTTCCAGAAAGAGAATTTAAAATTGCCATGATTAAAAAAGTGATAGATCAGAAGAAGGAAATTGAGTCCCTAAAGAGGGAAGTAAGAGAAATGCAGGAGATCAAAGAATTAATGGAGGAACTAAAGAACTCTGGGAAAAGCAATGAAAGCAGAATAGATGAAATGGAAGAACGAATAAGTAATCTTGAAGACACAGAAATAAAAAGAACCAAAACAGAAAAGGAAAGAGAAGTACGAAGGAAAAAGAATGAAGAAAGACTTCGGGAACTATCTGACTCCATGAGGAAAGGAAATATAAGAGTTATAGGAATTCCAGAAGGAGAGGAGAGAGATGTAGGAACAGAGAAAATATTCATGGATATAATTGAAGAGAACTTCCCAAATGCGAAGAAGGAGCTGAAAATTGATATACAAGAAGCAAGAAGAACACCAAACTTCCACGACGAAAGGAAAAACACAGCAAGACACATAATAGTAAAGCTCCCAAGAATCCAGGACAAGGAAAAAATAATGAAGCTGACAAGAGGGAAGAAACAGATAACATTCAAAGGAAAACCAATCAGGCTGACATCAGACTTCTCCGAAGAAACACTACGGGAAAGGAGAGAGTGGAGGGACATAGTCAACAGACTCCAAGAAAACAGATGCCAACCAAGAATACTCTATCCCGCAAAGCTCTCCTTCCTCTTTGAAGAAAGAATATGGACCTTCCCAGACAAACAGAAACTCCGGAATTTCATTGCAACTAAACCCCCACTCCAAAAAATACTACAAGGAGTCCTAAAGCCAGAACCTCAGAGGGACGAATAACAATGAAAGAAGGCCAAAAAAAAAAAAAAGTTATTAAAAGAATAAATAAATAAAATCAAAGGAAAGACAAACACAATGGCAAATACAGATGTTAACATATCAATATTAACTCTAAATGTAAATGGACTAAACTCTTCAATAAAAAGACACAGAGTTGCAGCCTGGATTAAGAAACAAAACCCAACCTTTTGCTGTCTCCAGGAAACACATTTAGCTACAAAAGATAAAAATAGGCTCAAAGTTAAAGGATGGAAAACAATCCTACAAGCAAATGGACCAAAAAAGAAAGCAGGAACAGCTATACTTATAGCAGATAAAACAGATTTCAAACTCAAAAAGATAAAAAGAGACCCCAATGGTCACTACATTATGATCAAGGGGACAATACTTCAAGAAGAAATAACACTCATTAACATATACTCACCAAACGAAGGAGCACCAAAATATATCAGACAACTGTTGTCCTCTCTGAAAACAGACATCAGAGAAAACACATACGTAGTGGGAGACTTCAACACACCACTATCAACAATGGATAGATCAACAAGACAAAAAATAAGTAAAGAAACCAAAGCTCTAAATAAGGACCTAGAGCAATTAGGCTTAACAGACATCTATAGAACACTAAACCCCAAAAAAACGGAGTACACATTTTTCTCAAGCGCACACGGATCATTCTCCAGGATCGATCACATACTGGGTCACAAGACAAACATCAACAGATACACCAAGATTGAAATCATATCAACCATCTTTTCTGACCATGAAGGCATCAAACTAGAAATAAACCATAAAAAGAAGGTAAGGAACTTTCCTACCTCATGGAGATTAAAAACCACACTACTGGAGGACCATTGGACTAATGAGGAGATCAAAGAAGAAATTAAAAAATTTTTTGAATTGAACGACAAGGAGGACACCAATATCCTAAATGTATGGTATGCAGCAAAAGCAGTAATAAGAGGAAAATATATAGCAATAGAAGCTCACATCAAAAAACAAGAAAGAACTCAAAGAAACAACCTAATCTCGAAGCTCAAAGATCTAGAAAAAGAACAACAAAAAAACCCCAAAACCAGTAGAAGAAAAGAAATAATAAAAACCAAAGCAGAAATAAATGAAATTGAAACTAAAAAAGCAATCCAAAAGATCAATGAAACCAAGAGCTGGTTCTTTGAAAAAATCAATAAAATAGACAAACCCCTAGCCAGGCTCACAAAGGAAAAAAGGGAGAAAGCACAAATACACAGGATCATAAATGAAAGAGGAAAAATCACAACGGACACAGCAGAAATCAAAAGAATAATCAGTAACTACTATGAACAGTTATATGGAAACAAGTTCAACAATCTAGAGGAGATGGACAAATTCCTACAACTCTACAATCACCCAAAGCTAGATAAAGAAGAAATAGAACACCTAAACAGACCAATTACAAGCAGCGAAATTGAAATGGTAATCAAAAACCTCCCCAAAAACAAAAGCCCAGGACCTGATGGATTTACAAATGAATTCTACCAAACATTCAGAGACGAATTAGTGCCTATGCTTCACAAACTCTTCCAAAAAATTGAGAAGGAAGGGACAATACCAAACACGTTCTATAAAGCCAATATTACACTAATACCAAAACCGAATAAGGACCACACAAAAAAGGAAAACTATAGGCCAATCTCCCTAACGAACACTGATGCAAAAATCCTCAATAAAATTTTAGCTATCAGAATCCAACAATGTATCCATAAGATAATTCACCACGACCAAGTAGGATTCATTCCAGGGACACAAGGATGGTTTAACATCCGAAAATCAATCAACGTTATCCAACACATCAACAAAAAGAAATATAAAAACCATATGATAATATCAATAGATGCTGAGAAAGCTTTCGACAAAGTGCAACACCCATTCATGATAAAAGCCCTTGAAATCCTTGGGATACAAGGAACATACCTCAACATCATAAAGGCCATCTATGACAAACCAACAGCCAGTATCATTCTCAATGGTGAAAAGCTGAAAGCAATTCCATTAAGATCTGGAAC
Source organism: Talpa europaea (assembly GCF_964194135.1). Taxonomy (NCBI): domain Eukaryota; kingdom Metazoa; phylum Chordata; class Mammalia; order Eulipotyphla; family Talpidae; genus Talpa; species Talpa europaea. The sequence continues at coordinate 21,019,882 of NC_140082.1, forward strand.
AAGACAAGGATGTCCACTCTCACCACTGCTTTTCAATATAATACTGGAAGTCCTAGCCAGAGCAATAAGACAAGAGAAAGACATCCAAGGAATCCAAATAGGAAAAGAAGAAGTCAAACTATCACTATTTGCAGATGATATGATAATATACATAGAGAACCCCAAAATCTCCACAGAAAAACTAATTCAACTCATCAATCAATTCAGTAAAGTGGCAGGATACAAAATCAACACGCAAAAGTCAGTAGCCTTCCTATACACAAACAATAAATCTGAAGAAGAAGAAATCAAAAAAACCATCCCTTTTATTATCGAAACAAAAAAATCAAATATTTGGGAATAAATCTAACAAAAGAGGTAAAGGACCTATACAAAAGAAAACTATAAAACACTGTTAAAAGAAATAGAAGAAGACACAAAGAAATGGAAAGACATCCCCTGTTCATGGATTGGAAGAATAAACGTTATTAAAATGGCCATCCTACCAAAAGCAATATACAGATTCAAAGCTATTCCAATCAAAATCTCAATGGCATTCTTCAAAGAAATAGAACAATTATTGATGAAATTCATATGGAATCACCAAAAACCCCGAATAGCCAAAGCTCTACTGAAAAAAAAAAGAAGGAAATGGAGGCATCACACTCCCAGACTTCAAACTATACTACAAAGCCATAATCATCAAAACTGCATGGTATTGGAACAAGAACAGACATACAGACCAATGGAATCGAATAGAAAATCCAGAAATAAACCCACAGATTTATGGTCAACTAATCTTTGACAAAGGAGCAAAGACTATGCATTGGAGCAAAGAAAGTTTGTTCAATAAATGGTGCTGGGAAAACTGGGTCACTACATGCAAAAGAATGAAGCTTGACCACTACCTCACACCATACGCAAAAATCAACTCAAAATGGATTAAAGAACTAGACATAAGACCTGAAACCATAAAATACATAGAAGGAAATATAGGCGAAACACTACGGGATTTGCACATCAAAGACATCTTTACAGACACATCACCCAAAGCAGTGATCGTGAAGACAAAGATAAACAGCTGTGACTACATCAAATTAAAGAGCTTTTGCACAGCAAAAGAGACAATAACAAAAACAAAGAGAAACCCCACCGACTGGGAGAACATTTTTGCACCCAACACTAATGATAAAGGACTGATCACAAAAATCTGCAAAGAGCTGATGAGACTCAACAACAACAAAGAAAATAATCCAGTCAAAAAATGGGCAGAAGAGCTAAAAAGAAACTTCTCTGAAGAGGAAATGCAAATGGCCAACAGACATATGAAAAAATGTTCAACATCACTTGTCATCAGGGAAATGCAAATCAAAACTACCATGAGATACCATCTCACACCAGTGAGAATGGCACATATTAAAAAAACTAGCAACAACAAATGTTGGCGAGGGTGTGGAGAAAAAGGAACTCTTCTGCACTGTTGGTGGGAGTGCAAACTGGTCCAACCACTATGGAGAGCTGTGTGGAGATTTCTGGACCTACTAAACATAGAGCTTCCATATGATCCAGCAATTCCACTCCTAGGTATTTACCCAAAGGACACAGAAACATCAATTCCAAAGAACATCTGCACCCCTATGTTTATAGCAGCACTATTTACAATAGCTAAGCTTTGGAAACAACCCAAATGCCCAAAAATAGATGACTGGATCAAGAAGATGTGGTACATATATACCATGGAATATTACTCAGCATTCAAAAAAGATAAACACATGCAATTTGCAGCAACATGGATGGCGCTGGAAGGGATCATGCTCAGCGAAATAAGCCAAAAAGAAAAAGAAAAATACCGGATGGTCTCACTCATAGCAGGAATCTAGAGAACTTAAATAAGGGACCAGGAAAATGAATTTAAGAAAGTGAAAATCAAAATCAACAGAAAACTATGAACCAGAGACAGTTTTTGGGGGGTGGGGGGCGGGAGGGGAAGGATTGGGGTCAGAATGGGGCGTTTGCAATTGTATGGGGGAATATAAAAATAAAATTTATTATTTAAAAAAAAAATCTATACATATTAAAAAAGCCAGACAAAAAGAAAACATATTGGGATACCCCCAGAACACTTGGCATAGTAAGCTCTGTCAGTAAAATATCTCCCTAAAATCACCCCGAAAGGAGCTTAGTACTTTATACCTCTCCTATCAACTGAGGAATGCCTGACTACCCATGTAACTGTACTATTGAAGGTAAGTGGCCAAGAAGTCTGTGTTGGCATAGTCAGTTGGCATAGTCAATTTGAAAAGATGTAAGAAAGAACAAGAAGGACAGGAGTAAGAAACACAAAGTAGCTCAGCGTTTTATGCCCCCATAAAAGAGGGAGACACCACACCACACATAGGGTAATTAAATATTTAAGTGCTGCAGTCTCTATGCCCTGTGTTTTGATACTGACACCATCTTTTGGGGAAACTTATTACATTAGTATTCATATTAGTTTATTTTAAAATCAATTAAAATTTAATTATATCTAATTCTTTATGAATACACTATTTATAGTAAAATATGCCCTATTATATAAAACACAGAGTTTTATGTGCACATAGAGTCTTGGTGCACATAAAAATTCTTTTGAAAATAGTGTCTAAACATCTATTATTTAATTCTGATTCTATTCTCCATAGGTATATATTTTTTTTCAATTCAGTGAGTTCTTCAATTGCGATTTGAGCGAACTTTTGTTCATACATTACAATTATGTTTAAATTTGAAATAACATTTTTATGATCTTTCAGTTTATAATAGGTGACTTTTTTCTGGTGTTAGATATTGCGTTTATTTCTAAAGAGCACCATAAAAACAATTAAAAGAGCAAAAACTATTATTGAAACTTATATTTTGTTTATTACCTTTCCTATCTTATCTACCACTATGTCACTATGAATACAAAAAAGGTGAAAATTTGCCTTAATATTGATATAGAAAAATGTGTACATTTGCTTGTAAACATTCTGATCAATTCATATCAGAATCTGTTCACATTTTCTAGCTGGTTTACAATTGGTTTTGTCAGACCCATTTTTTTTTTAAAGATTTATTTATTCATACAAGCACTGGGTACAGTCAGAAGCACGGGTGGGTGAGAGAATTCACCAGAGCCAGAGCAGGGAACAGAACAGGCAGATTGATGAAATACACTGCTGAGGGGAGCAGTGGGCGTGGCAGGGCAGGAGAGGTCTGCGCGCCATGTGGGACCCTCGCTGGGGGCCGGGAATCGAACTGGCGCTGCAGAGGCTGCTGGCAGCTTTGCAGCCCAGCGCTCAACCGTGCGCGACCAGGGGAGGCCCGCAGACCCATTTTTATAGTAATACAGCATAACAAGAAAATAGGTCATACCATGGACAACGATATTATATTACAATCACAATAAACTTGCTAAGAGTCCAGAACTTAATTTTTTTACAATTAAAAGAAATTTTAATTAATGTTACATGAGTTAGGGGCTAATTATTGCTACAGTGGCAATCAAAATATATTACAATATATAAATGTATCAAATTGACATATTGTATACCTTAAATTTTACACAATGTTATATACCAAATATATTTTAATAAATAATAGGCTAGAACTTGATTTGAGGATGTTAATTATGAAATAAACAGAATATTTTTGGTTTATGAAATTAAGATGACTGTAATAACATTTCCAATCATTAACATTAAAGGATTGAATGCAAGATAAAAAAAATTAAAAAGTTCTGAAATAGATACATATGGAAATCTATGGACAAAGTATGCTCTCAAGAGAATAAAATGTAGTCCTAAAACAAAATGGACCCATTAATACTAAATTGGTTCAAATTTTCTAAATTATATTCAAAATTTCCTATTTTCAATGAGTGCTTTTGGAAGCCAAGAACTCTTTGACCATATGCTTATGGTCTGAAAGCACATATCATGAAGGCTGTTTCAAATACTTAGAAAATTTATAAAGATTTTTTGACTTCTTGAATGAGAGAGCTATAAATAAAACTTATTTTAAGGCATTTCAACACCAGTTTCCTGATACCAAAAGAATAATAAATCAGTGCAAATGGACATGAAAATAATTTGATTACTTCCTATTCCTGAATCTTAAAATATAAATCATTAAGGTGATTCAAGTTTTGGATAAAGACATAAAATAAGATTTTTTTTAATGAAAACCTTTCCTTGATGATACACAATAGAAGTCTACCTCTCCATACCAGTTCTTGGGGTACCTCTTTCATTCCCATAGCAAAGTTACCACCCCTTTCCATTGTGGTAACTTGATTCTATCTTTAGTTCTGACTTCTATTCTAAGCACCAGTCTTAACTATTCCAACTAAAAAAAGTTCATGGATGACTTAATTTCAGCAAATCCAAAACCAAACTGATTTTTGACCATTCAAGTCCATTACTTCAAAATCTCCTGTTTTCTTAATGGCTTTATAATGCATACATAAAATCAAATTTAGTAAACAGAAAGACACCCTACACTCCTCTCTCTCATCCCTGCAGGGGTGGTGATGGATAAAAGTGATGTGTTCCAAATAGAGGGGCCATGGGTATTAAGTTTCAGGGTTCCAGGTCTCATCAGTGACAGAAGGGTATGGCTACAGTGCAAAAAAGAGGGGAAAGAAGACAGTGATGATGTAAAAATAGCCCATGCCATTCATGCTCGTACTTGTAAATATGATTTAGGGTTTGGGTTTTTGGGTTATTTTTTTTTTCTTGATCTCTACCTTCTATCAAGGAAAAGATTGTTTTTAAAATGATAAAACTGAACTTAGTATCTCTGACTGCAGGATGGAGAAGATATTGAAAGAAAAGTCAAATGAATACAGGAGAATACAAAAACAATGTAAAGAAGGCATTGATAGCAGTGGAGATGGAGAACATTGACTCCAATTGAGGTGCACACTTCACAGGAATATATGATGGACTGGCATATAAAATGAGGAATAGAGACATGTCAAAGTTATACTGTACTCTTAACTTACTCTAATCAATGGTGGTGGCATTCCCTGAGACAGGAAAGAGAGAACAGGATAAAGTCTGACAGAGAAAAGATCTAGAAACTGGTTTTAAATGTACTGATGCATTGAGAAACAAGCAAAAATATCAATTAGACAATTGAGGCTCTGGATCCAGAGAGCAGAGGAAATGTCTAAGATTGTCTAGGCAATGATAATATTTAGAAGAGAGGGTCTTGGACTGAACTGAACTCCAGCTGCCTCTATTATTTATATATGATTTGCATCTGCTGTCTATTTTTGTTACATCTGTCATATATAGTCATGTCCGTTAGCTTATTTCCCATATTTATCTCACTGGTGAGCCACTAGTGTTTGCCTTCTGGATTGTTGGTTCATTTGTTCTTGTGCCTAACTGCTCATTTACTTTCAGGCAAGCATTTCTGTTTATATATTTGTCTCAAAGAAAACAAAATCAAAACCTCCTTGCAGTTTGTGCAGCTTTTATTATCTCAGTCACTTCATGGTGCTAAACACCCAGAATAGATTAATCAAGGACTTTCCTTCATATTTGATTTCTTTTAGAATCATCTTTTAGTTTGTGACCTCTCCACAATCACAGTCAACCTTATTTCTTATTTCTTTTTATGAAGGTGACACTGGTTTATAACACTGTATATAACTTAAGGGTATGGGTCTATACTACTACTACCATACCACACCCAACAACATGTCCCTACAGTCCTCCACCGTAGTCCATTGGGTCTCCTTTCCTTATCTCCTCTGCTAGTAGTCTTAATCCCACAGTCGGATATCTAGGGTGTGTTTTGGTTTAGTTTGTCTGTTCCTTTTTTTTTTTTTTATTTTCCCTTTGCAAGGAAATGATCAATATTTGTCTTTAACTGACTTATTTCACTTAGCATAATTCCCTCCAGTTTCAGCTTGTTGTTCCAAGTAGCAAGATTTTATCTTTTTAAAAATTCTTTTATAGCTGAGTAGCATTCTATCATTCATATGTATATATATATGTACATGCATGTATATCTGTATACACCACACGCGCGCACGCACACACACACACACACACTCTCACTCTCAATCAGATATATACTGGTATATATCTGGGGGTGGAATGCCAAATAAATGTCTATTAAGCACATCTGTTCTAGTTCCTTATTTAGGGCTATTGTTTCCGTGTGGATTTCCTGTGTGATTGAGCTGTCCACTGATGTTAGTGGGGTGCTGGAGTTCCCTACTGTTATTGAGTTGCTGCCATTGTCTGTTTTTAGGTTTGTTAATAGTTGTTTTACACATTTTGGTGCTTCTTCATTACTGAGTTCTCTTATGTCACACATGCCTTTCTACATTTTTTCCAACTCCTTGGTTTTTATTATTACAGTAATTTTTATCTCAATATCATAGGGAGATAAAACCTTCCATGACTTTGTGATTGGATTACAGAGAATTGTTCTTGTGATATCATATTTCCCAAGGTCCCAAGGTGCCATGTGTTACATTTTATGGTATGACCATTTTGCTGCTTTAAATTGCCCTATTTAAAAAACATAGAATATCTATTGCAGCAGTTTCGGGAGTTGAACTACTTTTACTCTTCTAACAATTGGAAATATGGTTTGATTCTTTTTTCCCTGTCAGACTTCTATGGTTATTGAGACCTGTTTTTGCAGTTGAGTCAGCAGGATGGGGGAGAGGCCTGGAGGCCTCTTACCAACTTTTGGTAAGGGGAGAGATGGTTCACGTTTGTGGTACCATTGATATGCTTCTTCTCTGTCTGTCCAAATCTGAGACTCTGTTGTTTCACTCTGCCTGTGTACTTAATGAAATCAGCACCAGTCTCAAGGGATGGTATAGAGGGTCTGTGGTTTAGAGCATAGTCTCTGATCTCCTTACTAGGGACCTGGATGCTATGAAACACTGTACCTACACCACACATTTTCCTTTTCATTGACAATATCTTCCTCCATACCATTTCACTCTGCCCTCCTTAGAGCCCTTCTGAGGTGATAACTCCACTGTCTATGTCCCAGCCCCAGACCATAGTCTCCAGGTCTTTCTCTCTACCCAATTCCTGTTCAGTGAAGGTGGGTGACTCTCCTATGTGTCTCACTTGTGCAGTATGTGTTGACCTCTGATGTTCAAGAGTCGTTCCAATTATTCCCCACCCACTGACTCTGTGATTATAGTGTACCTGAATTAACTGTTAGTTATTCCTCAGAGGAAAAGAAGGAAGTGTTTTACAGATGTTTTAAAATAAATTCTCCTTTTAATTATTCCATGGTCTGAGGGAAACAGTTGAATTAAATTTCACCAAATGAATGCTGATCAGTTCAAAAGGTCCCTTCTATTCCCACCATGCTCCATTGTCTCTGAAATTCATTGTCTTCAAGGGATACGATTCTCTTTGGGTTCATTACTCCCTGGCAGAGGAAAGCCAAAAAGTTAAATTAATTATGATTGCCAAAAGGTTTAGTGTTTATGGGACTGTGAAAAGTGCAAGAGTAGTATAGAACAGTCTCATTCCTGTTCTATACTCTTCTGTTCTATATTCCTGTTCTATATTCTTCTCCCAAATGAGAAGAATTTATTTAGGTTTTGCCTCCTCCCACAGAAGAAGACACAATATGTATTGTCAAGATTGTATGTCAATTGTTCCCAACCTTGGATGTATAGGAACACTTATAGGAATTTTAAAAATTACATTAAAAACACTTATAGGAATTTTAAAAATTACATGTGCATTTATTTTCTCACTTGCCTTTACCTCACATGACTATGAATTCCGTTCATAGGATCACAGATCATGCCTGTTTTGTTCACTATCCATAAACAATTCCTGAGAACTTAGTACACCCCCAAGAAATTATATTTCTTAATCATATACAGTGTTGTAAACCAATGTTACCTTAAAGAAAAAATGTAAAGAAACTGAATGGGTGACTGAATAAGTTACAAACTTATTTTTATGATGGCAGCGCCACATGTCTAACATCATTAGCTTCATGATTTTTTTAAACTGCCTATATGATAGAGTTCAAAACCCTTAGCCAGGTTTTTCTGGATCCAAGTTGAAATATTTGAATTTCCCTGAATACTCTATATGCTTTCAATATCTGCATTTATGTCTCTCTGACTTACCTGTCTCTTTTATTTGTTATTACACTGACCAGTGAAATTCGCTTCTCAAGAATCTTCTCATATGTCATTTCTTTGTTGAAGTCTTCTCAGACCACCCCTTAACCATTCTTATTTTTATACTACTACTATGTTCTGTACACACCTCTACTAATTGTTACATTTATTGAGTACATTCCACAAGTCATTAATTATAAGTTTATAAGCATTCTACACATTTTAATGTTCACATCAAGCCTGTTATTAGATCTATTATTATGCCACTTCATAAAGAAGAAAACTGAGGGTTGGTAACTTATCGAAGAAAGTTAACTTTCTTCTTGGTAAATTAAGGAAGAAAACTTGGTAACTTAAAGAAGAAAACAAGAGTGGTTGGTAACTTACCGAAATCGAAATTGTTTAAGAGCTAGGTACCAGGAGCGGCCCCTAAAAAGCAACTTTAAAGTCTCTGACCTGAATTATTTATTGTTTCCTATTGAACTGCCAAGCATTCAACACACTGTACTACATGCTTGTATATATCATGAGCAAGCCAGTATCAAAAGCATTTTTGTAACCCTAGGTAAAATATCCATGTATAAATAGTTAAGGAAGACATTCAATTACAACTCTGCAAAGTCCTTTGCTTATATAATATTTGAATGGGCTTTAAAAATGAAGATCCAAGGAAAATGAAAAAACTATTAACCACTCACAATATTTCTCAAAAAGCAAGCAATTCAGTATAATGTAATTCAGAACATTAATTTTTAAAGTTATTTTAGTACTTATTATGTAACTGGTTTTTGCCATTTAAACAAGCACAAGTAAATATAAGTGTTTCAAAAGAACCTGGGAATGGAGCTTTGGTAATTATTAAGCATTTTAAGTCTCTGAAGGGCATATATTGATATAAATATGTTATAAACACTTTGGTTGTTCTTTATACGTTATAATTAGTATTGCTGCCACCAGATGGAGTAAGAGGTTATTTAAATGATACTTTTTAAGAAGAAGAGAAAAAAAATCCCTTTAACTAAACTATTCTTCTCCACGCTCTGTCTTCTCCCCATATTTACCCTATCACCACCCTGGCATTCATCTACATTCACACACACAGACTCTCACACACCATTAAGTCATTGTATGTGAGCTCTTTCTTGGGTTAGGCATTAATGGATGTCATTAAAATGTGCTGTGCAGTACACCAATGGGCAGAACAAGGAACACATAAAGTCGTTAAAATATCATGTAGAAATTAATGTATTCAGTTAACTAGTAGGCACTTAGCAAGAATGAAGCAGAGAATGTGTAAATTTTGATGTGACATAAGGGAATGGGGGGGAGGAATGTATGCAGACACAGAAACTGGATTACTACAATGTGGCTGGAGTTGGCTGAGTCTACTTTTCAGAATTTAAGATAAAATTTGCATTGTAACCATATACATAGTCAAAAATCTTTGATAAGGTTGTCATGATCACACAACGGAGAAAAGACAATCTCTTCAACAAATGATACCAACACAGTTAGATAGCCACACCCAAAATAATGAAGTTGTACCATTACCTTACCCCACGTATAAAATTTAAGACAAAATGGATTGAAGATATAAATGTAAAGTCTAATACTATAAAACTCCTAGAAAAAAACATAGGGGAAAGGTTTCATGACATTAGATTTGGTAATTATTTCTTGGGTATGACACCAAAAACAGGTTCTGAAAGAAAACATAGATAAATTGGACTTTATTGAAATTAAAAGCTTTGGGGCATCAAAGCACACTGTCAAGAACATGAAAGCTCACAGAACAGAAGAAAAAAATTGTGAATCATGTATCTAATAAGTGATTTACATTCAAAATATAGAAAGGATTCTTACAACTCAGCAATGAAAAACCAAACAACTTGATTAAGAATGAGCAAAAATTTGAACAAACATTTCTGCAAAGAAGATATATAAAGGGGCCTCCCTGGTGGCACAAAGGGTTAAGATGCAGCCTATGAAGCTATCCGCAGCCACTGCAGTATGAGTTTGATCCCCAGCCTGGGAGCTACGCACATGGTACAGCAGACGTCTCCTGGCTTGCCCACTGGTCTCATCAGCAGTGTATTTCAGTAGATCTGCCTGTTCTGCTCTTCACTGTCTCTGGTGAGTCCTCACACCCCCACACCTCTGGCCTGTACCCTAATTCTTGTATGCATAAATTAAGAAAACTTTTTTTAAAAAAGAAGATATATAAATAACTAATAAACACATAAAAAAAATGCTGAACTATCACCAATCATTGGAAAAATGCAAATCAAAATCAAGAGCTACCACTTCATTAGTATTAGGATATGAAGTAATTAGAATTCTTGTGAATTGGTAGTGGAAATACCAAGTAGAGTAGCCTCTAAAAAGAGTTTGGTGGTTCCTTAAAAAGTTAAACATAGAATGAACCTATGCTCCCACAATTCCACTCCCAGCTTATGTCCAAAGAATTGAAAGCAGGTAATCAAACAGATACCTGAACACCAATGTTCATAGCAGCATTATTAAGAATAGCCAAGCCCAAATGTCTTTCAAAGAAATGAATTAATTGATAAAATGTGGTACATACATAGAATGGAAAATCATTCAACGATTAAAAGAAATGAAATTTGGATAATGCTATATAACATTAATGAAGCTTTAAAACATTATAGTAAGTAAAATAAATCAGACATGAAAGGACCGATAATGTATCATTCCACTTATATAATGTACCCAGAAAAGGCAAACTTGAGAGATAGAAGAGAGTTTGCTAGGGGGGAGGGGGGAGTGGAAAGTTGTTTCATGGGTACAGAGTTTAGTTGAGAATGATGAAAACATTCTAGGTAGACAGTGGCAATGATTATACAATAATGTGAATATACATAATGCCACTGAATTGTACACTTTTATGTTATTTTTTTTAACCACAATAGGCATTTACCAAAAATGGGCATTAGAACATCATAATTAACCTGACAGATCATCATTAAAATATCACTTAACACATTATATTAAAACATTTCATTTCCAAACCAAAAATTAGCAGTTGTACAATCCCTTGTTGATTAATAATTTTTAAAAGTAACATTACAGTAATGGGAGGGAAAACACAAGCCAAGGTGGCTATCACTTTTCCAAACTATTAAGCTCAAACAAAACATGTTAAAATTTAATAAGAATAAATCAAACAAAATAATTTTCAGAAGTGGAAATAGCTGCTATTGCTTCTTCTTGTGCATCTTCTCTCTTTGAGAAAAATTTCATTTGGAAATAAATTTTACTAACACGACATTATTAAGTCGCAAGAAACTATATTCTCTTCTGAATAGTTAATAGAAAAATATGTTACTTATAATGTTTGGTAAAAATGTAAAAATAACTTCAAAATATTTAATATTCTGAATCTTTTAAATACTGTTTTAAAATTGCTGCTTTTAAAAAGAATTCACTGGTTTTAAAATTCACAATTTGATGACAGATTTAATATTTAACTAAGGCAAAGGACAAATATATGGAATTAGTTCCCAAATGTATAGAGTAAAATTTAGTTTGTTCTTTGGTGTCACCCTACAAGCCTCACCCCAAAATATAATGGAATACAGTTTGTGTCATTCAAAATGATAAAATGACAAGCCAATCTTCAATAAATGATTCTTGGTGACTGTGAATTACAGAGTTGCTATCTTGAGGTCAGATAAATTTCATTTAACTAAATGTACTCACAATTAGACTTCCTTGGAAGAATAGTCCACTGAAAGATAAAAATTTCTGTATCCTCTTATGTCTTTTGATATGATCACTTAATATTTCATTTTAAAATATAGAACTTTCTCTTACAGCAAACACACTATAGATATTTATCTAGATATACAGGATCCACTGCTAGGTTTAATGCTGCCATAATTTTTCCATTTTTTTGTCAATACTGTTATTCCTGTCAATTCACAAAAGTACACTATAAATAAGAGACCTGTTTTGCAAAATGAGCCATTTTTAATTTTTTAGCTATGCTAGCATTGTTGTAAAATTGATATGTATTCTCCTAAAAATGAATACAGTTGAACATCTTTTCATATACTTATTGGCCACTGGCAAATATTATTTGGAGAAATGTCTATTCAGACCCTTTGCCTGTTTTTTCAAATAGGATTATCTTTTTATTATTTAGTTATAGGAATTATTTATATATCCTTGATACTAGTATAATTTACAAGTATTCTTTTTGTCATTCTATGGGTGTCTTTCTTGGTGATGTTTGATGCTCAGAAATTTTAATTTTGATGAAGTCCAATTTACTTATTTTTTCTTTTGTCATTTATATTTTGATGTTGTATCTAAAAAAACACTGTCTATCCCAATGTCATGAAGATTTATGCCTATGCTTTCATCTATGAAAAATTTCTTAGTTATAGCCTTTATTTAGGGATACGACTCATTTTTAACTTATTTTTATATGATGTATCAATATTACTTTATAGAAGACTACACTGGCAAAGTGAGGCTAAGCAATATTCCCAAAGTACCATAGTATACAAGGGATTGAGAAAGGATTCAAATCAAAACAAATTGGCTGAAAATCTGCAAACTTAGCCACACTGTTATACTACTTCTACATTACAATCTATTTTTGTCAAAATAGATACAAATTGATAGATCAAGTGTGTTTTGTCTTTTTAATTATTAGTAGACAGAGAATGTAATGGGAAACTCCTAAGGATGGCATCAGTGTTGCTCAAAAGGGATCATCAGGTTTCTGCCTTATCCAAAAAATGGTACAAAGATACATGAAACCTAAAAAGCAAAGCCAAGGTCTCCATGTCACAAATATGCAGTCTATAAACTAAAAATGACTTATTGTTTTAATAATGAATCCATAATTTGTATAATTGAAGTCAAAAGAGACAATTTCACCAAACATTTCCTTTTCTCAATATATCAGATCTATGTACACTGATTTTTATAAATTTAAATCATTTCTTTAAAATAGCCCTCCTTATGCCACAGCCTGTGAAAACTAATTCTTCAAAAGGTGACCATCTGAAAACAAGATAATGTCTACTTTATCTATTGCAACTAGATAGTTTGTACCTTTATAAATTTCACCAAATGACAGGTACAGAAAAATATTTATTCCCATAACCCTTTAAAATAGCATTTCATAAAATCCAAAGAAATTTGAATTAATAATTTTGACAATGTTAAGTAACACTAGTATAAATTAAGACATTGGTCTAAAAAGCTATCCTAGTTTTCTTAATATCCAATGTAATATTCTACCTATTATATACCACTAACTTCATTTAGTAATCATTAATGACTAAAATCAATGTACGACCAAATATAAGAACTATGTGTTATCTACAGTGTAAATACAGAATATAAAGAGATCCTAAAATGAATGTAGTTGAACATCTTTTCATATGCTTATTGTCATATGAGCCATTTATTAAATAGATCTTTCAATTCTACCTGCTCTACCAGTGACAGACTTAAAAAGACCAATTAACCAAAGCTACACAATGAGGATTAGATATTTCCCATCTCCATGCCTTGCTACTTTATTTTAGATACAATTTAGCACATATTTTGTTGCAAAAGAAAGACAAGTATTGGTAAAATGAAGAGCAATTTGCCTGTCTACACTTTTAGTAATATGTCTTACTGACTTAAAGGTTGATTTTAATTTGTATTGTATATGCCTGTTAATGAAACTGTCTACTTAGAATAACCATTAAGGTCTGGAACAATAACAATGGACACATTCTCCTAGAATTTCAAAGAAGATTCTTGTGTGGTTTTTTTTTAATGTTAACTTGAAGCTTCAAATGGAAGCCAAATTCATAGAGAAGGTTTTCTTTAAGTTCTAATGGTAACACTTGACACTTTCAATGAGATCTATGATCTAGACCAATACGTACAACTTTACTAATAGCTAAAGTTACAAGCTGACTTGAAATTTAAGAAGGTGGATACTTTATTTAGGCTTTGTTTTTGCTTTCAAATGGCATAGGTATGTTTCTTTTTTTTATTTTAAATAATAAATTTTATTTTTATATTCCCCCATACAATTGCAAACCCCCCATTCTGACCCCAATCCCTCCCCTCCCACCCCCCACCCCCCAAAAAGTGTCTCTGGTTCATAGTTTTTTGTTGATTTTGATTTTCACTTTCTTATATTCATTTTCCTGGTCCCTTATTTAAGTTTTCTAGATTCCTGCTATGAGTGAGACCATCCGGTATTTTTCTTTTTCTTTCTGGCTTATTTCACTGAGCATGATCCCTTCCAGCGCCATCCATGTTGCTGCAAATTGCATGTGTTTATCTTTTTTGAATGCTGAGTAATATTCCATGATGTGTATGTACCACATTTTCTTGATCCAGTCATCTATTTTTGGGTATTTGGGTTGTTTCCAAAGCTTAGCTATTGTAAATAGTGCTGCTATAAACATAGGGGTGCAGGTGTTCTTTGGAATTGATGTTTCTGTGTCCTTTGGGTAAATACCTAGGAGTGGAATTGCTGGATCATATGGAAGCTCTATGTTTAGTATGTCCAGAAATCTCCACACAGCTCTCCACAGTGGTTGGACCAGTTTGCACTCCCACCAACAGTGCAGAAGAGTTCCTTTTTCTCCACACCCTCGCCAACATTTGTTGTTGCTAGTTTTTTTAATATGTGCCATTCTCACTGGTGTAAGATGGTATCTCATGGTAGTTTTGATTTGCATTTCCCTGATTACAAGTGATGTTGAACATTTTTTCATATGCCTGTTGGCCATTTGCATTTCCTCTAGCAAGAGAACCACAAATTTGACCAATACTGGCTACATTTAATTAATTGGGCCACCATCTGAAGACAGCTCCCCAGTAAGCTTTGAACATTTTAACACTCCATCTACCACCCGCTGAGAAGCCCACAAATGCTTATACCACTCTTCAATTTCTCAGAATAGAACCAAAGACAGGCTCATTCAAAAGCTATGTAAGCTTTCTGCAGGATCACTATTATGCTGGGACACTAAAGCAAGACCGAATATAAGGTCATGAATAAATTCATTCTTCAAAGTATAATGTGCTCAAAATAGCCAAGTCCATTTACCATCTTCAAATATGGCTAAGAGAAATAAAAATGAAATATAATAAACATCACAGGACTTTCTAGATATGAAAATATTAACAATATATTGGGTACTGGCAGAGTAAGTTCCTCCAGAGGCCAAAGAGATGTAAAGGAGAGTCCTTTAAGGCAGTGAGGCACTCAAGCTCCAGATAAAATGGAGGAAACATTCTGAGAAGAAAATGTTGTAATAAAATTTTATGTTTTATTACAATCCTTATTTCTCTTGGGAAGCTAAAGAATATAACTTTCATATTCTAGTCTGATATTATAGAAAGACTTCTGCTTACTAGAGAAGTACCTCGGATTTGGAAAAGCTCTATTTGCTTAAAAAGAGAAAAAGTTACTTCATTTAAAAAAAAGGAAGATCATAACCAGGGTACCTGGGTTTACCTTGGCTTTGCGAAAGTGATAGACCACCAGCATGCTAATGAAGTCCAGCAGCATACATAGGGCTTGGAAGGAGATGATAGCAAGTCGCAAGTACTTATCCTCCTGGACAAAGCAGGGGCTGTCATCAGCACAGTAGGGGCAGCCCTCCCTGCAGGGTAGGCAGACGTGGACTTCTTCTGATACATCTTTTGCACTTCCTGCAAAATGGTGATCCGGACCCCTTCCTGAAAGTTCCAAATAAAACCACAGTGTCATTGTACCTCTGAGGTGGCTGAGACTGAGTGCAAAGTCAAAACACATCCTAACCTCTTCATTTCTCTTCTCATTCACTAACGACCTTTTGTCAAGTTTCTTGCTAGTGGAGGGAGTTACTTTGCCTTATATTCTAACAAAATTCTTTTTAGCTCTTTGATTTTAAAAACAAATGTCATTCAGAGTAATTGAGGAAAATTGGCAAAAATGGAAATGAAACTCCTCAAAGGTAGGGAACAGTTTTTTAAATCTTTCACATCATTCTCTACCTACTCACCAGCTGATACTCCCGACAGCACAAATCCTATTTCATAAATACTTGTTAAAGAATTAACCAGGAGAAAGGATTAAGAAAGTTATGTCTTCCTGCACCAAGTAAATATACCTAACACATTAGGAACTTCTTGACCTAGATGACACAGAATACAAAATGAGGCTTTGATTGCTCCTTAATTCGGCAGGGATCTTATCCACCAAGTTCATTAGGTCTAAATTGGATAAAATGGTACTTAATAGACAGTTGTTTGCTGGGCAATTGCCTAATGATGATGCGTCCTTTGCCCAGAGTACAATCTGTATTTACAAGTTATCATGCAATTTCCCCCTTTGCATAGGATGTTTCCCATACTATTAGCTAACCACTACTATTGATCATTGCTTTAATTTTAGATTTTTCTGCTCAGCTGTCAAACTTAGTGCAAGCTGAACAGGCATATCTTAACTCTTCATTGTTGAGTTGAGCTTAATATTAAAAATATTCATGAATCACATGTACTTATAAAAAACAACAAAAAAACTATTTCCAACTCTGAATTCATTATGAAAGTCATTAGTGAGTATGTGCCCAGTTTAGTGTATAACACATAGAGTTCACTATATAAAGTGTATATATATATATATATATATATATATATATATATATATATATATCTTTGAGGAATTTGGAATAGAGGTCGTTCTGGCTAACAGTAATTTAATAACAAAGTTTAGCAGAAAGTCTTTATTATTTTCAATTTTTTTAAAAGATTTATTTATTTATACAAGCACTGGGTACAGTCAGAAGCAATGGAGGGTGAGAGAATTCACCAGAGCCAGAGCAGGGAGCAGAACAGACAGACTGACGAAACGCACTGCTGAGGGGAGCAGCGGGCGGCAGGAGAGGTCTGCATGCCATGTGGGACCTTCGCTGGTGCCCGGGGATCGAACCAGCGCTGCAGAGGCTGCAGGCAGCTTTGTAGCCCAGCGCTCAACCGCTGCACCACTGGGGAGGTACTCGATTTTTTTTTTTTAGTATCAAGTAGACATGGTTCCCATCACTAGATAGCTCTGTGGTAATTTACTTGATTATGTTGGGTGTTAGTATACTTATTTCTGAAAACAAAAATTCTGCAGTTAAAAATAGAGAAGGTGGTTTCTGAGATTTATTTAGTGTGCACCAAGTCTATGCAATTCATTAAAAAAAAACTAGAGTATCTTTTTTTATTTTTCTCTTACTAGAAAATTGTATTCATAAATCAAATTTAGATATCATTTCTGCATTTGATAGATATACTTTTTTTTCTCTGACCTACATTTGTTGCTCATCTATCTTTCCTAATTATGACCCCCCCTATATTGATATATTCAGGTAAATCAAGGTTCTTTCATAGCAGTTACAATGTCTCCCAATTCTTATTTACTGAGGAGACTGAATTACTTTCTAGATTCAACCTAATGAAGCAGAGACTAGGAGGTAGAACACGAGACTCAATCTACTTCTGCTGTCCAAAGTTAAGATTTAAATGCACCTCCCCTGGCTCATTATTCTCTTTCAATCTACTTCTGCTGTCCAAAGTTAAGATTTAAATGTACCTCCCCTGGCTCATTATTCTCTTTATCAACCTATTGCCCCAAGATCCACATGACACAGAGAATTTCACATGACTAATACATTCTATTTCTGCTCACTTCTTTTCTAATGCTCTGAACCCCTGTAACTACCTTTACTCTCCTGTGTTCATTTACTGTTAGGATTCCACATACCTATCAAATAAACTGTGAGCTGTCTGAACATAAGGCCATGATTTTATATCTTTATTTTCCAACATAAATTAAAATGAAAAAGACCCAGTACATGGGCCATAAACTAGAATCAATAATTCACTATATATTATCTATAGACAAAGCCTTTAATATTCCATTATTTTCCTCAGGTATGACTGAAATAATAGTTAACAGGTATTATGTCTACTGAAATAGAAACAGTTAAATATGAAGTTATAAAATAACTCCAAAATATTCTATATTTCCTGATATGGGTAATAATAAATTATGTTAGATGAATGTTTCAATATTCATGAGTAAAAGCCACTATGTTAGAAAATAAATTATGATCACTTTTTATTCTTTGTTCTCAAAAGTATCACAAGATCAACTCACAAATGTCAAATAGTTAAGTGTTATCATGAAATACTTCCTCTTCAATAATTGCCTTAACTTTATTTCATTATGAAAAATCTTGAGGCTATATAGTGACATAAAGTGGTAAAACTGAGAGTCAAGTAAAATTAAGGATAGAAATTTCCACATTCAGTGTTAGGACTCAAAGCATGATTAAATAAACTTTTTAGTTCAGCATAGTTTCTATGCTGAAATTCTCTATCTAGTAAATATTACATTACTACTATTAATAATGGGCTTTTGTTAATCTACTGAAGGATACATTAAGTTTATGTTGGCCAAAAAGTTTAAGTTCCTCAAGGACAGGGGCCATGATTTATATACCTCTTAATACACTCAGCACCAAATAGTTTTATACACACACACACACACACACACACACGCATGTATTCAATTCAGCATATAATATATATGATACTCAGGAAATAATTGCTAATGATGAAAGAGTTCTCCCAAAGGAATAAATTAACTGATCTATAATATAAATGTATAGTTGAAAATAAAATTCAAATCAGTAAATCTTCATGCTCTCAAATCATTTATGCTAAAGCATTTTTTTCAAAATGGTATATTTCAAAATTCTAGAAAATTGATTAGAAGTAATGAAAATATTCATAGTTTGCTGATGTGTGCAACAAATTGTTACAACACATTGAAAAAAGGCATTATTAATTAAAATCTTAGAAACACATTTAAGATAGAATTCTAGAAACAAATTAGGAAATAGATTAAGAACATAAATTACAGGTATTGGAAGCAATCCCAATGCCCACCTGTGACTATGCAGGTGCCTCTTTTCACCAACTCTCCTTTGCAGGGCAGTAGCCTTCCTGCCTGCCCGTGACCTGCCAAGGCTGCCTGCCTGCAACCATGCAGGCCTCTCTTAGTAGACCTGTCCCTTCTGGGGCAGCTCTTCCTGCCCTCTCGTGTCTATGCAAGTGTACTTTACTTTTCTAACCATTTTCCTAATAAACCTGCTTTTAAAATATAAAAAATATATATATAAATTACAGGTATTTTTGGGAACCTATGGGAAAAACTGTTTAGAAATTACCTTGGATGATAATTTAATCCCCAAATTTCAGTTTTGAGCAACTGGAACCATCCTCTATGCACACAATGCCAATTTGCTTTGCTAAAGCTTGAAAGTGAAGGCAACACTTGGGACTTTCTGATAAAACAAATACTTCCTAAAGCCAAATACTGAACATGTGAGCTAATAGTTCTGACAACAGTAGCTTTTCTGTTATTTATATGGGTGATCAAGCATGCTGCCTTGAGCAAAAATATAGAAAAGGACATTGGGAGAAGGTTAAATAGCCTTTGCAGGATATCTGAAGAATGTAAAATCTATAAACATAAGCCTGCCAAAATAAACGACAAAATCTGTAAACAGCATGTTACCTTAATTTTACTATACAGACTACAGAACTGAGAAATTCAGAGAAAAGAGGAAGATAGAAGGCTGAGCACAAGGGGGTAGGGAGCACGCTGAACTATGGTGGTGGATATGGGTGCTCTGGTGATGAGACCATTTGGCAACATCCCTGGAAAGCAGGGTTGTACGGGGTGGTCCTAGGCTTCCAAAACACAAACAACAATGTAAACCAACATAGTTTTAAAAATGAATCAGCAAAATTTTAAGACTGTATCACATACCAAACATATAGCTATTGATAACTCACATAAATTGCATTAAGTATTACACATTTTATATATATATATACATGTGTGCATATATACACACACATACACACATACATTACTGGTGGCTACCTTTGAATAATAAAATCCAATATTTTACTCTGCCATCATTAAACTAGGAAATGGAAAAGTTTTCTTACTGAGAAAATTTTAAGCTGTCTTTTAAACTCCGTACTGCTTATTGATGTTCTAATAATATTACAATAGTAAACACTACCAGGAATGCCTTTCTTAAGTGTTCACCCCTTTTGGAAATTTTAAAAAATCCATTGAAATGTCAGGCAAGTCAAAAGTTGTGCTTATAAATAAAATAAAGTATTAATATCTTAATATTTTTCCTTCAAAAAGGTATTCTAATTTTTCCTTTGAAGGGAATTACAAATAGAATTTAAAGGCAATATTTGAAAAATATATGTGGCAAAATTCTATTTTTATGCCTCCTGGAATTAAAATTACATTGTGTAGACATTCAGAAATTTTGTCATCTACAATAAAAGCTCAGGTGGCAATTTCATCTATTACTAATGAAACCCTAAAACATTTCAGAAATTTTCTAAAAATATTAGCTTTTTTTTGTTTTCTGAAGATTCAACCAATGATATATTAAAGAGCACTTTGCTCCTCCTTTTCTTCGATAAATAACATAGCTTTTCTTAATCACTTAGATTGGAATAAATTATGGAAGTATCAAAGGAAGATCAAATACATCCACATTTTTACAATTTGTGGGCCATTTTTACAACTTAATGGAGTCAAAATGCACTCCAAAAAGTTTTCTATGTTTTATAGGCAAAAATTACTGAGTTTTTGGGCCTCCTTGGTGGCACAGGGGTTGAGCACAGCACTGTGAAACTATCCACAGCCTCTGCAGCATGAGTTCAATCGCTGGCTAGGGAGCTACCCACATGGTGCAGCAGACCTCTCCTGGCTTGTCCGCTGCTCCCTTCTGCAGGTGTATTTCAGTAGATCCACCTGTTCTGCTCCCCATTCTGTCTCTGGTGAATCTTCTCCCTCCACACCTCTGGCCTAAATCCCAGTTCTTGTATGCATAAATAAATACATCTTTTTAAAAATACTGAGTTTTTGATTTAGAAAAGAATGAGTTAAAGGAAAAGGAAACTATATATTTCAGGTATGCATAGTACAAATATTATTTAGAAATATCACTATTAAGGGATTTGCTGATTAGATTCTTAAGGGCCAGTGGTATTAAACTGTATTTCCACAAGAGCAAAAACATAACATTTGGATAGCTAATTATCTGGATCATGTTTACCTTTTAAGGCCAGTTAAGTTGGAAAGCTCTTACATTTGTCCTAATTTGCTGATATTGAGCAGTATTTTACTCAAGACTGCCCTCATTTGTAGTTTGTAGTTACTGCTGTATTTGGAAAGATGGGGGGTTTTCCTGGAAACTTAGAAACCTCACTTTTTTTACCCACTTCTTTTTCTCCAATTCCTAAAATAATGTCAGGTACATAGTACTGAGTGATATTTTTTTCTTGTCACATTCATTTTCAGACATATAGATCAATCAACTAATTTATCAGAAATCCCTTCTTGGAGGTGTTGTGGGACTCAGTGATAGGAATTGGTCCTGATAGAGAAAGATAAAGCTTTGACCTTTGCAAGACAGGCTTCAGGTGGCCATATTCCATACCCCCCTCCCCTTCTATTACACAGGCATTCAAGAAAAAGATGAGTCACAGACAGTGAACACAATTCGGCTGGAAGTAACAAAGAATCGAATCAGACATTGCCAGTTAAGTATTAGCTCTAGGTACATGCTCATCTGAAAATCCTTATTAAGGTAAATGTCTCCTTCCTTTCCACATACATTTGCCTTTCCATTAGAAATGGAGTGTACATATTCTTCCATCAGTGTCTGGAGTTAAGATGATGCAATGAGCCAACCATGAAAAGACATATTCATTATTTGTTATTTCATCTGTTAGGGTGATGAAGTAATGTCTTCAGCTCGATAAAATCACATTTGAAATTAAGTTGAAAGGTACTGGCCCATGAGCAGCTCCCACACATTCAGATTTCTATGTACATTTCGTTCAATATTTATAATACCCACAAGGAGAGAACAATTAAATTTTGATTATATGTAGACTATTGTGCAAAGGATTGTTATCATTAAGACAATAATGTATGTTTGCATATCCTAAACACAGGACTGGCTAATATAGTTTCATATACTTAGATCATAAATGGTTAGCTGTGAAGATAATGCAAAATGAAGTACAAAATGAAGCCCAGAATAATGAAGCCCAGAATATTCCTTGTCTACGAATACAGTCAGAGTTCTGCCTGTAGTTCTATAGTTCTATATGCTTCTCTATACATCTTATTTTCACTTTTATATTGCCTCCAACATTTTTATTTCTTACAAGTGGCTTTAGTATCATTTTTCTTTAGATAAAAATACCACCTTAGGTATATCATGAAAAGATTCTGATATGAATTTTAAAATTATCAAATGGATTTTTTTAGCCTAAACATAATTCATTTACCTAGTCCCTCCAATACCCAATACATATGTACTATGAATAAAACTAAATCCCTCACATTCACATTAATAAAATAATTGGTATCATTTTTGTGCTATCAGATGTGATCTCATTTATTCCTCATAACTACCAAGGGGGATAGATTTCACTATGTTTGGCCTCATGAAAAAGGGTTGAGAGTCTTAGAATATATGAGATTTGCCCAAGCATCTTGCTTGACAGAGACAAGATTCAAACTCATTTGTTTGACTCAAAGGCCAGCCTATTGATTTTGATTTTTACTTTATTATAATGAGTCTTTTTCCTGGTCCCTTATTTAGGTTTTCTAAATTCCTGCTATGAGTAAGACCATCTGGTATTTTTCTTTTTCTTTCTGGCTTATTTCACTGAGCATGATCCCTCCCAGCTCCAGTCATGTTGCTGCAAATTGCATGAGTTTACCTTTTTTGATTGCTGAGTAATATTCCATTGTGTAGCAACTATAAACCAGAGACACACTATGGGGGTGGGGGGGGAAGGGAGTAGGATCAAAACAAGGGTGGTGGGAATTGTGTGGAGACTATAATCAAGATGAAAATGCATTTGTGCAAAAATGAAAAATGATGTAAAAAAGATATAAAAATTTTAAAAAGGCCAGCCTAATAGAGAGAGCCCACTACCTTAAAAATTGTTCCAAGTCATTTATTTGGAATTGTGAACAATTTCTGGCAAAAATACTCTGGCCTACTATAAATATAGGAAATAATACTAAATGAGAAAGAAACTGAGTATAATAATTTCCCATTATTTCTATAGCAAATTACCACAAGTGTCATGTATTACAACACAAATTCTTATTGCTTCTGAGATGAAATATAATATAATTATATTCATTGCAATATTTCTATAGCTCAGAAATCTGACACAAGTTTTGCTGGGCTAAAATCAAGGTGTCAACAGGACTGTGCCTTTCTGGAGGATGCAGCAAAGATACCACTTCCTTGCCTTTTCTAGCTTTTGAAGACACCTACATTTTTTGGCTCATTGACCCATTCCTCTATCTTCAACATTAGCAATGCAGCATTTCAACCCTTCCCGGGTACTCACTTCTCTCTCTGACCACAGTCAAGGAGAGAGTCTCTGCTTTTCAGGACTCCTATAATTAGATCTCCACCTAGATAATCCTGGATAATGTCCCCATATCAAAGTCCCTAACTTGTTCATATCTACAAAGTCCCTTTTTGCCATGAGGCAACATACTCAAAGGTTGCGAAATTACAATGTGCACATTTTGGGGGGGGGGGGCTTCATTCTGTCTGCCATAATTAACTAATTTATGGATGATTGCTAGTCAAAATAACTGAGGTAAGTGGAATAAACACAAACTTCCAAATAGCAACCATAAAAGTAACATTTTTGTGCATTTAATATATTCCAACTACTATGATTAGAACTTCGTATCTATTAGCTCATTTAATCCTTATAACAATTCTGTAATCCTAGTAATATTATCCCAATTTCACATATGACATAACTGAAGGTGAGGGAAGTTAAATAATTTAGCAAACAAGTAGTGGAGCCAAGACATTCTTATTCCAAAGACCACCCTTTTATACTGTGCTAAACTATGGTAGAAATTCAACTCTGGAAGAAACTTAGAAACCATGGAAATTCTACATGGTGCGGACTGTGTCCCAAAAGTAAAAAGGAACATAATTAAAGAAAACAAAGCAAATGCAATATTCCGTAGTCTGAGAAGACTGGGAGTACTGGGAACTCATCCACTGGCAACTCACCCCATCTGCCAGATCCATTTAGAGACTGGACTCCAATCCCTACAAATAAAATTAATGAAGGAACATAGGAAAATTGAAAATTAGGCAAATGAATGAAGCAAAAACATTAGCATGAGAAGAAAGAGAATTTCACTATTATAAAGGAAATAAAACTGGTTAGGACTAAAGTTTCTACAATACAGCAAAAGTAAACCAGACCACAAGCCTGACATCAGGTCAATGGCAAAAGTGGTGATGCTGATTGTTAGAAAGTAATGTTCAAGTTTGTTTAATCTGCTCCCAGTTTGGGTTTGGTCCTAGAGACTGATGCTGGACTTAGTCTACAGAAATTGAAATCTCTTTAGCAATGAAACACAGGAGTAGGTATTATGAATCCAAGCACAATGAAAGGACACTCATCCCAGACACAGGGAAGTATTGCTTAACAGTTTTCTTCAAGATCAGTATCGCAGTATTACACCTGCTTTCACCAGATTTCTCTTTTTTCTTCAAAATAACCTTTTAAAAATATCTTGTTTGGGGGGATTTTTTCCCCCTACCATCAGCAACAGAGTTGGAAAAACAAAGAGTATCATTTTTAGGTATGGGTCATTTGTAAGTTGAAAATGTACATTATCTGAAGTCAATTCCAAAGACAAGAAGACTGAATGGCAGATAATGAGTCTACATAAAGAGGAAAGTCGTTTCACTGAGGAGAGAATTCACAGTAACATGGCTGAGCTTGAGGAAGATGAGCTTGTCATAAGCCTCTATTTCAACAACCTGGAAGCGGACAACCTAGATTTGGAGAGACAGTTATACATAAGCATATGGTTATTCTGAATCCTGCTACTATGCAGTTGTCAGATCCACTTAGCTCACATATGACCAATTTTGAGAGAAATGCCTGGAATGATACCAGAAACACAATGTCTGGGTGGTCAGCACATTTTTAAATCCTGTCATTTCACCATATCCTCATTGGTCTTCATAAGCCTTTTGTTTACTTTAGTTCTATGTCTAAATAAAGATTTTAAAACACTTTATATTTTAACAGGCTCTTCAATAGTCACATTTATATTTTCTTTAAGATATGAACTACCTTAGCTCCTCTCACCAAATGGGATTCAAAACTATAATAGAGGTAGGAATTTGAGACCATACCTAGATTTACAATGATAAAATAAGTGAATTTTATCTCTGAGGTGATACTTTTCAGTTCTCTATATTCCATTCTCCCTATCAGGCAACTAATTCCTCCTATTGCCTCTAGCTCTCAAGTATTCTTCCTATTGACTTTCTCATGACAGCACCAGTTAATACAGACTTTTGCAATTCCATATTCCTTCTGATCCATGTATAATTCTTTCTCCAAAAGTTCTAATTTAAAAAAAAAAACTAGTTATCTTACTACAATGAAATATGTGAGATAAAATGTTAATGACCAATGATGTTTAAGGATTATCCCCTTATCACTGATGTTGTTGCATTTGCTGTGTACATGCGGTATGGATGGCATAGTCATTCACTTAACTAATATATGAATAATTACTACAGACCATAAACTGTACCAGCAGTTTTACATGTCATCTCAATCCAGGGGTCTTCAATGCCTCTTTACCTTTAGCCCCAGGACAACATATGGTGATTCCTTACTTTATAAATACCTCCTCAAGGACATATGGAAGCAACTGCCATATGGGAGAACATATGGAAGCACTGGCCTAGATATTATGATTAATACTCTTAATATATTTAAACATGGAGACATGCAATATACATTCTAGTAATAAACAAAAATGTTCTATAAATGCTTGATTAGTCACTGGTCAGATAGTGGCACCCCTTCTTTAAGACAATGAAAGACTAATGTTGGATTTTCATGCTTTCTGACAAGGCCATCAGGAAAGATATTTTTGTTTCGTGAGCACTTTACTGACTTTATAACAGGTAGCTAGCTTTTTGCTCCACCATTGATGAAGGTCAACTGGGTTAAGTATGTACTGAGGTCAAAGCTGTATCACAGCTATGCCCAAATATAGATCATCTTTGTGAAACTGTGGCCTCTTTAACATGCTGCAGTGTGTAACCAACATAAGAAGTTAGACTTTATGAAGAGAAGCGGTCTTTTCTTAGAGAGAGTAGGTCCAGTGAAAAACACTGGCTTTTAAAATAAGGAAGAAAGTAGGAGTGTGCAAATTAAATAAAGATAAGTTGTTAAAGGTTAACTAGTTTCTCCTGATGGTGTTATAAGCAAATGGCATAGTCATTCTCTGGTTCTACAATATTTAGATATTTTATTTCAGTCACAGAGTGGGAGCTGAGAACAAATGTGGGTAAACCAGACACAAAATACCTTCAAAAACATAAGCTAAAACCTATTCCCTAATCCTTCAGAGTTGAATCATATGTTATGTCTGGACGATAAAAGTGAAGAATGCCAAATTAGTTCTGTAATTCCCATGGTTTGGTACACATACACACAAGGAAAAACATTGGCATCCTAAAAATGTGTCATCATCATTGGTACTGTAACAGCTTTTTATTGCTGCAAAATAAATTACTAGAAGCTGGAATCACCTATTTATTATATTCAGGTTTCTGTTGATCAGAAGAAACTAGGTTCTCTTCTCAGGGTCTCACACAACTGAAATCAATCTTTTGGCCATGCTGTTTTCTCACATGGAGCTTAAGGTCCTCTTCCAAGTATATTTAGGCTGTTGGAAGAATATAGTTCCTTCCAGTTGTAGAACTGAAGTCCCTGTTTTTGTATCGGCCACTGTTAGTTCTTTGCTCTTAGAGGTCATTCTCAGGACCAAGGTAGTGTACTTTTTCAAAGCCAGTATTGGAAATTAGAATCTCTCTCCAGATTGCTACTATGTGAAGGAATTCTTATTTAATGTATTCATATGAGTGACTGTACCATCATCTTTGCCCCAAAACATAGTCTACGCAAGGAACTGACTACCTCATTGTAGTCACAAATCCCATTCACACTTATGAGGAGACTGTACGGCACACGTGGGAGCAGAATCTTGGAGGTCATCTTGGGATTATGCTTACAACAACTGTTACTCAGATAATTCTTTATGCAGCTTAGAAAATTAATATATTAAATAAATTTAAACTAAAATATATAGGTAAACTAGCAAATTAGTTTTAGACACTTTCTGTAGGAACAGCTTCCATAACTAAATCCCAACTGGTCACACTGAGTAGCTACAATATTTTCAGGCTTTCAAAATGTATTGAAAACTAAAATATACCTAAAATAAACATAATTTTTGTGGTGCTCCAGATTATTGTAGATGACAAGTCAAAGCAGAAACTCCTTAAGTGATGAGAGAATGCCAAACAGTGAGATTTAAACCACATAACAAGATTAAAAGAAAATATAATAACTAATGATGGTAGACACTATGTGCACTCAGATATATGCACAGAAGCAAAGGGAACTTACTCTGAAAGTTGTTCACTGAGAAGACTCGAGGATGATAGAATCCTGCTTTGCAAATGCACTGATAGGCTCCAAGCACAAATCCCAGTCCTTTAATTGGCATACACTACAAAAAAGAAAAGACAGCATTACAGTAGATCATAGTTCACTTCACAATACATAGATCCAAAGATATCTATCACTGTAAATGGTGACAGAATGAACACGGTTTTTCAGAAAATAATATATACCTCTTTTTTCAATTTTTATTTTAGGTTTAGCATTTTTGAGAAGTAGTAAATTAAGTTTCCCCTCTAAATATATGTTATTACAGCTATAGTTGTCAGACTTCTTTAACTCATTCAATTATCACAGGGAATAGTTACTAGACAATAGTTTTTTCTTGCAATGCCTCACATATCATCTTAATGCTTTAAGAGATATTTCCAAAGCCTATAAGAAGATTTTAAAGGTGAGTCTATACTAAGTATTTCTATCAAAGCAAATACAGGAGGCCCATTTATGAATCAACCTTTTGTGAATCAAATTCATTGCAGGAACAAAATAACACAAATTGATGGAATAACAAAACAAAATTTAAAATGCAAATTGCAAAAGAACAAAATTAATTAATGATCTCAAGACTTTATTTAATATCTATTTCATAAATGTTTTACATGTACATAAAAAGCAATGATTAATTTCCCAAATATGTCATACCAACAGATGTCATAGACAACTCCCAAAAACTTAATCTTAAGGATATCAACCCCAGCAGAATTCAGTTTAATAAACTTCATGTCTGCTATATCCAATTACATAAGCACATAATAACTTCTATTAAAATACAAACAGTACATCAATGAACAGTGTTTTGAGTTTTTTATGCTTAGTTTTAGTTTTTCTATTTCTTTTATTTTGAGTTACCAGTTGTCATATTTTAATTGCAAAGATGGACTTACTTTTAGAAATGTCTTAACCTTCTAAATTATGGTTTTAATTGCCTGTATACCTGGAAACTAGACTACCGAGTTTGACGAGCTAGAGCACATGAGATAATAGACAGCAAACTATTAGCATGTAAGGTAATAAATAGTTAATAATTACTGTTTATTACATGTCAGACACTGTTCTAAGGGCTGTATAAGTATTAACATACTTTATCCTATATCAATTCTATCATCATCTCTTATCTTAAAGATGAAAAAAAAAAAGAGGCACAGATTGCTAACTTAATTTATCCAAAACTACACAATTAATAACTAACTGGCAGAGCCAGGCTTCCATCTCAGGGTTCTGATTCCATACAGTAATGACTATTCTCCCCAAAGCATGGATACATAGTATTATTTTACGAACAGAAACAGATGCTACTGCCTGGTCACTTTGAACTCTATACTTATTGTTTCAAGACCTTTATTTTTACATTTTACATTTTTCTCAGCTTTGGGCAACAGTCCAACTAGATCAGTTTGCTGGATTATTAAGCTTCAAAAAAGTGAAGGTCATTAATTTTAAAATACGTAAAAAAAGTATTTTTAAGATAGGGAGTTAATTCCTGTATCATTTACATATTAAAAAAATATTCTCCCTTCCCAACTCAGAGTAACTTAATCCAGATTTTAAAAAACAAATCTTCATTTTTGGGTATGCAAATGGAGTGTATCTTTTCTATTTGAAGTCCTCAAAACAGAACATTCTCTGGGTCTAGGAGAAGCATGAGACCAGTTCACAGAACCTAAATCCCAAACTAAATTTAGCAAGCACAACAAAGGAAAGCAGGCAGTCTGGGTTGTCACTTCTTTCTCTTTGGAGGAAAAGCATGGCTCTGCTCTGGTTGACAGAAGACTTCTATCACTCCAGAAAGGACTCCAGCTTTAATGAATTTACTGAACCTTGTTCAAAAAGCAGATGGCAACACTGCAGAGGCATACAAACTGAAAGGTTTGACACTAGCGAGATGAAGTAGAAATTAGGTCTTCCAGCTTATTGCAAAGAGATAGCAGCTTTTACTTTTCTTTTACTCTCTTCTAGTCACATTGTGAAGAAATACTGTAAAATGTTGAATCTGTTAACTTGGGAGTGGTTCGGGAGGACCTGGCACTAAAACAAGTTAATTATACTAATATCCAATATCTAGTGGCTCTTCTCCACAACTATTTGCAAGTTTATTAAAACAAAAAGAAAATGCTTAAACAGAGAAAAATCTAAAAGGCCTCCAGGCAATGATAGGGTACACATCACCCACATATTTCATCAATCTTCAAGGAAACAAGAATTCATGAATAACAAATAATGCAGTGTTTCACCAGGGAGGAAAAGAACTACATTTTGTCTTTATTATTTTATTCATTAGCTGCTACAACCTGGTTTTAAAAGCATGATGGACCGGACAGGATGGCACAGTGGGGAGTGAGGGAATGTTTTCTTTTATGATATAGTTGCAGTTAAAAAAGAATTTTTCCATTATTAACTTTTGAAATGTTCTTGCTACATTCAGTAGAGTCAGATTTCACAAAAGAGGGTGAAATGATACAAATACCACATGTGGCATAGACATATGACAAGTCTACAAAGGCAAGATACTTTTTGGTGGGGGGAGGAGAGGACAGAAAATGATGTGGGGAAATGGATTATATTTCAGGATTGTATTTCAGGATTATTTCAGGATTATATTTCATTGAGTAGACCATCCTACATAAATTTACCCAAAGACCTGACAAATTAAATTTTTAATATATTCAAAACTTTTAAAAAAATGAAACACTTCCCTCCATCAAGCCACAAACTCACTGTGGTGAGCCTATGTTCTGTGTTTGGTACCCTGTGCATCCTATGGTGATAGTTCATAAATTCTGAGCATTTCCTTCATTCTTGACCTAATTTAGCCCTTGCTTAGGAGTCCCATTGTACATTACTGGCTACAGCAATGAGAGGAACAAAGTCATGATCTAGACCTCAGGGAGTTTATAGCCCACAAACACAAAAGTGAAGTCAGAGTTGCAGATGGTGCTGTACCCTGTTTAACAACTAAAAGGCCTCATGCATGTTTGGCTCTATTTGGACACAGGGTCTTTAAGAAGTAATTAAGGTTAAATAAGGGTGAGACCCTCATCTTTATAAAGATTAGTGTCCTTATAAGAAGAGATATAAGAGAGCTTGACCTCCTGCTTTCCATGTGCACATTTAGAGCAGAGACCGTGTGAGGACATAGAAGGCAGCTGTCTAAAGACCAGGAAGGGAATTCTCAATAGAAAATAAATCTGGCACCTTGAGTTGAAGTTCTGGCTTACAGAACCAAGAGAAATAATTTTTGTTTTTGTAACCCTAGCAAACTAACACTTGTTTCAGTGCTGGGAGCAAAAATTATCTACAACTGTAAATGCAGCTTTGGCACTGACTAACGAATAGAAGATGGAACAATTCTGAGGTACATACAAGGAAAGGCCTAGATTGTCATAAAGAGATTGGTCAAGGTCTACCCTGTGGACCCAGTAGGCAGAGCATCCAACCAAAGAGACTTGTTTTCAAGGCTTAAGATCTAATACAACTTTCCTTTCTAAGCTTTCGACTTGCTGGAGGCTTATCACCTCTTTCTTCCTTCCAATTTCTCCCTTTTGAAATAAGAATAAGTATCTATCCTATACTTGTGTCACTACTCTAGAAAGTTTTCAGAAAGGAAGACAGTGGAATATTTGATTGACCAGAAATACAAATAAATAAGAAAAAAAATATAAAACAGGTGTTAGATTTAATTAACTATAGCAATAATTATATGTGTATGTACACATACACTTGAAAAAGATACTTCAAAGAAAACATCAAGATTGCCAGAATGGATTAAGCAAACTAAAAAAACTGCTAACAAGAGATATATTTTGAATGAAAAGGCATAGAAATATTCTAGATAAAAGAACAGGAAACACAGGATTTTATGTGGGGATCTACCAGAAGCAAATTCTAGAACAAGGATTTGAATACAAATTGTTTATTGAGGAGGTAATTCCAGGTAACTGGAGAAAAGGAGTAAGGAAATAGGAAAAGGAAGACAATAAATGATGTTTCAACTGAAAGAGTTGCTTTTCTGTAACTGGGACTTTACCTTAGAATTAGTCACCTTAGAATAAGAGCTAAAGCTTTAAATGGCAATGTAAGGGTTAATGACGATGTGAAATAAGTAAAATACTCATATGAGGGGATGTATAAATTGATACAATCTCTTTAGAAATGAATTTGGCATTATTTATTAAATCTGAAAATAACATATTCTATTAACCAGCTATTTCAATCCTGGATTTATAACCAACTGAAAGATATCTAAACATGCCCGCAAAAGACATACAAAAATGCTCCACTGTTTGTAGGGGGTGG
This sequence comes from Talpa europaea, assembly GCF_964194135.1. NCBI lineage: Eukaryota > Metazoa > Chordata > Mammalia > Eulipotyphla > Talpidae > Talpa > Talpa europaea. Next base: position 21,051,983 of record NC_140082.1, read on the forward strand.
GGGAGGAGGAGAAGAGGGATTAGGGTCAGAAAAAGGGGGTAGTAATTGTATGGGGAATATAACCAAAATGAAAATGCATATAAAAATGAATGCAAAAATGAAAATGATGTGAGAATGATATAAAATAATTCATTAAAAAAATGCTCCGCTGTTTGCAACAAGCCCAAACTATTAAAAAGGCAAATATTCATCTAAAGTAGAGAAATTATGCTCTATATAACAAAGTAATATATAGCAATGAGAGTAAACAAAGCACAGCTATATACAATAACATGGATTAATTTCTCAATCTCACAAATCATGTTGAACAAAATAAGTCACAATTACCTTATTATTCTATTTGAATAATTCTTGAAAACAGTCCAATGTGATATGTAGTATTAGAAATGACAGTGTATGAATTTGGGAAAAACAGTGAGGAGATGACTGGATAGAGCTTCAAGAAGGCTTTGTAAAATGCTGGTAATTAGGTGTGCTTTCTTAGGAACAAGTCATTATACTATATATTTATGGTTTTATACATTTATGCAATATTTTTCTTTTAATAAAAACATAAAAATTCCAAACTCCTGCTTCCTTCATCCCAAATATTTTAGTTATCTTCTCTTTCACCAATCATCAAAATACTATTTGATTTGTGTTTCTAATTTATCTGAAAGAATCAGAACATTTTGTTCATTCCATTTTTGCTGACAGAGAGAGGAATCTACATACACTGATACTAAAGACAGAAACCCTGGACATTAAAAGTAATTATATAAAAAATTATGTAAAACTCAGAATGTGTTCGCATGTACTCAGCACTTGGCTGCCTTTCAAGTATTTAGAATCTGAATTTGCATTTCCCCAGTGAAATTGGAGAGGGTTTTCAATAGTAATTAGCAAATCAGCTAAAGAATAAAGGGCAGAGGGTTAAACCAAAAGCCAAGAACTACACTGCCTATTAAATGCTAAATCAAAACTAAATGCTATATTCTCAAGAGGCACTGAGTTTTTCTTTTATTATGAAGAAAAATAAAATATTATTTATCACTTACAAAGAAAATCACTTTAATTGGTATAATTGCTATCATTCTCAGCTGAAAAGCATGCAAGATTTTAAAGCAATTTTATCTTAGTCTAGAAACAAATTTCAAGATGTAGAAATGTTCTTAGCTCACTATTGAATCACATAATATTTTATTATTAAAAAATAGAAGTTTAATTAAATATATGACATATAGGTACTTTAGGAATATAAAGTATTTTAGGAGCATAAACTTTTATATATGACCTTAAAATATTGGTTAAAAATTCTTTATCATTAAAGTGTAACATTCCAAGTCCTGCGTACACTCACTAAAGTTACACAACTTTAGTATGCCTTGCCTTATTTATTACTCTAACCCTAATTCTGACCAACAAAAAACATTTAGAAAGAAGCATAAATTTTAGGGGAATGTAGTTACAACATTTTTGCATTCCTGTTATCTGTGAGAGGGAAGTCAACTATAATTTACATGTACCTTAGACTTCAAGAAGATATTTTTTTTACAACAAAAATTACCAATAAAACATACATAGTAGGAAAGAAAGACAGGGACAATGAGAAGCTTTCAAAAGTGCCATTTTGACCACAGAATTAGGAATAAAACCCTTTAAGGAACACAAGCGGTAAGAAACACTAGTCCTAAGAATTTGAAATTTTTAAGTACCCTAATTTTCTTTTCAAAGAAATCTACAAATGGAGAATCAGGACTAAACATAGAAGGCATACATAGGAACCTCAGCAAAGAATTTCATATGATTTTTAAATTAAATTTTTTTTTAATTCATGGAAAAACGGAAGAAAGATGTGAAGATGTTACTGAATAAGTATTTAAAAAGGATTTTAATTAATAGAAGGAAATTTATTCTAGTGTATTCCACAGTCTCTTTTTGGCATTACTTTCTTTACTGTATGGGGCGGGGGGGAAGAGAGGAAAATTTTCAGTCAAACTATCTCTGCAGCATTTTGTATGTAGCAAATCCCATGGAATTGAAAAACTATTAGGACTAATAAATTCAGCAAGAACCACAACCCTGAGGAAAAAAAATCCATTTATAATGGCATCAAAAAATTAAATACTTAGGAATAAATTTAGTAAAAGTATAAAACCATAGACCATTGTTTAAAAAAATTAAGGAAGACTTAACTAACCAGAAATATATCTCATATCACTATTTGCAACACTTATTATCCTTAAGATAACAAAAGTATACAAATTGATCTACATGTCAGTGCAATCCCTATCAAAGTCCCAATTGCATTTTTTTTTTGCAGAATTGACAAGCTGACCTTAAAAATCATAAGGAAATTCAATAGGCCCAGAACAGTCAGAACAGTCTTGAAAAATGAACAAAATTAGAAAATCAATACTTTACGATTTCAAAACTTACTACAAAGTTGCAATAATCATGATAGTGTGGTACAGGATATAAACAGGCATACAGATTAATGAAATGAAGAGCCAAGAAACAATGAAAAGATGATCAACATCATTAGCAGAAATGCAAATCAAACCCATAATGAGATACCACCTCAAACCTAGTAGGATAACTTTAATCAAAAAGGCATACATAGTAAGTGTTAATGATGATGTGGATAAACTGGAACACTGATATCTAAAAAGTGGAAATGTAAAATGGTAAAGTGGCTATTGGGATATTTTTTTTTATTGTTGAGTTGCTAGATTTCTTCTATAGTATGAATAAAATTTCCTTATCAAACATATGCTTTGCAAACATTTTATCCCATTCTGTGAGTTGTCTTTTCACTTCTATTTTGTTTGTTTGGGATTACTCAAAATTTTAAACATATCATCCATTAATTATACTTCTAAGTATATGCCCAAGATAACTGAAAATAAATATTCAAACAGAAACTTGTACACAAATGTTCATAGCAGTATTATTCATAATAGCTAAAAAATATAAATAATACAGATGTCCATCACCTGAAGAATGGGTAAACAAAAATGGGATATATAGCCACACGGTAGAATACTATTCAGTCATAAAAAAGGAACAGAACACTAATACATGCTATACAACAGGTGACTTCTAAGGAATGGAACTAGACATAAAAGGCCACATATTATATGGTATGATTAATATGAAATAGACATATCCACAAAGATAGAAAATTAGTAGTTCCAAAGGTTGGGGAGAACAGTGAATGGGGTGTGACTGCTAATGGGTGACAGGGTTTTCTTTTATAGTGACAGATGTTACAGAATTAGATAGTAATGATAGGTTTACAACTCTATGAGTATAACAAAAACCATTAGGTTACACATTTTAAGAAAATAAAAGTAAACCTTAAAGGAAGGAAATATTAAAAGAATAAACTGGTGGCATTATAAAAGTTAGACTTGAGAAACCAGAAATATTCAGGTCAGATAAAAGTAAAAATTCACTGAAGACATGAACACTCTAAAGCACTTTAAAATTATACAGAGCTATTAATATCTGTGTTATGCAGAAATATTAATATATTTTCTAATCATCATCAAGGGTGTTACATAAATAAGTCAAAAACAGCTCTTGGATATTGGCCCTAAGTTATACTTCTTTACATCGGGTTCATTGTTAATTCAAAGCTCACCAGAGTCAAACTTAAATTTTCCTACAATCAATCTCAATAAATATTGTTTAAGTAAACATACTTTTAGTCACTTAGAACATTCCTACTTTTCATACCTTGCAAAAACTGCATCCAACACTAGCCATAGTTAAGACAAACCCTTGAGCTATAAAAAAATCCCTGGCTGATGTTGCCTTTTGGAAGGCAACATTTGAACCAAAGGGTCCCATCCTACTGATAAGCAAATCACATAGACATATATGCCCTCCTCCAATTCCCCTTAGGAATTCTCTTGATTTATCCCATTTTGAGATAAATCAAGCCCTGATGATGCTGGATGATCTGTTTTAAGAGTCCAAGAGCCACCCCAAAATAGTTGCGTGTTCCTGCGACCTAATGTCATGTTTATTTTCCAAAACCCTGTAGTTCACTAAAAAAGGGTTACTTTTTTTGATTGAAATCCTATTTTGACTATGAAAGAACAGCTAATAATAAGATGGTCAAACACAAAAAAGTGCTGAGTTCTCTATAAGTATTTTTATTTTTAACCACTTATCAAAGATGTTTTAAAAATAAATAAAAACTGGGCCTCCCCGGTGGTGCAGCAGGTTGAGTGCAGCACTGTGAAGCTGTCTCCAGCCTCTGTAGCACAGGTTCCATTATCGGCTGGCTAGGGAGAAACCCACATGGTGCGGCAGACCTCTCCTGGCTCGTCCCTGCTCCCCTCAGCAGTGTATTTCAGTCAGTCTGCCTGTTCTGTTCCCCGCTCTGTCTCTGGTGAATCCCTTCACCCCTGCGCCTCTGGCCTGTACCCCAGCTCTTGTATACATAAATAAAATCTTTAAAAATAATAAAAAATAAAATAAAAACAAAAATAAATAAATAAAAACTAATAGGTCTAGAAAAATGTTGACATAGCACCCAACCTACTTTTTAAATTCTAGGAAATAATCCATGGCCAAAATTTTTCGCTAGTTTGGACTGGTAATTTCACTAGTTTATCCAAATAATTCAATTTAAATATAGTCAACAAGTAGTTTTCGTATAGGAAAATGAGAAAGATCCAATAACTGAAAATGACTATTATTTTTCTTGATGTTTGTCACAGAAAGGAAGCATAACTCCTCAATTATTCTTAAAAGTTGCTATAAAGTTAAATTTCATGGAAAAAAACGAAGTGGTGATAACACGAGATTGATATTGGAGTTCCAGTAAAATAGGTTAACTGCATCTTATAAGTCTAAATAAATCTTGTGAGTCTATTAAGTAAAATCAGCCACATGTTAATTAATTAAATTGATTTTTTTTTCTTATATAAGAGAGTGAATTAAAAATTTGAGATTAGGAAGGGGGATCAACAATGATCATGATGATTATTTTTTAGTAAAACAATTGTTAAATACTTCCTATATATCTTACTATATATCTTAACATGAGAATAACAATATGAAAAAATTCAATTATTTATATAAATATATAACTACTGATAATACTCTAGGTAGAGCCTTGGTCTTAGAAATTAAAGAAAGTGCAGAGATTTTTCACAAATACAAGCACTTTACTATTAAATTAATATTTGTTTATAGACCCAAGAAGATTAAGAACATTGGGAAATCACCACAGAAACACTTTTGAGTGTCCCTGCAGAGGAAAATTGTGACTCAGTAGCAAGGAGAAGATCCTTTCCCAATTCCACAATCATATAGCAAGCCTTAACATGAGCAAGGAGGTAGATATTCAAAGTTTATACTTTATTTTTAGGTTTCTGCTTTCCAACTTTTATTGTAAACATATCAGTAATGGAAAACCTTAAGTGATTTTAAAAAACAGAAAACTTGGCCTGTTTTGTGCTAGATTCAATAGGTAGGCTAAAGCCACCTTACAAAAAGTCTGGTGTTGGAAATAATTCATCATTGTAAAGCAGTTTTTAAATACCAACTGCCACACAGATATTAAATAATAAGCTTAAGTATTACAAAAATTAACTATTAATAAAAAAGTGGATTTTCTCAGAGAACAAAGTACTCCACAGCAGAAGTCTATTTTCTGTAAATTGTAGATAGCTGTAATCATTACTGCTCTTACAAAATTTAACAAGGTTGTTTAACTGGAGAAATAATGGTTATTATCACAGCAATAATAATGAGGACATGAAGAAATACAAGATTAGCTTATAAACAACCACTTATATTACCTCATCTTTTCAGCACTGTATATATCATTGTTTTATTTGACCTATTTGATATCTACCAATTTTTGAGCACATATTTAATTCTGTTATATTCTTAAAATGGTCATGTTCATACTAAGAAACTTCAGAAAGAATCAGGAACACAATAGATAGAATTGATGTATATTCTACTTCCTTAAATACCTAAAACATGGGTCAGATGCATTAGATACCAATAAATGAAATTCAATGGCTTGTTAACACACTGTGAAATTATGTCATTAGTTAGTTTTACACTCTTAGAAATGGAACGTATCTCCAGAACCTGGGCCTTTAATATGGGACAAGCATAGCTAATGCTAGAGTAGGCTTATAAGGTTGTGTAATTTGAGCTTTTGATATTCAGGTAAGCTCTGATGATTCAAAAGAGAGAAGCAACCAATCAGCAAAGACACATTTGCTTTTTTTTTTTTTTAAGATTTATTTATTTATTTTTATACAAGAGCTGGGATACAGGCCAGAGGCGCAGGAAGGTGAGAGGATTCACCAGAGGCAGAGCAGGGAACAGAAGAGGCAGACGACAGAAATACACTGCTGAGGGGAGCAGCGGGCGTGACAGGAGTGGTCTGCCATGACATGTGGGATTCTCGCCGGCCAGTCAGCCGGCCAGCTGGTATTGAACCCACACTGCAGAGGCTGCAGACAGATTCACAGTGCTGCCCTCAACCCGCTGCACCACCGGGGAGGCCCTGCTTTTAATTCTTAATACTAGATACTACTAACTTATATTAATATGAACATTAAAAACTATATACTCCACAGAAAAGTTTTCAAGAAATAAAGATATTATTTTAAAGAAAGAAAGACCACAAAGAAATATCCTAGAATTTAAATTTTGCATATATTTCTGTCTGCTTAATTTTATTTATTTTTTTTTAAAGATTTATTTATTTATTTATACATGCACTGGGTACAGTCAGAAGCGCGGGAGGGTGAGAGAATTCACCAGAGCCAGAGCGGGGAGCAGAGCAGGCAGAAGGACCAAAGTACACTGCTGAAGGGAGCAGCGGACGGTAGGAGAGGTCTGCGCGCCATGTGGGACCCTCCTCCAGTGGCCGGGGAGCAGCCGGGGATCAAACCAGCGCTGCAGAGGCTGCAGGCAGCTTCGCAACCCAGCTCTCAACTGCTGCACCACCAGGGAAGCCCTCTGTCTGCTTAGTTTTAATTGCTACCACAGATTTGCTTTTTTTAACCTGACACAATTCAAGAACTGTCCTACTTAGTTGCAGGACATCAGTGAGCTTGCTGTGAACCTGGCAGTGTTAGTTTTCTTAAACTAAATTAATGGCCTAACTTTACTGCTATATTTCAATAGAATAATTGTCAAAATTTTTAATGATCAGTATGAAATGAATATTAAGCAATCAGAACAAATGCTGTCCATGGTGCTACAGAGTGGTCCTAGAGGCCTTCTGAAGATCGAGAAGTCCTCTGTTAGTTGGAGAGGTCCAGAGGTTTTTGATGGAGGGGCCAGTACTGAGATGAGAGGAAGAAGTAGGTATATTACTAGTTCTGAGCAAGAGCTGTTTACCCAGTATTTACAAACAAAACAAACATAAACATTGGCATGGAAGCTTTGATCTGCAAGGGCAGGGTGCCACCCTAAACTGAAACTATTTCCATCTGATTCAAATAAAAAAAGGAAATGCAAGTACAGAAGAGAGGCAATGATAATAGCTACTCTGTCCCTTGCCCTTTTACACACATACACACACACACACACACACACACACACAGCTCCTCAGGACAGTTTCACATGAAAATAAAGTTGTTTACTTGGTACCACTGCCACCCACTGCCTTCTGCTGAAACTGTCACACAGATTGGCTTAACCTCCCTTCCTTGTCTGTCTTAGTTGGAAACTTTGTAAAGGGGTCGTGTTTTTTTTTTATTTCAAATGTAGATACCCTAATTGAAACATGAAAAACAAAGTTTTAAACAGAATTCCAAGAATAGTTTATCCTCACAGACATTTCTGGTGCTTGGGAAGATTTAGAGGAAGAACGCAGGTAGGACGCCAGTCTTTCTCAGTAAGTAAACACCCGTTTAGTCTCCTCAAATCTGCATAGTGTCACCTTTACTGTGAAAATTCCCAATCTCACCTGCAGAGTTGACTATTTTCTCTTAGCGTTTTGGTTCCATTTCTATTGTAAGTCTTATAGTACTCACTTAAAATTTTTTATCTATAGACATATTTAAATATGAAAGCATATTTGCCAGTATCTGGCAACCAGGTATCTGTTGAATGAGTTGAGTGAATGAAGGAAATTCAAGTCCAGGAAATAAAAATACTATAAGGAGTATATGTATATTATAAACATTTTTATTTATTTTTATTAACTTATTCTTTTTAATTGAGGTAACATTAGGAGCCTTCCCATCAGGTAATACCATAGTACCACAGTAGAGTACCCACCACCAAATCACCCAGAGGCTACACACACACACACACACACACACACACACACGCATTTGGTACAAATCAGGAAGACTGAGATCCCTACACCTTCGTTACATCATAATTACAGTATTATCTGATTTGTTCTTATCACCCTCTACCCCCTCCCCTCATTAATTCTTGGTTTAAACAGGGGGATGAGGAAAGAAAGGCAGACAAATCCTAGCAAAGGTATAGGAGAGGTCAACAAGTGACACCACTCAATAGCATTCAGATCTAATACTAAAACAATTGTCTATCTCCAAGACAACTAATTCATAGGAAACATTTACAAATTAAGAATCTTAAGCTTCCCTGTCAATACACTCCAACCTGAAGTAAGAAAAGCTTCTATTCCTTCAAGTTCCCTACCATCCTTACTTCTAATTCTGGCCCTAATCCTTCTAAAATTGGTATACAAAGTTTGTCAAAGGGCCAGGTGAAGAAAAAGATGTTGTAGTTCTACAAATAGTGCCTTTAGTACCATGTTCACATGTAAAGGGCAGGCTAGAGAGAAGTAGGGGAAAAAACTGCAATTTAGAGGAATTTTGACCAATTTAGATAAGAAATGCTATTAATGTATATTAACTGGAGAAGAGGGTCTAAGGGTCATTTTAATACATTTCCCCTATAACCTGTTTCCAACTATTACCCTGTCAACACTTTATGACATCATTCCCCTTTATTTAAAAATACTGAATTTTATCAAAAAGTAGCAATTTCTGGATGTCCATAATACATAAACATCGATAGACGAGACCATTCTTCCGTGTTCTACTGATTTTTGCAATTTAGGATCAGTCCATAAGAGAAAACCTAATTTAATTCATCATTTTGTCAAGCAGGTATGGCTGTAGTTTACTAACTAAAGGTAGAAATTCAGCCCCTATCACCATATTATTATTCCACAGCTCAACTTTATTTGCAGTTTTTACTGTTACCTGCTACCAGGATCATCTTTGTAACAAGAGTCATACTACTACTACAAAGTAGGCAAGACAGATTTCTTGGTACTATTCCACTAGAAAATTTCCAAATGAGGTTGGCAAGTACAATTTTCCTTTAGACTTACCAGAAAATATCACCAGCTTGACTTTACTGTACAGTGGAGCAGAGTCCCTTCTGTGGGCTAACAATGTCCTCAAAGACATTCACATCCGAGTTACCAAAATCTGTAAATGTATTCCCTGATGGTATAATAAAGGAGATTTTGTGGGTATCACTGAGTTAATGATTTTGAGATGGGGAGTTTATCCTAGATAATACAAATGAATATAATCAACAGAGTCCTTGTAAGGAGACAAAAGGCAGTGTTCCTGTGAAATGCAGAGCCCCTAATCCTCTCTTCCATGTTGCCCCCACTATTATCATTATCAACACCTAGCTTTTTTGGTGGGGCCTACTGGACTAAAGTCTTTTGTACTGATGTTTATTGGCTCCTATTGTAGTATCTGCATGCTGTCTTCTTCCGTGCTTCATGGTTGTAGTTGAACTCTGTTATTCTATTCCCTAAATTATTCTATTAAAAAATCATTCTCCCAGATTTTTTCTATTATCTTACGGGTATTATTCTTCAAGATTATGATATATAATGGCGAGGTTGTATCATTTTAGTGTTATAAATGAGTAGACAGGCCTCCTTATTTTAGTGTTATAAATGAGTAGATATCATTTTAGTGTTATAAATGGTGGCCTGGAGGTTAAGTCTCAGCACTAGCACTGCTACGGCCTGAGTTTGATCCCCGGCCAGGGAGATGACCCACATATGGCACAGCAGACCTCTCCTGTCTCGCCCACTGCTCCCCTTTAAAGTGTATTTCAATAAATCTGTCTGATCTGCTTCCCACTCTATCTCTGGTGAATCCTCTCAGCCCCCGCACCTCTGGCCTACACCCCAGATCTTCTATGTAAAAATGAAGATTAAAAAAAAAAAGGAGTAGACAGTCTGACTCCTGAGAATCTTGGGTAAACCTATTGTCTTTTTGAATATTCTGTTTATGTTAAAGACACAAATGCATGATGATGAGAAAAATTTATAAAGACTCTTCATATTGTTACTACAAATATTATCCAGAAATGTTATCTGGGGATGGAAGGAAGGAAGGGGGGGTGGAAGGAAATCAGTTATATCACATTATATTTGTTCATATACTGGACAAACACAAGTTTATGTACCTATCAATAAAGTATTATAGTTTTATAGATACAGGTTACAATATTAATGACTGGAGCCACAAATAGTACATTGGTGTCCAAAGTTAATGGGGATAATGCTTTTGGCTCTACCTAACATTCCATGTAGCCAAGGATAGAAACTGAGCACTTACCTTCTTTGGTGAATTTCAAAGCAGATTGTTACTGGAATGCACAAGTAATGAGCCTGTATATACCCACAAAAGGTCTTCTTCAATCCAGTATTCATGCCATCTTCCTATTGGTAGGAGTGTCCAGATTTCAAGTTAGATAATTGGGAGACTAGGATGTGTTCTATAAAAGGGAATTTCAGTTATAGATCTCTTCATGTCATCTGAAACTTGGTTTGGAGATTCACTCTAGCCAGGCAGTCATTTAGTTTTCAAAATGTTAAATTCTATTTTGGAGCCCAATGAAAACCAATCAGTCTGAATCCTGATGTTTTTCACTATTTCACTGTTGACAACCCAATTTTAATTGCCTATGAACAGGTATATTCATTTTCTATTGCTGCTGTAACAAATTACTTCCTACTTAGTGACTTAAAACCATACAAATTCATCATCTTACCATTCTGGAAGTTTGCATTCTGAAATCATTCTCACTGAATTAAAGTGGAGATTATGAACATAAAACTGATATCCCTTCATATCTGATCAGCAAATCTTTCACATCTTTGTTTTCCAATATTTTAATGACATATTTATATTTATAATTTATGAAAACACAAATGGCTATCTTTCAGTATTACTGAAAACATGACTATTTTCCAGACAGTTTTAGGATTCACCTGGAGGGAATTCCTGCTGCCTGATTTCACAAGAAATCACAATAACACAGCTTATTTAACTTTTGTTCTACAAAAGAAGTCAAAAATCTTGTCATAAGCCTTGCCACACAGTAAGATGGGCAAGAGAAAGGCCTCCATCAGAGAAAAACTTAGCATATCTCCCACTGGTCAGCCAGCAGGAGGGTCCTTTTTGTCTCTGTTTGCAGAATGGTGCCTGACAGGCCCACTGAGAGATAGGTTAGATGTTCAACAGTGGAAATACAGGACAGGTGGAGTTTGTTCTTAGTTACCTGGCAAGTGGACACTAGTTTCCAGCTCAAAACAGAGCCCAGTATAGCAAATGGCATCATTTCAAATAGTGCAGCTGTATTACTTGAATATAATTATAAATAAACTAGTGTTCCTATATTTAATGATGGTGTAAATGCATGCTTAGACTTTTTTTTAAAAAATATGAAACATTTGGATTGTTTTATCTGTGAATGACTCAAACTATAAAGCAAGTAGAATCTGAGCTCCTTCAATCTCTTAACAAAAATAAATTAACCTGATGGAGGGATTCTAATGTTACCTCAAAAAAAATTAATTAAAAAAATACAGTGTTAAAAATCAAAATAATTCATTCTTAATTTTATCCTCAGCCCCAAACAAAATAACACAAACAATATTGCTCATGAACTCTCCTTATTTTATATTTTGAGATCTATTTTTATTTTAATGCTACACAATATGAACAGCGTTTCCAGCTTGTCGAACCTTTAAAGCAAAGAATCCTGATACATGTCTGTTCTGAGGAATGCCTCACCCTGAGCAATAATCAAAATTCAGTTACTAATGAAAGCAAATGTGACCAGTAGCTTCAAATTAGTGTAGGAGATCTGAGTTATATTCTAGTATCTATTACTAATTTTCTTTGATATGCAAAATGATTTTAACTAAAACACCTAATTTAATAGCACCTACCCCTTTTGTTAAATGACTGTGAAATGTTTTTTGCTTGTTTTAATTTCTTGGGATGCTGAAATTTTTCAGTGATCCAAAGTCCACAGTGCTTGTATATCTTCTAGCAGGTAAGTAACCACCTCATACGAGTAATATATATTAAACAAAATTTTTAAAAACGGTCCATGGAATACTTGTCTCAGAATTGATTCATTAACGGATAAAATATTCCAAGCTTTCTGAGACCCATTTAGAGCTATTAATTCAAAATATTTAAGGGACTAAGTCCAGGTGTCTGAACTACTCTCAAACATTTTAGATGATCTTTATGCATTCTGAAGTTTAGAAACTAATGAACAAAATTATGATAAATCAAAGATGACTTGTAAGATCACCAACTCTAGGATTTTATGACCAAACTTGAAATACAGCAATACATGAAATAAGTAAAATATTATCAAATTAGTAAACAAAATAAATGAATTATGCTAGAATATTTAGGTAATTTAATATGTTCAAGAGAATATACAGAGAGTAAGTAGCAGAAAAAGTGACAAATCTTTTATATTTGATCTTAAGTGGGTTGAACAAAATGAATCAGGAACTTGATCAGATTTTAGTCATCTACTTACTCTCTTCCCCTTTCAATTAAGTCAAAATTTAGAAACAAGAGTCATGTTTTACTTTACCCTGAATAGCAAAATTTAGAAATCCTGAACATTTAGCAATTGCTTAAAAAGGCAAACAATGTTCATTTCTAATTCCTGCGTGATTAAAAGGGGATGCAAAACACACCGTACACTCATTTGTATATGACCAAGATAGTATCACCTAGAAAACAGTAAGTTTGCTCCTCATCTGATTAAAGTTTCATTTTGCTCAAATCAGAGACTTTCACTGATGCTTTACTTAATTTCATTGGCATTTGTCCATCTATCAGAAGACCTAAAAATATGTAACCCCTTCCTTAGGTGAAGAATGATGGAGATTCAGTCCATGGGGAGCACACACTTCATGGGATTAAGGCTGGCAACAGAAATTTTCTTAACAGAAGTATTGATGTCTCAGAGTGAATTAAAATTAAGAAATATGCAAAATAAGGAGTCCTGTGATAGATAAAATGAGTTACTAAGAAAAATTAAAGAACTCAGCCCTCATTCTTACACTTCAGTTTACACAACAAAGCTGGGAGCAGGTCCTAATCTCATTCCTATATAACCATCATCAAAACAAGATAGATTGCAGAGAACTCTCTGAAACAGAAAAGATTCCCTTTTTTTCCACCAAGAATACACACCAAAATTTTAACAGCGATTCTCTTAAGATGCCAAGATTAACGTGCTTTTTATTTTTTGTTGTAATTTTTTTGTGTCTTATAAAATTTTATCCACAAAGCTAAAACACTTTTTCATTTAAAAATATAGTCAAGAGTTGAAAAGATAGTCAGATATTCAGAGAAACCCATCTCTCTAAGTTATTAAGGCAAAAATATATCAGGTAAGTATCTGGGTCCAAAGACAGCAAGAGACTACAGAGTTAACAAATATAATGAACAGAAGCAGGAATGATGGAAGTCAGTGGGCACTAATAGCAAATAGTGAGAAGCGTATCACAGGCATGTGGACTTTTAACTTCTCCCCTCAGTATTTATAGGGTTAGAGACCCGGTGCATTTCAGGGTTTAATTATGAAAGTTAAGTGGAAGAAATAAGCATTTTATGAGTAATTAATTTGGAATGCTATTTTAGAGGGCCATTACCCAAGGAATAAAATAAGTTATGCTTAGATGTGTATGCTAGATTTTAGCATATTTCAAGAAGATATGGAAGTATGGTATCTTTGTATCACCAAAGGTGCCAGAGAGAAAATAATTGCAGAGCAGTAAGTACCAGAAACTGTCAATTAAATCACAACTGGCTATGGAGACAGACGTGGAAATATTTAAGAAGGAGAGGTCAGAAAGCGGGCCCTTGCTTTTATTATTTCATTTTGTGTGTGTGTATTTTTCAGAGTACAGAATAAAAACAGACTGAACTGTGGATAAATGTTGCGTAAGACTGGCAAAGATCTGTAAGAATGGTTTCAGGCTAAAATCCAGAATAAATAATATTTGGTAGAAACTACTAAAATTAATGATTTATGAAAAAGGGTAAACTAATGGTTTGCTTATGCCAAAAAAGAGAACAAAGGAATTTCCACCATGGAGTGGCCCAGATATTCTGATGTACACCCTTACTGCAAGTAGATACTCAATAAAATACACCTTTGCTCTTTCTTCTTTCCTTGATTCTTCCATTTGAATTCAATTTTTTTTGTTTCTTTTTTTAATCTATCCACTTCATATTCATCCTTTTACTAGTATTTCAGATGTTTCCCTACAGATCATAGTATTCATCATTGACTTATAAAAGTCTAATATAAATTATCTTCCTAGACAATACATGAGTATCAAAATATACAGTTAACATCTCTACCAATTTATATTCTAGCATATTTAAACACAGTATTATTACTGCTTTTTAAAGTACAGTTAATATTCATGTATAATTACTACAACTTAAACTTTTCTACTACTCTTTATTCTTTTCTGTATCTCCAGATTTCCATTTGCAATAGTTTTCCTTCTACCTGTACACCTGTTAATGATATTTTTCAGTGTCACCCTGATGCTAATGAATTTTATTTCTATGCTGGTCAGGAAAAGTGTTTTATTTAAACTTTATTAATGAAAGTTTACTTTCTTTTGCCATTTTGAAGATGTCACTATATTGCCTTCCGGCTTTCATCCTACAAGATAAAGTCAAGTCTCAGTCTTGCTATAGCTCCTCTGATAATAATATCTTTCTCCAGCAGCTTTTAAGAGTTTTGTCTTTGCATTGATTTTCACTGTTACATTATTTCATACACACACGTGCAAGTACACACACACACATGCACACACACGCACAGAGAGTTGTGATTTTCTTTATTCTCATCTTACTTAGGGTTGACAGTGCTTCCCAAATTTGTGGCTCACTGTCTCTCATCAGCAGTATTAGTCATTCTTTCTTCAAAAATTGTTTTTGGTCCATTCTTTTCCTTCTTCTAGGACTCCACAGTACCTATGTTCTTGCTGTATTCTCTATGATTTTTTTTTTTTATAAATTATATTGTTATATTCCCCATACAATTGCAGCCCCCCCATTCTGACCCCAATCCCTCCCCTCCCGCCCCCGCCCCCCTAAAAGTGTCTCTGGTTCATAGTTTTTTGTTGATTTTGATTTTCACTTTCTTATAGTTATTCATTTTCCTGGTCCCTTATTTAAGTTTTCTAGATTCCTGCTATGAGTGAGACCATCTGGTATTTTTCTTTTTCTTTATGGCTTATTTCGCTGAGCATGATCCCTTCCAGCGCCATCCATGTTGCTGCAAATTGCATGTGTTTATCTTTTTTGAATGCTGAGTAATATTCCATGGTATATATGGACCACATCTTCTTGATCCAGTCATCTATTTTTGGGCATTTGGGTTGTTTCCAAAGCTTAGCTATTGTAAACAGTGCTGCTATAAACATAGGGGTGCAGGTGTTCTTTGGAATTGATGTTTCTGTGTCCTTTGGGTAAATACCTAGGAGTGGAATTGCTGGATCATATGGAAGCTCTATGTTTAGTAGGTCCAGAAATCTCCACACAGCTCTCCACAGTGGTTGGACCAGTTTGCACTCCCACCAACAGTGCAGAAGAGTTCCTTTTTCTCCACACCCTCGCCAGCATTTGTTGTTGCTAGTTTTTTTAATATGTGCCATTCTCACTGGTGTAAGATGGTATCTCATGGTAGTTTTGATTTGCATTTCCCTGATGGCAAGTGATGTTGAACATTTTTTCATATGCCTGTTGGCCATTTGCATTTCCTCTTCAGAGAAGTTTCTTTTTAGCTCTTCTGCCCATTTTTTGACTGGATTATTTTCTTTGTTGTTGTTGAGTCTCATCAGCTCTTTGCAGATTTTTGTGATCAGTCCTTTATCATTAGTGTTGGGTGCAAAAATGTTCTCCCAGTTGGTGGGGTTTCTCTTTGTTTTTGTTATTGTCTCTTTTGCTGTGCAGAAGCTCTTTGATTTGATGTAGTCCCAGCTGTTTATCTTTGCCTTCACTATCACTGCTTTGGGTGATGTGTCTGTAAAGATGTCTTTGATGTGCAGATCACGTAGTGTTTCGCCTATATTTCCTTCTATATATTTTATGGTTTCAGGTCTTATGTCTAGTTCTTTAATCCATTTTGAGTTGATTTTTGTGTATGGTGTGAGGTAGTGGTCAAGCTTCATTCTTTTGCATGTAGCGACCCAGTTTTTCCAGCACCATTTATTGAACAAACTTTCTTTGCTCCAATGCATAGTCTTTGCTCCTTTGTCAAAGATTAGTTGACCATAAATCTGTGGGTTTATTTCTGGATTTTCTATTCGATTCCATTGGTCTGTATGTCTGTTCTTGTTCCAATACCATGCAGTTTTGATAATTATGGCTTTGTAGTATAGTTTGAAGTCCGAGAGTGTAATGCCTCCATTCCCTTCTTTTTTTTTCAGGAGAGCTTTGGCTATTCGGGGTTTTTTGTGATTCCATATGAATTTCATCAATAATTGTTCTATTTCTTTGAAGAATGACATTGAAATTTTGATTGGAATAGCATTGAATCTGTATATTGCTTTTGGAAGGATGGCCATTTTAATAATGTTTATTCTTCCAATCCTCGAGCAGGGGATGTCTCTCCATTTCTTTGTTTCTTCTTTTATTTCTTTTAACAGTGTTTTATAGTTTTCTTTGTATAGGTCCTTTACCTCTTTTGTTAGATTTATTCCCTCTTTATGTTTCTTAAGCTCTTTTCTAGGTTCATCTTTTGTCTCTCCATACTTTATACTGGAGAACTTCTTGTGACATAACTCCAAACCACAAAGCTGCTGTCCTTCAGTTGTCTAATCTACTCTTAGGTCTAAATAAGGGGCTCTTGATAGTTAATTCAGTTATTGACATTTTCTGTTAAAGACTAACTTTTTCAAGTTTTCAGTTCACTGGTCAAACTTTTAATACTTAGTTCCCAGAATTTACTAGACATAGGTTTTAAATCTTTGCAGCTGTAATTTCCCTGTTTTTTATAAATGTTTAAAAGTCCATACTTTTTCCCCCAAAGTATCCTCATGGAAGATATATAGCTTCCTATGTAGCTTTTAAAATACACTGAGTGTTTAACATAACATTTAATGACTCCTAGTGTAACCTGTCTTAAACTGACCCTTTTTCTGAGACCAACTCTAAAAACTACATTTTAAAAAGCACAAAACAAACCACTAATTGTTTGAAGCCTTTGGAGAGCTACCAAAGTAACTAACTTGAGGAGCCAAGATCTGAGAAAAAGAAACCTCGGTGAGTTGAACACTCTTATTACCACATATTTTTTTTCCTTCCATGACATTTATAAGTTTGTATCAGGAAAGACAGAGTACAAAAATGAATGTGTAATCTACATTGGTCTTACTGACCTAGGGAGACAAATGCAAGAATTCTTTGCCACTGATGCAGGCACAACTTGGGAGTAAGATCTAAGTACATAAGAACTAAAATTAAGTAAATATTCTGTAAGCAGTTTTCCTAACCTAAAGGTATTTTTGATTGCTAAGCTGCACAAGTGTGAAGCAAAATGAATGCAGCAATATATATGTATATGGATAATAATTATTAAAAAGTTGGTTTTATTACATAAATACAAGATCAGTTTAACATTAAAAAATTCAATATAGTGCACTATGTTAACAGAATATATCAATAGTGTAAAAATTATATGAACATCCTAGTAATGCACCAAAGGCAGAAAATTTATTTGATAAAATTCAACCCCTGCATGACAAAAGCTGATCAAATGAGAATTAATATAATAAATTTAAAATGATAAAATTATCTACCAATATACTAATAAGCACTTCAGCAAACTTCATATTTAATGATGAAATATTGAAGGCTTTTCCACCAAGATGGGAACAAGGGTATATCTATTATCTCTGTATGAAGACATTTATTCAGTATTGTTCTAGAATATCGAACCAATGTGACTAGGAAGAAAAACAATTTGAAGATGTAAGAAAGAGAAAGGCAGAAATAAACCTATCATTCAGAGATGACAAAAGGGTATATATATATGAACCCTTTCTTAACACATCATGAAAAGAAACAAAGACCTAAAGAAATCTTAGTGGGCTAGAAGATTTTATATGAAGATGGCATTCTCTCTATGTTGGTCTATAAATTCCTCAGTCAAATATACAGATTCACCAATAGATTCAATCCAATCAAAATTCCAACAGATTTTTGGTGCTAATTGACAAACATATTTCAAAATTTCCATTTCTTTGTGTCTTCTATTTATTTTTAAAGATTTATTTATTTATTTATACAACACTGGGTACAGTCAGAAGTGCGGGAGGGTGAGAGAATTCACCAGAGCCAGAGTGGGGAACAGAACAGGCAGACTAACAAAATACACTGCTGAGGGGAGCAGCGGGTGCAGCATGAGAGGTCTGCCCGCCATGTGGCTGGGGATCAAACCAGCGCTGCAGAGGCTGCAGGCAGCTTCACAGCCCAGCGCTCAACTGCTGCGCCACCGGTGAGGCCCTCTTCTTCTATTTCTTTTAACAGTGTTTTATAGTTTTCTTTGTATAGGTCCTTTACCTCTTTTGTTAGGTTTATTCCCAAGTATTTGATTTTTTTTTTGTTTCAATAATAAAAGGGATTTTTTTTTATTTCTTCTTCAGATTTATTGTTTGTGTATAGGAAGGCTACTGATTTTTGCGGGTTGATTTTGTATTCTGCCACTTTACTAAACTGATTGATTAGTTTAGTTTTTCTGTGCAGTTTTTGGGGTTCTCTATGTATATTATCATATCATCTGCAAATAGTGATAGTTTGACTTCTTCCTTCCCTATTTGGAGTCCTTGTATGTCTTTCTCTTGTCGTATTGCTCTGGCTAGGACTTCCAGCCAGAAGTCCTATATTGAAAAGCAGTGGTGAGAGTGAACATCCTTGTCTTGTTCCAGATCTTAATGGAAATGCTTTCAGCTTTTCACCATTGAGAATGATACTGGCTATGGGCTTGTCATATATGGCCTTTATGATATTGAGGTATGTTCCTTGTATCCCGAGAATTTCAAGGGCCTTTATCATAAATGGGAGTTGACAGGACATATTATTAAAACTGTGATGTACTGGTAAAGAATAGAAAATAGACTAATGAAACAGAGTAAATTTATGAGTTATGGGAATTTGATGTTTACAAAAACCACCCCTCTGCAAAGCACTGGGATCAACTAAATAATAATGTACTTTTATCTCTATTTCACACCTACACAAAAATCAATTCCAGATGGATCAAAGAAATAATAAACCTTTCAAAGATAATGGAGAAGAATATCAGTATGACCTTAGAGTAGAAAAAGACTTCTTAGTCACAACACTAAAATAGTAACTTGTTGATAAATAGAAAAGGCTGATAAATTGGACTTCATTAGATACAAAACCTTATTTTTCTACAATGATATATTAACAGAGTGAAAAACAAGAAATAGCTGGGAAAAATATTTCAATACCTATATTTGACAAAGGATATGTATGCAGAATATAAAATGAATTCCTATAAATTGAAAAGAACGAGAAAACACATTTTAAAAATAAAAAGACAAGACTTAAATATGAACTTAAAAATGAAAATATAGATATGTCCAGTGAACATATAAGAAGGCATTCAACCTCATTAGTTATCAGGAAGTGAAAATTAACACTACAGTGAAGCAGCACTATAAAACATGAGATAGGTTAAAATTAAAATTGGTAATAATACATATTGGCAAGATTGTGAAGCTAGTTTAACATTCATATATGGCTGACAGAAACATGTACTGATATAATTACTTTATAAAACTCTTTGACAGTATCTACTAATAGGGACATTGGACTACCGTGTCATTCATTAATTCACAACTACTAGAAAAGTATATATCAAAAGATGTATGAAAGAATATTCATAGCTGCATCATTCAAGGTGGTCAACATCCAATATACATCATAATCGAATGAATAAATTGTACAGTACATTCACATAATACCAAATAAAAAATTAAAATGATCTGCTATTGCTAAGCATGACATGGATGAATTTCACATTCCAAATCGTTTAACAAAAGTCAAACACCAATGGGTGCATATTACATGACTCAAATATATTACATAAATAGGAAAATTCATCTATGATGTTAGAAAATTATTTTCCTTGAAATAAGAGGATGGTATAGAATAGAGAAAGCACATGGACTATTTATAATATTAGTAAGTTCTATATTTTGATCTGGATGGTAGTTTACATGAGTATGTTCAATTTATAAAAAACAGTAAAAATTCAAACTGCATGTCAACTAAGATTTGTCTGTTTCACTATATATATGCGTTCTTGAATTTCAAAAGCTAAAAAATATTGTCAAAATATTGCTAAGGTAACACTATAGGAAATGGTTCTTTCTTTTTTAGAAAAAGATGTCAAATGCTGCCATACTTTCAGAAAATATTCTAGCATCTACAGAATGCCAGTTATAAATGACTCAGACTTTCCATTTACATAATTTTCTTTTTCTTTTTTTTTGTTTGTTTTTTTTTATAAATTTTATTGTTATATTCCCCATACAATTGCAGCCCCCCCATTCTGACCCCAAACCCTCCCCTCCCGCCCCCGCCCCCCTAAAAGTGTCTCTGGTTCATAGTTTTTTGTTGATTTTGATTTTCACTTTCTTATATTCATTTTCCTGGTCCCTTATTTAAGTTTTCTAGATTCCTGCTATGAGTGAGACCATCCGGTATTTTAATTTTCTTTTTCTTTTTAAAGATTTATTTATTTATTTATACAAGCACTGGGTACAGTCAGAAGCGCGGGAGGGTGAGAGCAGTGGGCATGGCAGGAGAGGTCTGATGCGCCATGTGGGACCCTCACTGGCAGCCGGGAATGGAACCAGCGCTGCAGAGGTTGTGGGCAGCTTCGCATCCCAGTACTCAACCGCTGCGCCACCAGGGGAGGCCCTACATAATTTTCAATATGCTATTACAACAAACAAAATGTTCAATGATTAATATTATTTAAGATGTTTTTAACCAATATTATTTAAGATGCTTTTAGCTGTAGAAAACTGAATGACTGCTGAGTAATATTCCATTGTGTATATGTACCACATCTTCTTAATCCAGTCATCTATTTTTGGGCATTTGGGTTGTTTCCAAAGCTTAGCTATTGTAAATTGTGCTGCTATAAACATAGGGGTGCAGGTGCTCTTTAGAATTAATGTTTCTGTGTCCTTTGGGTAAATACCTAGGAGTGGAATTGCTGGATCATATGGAAGCTCTAACACATGCAATTTGCAGCAACATGGATGGAGCTGGAAGGGATCATGCTCAGCAAAATAAGCCAGAAAGAAAAAGAAAAATACTGGATGGTCTCACTCATAATAGGAATCTAGAAAACCTAAATATGGATCAGGAAAAAGAATAACTATAAGAAAGAAAAAAATCAAAATCAACAAACAACTATGAACCAGAGACTCTCTTGGTGGGGGGGGGGGTGGGGGGAAGGAGGGATTGCAATTACAAAATCGGGGTTGTAATTATATGGGGAATATAAAAATAAAAAAAAAAGTTCCAGCAAAAAAAAAAAAAAAAAAAAACTGAATGACACAAGTAAGGAAATTATCATCTTATGAAAGAAACCAAGAGACTGGCAATTCCAGGGTTGGTCAATTCAATGCCCTAATATCATCTTCAAGGATCCAAATAGTCATCTTACTACTTTGCCATATTATTTGTCAATTTTGCCTTGAAGCATGTGACCTCACAATCACAAAATGGCTGCAACGTTCTAAGTGTCATTGCATCCAAAGCAAAAACAGGAGACCTTTTCTATCTCAGAACAAGTAAAACAGTTCTTAGAATCCCTGTAGCGAACTTTCCCTCTTATCTCATTATACAGCTTGATTACATGTACTGCTTAAAATGATTATCACCAAGGCGAATAGAAGATTACACCAAACAGGAAAGCTTCATCAGGATCTAAATCTTAGTCACTGAAGGAAAACAGATACCTGAATAAAATTCAAAATTCTGTTAAGGTAGAGATGATGGTTGTTGAGGTACAAAAGCATGCACTATAATAGCTGACTGAATTATAATAAAAGAGAAACTATATAAATGGTTCTTTGGTATCATTCAAAATATTTGTAATGCTATTTTTTAAAGTGTTTTCTCTGGCTCTATTATCTACATATTTTTTGTCATTCAAGATTATACAGAAATTCAACTGTAAAAATTTAAAGAGATTTGGTGTCTTATTTATATGAGATGGGTAAATAAGCTAACTACAAGGATTCTTTTTTTTAAGAACTAGTTCAACAATTTGAGTAAATACACAAATGCCTCCATCCACCACATCTTTTACAATAATAGTACTATGACAATTACTGATCTTCGGATTCAATAATAACAATGACAGAGCATTTTCATCAAGTACTATGTGTATATAGGCATTATGTTCAGCATTTCAGATGTAAAGAACTCATTAAGTCTACATTTTTACCAAAGATGAAGCAAATTCATAAAGTTCTTTAAATTTCTGAAAATCACACAACTAGTAAATGGTGGGTCTTTGAGATATATTTGTGACTGGCCATTTAAAAATATTAGTAACAGAGCAATCTATAATAAATTAATTGCTGAAGAATATCAAGATTTTTTTGGCAATGCAATGACTTAGTTTCAGAGAAGAAAAATTGCTACAATCGAGCACTGGGTTATCAATAAACTGTAAATAAAATGATAATATTTTTCTATAAGCTTCAAGAAAGGAACACAAGATCTTATTAGAATAAACTTCCTTTGGATTCTGAAACTCCCTAGACAGTTTGAGGAAGTAATTACTTAGGAAGAAGAAGGTCTTATTTTCCAGACAAAACACCAACAAGAAGTTTGAACTTTGATGTTTAGAAAAATTCCGCAGAACCCTAAAGCAACTAGAGTGGAATAGTTATATAACATAGAAAGCAGTAAATATCCCAGCTACCATGATGAGAGATTATAGATCAGGTTCCTGGCTAAAATAAAAAAGTCAATAAGTTATTTATTTTAAAAAATTCCATCATTTATAACATCAACAAAGGAACTATTATTACATCATCTCATAAACCCAGGAATTTGTACTCCTATGCAAAAAGCTATTAGTGAGCAATGAAATATTAATAGCAAGAATGCAGTTGCATCTTTGGCATCTGACCAAGTTTAAACCATTAGTAAACTATGTATTTATGCCAAAAAATCCAAGTATAGCTTATTTGTACTCTCTCCGTTTACTACTAATGTAAAAGTTTGTATTGGATTATTCTAAAGATATTACTACATTGCAAAATTCTCTAGACTACTGATATCCTGATAACTAAATTACTTGTAACTTGAGTTCTACCAGTATCCTAGAAGTTGTACAGTATTACCTCTAAAAATAATGTGGGGAAAATTTATTTTAAAAATATTGATCTTTTATATTCAACCAGCTGTTTACCATAAGATAGATCTTTTCATCCTAACCTTTTCTTAACCTCACATTGATTCCTGCCTATTCCCTGACTTGTACAATTAGAAATAAGGGATACTTCAGAGGATTTTGACCTAAAAAAAGAAAAAAAATAGGATTATGAAATCAACTAGAAAAAAGCAGTAAGTCAAAAATCTCATTTTTTATTTGTCTAGTGCTTCTCTTATCACTCTAGATTGCCTTTTAGTTTCACAAGAATTTCATGCAATAATAAAATCTAATATTAATACTACTTCATATGGAAAACCGGGTCATATAAAGATGAATTCCTAGATGACTCAGATATTCAATAACAATCATATCTGGAACCCAGGTCTGATCCAAGGCTAAAGTTCTTCCCATTCAGATCTTGCTATCCCAGGTACGCATGAATGGTTTAATAAACATATACATACAGATTTTGTAGTTTTTACCTCTGGTTACATGGCATGTAAGAAATTGGATTGCTTAGTTAAAGTGAAACTGACCTACACAACAGTTCTGGACTTCTCAAGACTCCTGATGTCACTTCTGTTGGCAAATGCATTAAAGCTTCATAATGATAGGAGACTAATCATAGTGGGGGAGAATATTTCTCCAGTATGACAAAATTAATAATTATAGATTTTGGGTAAATGACTTGCAATGGAATAAGTTGACAATAAATTTCATTTTGGATCTATTTTAATAAACCAACCTAGAATACATTCCCTATTTAAATTCATAAAATATTTTACTAATCACAAAGTGACTCATTTAATACTTAAACTTATTAATGCCCAAACTTGATATAAATCTACTTTCACTTCCACTCGTCATTTTATACAAGCTGCATATTGTCCTTTCAATAGTTTTACTTTAGCTTTTTATAAATAAAGCATTCCTGTTGATTTCTACTAGAAAACCACTCTCTTTTATTAAATGTTTTTATAAACAGAACTAAAGTACTTCCTCTTTAGGAACCATATTGTATCTGAACTACAATGTATGGGTTTAAGAAATAAAGCCATAACACACAATAAAAAGTAACTCAGACTTTGAAAACTATTGTGATTATCCCAAGGGAGAGTGGGAGGAAAAGAATATAGGAGGTAATGTGACAAAGTGTTGGAACTGGAGCTTTGGTGCAGGGTGAGTGTAGCACAGCGCAGTGGAGAATGAAGTTTTATTCCCAAAATTATATAGTTATGTAAATGATTGACAAATGAATAAAATTTAAGAAAATAACTAAATAAATAATCAAGCATCACTTTAGGAGTGCTACCAAGAGTAGAGGAAGGAGGCTATACATGGGTTGCCTGTACTTGTCCAGGACAGTTGAAACTATGCCAAAATCATGCTGAATAAGAACTAACTAGTCATTTATGTTTTGTCAAAATTCCAGGAAATCACTCTACAATTAGTGGTTTGGTACTATCTTCTCTTAGCAAAAAAGAACTACCAAGTTCTTTGAGAGTAAAGACTTTGATTTATAATGTCTGCTTGTTTAAATGCTTAGTTTACATGTCTTTGGCCGCTTCTAATTTCAAAGGGAACTTAGAAACTAGTAAGTTATTGTTCTTATCCATTTTTAGTCATTTACCCTCCCTTCTCCATTGTATCATGTCCAGTCACTTAGTTGCATTGAGACAGGTATTTTATGACAGCACTCACATCTCGTATTTGGGACGAGTTCTAAAGTCACCTGATGTCAAATGTTAAATAATATTAAGTAACTAAAATTAAGAAATTACTTAAATATGCCTGTAGATCTAGTATATGGATATGTATATAACAACTTTATTTAGTAATTTCATACATATTAAACTTGAGAATGACTGAGATACCAAAAAAAAAAAAACAACCCACCAAGAAAAAGACCATATGCTTCAGTGTGGGCATTTAATCCATTCTGCATTTAGGATAAGCCCATAGCTAAAAGGCAATCGGTAGAAATTTCTAACATGCTCCTAATTGCCTACAGTGCTCACTCAAGTCTTTTTAGATACTAGGCCTTTACAACTTCAAATAATATGAAGAGTTTTTTGTCTGAGGAGGGACGTGGAAGGCAGGGAAAGAGGAGAAGAAAAATACCATGACAAATCACAAGGAAAAAAAAGAAAGGCAATTGTACCATTAGCTAGTGGGAGATTACTTCATCTGTAGCTTTAATTTAATTCAAAAAAATTGAAATAAATAAATGAAATCAACTGAACTCCAGCTGTCCTCGAGTGTCCTTTTTAGCTGAAGGCCATATGATCTACGGGTCCTAAAATATTAGTTTCCTTTTGTCATGTTTCTCTAAACTTGCTCTCAAATGCCTAGTTTATCCTCAAGAGTCTAATTAATGTCAGTCAAGGCTTAATTACTCAGGTATCCCATCTTTCCTCTGCTATTCATCTTTTTTCTTTAGTTGCTGATCTTGGGAAACCTGAAATGCACTGGAGCCATTGTTAACATGGAGAGTAACTATCCTTCCTTAGCAATATTTCTAATAGCTATAATTTCTAGGATAAGCATTTATCCTAATATAAATCTAAGATAAAACAAATATCCTTAATTTCAAAGACATTTTACATTATAACTAAAAATCCTAAATGTTGAAAATTAATTTTAAATTCAAATGTTCCCTTTAAAGTTAAATGGATGTATTGAAAGGAAAACTGAGATGAAAGGGCGTATGACTGAAATGAAAGAGAAAATAAGGCCAAATTTCTCCAGATCAGAAATCATGTAGCTATTAGTAACCTCTCTGTTTCAAGTATATACCCTGGCCCCTTGCAAGTTTTCAATAAATATTTACAAAACATAGCTATTGAATTTTGTGCCTCAAATTTTTAATCTATAAAATAAAGAGAACTGTACAAGGATGTTTAAGTAAAATCTCATCTTTAATATTCTATGAATTCTTGATAGATTTCATTCCAAGAAAACCAACACTATAGACTACAAACTATTTTTAAAAGTGCCATTATTCTACCAAAATAAACAATGTTAATTTTACCACATTGGTGAATTTCATCACTTTCTTTCCTTTTTCTATCACTACCAAAATATTTTTTGGCAAAGTTAGTTTCGTGACATAATGAGAACCCTGTTCTCATCTCTCCCCCTGACCTCACAGATCTATGGTCAGCTAGGAAAGATATTTTTAATGAAGAGTGTCAGAAATTAAAATTCAATGCCAACAACACAGATAATAAACTGCTACCTACAACTTTCCCAGGTTTTAAGTTCTAAACATTGTCACCTCAGAGATATAACAGGATCAATCTTACAAGGTTAAAAATCCAATATGGTAATCTGAAGGTAGCCAAATGTCCTTTGATTTTGGATGGTCTGTCTTACACAACTCCATATTAAACTGTCCAAGGAACAGAAAGACCTTCTGAAATGCCTCCCGTACCCTGAGCACCTTTAAGCTAAATGTCAGTGTATATGACTTTGCTTCTGTGCTTTACCAGCAACATAAAAATACTAGTCTTAATAAATGTGAGTCACTACTGAGGGGAAATTATAAAAAGAGCGACAAATTTGGAATAGAAAAGAGAAGTAAAAGAATATCTTAACTAGAAGGAAAAGTTCTTAAAGTTATAGGAAATTAACACAGATGTTACACAATTCTACATCTGTTAGAAAAGAAAGGGCTGCAGACCGGGCGTGCAGGGGAACGCATCCACTGCACTGGCATTTTGCAGCAGGGACCTTTCTTGCTGGAGACTGTGTGAACCCAGCAGAAGGCTCACCGAGGAGCCAGAGGTAAGCTGGGAGGCTTGCCCATGCCGGGCGCCTTCTAGCCTGCAGTTCCAGCCCAGAGGGGAGCAGCACCCACCGCTGGGGCAGATTGGGCGTGCAGGGGAGTGCGTTCCCGCATCGCCATTTTGCAGCAGGGACCTTTCTTTGCTGGAGACTTGTGAACCCAGAAGAAGTTCCCCAGAGGAGCCAGTGGTGAGCTGGGAAGGTCGCCCAAGATGCTGGCCAGTACCAGCAACACAGTGTCACAAGGAATACGGCAAATTAGAAAACAGACAGTAGGGAGTAGAAAAACCACATGCAACCCAGCAACTCCTCAGCAAAAAAGCACACCGCAAAAAAGAAAACCATCTACCAGATTGCAACGACAGTAACTTGGAAGAACTTCTGAGCCTTCCAGATAGAGAATTTAAAATTGCTGTGATTAAAAAACTGACAGAAGTCATAAAGGAAAACAATGATAAGGGGAAAATAATTAATGACCAGAAGAATGAAATTGAGTCCCTAAAGAGGGAAGTAAAAGAAATGCAGGAGATCAAAGAATTAATGGAGACGATAAGAACTCTGGAAAAAGCAATGAAAGCAGAATAGATGAAATGGAAGAACGAATAAGTACTCTTGAAGACACAGAAATAAAAAGAACTAAAACAGAAAAGGAAGGAGAAGTACGAAGGAAAAAGACCGAAGAAAGACTTCGGGAACTATCTGACTCCATGAGGATAGTTCCATGAGGAACTATCTGACTCCATACAAGAAGCAAGAAGAACACCAAACTTCCATGACGAAAGGAAAAATACAGCAAGACACATAATAGTAAAGCTCCCAAGAATCCAAGACAAGGAAAAAATAATGAAACTAACAAGAAGGAAGAAACAGATAACATTCAAAGGGAAACCAATCAGAGCTGACATCAGACTTCTCTGAAGAAACACTACGGGCAAGGAGAGAGTGGAGGGACATAGTCAACAGACTCCAAGAAAACAGATGCCAACCAAGAATACTCTATCCCGCAAAGCTCTCCTTCCTCTTTGAAGAAAGAATAAGGACCTTCCCAGACAAACAGAAACTCTGGAATTTTATTACGACTAAACCCCCACTCCAAAAAATACTACAAGGAGTCCTAAAGCCAGAACCTCAGAGGGACGAATAACAACAAAAGAAGGCCAAAGAAAGTTATTAAAAGAATAAATAAATAAAATCAAAGGAAAGACAAACACAATGGCAAATACAGATGCTAACATATCAATACTAACTCTAAATGTAAATGGACTAAACTCTCCAATAAAAAGACACAGAGTTGCAGGCTGGATTAAAAAACAAAACCCAACCTTTTGCTGTCTCCAGGAAACACATTTAGCTGCAAAAGATAAAAATAGACTCAAAGTTAAAGGATGGAAAACAATTCTACAAGCAAATGGACCAAAAAAGAAGGCAGGAACAGCTATACTCATATCAGATAAAACAGATTTCAAACTTAAAAAGATAAAAAGAGACCCCAGTGGTCATTACATTATGATCAAGGGGACAATACTTCAAGAAGAAATAACACTCATTAACATATATTCACCAAACGAAGGAGCACCAAAATATATCAGACAACTATTGGCATCTCTGAAAACAGACATCAGAGAAAACACATACGTAGTGGGAGACTTCAACACACCACTATCAACAATGGATAGATCAACAAGACAAAAAATAAGTAAAGACACTAAAGCTCTAAATAAGGATCTAGAGTGCTTGGGCTTAACAGACATATATAGAACACTAAACCCAAAAAAATCTGAGTATACATTTTTCTCAAGCGCACACGGATCATTCTCTAGGATCGATCATATACTGGGGCACAAGACAAACATCAACAGATACACCAAGATTGAAATCATACCAACCATCTTTTCTGACCATGAAGGCATCAAACTAGAAATAAACCATAAAAAGAAGGCAAGGTACTCTCCTACCTCGTGGAGATTGAAACCTACACTACTGGAAGTCCACTGGACTAACAAGGAGATAAAAGAAGAAATTAAAAAATTCTTTGAATTGAATGACAAGGAGGACACCAATTTCCTAAATGTATGGGATGCAGCAAAAGCAGTAATAAGAGGAAAATATATAGCAATAGATGCTCACATCAAGAAACAAGAAAGAACTCAAAGAAACAACCTAATCTCGAAGCTCAGAGATCTAGAAAAAGAACAACAAAAAAAACCCAAAACCAGTAGAAGAAAAGAAATAATAAAAACCAAAGCAGAAATAAATGAAATCGAAACTAAAAAAACAATCCAAAAGATCAATGAAACCAAGAGCTGGTTCTTCGAAAAAATAAATAAAATAGATAAACCCCTAGCCAGGCTCACAAGGGCAAAAAGGGAGAAAGCACAAATAAATAGGATAATAAATGAAAGAGGAGAAATCACAACAGACACAGCAGAAATCAAAAGAATAATTAATAACTACTATGAACAGTTATATGGAAACAAGTTTAACAATCTAGAGGAGATGGACAAATTCCTACAACTCTACAATCACCCAAAGCTAGATAAAGAAGAAATAGAACACCTAAACAGACCAATTACAATTAGCGAAATTGAAATGGTAATCAAAAACCTCCCCAAAAACAAGAGCCCAGGACCTGATGGATTTACAAATGAATTCTACCAAACATTCAGAGACGAATTGGTGCCTATCCTTCACAAACTCTTCCAAAAAATTGAGAAGGAAGGGACAATACCAAACACGTTTTATGAAGCCAACATTACACTAATACCAAAACCGAACAAGGACAACACAAAAAAAGAAAACTATAGGCCAATCTCCCTAATGAACACTGATGCAAAAATCCTCAATAAAATTTTAGCTATCAGAATCCAACAGTGTATCCATAAGGTAATTCAACACGACCAAGTAGGATTCATTCCAGGGACACAAGGATGGTTCAACATCCGAAAATCAATCAACGTTATCCAACACATCAACAAAAAGAAATATAAAAACCATATGATAATATCAATAGATGTCGAGAAAGCTTTCGACAAAGTGCAACACCCATTCATGATAAAAGCCCTTGAAATTCTTGGGATACAAGGAACATACCTCAACATCATAAAGGCCATATACGACAAGCCAACAGCCAGTATCATTCTCAATGGTGAAAAGCTGAAAGCAATTCCATTAAGATCTGGAACAAGACAAGGATGTCCACTCTCACCACTGCTTTTCAATATAATACTGGAAGTCCTAGCCAGAGCAATAAGACAAGAGAAAGACATACAAGGAATCCAAATAGGAAAAGAAGAAGTCAAGCTATCACTATTTGCAGATGATATGATAATATACATAGAGAACCCCAAAAACTCCATAGAAAAACTTATTGAACTCATCAATCAGTTCAGCAAAGTGGCAGGATACAAAATCAACATGCAAAAGTCAGAAGCCTTCCTATACACTAACAATAAATCTGAAGAAGAAGAAATGAAAAAAAACATCCCCTTTATTATCGAAACAAAAAAAATCAAATACTTGGGAATAAATCTAACAAAAGAGGTAAAGGACCTTTACAAAGAAAACTATAAAACACTGTTAAAAGAAATAGAAGAAGATACAAAGAAATGGAAAGACATCCCCTGCTCATGGATTGGAAGAAGATACAAAGAAATGGAAAGACATCCCCTGCTCATGGATTGGAAGAATAAACATTATTAAAATGGCCATCCTACCAAAAGCAATATACCTATTCAATGCTATTCCAATAAAAATTTCAATGTTATTCTTCAAAGAAATAGAACAATTATTGATGAAATTCATGTGGAATCACCAAAAACCCCAAATAGCCAAAGCTCTCCTGAAAAAAAAAAGAAGGGAATGGAGGCATCACACTCCCAGATTTCAGGCTATACTACAAAGCCATAATCATCAAAACTGCATGGTATTGGAACAAGAACAGACACACAGACCAATGGAATCAAATAGAAAATCCAGAAATAAACCCACAGATTTATGGTCAACTAATATTTGACAAAGGAGCAAAGAATATGCATTGGAGCAAAGAAAGTCTGTTCAATAAATGGTGCTGGGAAAACTGGGTCACTACATGCAAAAGAATGAAGCTGGACTACTACCTCACACCATACACAAAAACCAACTCAAAATGGATTAAAGAACTAGACATAAAACCTGAAACCATAAAATACATAGAAGGAAATATAGGCGAAACACTACGTGATTTGCACATCAAAGACATCTTTACAGACACATCACCCAAAGCAGTGATAGTGAAGGCAAAGATAAACAGCTGGGACTACATCAAATTAAAGAGCTTCTGCACAGCAAAAGAGACAATAACAAAAACAAAGAGAAACCCCACCAACTGGGAGAACATTTTTGCACCCAACACTAATGATAAAGGATTGATCACAAAAATCTGCAAAGAGCTGATGAGACTCAACAACAACAAAGAAAATAATCCAGTCAAAAAATGGGCAGAAGAGCTAAAAAGAAACTTCTCTGAAGAGGAAATGCAAATGGCCAACAGGCATATGAAAAAATGTTCAACATCACTTGTCATCAGGGAAATGCAAATCAAAACTACCATGAGATACCATCTTACACCAGTGAGAATGGCACATATTAAAAAAACTAGCAACAACAAATGTTGGCGAGGTTGTGGAGAAAAAGGAACTCTTCTGCACTGTTGGTGGGAGTGCAAACTGGTCCAACCACTATGGAGAGCTGTGTGGAGATTTCTGGACCTACTAAACATAGAGCTTCCATATGATCCAGCAATTCCACTCCTAGGTATTTACCCAAAGGACACAGAAACATCAATTCCAAAGAGCACCTGCACCCCTATGTTTATAGCAGCACTATTTACAATAGCTAAGCTTTGGAAACAGCCCAAATGCCCAAAAATAGATGACTGGATCAAGAAGATGTGGTACATATGTACCATGGAATATTACTCAGCATTCAAAAAAGATAAACACATGCAATTTGCAGCAACATGGATGGCGCTGGAAGGGATCATGCTCAGCGAAATAAGCCAGAAAGAAAAAGAAAAATACCGGATGATCTCACTCATAGCAGGAATCTAGAAAACTTAAATAAGGGACCAGGAAAATGAATAACTATAAGAAAGTGAAAATCAAAATCAACAAAAATCTATGAACCAGAGACACTTTTGGGGGGGTGGGTGGAGGGAGGGGAGGGATTGGGGTCAAAATGGGGGGGTTGAAATTGTATGGGGAATATAAAAATAAAATTTATTATAAAAAAACACTATATAATATATTCAAATGAGTTTGCAAAGTAGATATCTATTATCACTCTGTACCAAATATAGAAAAGAAAAAAGAGAAAAGAAAAAAAAGAAAAGAAAGGGCTGGGATTATGTAAGAGGTAAATTGCCTGTCCTTTGGGACTGCGTCCTGGGAGAAATACAGTGAGATCTTAGAGCTGGATTAACAATTCCAAATCATAAGATGCAAAAACCACTGAGTGAGTATACAGCAGGCCAGGTAATGATAATAAAATGCATCTTAGTATGCATATTAACTACCACAAAGCAAAACAAATTTTTTTAAGCATTTCGATCAAAACTCTTTTGACATAACCCAAGAACATTTCCAGTGAATTAGGGGTGGCAAATGGAAAATAATCATATATTGAATTATTACTAAATTATAATACGTAAAATTTAATTTAATTTTTTCAGTATGCTATATTAATTGCTTCATTTATGTGAATAAAAAATATTTATAATAGCTTTTTATTGATTTACTGCATACATTGGCTTCTGAATTACTAAAGATTATATTATGCTATTGATGGGTTCTTCAGGTTTCCAGAGAATAAGGAAATATTCCAACAAAACAAACACTAAGTTCCAAATATACATAATGAAACATATATTTAATTAGGTATTCTTACTATTCGTATTACAAACAATTTACTACTAAAATAAAGTTCATCAACAGGCATCAGTCTCTCTGAATCTCTCCAAGATCTCCACTTCAATCATAATTCCAAACATTGCCACAGGAGGGTTGTAGCATAAAAAATTGTAAGGATTCCTCAGTGTCTAATACCAAGCCCAGTCTGCATGTCTTTCTTGTCCTTCATTAGCAAGACAGGAATTAGTGCTTTATTAAGTCGAGAACATTTCATTGAGTTAACTCTAAGATATAATGCACTATTAACACTGTCATTCTTTAAATTTTTGTCTTCAGCAAGAGAAGCAACCAAACTGTTAATACAGTGGAGTATATTTAACACAAATGCCTACTAACAGATTTATTATAATTACTTAATATATTCAAACTCATAAAACCAGAAATTTTTAAAAGATCCTGGTCATCTTACCAAATGTACCAATAATAAAATAATTTGGTATTCCCAGTCAAATCATTCTGAATTTCAGTATCTTCTCTTTTTTTCTCTTCTAACCTTTTTCCAATTTTGTCAATTTTTCAATTTTAGTAGAGTCCAATAGATAAAAATGAAGCAGAGGCAATTAACTTTCCCATCAGTATGTAACAGTTATAAAAGGCAGTGCAGCAATTTAAATTTGGTTAGTGCTTCATTGCTCCTGCCTTCCATCTCCAAGAATCATAAATTCTAAAACCTTTTCAGAATGCAAGGTTAGCACAGATGGAGTTTTTATTTCACTTGGGAACTGGGACAGTAAGTCATTCCCAAATGGGAGAGGATATAGCCAGCCCTGTGTGCACCATTTAATTCAATGGTTCCCTTGTGAGGTACTTCATTCACTGGTGGTATGCTGACAGCAAAAGTGTTGCATAGCACAATGCATTAGACATTTGTGAGGCATGTTAGCAAATACTTAAGGCCATGGATAAACTGGAGAAGTCAATTTTCAGCCTTGGTGACTGAAAATCAAGGCTTCAGGATATAGGTTTATTTTAAATATTTCAGTACAAAAAAAGTAAATTTTCTTTAAATTTAAAAATGTGCCAGTAATTGAGGAGGCTTTTTATTTCACACTTTTGAATGAACAAAACAAAGATTAAATGTCAATCACAATTTTTATACCCTAATCCTTTTACTTCCTCCCCATATCTGTTCCCTCTTTGCCCTTTCCCTGCTGCTTAAGCTTATATATGTAAGGATGACTAGAAGACAGAATAAATGAAGAAAAACTAAGTAAAGACACAGCAGTCCAAAACGATAGTCAATAAGTTGTACCATTTGGATCTATATAAAACTTCTTGTCATACTGAGTTAAAGAATATACACTATCTTAAGTAGATATGAAATTTTTACAAAAGTTAACCATATATTAATCTTACTAAAAGTATGTAAAGGTTTGATAAAACAGAAATATTAACAATGTTTACTGAAAAAATTCAGTAAAGCTATAAGTCAATAATAAAATGAAATGCAAAAGTCCCTTCTTCCTTAATGCAAAGGGATATGTTAAGGGGAAAGCCCCTTCTCCTAACCAACATTTTGGTAAAGGGTAAAATTAATCAACAATTTGAGAATTTATAAAGATAATGATATTAAAAACACTACATAATATTACAAAATAAATTTAAAACATTCAGAGGAAAATTTATAGTCTTAAACATTTTTGTCAGTAAAAACAAGAGAATGAAAATAAATGTGCTAGAGAATTTAGTCATAAACTAAAGGAAAAATTGAAGTAAATCAGAAGAAGCAAAGTTAGGGGAATGAATAATAAAGATAAACACAAAAATCAGTGAGGTAGAAAAAAGAGAAACATTGATCAAATTAATAAGTCAAAAATTGTGGTTTCTTAAAAAGTAAAAATATACTTATTTTAAAGGGGGAGGAAGAGAAAGAAAACATACTACATAAGAAATAAGGAGAGAACAACCATTGAAAATTTCAAAATAAAAAAGTTATGGATACAAATATTTATGTCAAAAAATTTGAAAACCTACATGAATAAATTTTTAAAAGTTTATAAAATTTACCCATTTGATGACAGAATGTTTGAAAGACTGATTTGTATCTGCAAATTTAAAGAAAATTCACAACTAAAAAGTTCTAGGCCCTGATAGTTTCACTAGAAAATTCTATCAAATCTTTAAAGAGCAATTCATTCCAGTGCTACATAAATGATTCCAATTTAAAATGAACAGTCTTCCAGATTCCTTGTATAAAACCACTATACCATTAAAGTGTAAATCTGTAAAGGTAGTACAACAAAGAAAATTACAGATTATTATCACTTGGGAATACTTTATAAAATTAAAATATTAACAAGCTAAATCTTACAACCCAACATGACACATATTATGACCAAATGATATTTGATCCAGAAACTGTATTCATGGATTAGGGTGTCTAATGATACATTACAACAAAAACATCTAAAGAGAAAAATGATTGCTATACATACCAAAAAAGAAAACCCCTTTGGCAAAACTTAACATCCATTTCTGACTTAAGAGAACATAGAAAAACTGTAATTGATATATATTTTTAAATTGATAAAAATATATTCCTTAGTCTTAAAGCCAGTTATCTTAATGGGAAAACACAAGAGATATTTCCCTTAAAAGGAGATAAAGATACCTACTTTCTCCATTGCCATTTAACATTGTACTGGAAGCAATAATAGATTTAGAAAAGAAAAATCTGTTAGATGAGTAGTTCTTAAAGTGTGCTCTCTAAATTCCAGGGGATTTCCCAGGACTCTTTTTTTTTTTTCCCTCATCAACCTCTTTTTAGACTTTTTTCCCCCCCATTCTGACCCCAATCTCTCCCCTCCAGCCCCCCACCCCCCAAAGAGTGTCTCTGGTTCATAGTTTTTTGTTGATTTTGATTTTCACTTTCTTATAGTTATTCATTTTCCTGGTCCCTTATTTAAGTTTTCTAGATTCCTGCTATGAGTGAGACCATCCGGTATTTTTCTTTTTCTTTCTGGCTTATTAAGGGATCTGCAATATTGACATTGTTGTACGGTATTGATCATGCAAAAATCACAGGGAAGTTAAAATTATAGACATATTAGCATGAATTAAAAAAAAAAAAACAGCAAAAGTTTTACCAGTAGATATTGTATTCTTCACTGTCAGATACTAAAAGGAAAAAAAAATCCTATTTTCATTAAGAATTATTAATAAAGCAGTAAAATTTATTATGAAACCTCCACCCCTTACTATATTTCATTTTAATATTCAGTGTGATAAAGGGGGAAGTGTGCATAAAGAACTTTTTCTGCACAGCAAATTATAATGTTTATCTCAAGGAAAATCACTAGCACAATTGTTTCTATTGCAAGCTGAATAAGCACTTATTGCATGGAACACCATTTTCCTTGAAAGAAAAATTGACAGATAAATTATAGTTATTCAGATTATTTATCTGGAGCCATTTTCTATAAAATGCACAATGTGAACTTCAAGAAGACCAACTGACAAAAATTGCTGTAAATGACAAACTTCAAGTTTTAGAAATTTTATATCTACCACCGTGAGCTTTTATGACTCCTCCCAAATTAAAGCCTTTTCTGATGAAATCAGTGGTAATTTTTACAAATGTAATTTTTTAGTTTATTTTCAAATGTGATGTGTCAACACTGGGAATATTTACATAATGGTGAAACATTATCTCCAAAATATGTGTAACAGTGTCATCAGTTTCAATGTACATAATACAAAAAATATTTGATATGGGTTCAGAGTCCACACTACAAATAATATTTAATAATCTACCCAACATCAAGTTTTGAAATATCTACAATTCTCTGAAAATGTTACTAAAATTTCTGTTTTCCATCTACATAACGATGTCTTACAGTTTTCTTTGTATAGGTCCTTCACTTCCTTTGTTAAGTTTACTCCTGGATATTTAATTCTTTCTGATGTAATTTAAATGGAATTATTTCCTTTATTTCCCCTCTTGTAACTTCTTGTTTGCATATAGGAAAGCAACTGATTTTTGTGTATTGATATAACCTGCCACATTGCTGAACTGATTAGCCATTTCAATTGTTTTTCAGTGAAGTCTTTAGGGTACTTAGATATATTATCATATCATCTGCAAATAATGATAAATTTACCTCTTCTTTTTCAATTTGGATTCCTATTGTATCCTTCTCTTGTTACTGCTCTACTTAGAACTTCCAATACTATGCTGAAGAATAGTGGTTAGAGTGAACATCCTTATACCAGATGTTAGTGGAAAAGCTTTTAGTTTTTCACCATTGAAATGACATTAACTGTGCATTTGTAATATATGACCTTTATTTTAATGAAGTATTCATGTATCCCCTGTTTTTTGAGGGTTTCATCATTAGTGGATACTGAAAATCAGGAAAATCGCATTTTATTAAACAGGATATAGGTGAAAAGAGATGCCCACAGACTATTATCTGGACAGGGGACATGGCAGGGTTGTGACTCAAACATGTGTCTTGGGAAGTAGAGAGAGAAAAAAGAGAAAATGTAAATTCTTGCAAAACACAAAAGCAATAAAGAGGCACTGGGATGACTCATTAAGGCCCAGTCCCTGGTAATAGAAAGAATAGACTACACTCCCTCTCTCAAAGCCCTTGTGGCTTGTCTGACCTCCTGAAGCACACTGACAGAGCACAGAGTATTAGAACTGTAACTCCAGAAGTGACAAATATAAAGGGTGCCATAAAATCCAGCCAGCACCCCCTCATCCTGCATACATTTCTACTAATGGATAGGCCCCTCCAGATGCTTCCCTATCTTTCTGATATAGGAAATGAAATAAGTCTTGTAAATTACAGAAGACCTCAAAGCAAAAAAAAATCAGTCAAATCACAGTTCCAATTGTGGGAAAACTAGAAGTTCAACTCTCTTGATTACTACTATAGATATGTGTTTTTTAATAGGGAAATGTAAGGCAAAAAATGAGCAGACCAAAAAAAAAATATATATATATGACATATATATATATGACATATATATATATATATATGATACATAGTAATTCAAGACCTAAGGGAATATGACATCAAAAAGAAAGCACAATGTTCCAGAATACATAAACTAAGACATAGAAAAGTATATCTCCCTGTCAGGTAGAGTTTTGAAATTGCTATTAATAAGGAAAATTAGGGCCTCCCCTGGTGGCGCAGGCAGTCGAGCGCTGCACTGTGAAGCTGTCCGCAGCCTCTGCAGTGCCGGTTCGATCCCAGCCAGCAGGCAAGGGTCCCAAATGGCGCGGCAGACATCTCCTGTCATACTCGCTGCTCCCCTCAGCGTGTATTTCATCAGTCTGCCTGTTCTGTTCCCCGCTCTGTCTCTGGTGAATACTGTCACCCTCCCACACATCTGGCCTATACCCCAGTTCTTGTGTAAATGAATAAATAAATCTTTAAAAAAATAATAAGGAAAATTTAAAAGATAGAAGAAAAATCAGAAAGATTAGCCAAAATGATATAAGAAAACTCAGAAAAGCTAATCAAAGAGCTACAACAAAGTCCAGGAAAACAAATGAGCTCAGAAATAAAATTATGAACAGAAGGTAGAAATTATAAACAACATAAATTCAGGATGTAAATGGCTAAAGTAATGAGGTTAAGAAGTTGAGAGAAAGTTATGGAAACAGAATAGACAGAACGGAGGCTCACATTAGTGACCTTGAAGATAGTGATATACAAAGGATCCCGACAGAAGAGAAAGAAATGAATAGTATTTTAAAAAATGACGCACTTGACAACTGACTCCATTATGAAAGGCAACATAAGGATAATGTGTATTCCAGAATGGGGACAGAATATGGTAACAGACAGCTTATTGAAAGAAATGATAGAGGAAAAATTCTCACACCTGGGGAAGGCACAAAGTATACAAGTCCATTAAGCTAAAAGAACACCTGGTTATCTAAATAAAAGGAGACCTACACAAAGACATAATAGTGAACTTACCAAGAGTTGAAGCCAAAGAAAGACTACTGAAGGTGGCTAAGAGGGAAAAGCAGATACCTTATAAAGTTACTCCCACAGGCTTCATTAGATTACTCAGCAAACAATCTGCTGAGTAAGGAGAAAATGGAATGACATGTGTATTCAAAATACACAAAGACAAAATCTGTCAGCAAGGAATATTTTACCCAACAAGACTCTCATTCATATATGAGGGAGAAATAAAAAAAAAAAAAGAGAGAAGAAAAACCAGAGAAAACCATAAAAATGAAAAGCTGAGGGAGATCCCCAATACTAGGCCTTCCTTACAAGAAATGTTGAGAGGCGCTCTCCTACTTAAAATGAAGAGAAAGAGGGCCTCCCCTGGTGGCGCAGCGGTTTAGCGCTGGGCTGCGAAGCTGCCCGCAGCCTCTGCAGTGCCAGTTCGATCCCCAGCCGCCGGCGAGGGTCCCACATGGCGTGACTAGACCTCTCCTGCCGCGCCCGCTGCTCCCCTCAGCAGTGTATTTCGTCAGTCTGACTGTTCTGTTCCCCTCTCTGGCTCTGGTGAATTCTCTCACCCTCCCGTGCTTCTGACTATACCCAGTGCTTGTATAAATAAATAAATCTTTAAAATGAAGAGAAAGAAAGTCTACAAAAAGTGAAACAAGAAAATAGAATCAGAAAACTAAAGTCAAAATAATCACCATTAAAGGAAATGGACTGAAATCACCAATCAGCATGGCTAGTTGGATGAGAAAATATTGGGTTGTCGGAAAAGTCATGACACATTTTTGTTTGAAAAACAGAAAAAAAAATGTATCATGACTTTTCCAACAACCCAATAAAACCCAGTTTCTTTTTCTCCAAGAGACCTATCTTAGCCTTAAATATAAACACAGAGTAAAAGTAGAAAATTGGAAAATAATCTCACAAGCAAATGGTAACTCCCAAAAGGCAGACATGGTCATACTTGTATAGATAAAATAGACTTTCAGCTAAAAAAGGTAATAGAAAACAGGGGTGGACATTACATAATGAATGAGAGATCAATATATCAGGAAAACATATCATGCATCAATACATATGCACCTACAAAGGAGCATCAAAATATGTAAAGCAACTATTAACAAACCTTAGAAAGACATGGACAGCAGGACAACAGAAGTAGAGAGCTTCAAAATTCCACCTAAATCAATGTACAGAGCAGTGACAAAAATTAACAATCAAACAATAGCCTTAAATGAGGTATTAGATAAGATGGGCTTTATAGACTTTTATAATGTTCTGCACACCAAAAAAGGTGAGTACACATGCCTATCAAGTGCACATAGAACATTCTCATGGGTAGATCATGGGCTGTTTCAAAAAACAAGTGTCAATAAATTCATGAAAATTGAAATTATATCAAGACTATTCTCTGATCACAATGATGTCAAAATAGAAGTAAATCCCAAGAAAGAAACTAAAAATAACTCAAATATTTGGAATTTAAATAACATGCCACTGAATGACAATTGAGTTAATAAGAAAATCAAAAGAGAAATTAAAAATACCTGAGGAAAAATGAAAAATAAAGACATGAACTACCACAACATATGGGACACAGCAAAGGTGGTGTGAAAAGCAAAGTATACAACAATACAGGCTTACATCAAGAAATAAGAAAGAGCTCAAATAAACAATCTCATCTCTCACCTTAAGGAACTATAAAAAGAATAAACAAAACCAAAAACCAGAAGAAGGAAGGGATAAGTAAAACTAGAACAGAAATAAACAAAATAGAAAGCAAAAGACAGTAAAAAAAGAGCAATGAAAGCAAAAGCTGGAACTTTAAAAATATACACAAAATAGATAAGCCTCTCTAGTCAGGCTCACAAAGAAAAAGGAAGAAAACTCTTATATATAGTAATGAAAGAGGAAAAGTTACAACAGGCATTTCAGAAATTCAGAGACTCATAAGAGACTATTATGAACATCTTTATGCCAATTAATTGTATAATCCATGTGAAATAGACTAATTTTTAAATCGTACCATATTTCTGAAATTAAACTAGGGAGAAATGAAAAATTCTAAACAGCCCATTTATAAATAAGGAAATTGAAATAGTAATCAAAAGTCTCCCAAAAAATCAAAATTCCAGAACAGATGGCTTCATTTGTAAGTTCTACCAACCCTTCAAGGACAAATAGCCATCTATCCCAAATTCTTCCAAATAATGAAGGAAGAGGACATTTTTCTAAACACAGTTTATAAGACC
The DNA here is from genome assembly GCF_964194135.1 of Talpa europaea. Classification (NCBI taxonomy): domain Eukaryota; kingdom Metazoa; phylum Chordata; class Mammalia; order Eulipotyphla; family Talpidae; genus Talpa; species Talpa europaea. The sequence goes on from NC_140082.1 coordinate 21,093,650, forward strand.
AACATTACTTTGGTAGCAAAAGCAAAGACATCACCAAAAAAAGAGAAAATTGCAAACCTTTATTCTTGATGAACACAAATGCAAAACCCAAACAAATCTCAGTAAAACAAATTCAACAATACATTAAAATAATTGCACACCAAAACTAGAGGGATATTAATCCAGGGATGCAAGGATGGTCCAACATTCACAAATCAATCACATAATTCACCACATCAACAAAAGGAAAGATAAAAATCATAAGATCATATCATTAGATGCAGACAAGGCATTTGACAAGATTTAACATACATTTATTATAACATCTCTCAAAAAAATAGGGATAAAGAGAATGTACTTCAACATAATATAGGCTATATATGACAAATCACAGCTTAACATCATCTTCAATGGTGAGAAATAAAAGCTTTTTCTTTAAGATCAGGTACACAACAAGATTGTCTGCATTCACCACTACCATTCCACATAGTATTGGGAGTCCTAGCTAGAGCAACTAATTAAGAAAAAGATATAAATGGAACCCAAATTAGAAAAGAAGCAGAACTATCACTGTTTTGCAGATGATATGAAAATGTATAGAGAAAACTCTTGAAGAATGCACTAAAAAAATTAGAAACAATAAATCACTGCAGTGAAGTAAAAGGCTACAAAATCAATGTACAAAAATCAGTTCTATTTATATATGAAACAATAAACTAGAAAATAAGTCAAAAAAATCCCAATTATAATCACATCAAAAAGAATTAAATACCTAGGACTAAACTTAGCAAAGTAGGTGAAGGACCTATACAAAGAAAACTAGCTCAACTGTTAGACTAGTTGCTTCTTTCCAACTTATTTTCTTGTTACCTGTTTTTCTCTCCTCTTGTTAATCTCTTATATACCTGCCATTTTCATGAGGTATTTCTCTGAATAAGGATACACAATAATTTGAATACTACTGTTACAGGACAGGGAGATGGGCAGCCCAAACCCCGCAAACCTGCCTATTCTAAATGGGTTCTGCCATCCGCCGCATCAACACAAAATATATGAGACTTTAATGGGAAGGAACTTTAATACAACTAGGAAACAATACAGGAAAGGCAAAGAATCTAGTTTCTAAATCAAGCACCTAAAGTTATCCGTCCCCTCGTGGGTAAAACTCCATCCAAATGGGATTGGCCCAAAGCAAGGCCTCAAAGCCTGCCACAAGTCTAAAGCATCTTCCAGTGGGGACCCACAGAAAAGGGTCAGAAACAACCAGCCAAGCCCAGAAGGAAAAGAGCAAAATCAGAATCAAGATAAAAGCTGCCATTGTCACCTCCCCATGGGTCTCAACCACATCTGTGTCACCCAGTCCATGACCAAAAGACAAGCGCAGTTTCTTCACGAGTCTCTAGGCTCCATGTGCCTCCTCCAGGTCTCCTTCTGGCTCCATTCTGCTTCCTTCCTTCCTCAGTCTCCTCTGCAGCTTCTTCTCCTCCCTGCTCAGCTCCACCCTCCCTTGGATGGGGCAGGGAACCTGGAACCTCCCCCTTTCCTGGGGACCACCCTCTTACACTACTACTACTACTACTACTACTACTACTACTACTACTACTACTACTACTACTACTGGGAATAGAGAAAACAGAAATTCAGAGACATTTCAAATAAATGAAAATACATTCAACATTAATGCCATTTATAAACCATAATAACCTGAATTTACTTTTTCTTTTTTTAGAAGATTTATTTATTTATTTATTTATACAAGCACTGGGTACAGTCAGAAGCGCGGGAGGGTGAGAGAACAGAGCCAGAGCGGAGAGCAGAACAGGCAGACTAATGAACTAAACTGCTGAGGGGAACAGTGGGCAGCAGGAGAGGTCTGCGCACCATGTGGGACCCTCGCCAGGCGTCCCAACCAGCACTGCAGAGGTTGCAGGCAGCTTTGCAACCCAGCGCTCAACTGCTGCGCAACCAGGGAGGCCCTGAATTTACTTTTTGGAGACAAAGACACAAACTTAAACCAAGACTAATGATTTAATTCCTAAAATGCCACTTTTCCCACATGATTAATTTGTCTCCACTTCCATGACTAGTAAATTAACAACAGAAGGAGTCTTGAGACAACCAAAGCCATATTTCCAATTAAATTCCATGGCATCTTGAGAGAGAAGACGAAGGAATTACAACACTGTCCCTGATGAATCTTCAAATGGCTAAAATTCCTACCCCTTTTTACACACATGCTACTCCTAGGCCAGAACTCCCTCATTAATATAGATGTACAAATAATGTGGAGGTCCAAAAGGCAGAGTTTTCTTTTTATCCTTGCTAAATCTTATCTTGTTAGATGCAATCCATCTCTCTATGTTAATAAACAAAACATAATTTTTTTGATTGTTGAGTAATAGTCCATTGTGTATATATACCTCATCTTCTTGATCCAGTCATCTATTTTTGGGCATTTGTGTTGTTTCCTTAGCTTACCTATTATAAATAGTGCTGCAGTAAACATAGGGGTGCAGGTGTCCTTTTGGATTAATGTTTTTGTGTCCTTTGGATAGATACCTAGAAGTGTGCTCAGTGAAATAAGCCAGAAAGAAAAAGAAAAATATCAAATGGTTTCACTTATAGGAGGAATATAGAGGCTCCAAATAAGGGATCAGGGAAAAAAAAGTAATTATAATAAAGTAAAATCAAAATCAACAGGCAACTATAAACCAGAGACATTCTGCAGTGGGGGAGAAGGGAGTAGGACCAAAACAGAGGTGGGAAGAGCACATGAGACCATCATGATAGTTCATGAGTGAATGGGTAGTGGGACTGTAACTGAGATGAAAATGCATAATTGTACAAAAATGAAAAATGCCATAAAAAATACATAAAATTAAAATTAAAAAAAAAAGTATTACCTTACTCTAGGATCGCCCAGAGAATTTAATATGCTGAGATACACTTTGACTCACACAAAAAACATTAGTTACCAAATTTGGGGGTATAGAGATTGTTTCATATATGATATATATCAACTAATTAACAATTTGGATACTATTATTCCAAAGATACTATCAAGAACTTTTGAAAAGCTAAGACAGTCATTTTAACATATTTTCCTTCCCAGCTTTGTCCATAAAATATAATCACATTTGGTTTAACTGTTCTGATTAATCTTTACCTAAATAAAGGTAAAAATGTTGTCACAGCTCAAGGTTAATGAACAAGTTCCTTTAAATATGTAAAAGCCTTTTCTTCATCTTTTTCATGCCTCCTTAGCAGGAACCTCTCTGGAAACGCTATCCACTTTCTGTGATAAAAGAAATGTTCTAACTCTGTTGTCCAATATGACGGCCACAAACCATATGTAGTTATTGAACATTTGAAATGTTATTAGTGCAATGAGAAGCAATTTTGAATTTAATTTTAATTGATTTACATTTATATTTATATAGTTACATGTGGCTAGTGCTTATTTATTAGATAGCATATCAAATAGTAATATATCATGAATTGGTATTCACAGTACCAAAGCTTTAACTGCTGGCTACAATGAATTGCCAATTAAGAATCCTAAACTGTCTCCAAATGCAATTTCTTCATTTTAATATGAGGCTATTATGAAAGTCTTTGCTATACTATGATTACTGTATTTATTCATCTACCAGATTAGGAACTGAGTCAAAGAAATAAAGTAGCCTATGAAGTTTTTTAGAACTTACTCTGGTATCACCTAGTTGATGTTTTCAAGCCCTTCACGTTTTCAAGCCTCCTGTTTTCAAATCCCTTATAGATATATCTGCTCAATAACCACAAGTGGATAATGGCTGCCATAACAAATAGCTTAGATACAGTTATCATCAAAGTTCTATTTAACAACACTGACTTAGAGCAGGGTCTAGCAAACTACAGCCTGCAGGCCACGTCTTATCTACAGTTTATTTTTGTATATCTGGCAAGTTAGGGATTGTTTTTATATATTTAAAGGATTGTATATAAAATTAGTATATGTGACGGAGACTATATGTGGCTCACAAATCCCAAAATATTTGCTACCTACACATTTAAGGAAAGTTTGCCAACCCCTGTCCAAGTGTAAGACATATTCTAGACCTTATCTGGCAAGGCATAAAACCAAGCCCCCAACAAAACCTACAGGGGAGAGATTGTTTTTTTAGTGGAGTCCTGCCACATTAGAGTATGACAAGAAATATCTTGGTTTTCCAATGGAATACTGTTTTGCTATAAAAAGTAACAAACTATGATAGATGTAATAAACAGATTAATAGGACAGAACTGAAAGTGATATGCAAGTCACAAGAGTACACACAGTATGATTCCATTTATATTAAATCTAAAACAAGTAAATCAATATTTATAAAATCAGACTAGTAATTACCTGGCACAGAGTGTGGAGAGTAACTGTAAAGAAACACTAAAAACTTTCCTGAGAGATGAAAATGGTTAATGGTTACACAGGTATATATACCTTTGTCAAAAGTAGTTGACTTTAAAATGTATTTTTATACGTAAATTATACCTCAATAAAATTCATTCTAAAAATCTATCCTAGAATTGAATTTTTAAAATCAATGCTAACGGCATCAATATACAATATATAATGGTTAATTACTTTCCTTTTCTGAAAATAAGGACATTTTGCCCTTCCAGTCTTTCAATATTTTTCCAGTTACTCACAAATTTCTCAAAATTTCAACTGGTAGGCTATCATTTATCTAGGACAGGAAGTAATTCAAAGAAAAACAGTGTTCATTCATAAGCTCTTTACTCATTCTGGGAATTTTTTTCTTAATAACATTCACTTTAACTTTTACCCTGAATATCTTCATTTTGGGAAAGAATACTGCATCAAAATAAAATCTGAGGAACCTGATGAATTAGATCAGTATCTTTGGAAGTGGGGCCCAGATATTGACATTTTCCATTTCATCTCTAATGACTAGGCAGTGTTGAGAAGTAACTTAGAGGATTACACTTTTAAAGATAGGAGTCAGGATATCAAAAGGTCATCCACTCAGATGATCTCATTTTAGAGATAGAGAAACTAAGATAAGTGGAAAGCTTTTATTAATTAAAAATGTTTGAGGAACACAACTTCTGAGTAGTTCCTCCCTTTGCCAACTCTCCTACTCACAGACACCTCTATCTTTTTCTAAATTGTCACAATATACTTTGAGGAGATTAAGAATGGCAGGTGTAGTCATAAGTAGGTATCACATAACCTATGTTGATACAAACAAATAGGTGAGATGAGGAAATACCAACTCACAAAGGATTAGTTACAAAATTTGAGGGACCAAGAAAGAGATTTTTCAAAACAGATACCAACTAATTAGAAATTTGGGGTACTACTCTTCAAAGATCTTTTGGAAAACTAATTCAGTCACACAGGAATGAGAAAAATCCTTAAGGTCACTAAATCACATTTGTCTTAGCCTCCACCTGAAAAAAAAAATAACATCAAATGCTAACATTTGTACTGTGTCCTACCTGATAGGGTCTCATGGGCCTCAATTATACAAAACCAAATGAATTCAATTTGTTTTACTTTTGCTATTTGATATTAGACTACTGACTAATAAGCTCGCTTGCCTTACATGCATGTTCATTCTCTCTCTCTCTCTCTCCCTCGCTTGCTCGCTCTAGCGCTCTCTCTCTCTCTCCCCTCCATCCTTTCCTCCCTCCCTTCTTCTATTTCTCCTCTCTCTGTCCCTGTCTCTCTGTCTCAACCTCTCCCATGAAGTTTCCTTTACTTCCATGTTTCTATTTCTTTGGAGCAGAAGGGGGTTACCTGTCGATTAAGACAATTTAAGAGAATAAACTGGTATCTTTTACCCTCAATCATGACAAAGGGTACATCAGTATATCCACATTGTTAGACTAATTAAAATCATTCTATCTATTAAGTAAAACAAGTTTATAAGAAGCTATACCAGACAAAAATTTCCTTAGCTTATTTATATTCAAATGAAACAAAAGAATGGGTAGTAGTCAAAATACTGTCCCACCTGAAAGATGCCATGCCCTCATCCCTAGATTGTTTCACATAGCAACAGAGAATTAGGTTGAAGATAGAATTAAGGTTGCTATTCAGCTAAGGTTGCTTACCCTAAGAACAGAGATACTATTACCTTGATTATCTCAGTGGACACAATATAACTGCAAGTGTCCTTATAAGTGAAGAGGGAGACAGAAGAAAGAGCCAAAAAGAGAATCAGCAATGGAAGAATAATCAGAAAGATGCACATTTCTGAAGATTAAAACAGGAGGCCATTAGCCAAAGAACATGGGAGACTCCAGAAGTTGAAAAAGGCAAGTAAAAAGGATCTGCTCTGTAGTTCCAGAAAGGGATGTAGCTCTCTGGATAACTTACTTTTACCCAGTGAGGTCTGTATCAGACATCTAATTAACAGAAGTATTAGATGATAAATTGTGTTGTTTTAGACCACCTAATGTGGGTAATTTGTTACAGAAGTAATAGAAAATTGGTGCAGAATGCTTCTCCCATGTAATAAACTTTTCCTTCAAAATTTGTACTGAAAACATGTTCAAATTATTTGAAGTGAAGGACAAAGCTCTTTTACAATAGAAATTTGAAACTCTTTTTTAATTTTTTTCTTTATTGAGGTAACATTGGTTTATAACACTATGCATGACTTAGGGGAATAGGTAACAAATCCTCTTAAATTATGCTAACCAAAACCTTAAATCATTGCTGACATAGCAGTTTAGACAATAAACAAGTATTGTAGGTACTTAAAATTACACTTAGCTCCAGGTAAAGAAGCAAAGTAGAAGTATAAAACTTAGAGGTGAAACGAACAGCTCCTTCTTCTGATTGGGGTAAGAAATAAACATGGAGATTGTATCTTCTGATCAGCCTTACTGACTCAAAGATTCAGGAAATAGAAACAACAAACTAAAGGTATTTTGTTTCTTCTTTTTTTAATTTACTCAAATACATAGGCAGGAAAAAACAACTATTTTTAAAAAGAAGAAATTCTAAAAAGCAAAACTACTGAGGAAAAAGTACTGTGAAGCACACAGGCCAGGATAGTCAAGACTGTGATTCATCCAAAGATTTAGACAACTCACCTTTTAACACAAAGCCAGGATTCTGGCTGAGCTGATAAAGGAATGTATAAAAAATTAATGAGAAAGATAAAAATGGACCTTAAGCTGCTTAAGAAAACAAACTTATACCCTTAAGAGGACTAGAAACTCCATTTTGGATTTACAGTATATATTGATATGTTAATTTGAAATAATTCTCTTCTAATAAAGCAAACTTTTTCAACAAAAGGCATTTTTGTTAATGAAAATCCACTTTTTTAAAAAATTTTTTTAAGATTTATTTATTTATTTACATGAGCACTGGGTACAGTCAGAAGCATGGGAGGGTGAGAGAATTCACCAGAACCAGAGGATAGAGCAGAGCAGGCAGAATGACGAAGTACACTGCTGAGGGGAGGAGCGGGTGGCAGAAGAGGTCTGCGAGCCATGTGGGACCCTTGCCCGGCCGCCAGCGATCAAACCAGCGCTGCAGAGGCTGCGGGCAGCTTTGCAACCTAGCACTCAACCACTGTGCCACTGGGGAGGCCCTGAAAATCCACTTTTTTGTGGAACAATGATGCCCATTGAAACAATTTTTTTTTTTAGAAATACCACTTTTCTCTTTTTTTTGCAATAAAAAAATAGAAGTAGATGGACCCCTTCAGAACAATTATGGGGATGAAAACCTGGAAATTGCCCCATAGCTCAACAAATAAGACAGCTGAGTAAATTGTGTTTTATTGTTTATTTTTAATTGATTTAACATTGATTTCTAAAAAAAAACTATATAAATTTCAGGGGTAGATCTTCACCTGTATGGTTAACTTCACCAAAGTTCTAGCGCCATATCCTAGTGTCTAGGATCTTTCCACTTCCCTTCCACGACTATGCCCCTCCCTCTCTGGTAACCACTATATTTTTCACAGACTGAGAACACTCAATCTGGAGAGAATTTAGCATATTCAGGGAATAACTAAAGGTCCCAGTAGAACATGAAAAGATTTTTCCAATTTTTTTTTGAAAGATAAAGAAAACAGAAGCCATTGGGAGCTTTTGAGCAGTTGGAAGACATGATATACTTTGTTATTTAAGCTTATCACCTTGTCTGCTAGGTGAGTAGATTTAGAATAGAATTAATAAAGGGAATCAGAAACAAGAGCTAAGTATGATTCCTAGGATTCTGGCTGCAAGTGGGTGACATCGGGAAGTAGTGACATGAAAAGACTAGTAAAGAAGTAGGATGGGGCCTCCCCGGAGGCGCAGCGGTTGAGTGCCGGGTTGCGAAGCTGCCGGCGACCTCTGCGGCGCCGGTTCGATCCCTGGCTGCTCCCCGGCCACCGGAGGAGGGTCCCATATGGCGCGCAGACCTCTCCTGCCGCCCGCTGCTCCCCTCAGCAGTGTACTTTGGTCCTTCTGCCTGCTCTGCTCCCCGCTCTGGCTCTGGTGAATTCTCTCACCCTCCCGCGCTTCTGACTGTACCCAGTGCATGTATAAAACAAAACAAACAAACAAACAAACAAATAAATAAATAAAAAAACATGCCTCTATAAAAAAAAATGCATTAAAAAAAAAAAGAAGTAGGATGGAAGAGACAGATAAGGAAAATTTCCAAATTTCCAAATTTCTACTTTCTACATCCCATCTCAAAAAAGATATGTCATTAGATTAGCACAAGATATTTGGAAAGTAAACTTCTAATTGATAAAACTACTTAACATCAATTGAGTGCACATTATACTAGAGGAAGTGTTAAAAGTATTGTAGATATCAGAAAAAAGCACTATTACCCAATTTATAGACAAGGAAAGAGATGAACAAAGATCAAGAATAATTTCCCAGTTGTGCTGCCACGCCCCCAGGGAGTCCAGCTCTGTGTCTGTACTCTGCCTAGCTCTGTATCGTGTACTATATGCCTCTCACAGCAATGGAGAAGCAACAGAAAAATGGGAGAAACATGTGCAAGATAGATGGCAAAGGTATACTCTTACTCTTTTTAAAATAATCAAAAGATGTTAGAATATTACTATTGTTTTTACTATTACTATTAATGTTAATGATTACTATTGTTTTTACTTTCACCTTCTATGCATTTATACACCTAAAATGCTTACTTGGCAAGCTAGACATCCTGACTAATGACTGTTAAATGAATCACAGGTAAAACCAACATATTATTTCAGTGTAAACTTATGTTTTAAGAAGGCACAGAAACTTATTGCCTTTGAAAATTTTATTTCTATGGACTTAGTTTCTATGGTCTTAGTTCTTGGCAATATTTGAACACCAACTATAGTATCTCCCTTAGTGCCCTTTTATCCAATAGAGGATAGCTTTTCTTTCCATAGCTTTTCCATAGCTTTTTCTTTCCATAGCTTTTCTTTCCATATTCCTTTTGTTATCCAGTCTGTCACCTGCGATGATGCACATTTCCAGTCATTGCAAACCAAAGATAAAGCAATGATAGGTAGTCTTATTCCCAGAAAATATGAAGTGATTCACCATCATCAAAACAGCCTAGTGAGTCACAAACACAACTCAGAAGATTCAGCAAGAAGATGCCATTATGAACTGAAATTATCTTGGTGAACAAATTAAGTCAACTTTAAGAGGGATTTCCCCTTCTCTTTTTTAATGACAAGAGTGTTAAGATTAAGACATGATTTTAATATTGATTAAAAGTGTTGTTAAATGATGATGACTCACTGAGTTTCTCCCACTCTCCTTCCATTAATGATTTTTTGTTTGCTTGTCTGTAGTCAGCAGTCCTTTCCTTGGTTCAAATAACTGGAATCTCATTCATCTTTTATTAGTTGATTGATTGTACAACAGCAATATAAATGTAGTCAGTGCAACAATGGTAAGATAAAATAAAATTAATATTTTTAAGTAAACCCACATCATTTAAAATATGAAAAGATATAAATTTAAAGAATTTATTAAAATCCCCAAACCAGGGTCAAGGTGAAACACAGGAGCAAGAACATAATTTGCTATGAAGAAATAACATTAAACATTCTCTCTCTTCGATCCTAAACACTTATTTACAAAGTATGGTGCCTACAAGAAACTTGCAGGAAATTAATACCACCAGCAGTAATGTAGCTACAAACTCTGAGAGCCCAAAATTTACTATTTATTGTGTTAAATAATATCTTCTTTTATCTTCTAAACAAGTATTAAACTCATTGTGAAAATTATCCCCATTTATTTAAAAGATACTGAGCGTAGGCAGAGTACACCTACTAGTAAGTGGGAGAATCAGAAACCAGGCTCAGTTCATGTTCAGACATCTCCCTGGACACCTCTCAGCAGCCATGTTGGAACAGATGCTTTACTTCATACAGATAAAAGTGGAAAATAAATAACTGCAAATTCCTCTGTTCTCTATTAGAAAAGGAACACTCATGAGGCAGCTGTGTGTGAAATATGTATCTTTTACAGTTAATCCACAAAGGAAAAACTGCAAAACCTGAAGGGGTTATTTAGAAATCAATGAGTTCAAATTCTTGGTCAGGAACAGTAGAAAACAGATAATTTATTTGTACCAAAAGATAGTGTTTGTATATTATTTTTATAATTGATCAAATATTGATTTCCTAATGGAAAAAATCATATCCAACTCACTGTGACTGATTTCTCTTTTCAACAGGTTCTAACTCATTTTTATCATCATCCATCATTGTTTGTTTTCTTAATGGGCCACCAAATAGTGGTTCTGAATAGTGTCTCTTATAGCAAATAACATAGCAAGTCTTGGAGAAAAGAAATTAGTCTAATAAGGAAAATATTAAATTTTATTCAGGAAATAAATGTCTTCCTCTTTCCATAACTGTATGGGAATGCACAAATACACATATATATGTGGAGAGAGAGAAAATGTATATGGCATTTGGCTCACATTTGTATAATTTAGGTTAATATTTCTTAAATCCATTCTTTCATTTATTAGCCTCAAAATCTGTGCTCTTCTCACATTAGATTATACTTAACTATTTCTAGCTGTCAAATACTTTGCTCCCTCATTCAGTGATTCTGTTGTATGAACTAATAAGCTACTGATATAAAGGGAGTACAGGAAGATGATACAGAAAAGCATAACTACATCTAAGGTCAATGAAATGCTTTAAATTGTCTGATTATCATGGAAAAATATTATTCAAAAGGGGGGGGAAGCACACATTCAAACTAAACTTGAAAGACTTTTTTTTTAAGACAAAAGGAGCAAACAGCTCATTCCAAATAGCATTTCTAAATTCTATTTAGAAATCCCCTTCCCTCTCCTTTTCTTGAATTATTTCTTAAGCCTATTGGTTTTTATTTAATTTTGTCTTGTTCTATTGTACATATTTCAATGAACAAAAATCTTTTATTACAAGACAGAGATAGCTGGCAGTTCACAATACAAAATTGTAAAGATTATATTATGACTGCAATTATGTTCAAATAAGCCTACAAAAGACAACACACAAATATTATGTTAATTGCATAAGGTTGTTAGCTTTACAACATTTTGATTTTTTATTGTTCAAATTCTTTTCATTAAGTTTTTAAATATTTTGTTAAGCTTGTTATTACAGTAGATTTTTTTTATTTTTTAGAATTTTGTTTTTAATATACACTACTCTGGTGCTCTTATACAACCAAAGAAATATAGTACATTTCATTCAATTAAAATTGAGTTTTAACTGAACATTTCAAAAGGCAGTTTTATTTATACAACATTATAGTTATCTAGAAGACCTTGAAATAACCAAAAATTATTCTACTTACGTTCAAGTGAGAGATTATACAGTAAGACAGATAAATACCAGAAAATATTCCTTTGAAATGCCTCTTGTTATGCATATGAACACCTCCCTTATACAAAGTCCTTTGCCCCCTGCTTATGGAGTATATTTTTATTGCTAATGACACAAAGACTACAATTTCTGACTATTTCACCTGAATATTGATTATATTTTCCCTGAATGCTTTCTACTGCCATTCTCTTTTCTTTTTTCTGTTTTCCCTGCACTAATAATTTTCTGCATTAATGTTTTCTGTTTTCCCTGCACTAATAAATTATTTTAAGGTTTTAACATATGACTTGTCCACTTTTGCTTTTATGCATCATCAATGAATTCTGTACATTTTTACTACATCTTTTTAAAAAATGAGCTAACATGACATTAGCTAATTTGCCTTATACTTTTCTTAAATTCTAATCTCTGAAGACAAGATCTGCTCAGAATATTCCAAATGATAATATACAAGAAGACAGTAATAACAGGACTTCACTCATGTTAGAAAAGCAGTTAATATATGAAATTATTTTGTAAACATCAATGTTATGAAATGTCTTTGACACACTGGTTTTAAAAAAGTTATGAATCTGAGTAAGTTTCCCATCTCTTGGTCTTTCTGTACTGTATGGATTCTGCCAGCAAAGCCTACACATTCAATTGACTAACCTTGACATTCTAAGCAATATTACTTTGTTATGTAATGAATTGTGTGATTTAGGGTCACTAATTGTGTGATTATTTTATCATCAAACAAATTAACGAAAATGTTAATATGGCTCATGATGATGAAGACCCACAAAATATAATTTCTTACAATTAACTGCAATCTTGATTTATTATTCTATCTCCATATTTTTATGTGTATAAATTTAACACTAGCATTTTCTCAAAGATTATTAACAGTCATAAAATGGTTTTCTTTTTTGTTTTTCTTTTCTTTAGTCCAATTCTTTTTTTTTTAATTAAGGTAGCACTGATTTACAATTTAGATTGTGTTTTAGAGACATAGGAACTCCCTCTTCAAGTGGTGTTACCATACCACACCCATCACCAAAGTATTCATAGTCCTCCATCACTGTCTACTAAGCTCCCTTCCCACATAGTTCTTGTCCCTCCTGTCTCCCCCTCCTGTAGCCTCAGGCCTACAATCAGATTTCCAGTGTTTGTTACTAGTTTGGCTTTATCTGACCCTTTGTTTTGTTTCTCTACATTCCACATATAAGTGACAGAATCCAGTACCAAGTCTTTCTCCTTCCAATTTACTTAGCATAATCCCCTCAAGTTGCATCCATGTTGTTGCAAATGGCAAGAGTTTTCAAAGTTCAAATTATATTTTTCAAAATCCTTTGATACCTAGTTTAATAATAATGACAATCCCGGGCCTCCCCAGTGGCGCAGCAGTTGACCGCTGGGTTGCGAAGCTGCCCACGGCCTCTGCAGCGCCGGTTCGATCCCCGGATGCTCCCTGGCCACTGGAGGAGGGTCCCACATGGCGCACAGACCTCTCCTGCCGCCCGCTGCTCCCCTCAGCAGTGTACTTCAGTCCTTCTGCCTGCTCTGCTCCCCGCTCTGGCTCTGGTGAATTCTCTCACCCTCCCGCGCTTCTGACTGTACCCAGTGCTTGTATAAATAAATAAATAAATAAATAAATAAATAAATAAATCTTAAAAAAAAAAATAATGACAATCCCTCACATTTGTGGGTATGTACAGTGCTTCATGGACACCTGGGGTCTATTTAAATGTTCTTCTCTTTGCCAGGAGTACTTTTTCCTCACCTGGTTGGCAGATTTTATTCATATTTTCAATCCACCCCCTAGGAATACTTTGACTTTCTCAGATTTGCCTGTCTTACATAAAACTCTTATGTGTCACTGTATGTCACAATTATTTAAAAATCAATCCCTACACCAGAAGATGAACTCACTGGGAAACAGCACTATATTCTATTTGTCTTTGTGTCCCCAGCGTGCACCACTGTGTCTGGCATATAATAGAAATTCAATAAGTGCTTATGGGTGAAAAATCACCTAATTTGATCCTCAAATACCATGAAGGGGAGAAAGGAAAACAGAGGCCCAAACATATTAAACTATTTACCACAGGCCATATTGCCAGCAAGTCACACCACATGATAAATAAGTGTTCAGATTCCTGCCCCACTACACTCTCCAATGTATATGTAACCATCATATACACTGATGAAGAGGGAGGAAGAATATAAGATGCAAAGTCTGCCCTTAAATGGTATGTGCATTTCCATGACTACTGTATTAAGTTGAAGGAAAGAGTTAAGAATAGGGTTATGACAATGAATGAATGACATATTTCAGAATCACTCATTCCGAGTGCCAACAAGAGTTAGTTATTGCAGTAAAAGCCTGAGCAGAACTGGCTTCTATAATCAAATATACTGAGAAACAACATGTAGAGGGAAAAAAAACTTTTTTGATAGAAATTTTCAATGTTACGGGTTTTTCCCCGTCTGAACAAAGATGGATATTTTAACTTTGGGTATGTTTTGTTCTTGTACATAAACAAGAAGATGCGATATAATGAAATGACAGTCTGAAAACTATCCTCATATCCACTGTTCGAGCTGAATCTATAAGTAAATCCTGGGAGGAGGGTGGGCTGTTATTTTTTAATTTCATCATTTTTTTTGTGAGGTAACAGTGGTTTACAACACTTTATATGATTTAGGAGTATAGGTTTACACCTATTATGATGCACGATACCACACCATGCCCACCAATAATTCTCCCACCAGAGTCCATTGAGCCCCCTTCACACCCCTTTCCTCTCCACCTCCTACCCTTCTACCCTTCCCTTTTGGTAGCCTCAATTTTGTAATCAGATTTTAAGGATTTGTTTCATTTTATTTTTGTCTGTTTCTTTATATTCCACAAATGAGTGAAAACATCTTGCATTTGTCTTTGTTTTCCTGGATTATTGCACCTAGCATAATCCCCTCCAGTTCCATCCATGTTGTCACAAATGGCAAGATGCTGTATTGTTTTATAGCTTAGTAGTAGACCATTGTATATATAAACCACATCTTCTGAATCTGCTGAATTATTTTTGGACCCTGGATTTGGGTGTTGTAAATGGTGTTGCATTGAAGACAAGCAAGCATATGCCCCTTTCAATTAGTGCTGTTGTTTTCTTTGAGGAGATTAATAGGTGTGGAATTGGTGGATCATATGGTAGATCTATTTTTAATATTTTAAGAAACTTCCATAGGGACAGGGCTGATCTACAGTCCCACCAACAGTATATGAGTATTCCCTTAATTCGGCACCTCACCAACACCTGTTGTTAAATTCTAGTTTAAATGAGGAATAGGTTTAAGTCTAGAAAACCTGGAAAAGTTGAGTTTCTAAATTTTGAGTACATTTCCTACCACCAGCATAAAGAAAAGGAGACACACATTTTTCCCCAAGAAAATAAACTGAAGGAAAATCATGTCAATAGAAATGAGAACTAGCGATAAACTATAGTTAAGTCCCAGATGAGTCCTTTGATTCATTTGTTTCAGATTTCATGACTGTAAAATGAAAGAGCAAAGCAAGATGTTCTTCATAATTAAAAAAAAAGGATTCTAAATTATCCTGATTCATCATACTTTTATAATTTTTGTAAGAAGCAATAAGGCTTAGTGATTGGCAACACTTGGGCTCAAACCCCAAATCTACTACTAGGAAGTCAGGTTAGTTTTAGCAAGTGGCTCAACCTCACCCTGCCTCAATTTTTTTTTATCAGCAAAATGAAAGTTGTTGTGAGGATTAAATGAGTTAATATGTGAAAAATGTTGAAACAGTGTTTGGCAGATAGTATGCACTGTATTTTAGTTATTTTTTCCACTCCAACTTTCACCAGTAGTGAAAAACTAGGTTACAGTAATACAAAAACTGAATTATACTGTATTATAGTGGGTTTTCTGCTTGAACAAATCTGACCCAACCTCTTGGTAATGTGTGACTATATTCCAAGAATATAGATTCTAAATTTTTATATTTATATGTATTAAAACATAATGGATAGGTACTTTCAGCTCCTGTTACATATAAGTAGAAATCAAAACAATCTGTACCAAAAGCACTAAATTCAGTAAGCCAGTAGTAGAATAGTATTATATTGTTATAATTTACCCTCCTTCAAAACCATACAAGCTCAGAAATGATCATGTCTCACCTAGCTTACATTTTTTCCCAGGGTTTTAATTACATCTTGTAATTTTTTCAAGTATCATAAATTATACTTTATTAATGTTTTATATGGATCTTTATTTTAAAATTGAGGGACTGGTCACAACAATGCACATGATTTAAAGATTATAGGGTCATACTCTTCAATGTATGTCACCATACCACACCTACCATTAAGGCACAAAAAGGCCTCCCACTCTATATTTTTTAATCCTAGATAAACTTTCTGGAATCTTTTTTTTTTTTTGAAGTACATTCTTTAGAAGTTTCTGAGACGTGCTTTCAGCTTGTTATTTAGTTGTTCTTCATTCTTGAAATTTGCTTTTTTTTCCCCTTTCAGCACTTTAAAGATGTTAGTTTTCTAATTATTATTCCTTTGTACTAGTCATTTCTGACTCAGACTACTTTTAATATGTTCTTCCTCTTTAACTATTCAACAGTTTTTACATGATGTGTCTTAGTATGAGTTACTTATTTTTTACCTGGATATAAAAATTTTTATCCTTCATTAGTATGGAAATTTTAAGCTGCTTCTTCGGATGTTACCTTTCCCTCAATTTCTATTTCTACAAGTTACTAATGTGGGTAGTAACATGTTAGTCCTTCTGATAGAATTTTCCATATGTTGTAAACTCTCATGTTTTCAATCTATTTCTGTTTTACATTATGAATAACTTTACATCAATCTTCTAGTTCACTAATTATATCTTCCTGTGAGTCTAATATGTTTGAGTTTCCAATTTATTAACCATATTTTCATTTCTATAGGTGTTCTCTTTTGTTTTTAGATCTGCATGACATATTGGATAATCCCATGGGTTTATCATTTTTTCTATCTTTATATTTTAGGTAGTAAGTATATTATATGTATACTTTTGTGATATCAATATCTAAAGAATTTAGAAATCTAAATCTGTTGTCATTTTTATTAATTTGCTCGTGGTTTCCTAATGTGGTTATTTTTTTAATTATATATTATTTGGCTAAGCACAGTATCTAAGAAGTTTTTTTTGTTTTTGTTTTTTTAAAGATTTATTTATTTATACAAGCACTGGGTACAGTCAGAAGCGTGGGAGGGTGAGAGAATTCACCAGAGCCAGAGCAGGGAACAGAACAGGCAGACTGACGAAGTATACTGCTGAGGGGAGCAGCGGGCGCGGCAGGAGAGGTCTGCACACCATGTGGGACCCTCGCTGGCAGCCAGGGATCGAACCAGCACTGCAGAGGCTGCAGGCAGCTTTGCAACCCAGCGCTCAACCATTGCGCCACCAGGGAGGCCCAGAAGTTTTGACATCTTAGGTAGTAAGTGATTCTTCAAGGAAAATTAGAAATGTTTCTGGTAGGCACCATAAGGAGCTGCCAAGTAAGAATTGTTTTAAAATAATGCCTTGGCTTGACTTTGTCCTACTAGCAAATAATTTTAATTCAACCTTGAAATATAAATTAGGATACCAGAGGCCGTAGTTTCAAATTCTAAGCAAAGTTTCTCCCCCTGTCCTCCCAAACTGGAGTTGCCAAGGTGTCAGATAGGTTACTTATGTGGACCTTTTCCAAGTGGAACTTTTTCTAGGCTATTTTCTGACAAGTGCTATCCCTTTGAGGGTCCAGGTTTAGTCACTTTTTGATGACTTTAGGTCTAGTCACCACAAAATTCTCCACCAGAAAGCTATTAATCCCCAAGACAAGTTTCTTAATATCAGCATTTGTTCCCACAGCAACCTGATATCCCAGACTGGCTTATCTTCCTGTTTTCAACTCTATATAACTGCTTGAGATTAGAATTTTGTTGTGGTTTCATTCTGTTATGTTTTTGGCAGTTAGGGATTTCCCTTACTCTTTTACAGTGTCAGCTAGTCAATTTAAAATGTTTATTTTATCCAACTATTCAGATTATCACATTAGCATTCTGTCAGAAACAGAAGTCTTTTTATGGGCTTTCTTCCACATAGGAGCTGGCAGTGCTATCCTACTCATCATCACTCTACTCAAAAACTCCTGTTACTTTCAGTTTTCTAATCTTTAGTTTTAACATTAAAATCAAAATAATAAATATATCTTTCTAATACTCTGGATGGGAGGGGGATAAAGTCTTTAGGATATACGCCTCATTGCACTTAATGCCTCTGTGAAAAATCTGTTCCCAAATCATCCTACTTGCCTTCGCTTTTCAAAATCTCTGGAAATAATTCAGTGAGTTTCTTGCTTAGAGAAAACATTTTTCTGGTTCAAAATGGTCTCTGTGCTCAGCAGATTCTGTTCTCTAGGACTATCATTTTTCATGCACGGAATGTGACACTTCTCTTAAGTTAGAGTATTTCTCTTGCCTTATCTCTTTCCAGATGAGATCCAACTACAAGGATATCGACAGATCTGTTTGGATTAATACTCTGTGTTTCCTCACTCTCTGTCTAAAATTTTAGAGCAGTATGATTTTATCACCACAGTATTTATACAAAATGGCCTACATACAAATTAAAATAAATACTTGATTGAGTTGTCACATAATCAGAAAGAGCAAAAGGCCTCATTATTGCATGCACTCCACTAGCTACTATGAATATATCCAACAACCATCAATTAAATATTCTAAAGAAAGAAACAGAGCTGTTTTGTTTTGTTTGTCTTTGTTTTTGTGTATATGTATGTTTTTGTTTTGTTTTGTTTTGTTTTGTGGGGTTTTTTTCTCTAAATCAAAATTGAGTAGAGAGAGAGGAGTCCAGTGAATATAACAGCATGTGGGTGGATTCTGCTTAAAGTACAGTAATACTCCCATCCACATTTTAATCAACAGAATTCACAATGATCAGTGTTATTACAGTGAATGCTAATTAAATGTACCATGCCTTGACACCTAAAATGAAGTGTTACCAAATTCAACCTCAAGCAACAGGGATCTAGTTCCTTTGAAAGCTAAAATTTTCACAAAAGCTCACTCAACAAAAAAAAAAAGAACTTGTTTTTGAGCTGTTTTTTCATAACCTAATAGAAACAGACCTGGGAAAGCAGTGTGACTATTAAGAACACAACAAATCATAAAGGCCTAGGTACAAAACTGTTTGCTCTTTGAATAAATTATTCAGTATTCCTAATAAAATTCCCTAAAATAATCAATGGTCAGGCAGTCAGAATACCTGGGTCCCTATTCTAACTCTGCCAGCAATTAGGAGCATGATTTTGAACAAATCACATAACCTCTCTAGGCATCATTTTCACCTTTCAATTCACTTCTCAATTTTCACTCTGAAAATCTCCCCAGTCCCTCTCTTCTTGGCAGCATGTGAAGGAATGGTGTTGAAATGATAGTTTTTGGTGTAAAAGTCATTTATCTCTTCTGCTACTGTAGTCAGTGCAGGAATAAGAGAGAGAGAAGGGGGTATTTCAATAGTCCATGGGAAGAGCTCTATCAAAGAAAAAGGATCATTACTATATATAGCAAAAGTTCTCAGTGTTTCTATGTACTAAAATCACCTGTGATTCTGATTAAGTCATCAATTCAGAAAGTTTGGAAAAAGCCTCAAAATCCATGTTTTTGCTAGGCACCCCAAATGATTCTAATAAGGCAGTTCTGTACTACATTTTAGAAATATATCTGTCAATAAGCTTAAGTTAAAAAATGTGCTGTGGGGCTGTGTGATGGTGTTTAAGGAACTGAACATTAATGGACACTTTTTAAGATAATTTAAATAAAATTGTATGGTAAAGAATAGAATTGGACTTTCAGGAGTGAACTTGATGTAGCATATATAGATTTTGATTTATAATTAAGCACTCATGAAACATAATGTAATGCAATGCTACTTCAATAAAAAAATTATACAAATAAATAAATAAATAAACCCAAACACACAATCCTTTTTTTTAATTTTATTTTTATATTCCCCATATAATTGCAATCCCCTTATTTTGACCCAATCACTCCTTTCCCCGCCCCCCACCCCCCATAGAGTATCTCTAGTTCATAGTTGTTGATTTTGATATTTTCTTTCTTATAGTTATTCTTTTTCCTGGTCCCTTATTTAAGTTTTCTAGATTCCTGCTATGAGTGAGACCATCCGGTATTTTTCTTTTTCTTTCTGGCTTATTTCGCTGAGCATGATCCCTTCCAGCTCCATCCATGTTGCTGCAAATTGCATGTGTTTATCTTTTTTGATGCTGAGTAATATTCTATGTTGTATATGTACCACATCTTCTTGATCCAGTCATCTATTTTTGGGCATTTGGGCTGTTTCCAAAGCTTAGCTATTGTAAATAGTGCTGCTATAAACATAGGGGTGCAGGTGTTCTTTGGAATTGATGTTTCTGTGTCCTTTGGGTAAATACCTAGGAGTGGAATTGCTGGATCATATGGAAGCTCTATGTTTAGTAGGTCCAGAAATCTCCACACAGCTCTCCATAGTGGTTGGACAAGTTTGCACTCCCACCAACAGTGCAGAAGAGATCCTTTTTCTCCACACCCTTGCCAACATTTGTTGTTGCTAGTTTTTTCAATATGTGCCATTCTCACTGGTGTAAGATGGTATCTCATGGTAGTTTTGATTTGCATTTCCCTGATTACAAGTGATGTTGAACATTTTTTCATATGCCTGTTGGCCATTTGCATTTCCTCTTCAGAGAAGTTTCTTTTTAGCTCTTCTGCCCATTTTTTGACTGGATTATTTTCTTTGTTATTGTTGAGTCTCATCAGCTCTTTGTAGATTTTTGTGATCAGTCCTTTATCATTAGTATAAACACACAATCCTTTTAATACCAAGATGCTATAAGCAGGATTCTATGACAGAAAATGTTTTCCTAACAAAGCAGTTACACATTTTCAAACAGTAACTTTCCATACTTCCAGCAGTAATATATTCCTGGCAATTCAATTCTTTTTTCTTTGTCACCATAACTCAGTTTTTATAGTCTTTACTTCTCAGTAGACACAAAAATCAGAGTTTGAGATATAGTTGATGACTAATTATCTAGATTTACAGTTGGAGGGGTATAATTAATTGATTTAATACATCAAAGAGCATAATAAAGGTAGTTTAGTTTGTTACAGTAATACTTGGTAGAATTAAAATACTTCATAATATCTCTTCAGGGGTTATTTAGTAATTATATGGCTTTCATGATTTGGTGGCATCAAACAAAATTGTTTTGCTCTTTAATATGTATTAATGGATTTTGAGACATGTCAACAGGGTATTAATGGATTTTTAGACATGTCAGGGAAATTTTTATCTAGTTTAGAATTTAATAATTTGTTTTTCAGCTGTTAACAATCTCCCTGTTAGTCTATATGTAGTAAACACTGATGAGCAAGTAGTTTTACAAGCCAGATTAAATCACTGCTGTTGTAACTGATACATACCAACTAAAGGGTACATATAACTAATCTTAACATAAAATTATGTCTTCAATAAAGCTTTTATTTCCCTTTTATACTGTTACTATTTGAAGACAGACTGAACAGCTTATTTTAGAAGCAAGCCTATTTTATCATTCACAAGTTGTACAGGATATGGCATGACCACATGAAGGATGAGCATATACATATATTTTCTGAAGCTATGAGGAAAACTGAGTATCTTCTTTTAAAAAGTTTAGAAAATGTTCCAGAGCAAAATCCAAACAATCTTACATGTTGTGTAAATAACTTTTAATAAAAATGTTGACCTCAAAGGCAGAATAAATGGGCTAGGTGGAAAGAAAAAGATCCCAATTATAAATGCACAATCACAGAGAAGTCAGTGAACTGCTGACTTTCCTCTTTTTTCTAAACCATGCTAAGCAGAGAAAAATCATACTTAGCAAAAACCATTTTCCTCAATGCATAAAGAAGGTACAGAAGAGGTAGTATCACTTGGGAAGCACATAAGCGCGCGCGCTCTCTCTCTAATAAGTTACAGTCATTGTAGATCTGCCTACCCAACCTTGCTGAAGTACTTTAGTTTTAACAGGTTTGCAGAAGACTGCATATTTATATTTATCTCCAAAATAAGTTTAAAATAAGGAGACTGTTACTTTCTACACCCGTGCAAAAAAGTTGATATCCATTCTAAGAAAGTCCTTGATATTCTTAGTACAGATTTTTTTATTGTATCCCATTTATCAACTAAACCCCCTGGGAGAAAGTGGGGATCATCCAGTAAGACTGCATAATCTATGATGTAATTCTCCTTTAAGTTAGGAGATACTGCTATTGATGATGAAATTGCCAGTACTGGAGGCATGTCTTAACTTGTGCCTAAAGATCACGTCCCATAGAACATACTAGAGAAATTAAGCAAGTATACTGGTGACACAGGGAGTGTATCTCTAGGAACCAGGAAATAATTACAGCCCTTACAAGCAGTGACATAAAAAAAATTGCTTGGAAATCAGAATGTCTGAAGCCTGCTAGTCAGACAATCATAATCAGTCCCAGTTAGGATAGGTTGTGTGACTTTGAGTAAGATAACTTTCCTTTCACATTGCAATTTGAAGGAATATTTGCTGTTCTCTATGTCTCACAAGCAGCCAACATTTTTCCATCAAATTAGGTTTCCCTCCCCAACCAATCTCTGATTGCTGTGTTTATCCTAATATATTTTGACTGTTTCTATTTTCATCTCTTTCTTTATAGGAGGACCAACTTCTGTCTTAATGAATGAATCTCCAGAGAGAAGAAATCCATTTTTTATAAACATTCTGGGAAGGTAATTTCCACTCAAAATAGCAAGTTGACATTTGTTGAGTCTTTCATCTATATTTTTGGATTGACTTAAGTATGTAAATAAGAGATGTGGTCTTGAGACAGGATAAATGAAGAAGGCTAGAGAAAAGAGGATAAAGGAGGAGAGGAAAATGAAGGAAAGGAAATAGAAAATACGGGGAACACAAATCATCTGCCTGAGCAGTGAGACATTATGCCATCTCTATTATCTAAATAAGAAGCAAATCAAAAATTTCCCTGGTTAATATGACAAGAGAATCAAAAAAGCAAATAAGCACACAATATACTACTAAAGCTAACACTTCTAAAGTTTAGCAAGGATTTGGAAAACTTAAACCTACCTGATATTTACTGTTTGGCAACATGTTACACTACCATTCAGAAATGTTTTAGATGCCCTCACTTACCACTACTGATCTGGATTTCAGATAACTACCCTCTGCATTGTCAAGGGTAAGAAGTAGGTAATCTGGATCAAGAAGACCAGTGAGATATTCATTAAAACCAAAGAACCAATGAAGTACACTGTATTTGGTCACAAAGAAACATTGTGATAATATGACATCAAGTCCCTAACTTACACATCCTGGAACAGACCTTTGTATAGAAAGTAGTCGAAACTTCTTGGTTTTTGTAGCCACACTGTAAATCCTTAATTTCACCTGCCATATGACAAAATTTGACCAGAGTAAATAGAACAAGTATATTTAGCACCACTTCAAGGAACACAACTTAAAACGGACAACTTTCTGAATATCAAGCAGTATGTATATAGGATGGTTACCTGTAATGTCATATCTCATTCACTATCTTAGTGATTGTTACACTAAAACTTATGCTAGAATTTAATTTAATTTTTTTCATTTATTTTTTTCTTTTTATTTTTTTAAAGATTTATTTATTTATTTATTTATAGAAGCACTGGGTACAGTCAGAAGTGCAGGAGGGTGAGAGAATTCACCAGAGCCAGAAAGGGGAGCAGAACAGTCAGAAGGATCGAAGCACACTGCTGAGGGGAGCAGCGGGCGGCAGGAGAGGTCTGCGCGCCATGTGGGACCCTCGCCCAGTGGCCGGCCAGGGATCGAACTGGCGCTGCAGAGGCTGCAGGCAGTTTCGCAACCCAGCGCTCAACCACTGCGCCACCGGGGAGGCCCTAGAATTTAATTTTAAAATCCAAATGCAGCTTAGGGTTTTAATAGAAGAAAGAGATACACATAGATATATCACATGGATAAAAAATAAAATCAAAAATTATAAAACTGTGCAGAAACATTTGCTTTGAGGGTAAATAACAGGGAAACCAAACTTAGTCTGAAGTCAGAAGCTTCTCCAAAAAATGCTGTTTGAACAGCTTTGTGAAGGAGAAAATGAACTAAGTAGATAAAAACAAGAGAAAGATATATCCAAGCAGAGTTAACTAAGCAAATAAATGTTAAAAGGTGTGAAGGAGCATGAATTCTTAGAGGAGTTAGAATAAAGAATAATCATTGTCACTGAGGGCAAGAATACCTAAGAGCAATGAGGTAAAGATGAAGCAGTGATCTAGGTCAGACTGAGCAGGAAGTTGCATCCCATTGACTTTGGACTTTATCCTAAAAGTAGTGATAACATCAAAAACTAAGCAGGTTGACAACATGATTAACACATGACTAACGTGCTCTTTTATATCCTATCCCAGTCTCGGCCTCCACTTCCATATAAACTATAGAAATGCACACAAAATCAAACTATTTTGGTAGCATTCTACAAGAGCAGAACTGGAAAAAAAAAATCTAAAAAATATCTCCAGTGGTATGCTTTAGTAGAAAAATAGTCACTATTCTCCACAATTCTAATCTGTGTTAATTTTAAATTATTCTAGTAAATATGTTTATTTATCATGGAAGGCAGGTGGTCAAATGAAATCGAGAGTAGTAAGTTAAGGATATCTAATTTGTGTAAAACCTTCCCCTTTGGGTACTTGTTCTGCAATTCAATTAACTCAAATAACATTTATTTAGCAGTTCTTACATGAAAAGTATGTTAGATATAGCAGAGGATACACATACACACACACACCCCTCCCTTACTCACATACTTTTAAAAATTATAACCACTAATTTGTACTCTAGCACTATACATAAGAAAAATAACTGTGTCTCTTATTTCAAACAACACTGTTGAACCTAACCACAAATCCAAAATGAGTACAGGTTTTACCAGAAAGAAACTTATCAGATGAAAATGCACATGTGAGAGAGTGAAATTATGGTGAGGCTGCAAACTTCATTATTACACAGTTTCAGAATAATTCCATAAAAATGATAATATAAAACCTTCATAAACATTATAAATTTCCTTTATTCATAATATTTTTATTTTATTTTTAAAGATTTATTTATTCATGCATACAAGAACCGAAGTACAGGCCAGATATGCAGGAGGGTGAGAGGATTCACCAGAGACAGACCAGGGAACAGAACAGGCAGACAGAACAAAACACACCACTGAGGAGAGCAGCGGGCAGGTGAGGCAGGAGAGGTCTGCAATGCCATGTGGGATTCTCGCCGGCCAGCAGGGATCAAACCCGCACTGCAGAGGCCGCGGACAGCTTCACAGTGCGGAGCTCAACTGCCTGAGCCACCAGAGGCGGCCCCCATAATGTTTTTAAACCCTGACTATTTTTAGCTTAATCACTTTTGCTTCCACGGCATAATGCTAATAATGAGCTTTAGAAAAGGGATTTTAGTCATAGTGGATTGAAATTTAAAGAGAAATGAAGGATAGAAGATAAGTAAAACCATCTCTCAAGTGTATTTTCTTAACTAATGAAATGAAAGATAATGCCAATTACAATTTAACCTGAGTAAATAAGTTAGTTTGGTGTCAAATTCAAGATAAGACCATCACTGAATGTGAACTAAATACTTTGAAATAGCTACCAGATTAAAATTTTCACTAGCATTTTCAAAGATAGAAAAGAATCCCTTATGTGATACTTTCTAGGATCATTCTCACACTCATCAAAAAATATCAAACAAGCATTTTAGAAAACATTATAATTTAGTCATTCAATACATTTATTGAAAGAAGTCACTATTTATAGAGTTTCTTTGCAAGGCTATGTGCTAAGTTTATCTTTTACCTCTATAGCAAGAAAAATAAACAAGGTTTTCAGAAAGCTTAAAACAAGACAATTGAGACACACACTAGTCATGTGAAAAGAATAGGTCCTACTTTGTTTAATTGCATTAAAGGAATACAATCCCAGTAAAAAAGAATCCAATCCCAATAAATAGATTACTGTATGGCCAAGGGTATACTACTATAAATCAACCCTTCTCTCCTGCTCTTCAAATCCACTTGGATTTCTTTCACCCTTCAGTCAAAGCCATTGGAAGTATTAGTTTGACCTTCTATTACTGGTTATTTCTTGGACACTGTGCATAAAATAGCAAAGAAACACAGATAATGTCCTTCTTTCATGGAGTAAGAGACAACTATTAATCAAATAATTTTTAAGAATGCAAATTACAAGTTGAGGTGATTGTTCTGAAGGAAAGAACTGCAGTCTACTAGTGCCTTTAACAAAAAGAACTGCATAGTCAGAGGCAGATTCCTGAATGTAAAAATGGATCTGAGATTTGAAGGCTGAATAGGATGACTAGGGGAAAAGTGGAAACTTAAAGGACAGGGAATGAAGGAAATATTTCAGACAAAGAAAGAACACACCCTCAGAGATCCAGTTATGACTGAACCAGAAAACTGGGAATGTGGTTTACTCATACCAATCCAAGAATATTGGTCCTTATTAACAGAGCAGCAATTACAGTGTTTTAAGCAGGAGTGTGATTTCAGATTTTAATTTTGAAAATATCACTCTGGCATCAAAGATAAGACTATGATGTTGAGAAAATAAACCAGGAACAGTTCTAAACAAAACTACGGAGAGTTTTGTGTTGAGAACACTACCATCCTATTCTGCCAAAAAATTCCATCTAAGATCAACCTCTGTAGAATCCCAGTTTTACTACCTGTTTCCTTCTCCTTTATGTTCAACAGAAAAAGACTTCATTCTCTCAATGCCTTGTGATGTGCTTTCTAGAATTAACTAATCAGAGATAGGTGCTTATAGATTAGTGAAATATGTCATCTTGCCCATTCTTGCTATAACTCATTATTTTAAGAATACCTTAACTTACTGTATTAATACATTTGGCTTATACTACATTTTAAGAGTGAGTGCCAAAACCCCAGTGGAGGGCCTCCCCAGTGGCACAATGGGTTGAGGGACGCGCTCTGAGCTATCCGCAGCCTCTGCAGCGCCAGTTCAATTCCTGGCCAGCCAGGGAGAATCCCACATGGCGTGGCAGACCTCTCCTGCCTCGACCACTGCTCCCCTCAGCAGTGTCTTCGGTCTGCCTGCCTGTTCTGCTCCCCGCTCTGTCTCTGGTGAATTCTCTCACCCTCACACGCCTCTAACTGTACCCCAGTTCTTGTATAAATAAATAAATCTTTAAAAAAAGCAAAAACAACAACAAAAATAACAAAACCCCAGTGGACTGACACAATAGAAACTTATTTTTGTTTTTTGTTTTATATTACTTACATGCACCAATTTAAGTTTACAGAAGACTCTATACTTAGATACTTAGGATGACATTTCTCCAGCTGAAACTGCACTATCTAGAACACATGACTTTCTTGCTGACTGTGGCTAGAGAAGAGAGTTTTATGGCTAAAGTGCAGTAAGGTTTATTGATAAAGCCTAAAGTACACTAAGAAGAGTTCTTTTAGTCTTCTCAAAAGATTTAAAGACATTCTATCTACAAAAAATACAAAACTACTGCCTGAGACACAGTTCATTTCTGTGAAATACAATGAGAAGTTGATAAATACCCAGTCAAAAGTAAAAAGATGTGTTATCCTAAGTATGCAGCCTTATCTTGGATAAAGTACCATTTTGTTAGACTTCTTAAAATATTAAAAATAGATTACAGTATCAGTTCTACTGTCTTCCTCTTTCCAAATGACCTCTTCAATGTCTCACTTCAGCTTCCTTACAGCATGGAAGTATCAGGTTAGCTGGACTTCTTTCATGGCAGCTGGCTTCCCCTACAGCTATTTTTCCCAGAAAACAAGGTAGATGTTATGACCTGACTTTGGAGGATGTGCAGCATTCATGTGGTTACACAGAGTCAGTCCAGATTCATTGTGTAAAAGACTAGACATAGGCATAACTATAAGGAGATGTGATTCACTAAGAGGAGGAATCTTTGGAAACTAGTTACTGCACATCTGGTTTGGGATATGAGCCGTATTCAAAAACACTTGATATATGACCATTATGAATGATTTCCTTGAAAACTAACAATCTTGGGCCTCCCTGGTAGTGCAAGGGGTTAAGTACCGCACTATGAAGTAATCAGTAGCTTCTGCAGCACGAGTTCGATACCCAGCCAGCCAGGGAGCAACCCACATGGCGCAATAGACCTCTCCTGTCTCGCCCGCTGCTCCCCTCAGCAGTGTATGATCTGCCTGTTCTGCTCCCCACTCTATCTCTGGTGAATCCTCTCAAACCCCTCTGCCCCCCACTCCGCATCTCTAGCCTGTATCCCAGCTCTTGTATGCAAAAATAAATAAATCTTTTTTTAAAAAAAAGAAAAAGAAAACAATCTTGCTCTATATACAATAATGTGAAAATCCAAGTCTCCAAATGCCAAAAGATGATGTTAGCCAACACATGACATTTACATAAAATGTATTCTGCCATATATTGGACTTATAGCCACATTTAGACACACAAGATCATCAAAAAGTAAAAGAATTTTTGAAAGATAATAAGAAGCAGCATCTTTAAACATGAAACAAAACTGCAATAGAATCTTTGCAAAGAAACAAAACCTATTAACAAATAAAATGGGAGAAAATTTATTTCACAGACTCTGGAAAGAAAACTTTCTTCCAGGTTTACTTTATCCATACCTATTTCCTCCTGATACTCAATGCAAAGTACCAAGAAGATACTCAGAATATCTTCCAAAGTGCACTGCAATCATTAATTAGTTATTCCACACACTGTTCCCCTGAGCAAAATAATTATAATTAGCCATTATTATGGAAAGCAATAGCAGACTTCTAAAGACCAACTTGCCAAAGTACATACTCAAAGAATATGATTTCTCTTTAAAGCTTTCCAGACCTCAACTTGTACCATTAAATCATGAAAAGTCTCCCATTGCTGATTAAGCCATCTGTTCATTGGGGGAATATATCTTTTATCTTGTAGACACTAAAATTAATGTGTTAAGCTAATCATTTACTAATATTGTAGCTAGATCTCTATTTACTTTAGGTGGTTCCAAAGCCTCAAAGACATATAAGAAGGCTCCAGAATGTGAAACAACTTGCTTTACTTGCAGGAAATATCATTACTGTTCCCTAGAAGAAATGATTATAAATTTATAATTGTGTCACATTTTTAGATTATCAAAGCATTACATTAAAGATAGCCACAAAACAAAGCATTTTTAATAACATGTTGTGGTCAATTAACATACTTTGACCTAGAACAAAGTTTAGTGACAACTATGCCTCTGTTTTGCACCTCTGGCCTGGCTGCTCCTGTCCTTTATTTTTCCTTCTCTATTAGCTCCAAAAGGGAAGGGTGATGGCAGTCAAAAGGATTAAAAGTGGATAATTTTACAAATAAGTTTTTTTTAAAGATTTATTTATTTATTTATTTATACAAGCATTGGGTAGAGTCAGAAGCACGGGAGGGTGAGAGAATTCACCAGAGCCAGAGCGGGGAACAGAACAGGCAGACCGACGAAATACACTGCTGAGGGGAGCAGCAGGTGCGGCAGGAGAGGTCTGTCGCGCCATGTGGGACCCTCGCCAGCGGCCAGGGATCGAATCGGAGCTGCAGAGGCCACAGACAGCTTCGCAGCCCAGCACTCAACTGCTGCGCCACCAGGGGAGGCCCTACAAATAAGTTTTTTAACAAATCTGTGTTATTCAAAAAAATAACTGATTGCCATGTTAATTGACGCTAATTTATTCTATTGAAATTACATCATTTCCCATGCTAAGCTATTCACAATCCAAGCATATCTCATGCTGATTTGCTGAGACTATGAAACTAGCCTATCAGAATTAATTAACAAATTAAGAAATGGCACTAAAAATTTCCTAGCAGAGGAACACAAAATTGCATCAGCATACTGTGAAAAATGTAAAAAAAAAAAAAAAGATGTGAAGAAAAAATAAAACAAGCTAAAAAATTTCGTATTCAGTCAACCATGGGTAGAGTAGATTTAGTTACATAGAGAGCATACTGGTTTGAAGAAGAGGGCTGAGTATTATAAACTTGGTGTTTTCAATGAAAGAAATCACCTGGCTTTGAGGTAAAGTATTTGGCTGAGGAAAGTGAAAAGGCAGGTGAACAGAAACAGACAAGAATAAGGCCTCCCCTGCTGGTGCAGTGGTTGAGCACTGGGCTGCAAAGCTGCCAGCAGCCTCTGCAGCACCGGTTTGATCCCCGGCTGCCGGCGAGAGTCCCACATAGCGTGACAGACCTCTCCTGCCACGCCCGCTGCTCCCCTCAGCAGTGTATTTCATCAGTCTGCCTGTTCTGTTCCCTGCTCCTGCGCTGGTGAATTCTCTCACCCTCCCATGCTTCTGACTGTACCCAGCGCTTGTATAAATAAATAAATAAATCTTTTTAAAAAAAGAATCAATATGGCAAGCAAATTTTAAGGAGTTGTTCTTCACTTTGGCTATCCAAGAGATTCCTGTGGGAATTTTAAAAATTACCAATGCCTCTGATATTCTAAACTAATGCATTTTGAATGTGGCCTGAGCATCATAAATTTTTAAAACTTCCCAGGTGATTTTAATGTGAAGCCAAGTCTGAGAACCACTGACTTAAAGGTTAGTGATGGCCAGGTAGATACAACTCAGGACAGAAGGCTGTCATCATGAGTATGTCAAGGGGAAGGACTGGTTTTAGCACTATAACAAAACAGATGTGCACAGAATTCCCTACTAGTATAGCACAACTGAAAATGTTAGATAACATATTTTAATACATTTGTTCTAATGTACTGTATATCTGACAAGAAATTAAGAGAATTCCTCTGAGGCCAAAATGAAAAGAAAACACAAATTTTCAGAAATAGCATAAGAATTGACAGTTACTGTGGAGTATATGGCAATTCTTGCTAAACTAAATTCTAAGTTTATGAACAACAGAAGACTAAACCAAAAGACCTTTCAGCATAGAAGGTCAGATTAGAGATGCTCTCTTACACCTGGTACCTTTGAAGTATGACATCCTCAGACATGAAATAATAGGAATGGAACAAACCCTGTCCCATCAAAAGAATAATACAAATCATGCTTCCAAGCAAAATGGAACCCTCAGATATTCAGAGAGAACAATACCTATATCAGATAAAATGAATTTCCAGCAAAAAAGGTAACAAAAGCTAGGACTGGACATTATATTGTCACTAATGAAGCACCAATCCATCAGGTGGACATAACATTCATAATGTATATGCACAAAACAAAAAAGTATGGCAATATATAAGGCAATTATTACCAAATCTAAACATAGACACTGGCAGCAACATAACAGAAGTAGAAGACTTTAACATCACTCTTTTTATCAATAGACTGATTAAAAGCCAGAAAATCAATAAGAAAATGATATATCTAATTCTTAAATGAAGAATGATATCAGATGGGATTAACAGACTTTTATGAGGCTCTGCACACAAAAAAAGTTGAATATATATACTTCTAAAGGACACATGAAAAATTTTCAAAGACCACGCTGGGTCACAAAAAAACATTAATAAAATCATGAAGACTGATACCAATCTAGAAACCAACTAAGAAAGTAGGATAAACTTTAATATGTGAGACTGAAAAGCATACTACTAAATGGACGATTAGGTTAATGAGGAAATCAAAGGAGAAATTAAAAATACCTGGAGACAAAAATGAAAACATGGGCTATCAAAACCTGTGAAACTCTGCAAAAGCAGTACTAAACGGGAAGTATACAGTGATACAGGCTACATCAAGAAACAAGGACAATATCAAATAAATACTCTAACCTTGTATCTTAAAGAACTAAAAGAAGAACAAGCAAAACCAACAGCCAGTAGAATGAAAGAGATAATATAAGAGCAGAAATAAAACAGAGGTCAAAATGACAGTCCAATAGATCTATGAACCCAATAGATGGCTTCTTAAAAAAACAAACATTTTATTAGGTTCATGAGGAAAAATGAGAGGAAAAATGTAAGTAAATAGAATCAGAAATGAAACAGCAGTTGAAACAGACATATTAGAAATACAGAGGATCATAAGAAACTATTATGAATATCTATATGCCAATAAACTGAATAATCTAGATGTGGACAAATTCTTAGAACCATACAACCCTCTACAGTGATCCATGAAGAAATAGAAAACACAAGCACACCAATTACAAGAAGGAAAACTAAAAACAGTCATCTAAAGTCTCCCAAAAAACAAAGCCCAGGAAAGACAGTCTCACTAATGAGTTCTACTAAACTTTCAAAGAGGAACTAACAGCATTTCTTCTCAAACTCATGCCCCAAAAAACTGAAGAAGAAGATATACTTCCAAATACATTTGAGTCCAACATTACTCTAATAGCAAAACACAGACAGGACATCACCAAAACAGAAAATTACAGAATAATGTCCCCAATGAACACAGATGCAAAAATCCTCAACAAAAGTTTAGCAAACTGAATTCAACAATACATTAATATGATCATACATCATACCAAGTGAATTTACTCCAGGAACACAAGGAGGTTCAACATCCACAAATGAAAACAAAGGGAAAGAAAAAAATCCTGTGCTCATATCAACTGCTGCAGGGAAATCATTTGACACAATTCAATATCCAAGTATGATTTAAAAAATCTCAAAAATTCAGATAGGAGTATCTTTCAACATAATAGGTGCTCTACTTGACAAATACACAGCTAACACACTCAATAGTGAAAAACTGAAAGCTTTTCTTCTAAGATCAGGCACAAGACAAGGCTGTCTATTTTCATCACTACTATTTGATATAGTATTAGAAGTACCAGCTGGTTAAAGGCTTTAAATGGTGCTAACAGGACAAATTCAGCATTCTAAATAAAGGAGTGTTCAATTTAGAGTAGACTTGTCATGAGGAAAGACAAGGATATATAGCAACAGTTTCCATATTTGCTTCTACCGGGCAAAACTAAAGCAAACAATAGCAAACTACTATTTTAAAACAAAAATTCAAATTGACTTTGGTGTATCTTCAATATTAACAAATAAATGCTGATTTAATGTCAAAATGACTGCTGTGAAATATTTCATAATTTTCATGAATATCTGAAATAGTCCTTTAATGCACAATTGAGTTTTTTAGATTTAAAATTGTTTTCACAATCTGCCTCATTTCCTACCCTTTTCAGCTTGCTCTAAGAATTATACAAATTTAACCTTCTGTTTGTATTGCAAATCTAATTTCCAAAATCTCTGGAGAGAGGACAGTATACATTGAAATTGATTAAAATGCATCTTTCTCTACTCTTTTAAAAGTTCCAGGGCACGGGTTTGCTAAGTAAAAATTTTAAATTTATGGGCTGCCTAAAAGCATATTTTTTCCAGTCTTGGTGATTGTCAAAGTTGTCACAAACCAAGTTTCAGAATCAGTCTTACACCCACCCACCCCACACACACACAATGCACACACAAAGAAACTAGAATTCGGTTTGTGTTAAAAGAATAGGTCATATTCCAAAATTAGATCAACAGTTTCTAAGTTACTATTTATGTTTTTTTTTTTTAAAGAGGCATGTATTTTTATTTATGATTTATTTATTTGTTTTGTTTTGTTTGTTTTGTTTATACATGCACTGGGTACAGTCAGAAGCGCGGGAGGGTGAGAGAATTCACCAGAGCCAGAGCGGGGAGCAGAGCAGGCAGAAGGACCGAAGTACACTGCTGAGGGGAGCAGCGGGCGGCAGGAGAGGTCTGCGCGCCATGTGGGACCCTCCTCCGGTGGCCGGGGAGCAGCCAGGGATCGAACCGGTGCCGCAGAGGTCACGGGCAGCTTCGCAACCCAGCGCTCAACCGCTGCGCCACCAGGGAGGCCCTATTTATGTTTTTAAATCCTTTCTGCCTCTTCTCTGAACAGTCTACCTTATGTGCTAATAAAAAAGTAATCATCAAATCCCATGCCTATGACTCATGAAAAGGATTCACTGACAGGAGCTACAGGCTGAGCTGAGGATGCCCTTAAAGACCTTAGTAAGGGTGGGCTTCTTCAGCTTGTCCCTGGGACAGGTTGTTTGACAGACAGTTGCACTCATTCTTTGGGGTCATCATTTACTTCCTCTTCTGTTGAAGTGACATTCCTTTTGAAAATCTTGGGGGGCAGAAACTGAGCATATGAAGAAAAAACAGCAGGCCTAGTCCTAGGATATCTCTGGTTTTACTTAAGAAATGGAGCACAGGATCCCAGAAAATGACTGAAGAACATATAAAAAGATACATTAGCTAATAAATAGATGAAGGTTGAGAAAGAAGTGATAACAGAAGTATAATCCAGATAATTAAAGAAAACTTGGTTAAAGGGATCTCCCTATAGGATCAAAAAAATTTTAATGCCAGGGCAGGTGATATTTAACCTAATTTTGAGAAATGAGTAGACAACAATGATGGAATGAAACAAGACCATATGTACTCAATGAAGTTCAATTGACTCTTTTTGGTAAAGAACATTACATAAGGGGTAAGCATTTTGGGAGAGGCCTTCCAAAAAACATCTATTTAAGATGGACTTTGAAACTATCAGGAAACTGACATGGAGAATGCACAATTAAAGACTTAAGTGGCAAAACATTGGAAACTTCCATTTCAGAGCAAAACATAGCTTGCTTCTATTGATAATAAAGTCAAAGGTACTAACTTGGTCTTTGCCTTGTCTGTTGCTCTGTCTTCTGTCTCAGGTTCAACTTTGTAAACTATGCCTAAGACCTGTGATGTTACCAGGACTGTGAATTCCAGACCTGGTATGGGAACAGGTATGGAAAAGAACTGGGCATCCAGTGGAGGAACAAGGAAAGTGCTGGGCTAAATCCTGGAAGATATAATGAAGTACAATGTTTTATTCCACCACATTTATTTCTATTTGGATGATGCTAAAACTGCCTGCATAATATGTATTTTCTGAGATCCCCTGTACATGACAGCAAATCTTTGATAATTTGGATTTCACTGATAGAAAGTTAGAGAGAGAAAGAGAACAAGATTTATTGATTTTTTTAAAAAAATGAAACAATTTTTCTTCTGTGAATTGCTGTAGTGTTAACCTCAAGGAAATGAAAATCCAGTCTACATGTTAAACACAAAATCAAATGGAAAAAAGCATTATCTGAATATAGTCGGTGAGAGCTTATCCAAAAGCATTGTCTAAATATAGTGGATAAGAGCTTACCCAAAACAACTAACATTTAGTTCTAATAAATGATGTTTGTTTTCCTAGCATTAACTCTCCCCATATAACTCATTCACTTCTCTGTCAGAAGACAAAAACTCTTGCTCTCAATTCAGTTTACCACAAGGAACTGAATCACTCAGCAAATACTGTAATTCCTGGCTGTTTGTAGTTTAATTTGCATTTTTACATTTTTTAAAAAGTTTGTGACTTAAGTCATGGTTACCTATTTCCATGATATTAATAGTCACCTTTCCATTGGCCAGATTTTTAAAAATGTATTTTATTTCAAAATCTGATGATTCCCACCAATATTTCCAATACTGTTTAGTGAAGATTCACCACCAATATTTTATCTACATCTGTGGATTAATTATACTAATTGTGGCCTAGATTGTTTTATACTATAAACAGCTGCTGCCTCTTTTTTTGGGTTACCTTGCAGAGTCCCAAAACACATATGGCAACTGAGAGGTCCCTTGAATTGGTCATTTTTATGGAAAAATACCATGTTTGGTTTATATAAATATTTCATTCATTTAAGTTATTCATGTACTCATTCAGACAATATTTGTTAAGAACATACTTGGAGCTCAATGATTTATTAAGTATAGGCAATTTAAAGTGAGTCCAATAAGAAGTCTCACTTAACGGGCCAAAGGACAGAAAAAAGAATTTGAATTGTTCAGTAATTATCTGGGTATCTTAAGAATACAAATGTACCGAATTCAAAAATTAGTTACACATCCATGCTATATGACAGCAAACCATAAAACAAAATAAGGAAACAGATGAAAGTCCAAAATAAAGGTAAAAATTCAGGACTGTATAATAAGTTACTTAAAAGTGATACAGGGAAATGAAAACTCCAGAAATTTCTTTAGAACCAAAAATAGCCATAATCCAAATAAATTCACAATCCATCACTCTCCGTACCCTCTTACTGAAAATAAGGAATACATTTAAGAAAGAAGTTTAGTTAAATGTTTTATAAACAATGATTTGTAAATAAACCATTGAGAATGTTGCTCAAAATCAGTTGCATCTTGTGTGTGTGTGTTAGAATATTTAAAATCAACTCTCACCAGTTTTCAAATATATGATGAATTATTGTTAATTATAGTCAGCATGTTATACATTAGTGAAACTTGATTCCCTTTCTACATCACCCAGAGTCTCCTGTAGTTGCATACAAATTTTGAGATAATTTTTCTGTATTTGTGAAATATGCCATTGGAATTTTGACAGATTGCACTAAATAGGTACATCACTTTGGACAATGTTAATTCTTTCAATCCAAGAATATAGGCTACTTTTCAAATTATTTGTATATTCTTCAATTTCAATATTGTAGTTTTCAGTATACACATCATTTACCTCTTTGATTGGATTTATTCCTAAATATTTCATTGTTTTTGATGCTATTGTTAATAGGGTGGCTTTCTTAATTTCTCTTTCAGATAGTTCGTTACTGGTTTATAGAAATGCACCTGATTTTTGTATAATGACTTTGTATCCTGCAACCTTACTGAATTCATATATTAGTTATAACAGTTTTTTGGTGGGGTATTTACAAAATAAATACATATAAGATAATGTCAACTGGAAAAAGAGAATTTTACTTCTTTCTCTCCTATCTGGTGTTTTCTTGCATAATTCCATGACAAGAACTTCTAGTACTATGTTGAATAGAAGTGGTAACAGTAGGCCTCCTTATCTTGTTCCTGATCTCTGGGGGACTTTTATTTTGCCACTGTTAAGTACAATGTTAGGTGTGAGACTATCATACGTGAGCTTTATAATGTGGAGATACACTCCCTTCTATAATAGAACTTTTTTAGCTTCAGGTAAAAGAACAATGAAAATATCACTAATGAACAGGAACCCAACCCACTTTACATTTTGCCGGTAAAGTGTTACATTTCTATTCCTCTATTTATGCAGATTTTAGTTTCTAGGCTTATACACAGTAAAACAAAGAAATCTTAGTAAAATATGTATTATCTAGTTGAAACTACCCAGACCCAGATATTATATAACATATAAAATTATATATATTTCATTATGTTCACAGAATTGCTTATGTATAAGTATTCATAACACACACTATTAACCTTATTAATTATCAAATAAATATAAATTGAAGTAATAATTAAGTATATATGTTTGCCCATAAAGTTAGCACAAAAAATAATTAGTCTCCAGTATGGGAGAGAATGCAGAAAGAGGGTAAATTCAAAATTCAATTCTGATGAAAAGAAGAAATGTAGGGGCTAATTTTTTTTAATTATGCTATTTTTTTTATTGAGGTAACATTAGTTTACACTACTATATATGATTCAAGGTTCTGACCTCTTCAGATATGTGTCACCACATCACACTCGCAACCACAGCACCCATAATCCTGCACCATAGTTCAGTCTGCCCCTCCCTTATTGAGTCCCACCCCCCACCCTCCTCCTCTGGCAGCTCCAATTCTGCAGTAAAAGTTCTAGTGTTTGTTTTGGTTTAGTGTTGTCTGTTCCTTTGTTTTGTATCTCTATATTCCACATAAGGCAACATCATAAGGTATTTGTCTTTTTCTTTCTGACTTATTTTACTTAGCATAATCCCCTTCATTTCTACCCATATTGTCACAAATGGCACAAGTTCATCTTTTTTTAACAACTGAGTAAGTTCCATTGTGTATATACACATCTTATCCACTCATCTGTCACTGAGTATTTAGATTATTTCCATAACTTGGCTGCTGTAAATAGTGCTGCAATGAATACAGACATGCATATATCCCTTCAAATTTTACATTCTTTGAGTAGATACCAAGGAGTAGAAATGTTGGCTCACATGATAGATGTAGTTTTAATATTTTGAGAACTCTCCATTCTGTTTTCCATATAGCTGAAGCAGTCTGCATTCCCACCAACAGTGTACTAGGGTTCCTTTTATTTCATGCCCTAACCAACACTTGTTGCTTCTGGTCTTTTTGCTATGGGCCATTCTTTCTCGTGGGGGTGCTCAGTGTGGTTCTAATTTACATTTCTCTAATGACAAGTGACAATGAACATTTTTTCACATGCCTGTTTGCCACCTGAATGTCTCTTTTAGAGAAATGTCTATTTAGCTCTTCTGCCCATTTTTTAATAGGGTTACTTAATTTTTGTTGAGTTGTATGAGTTCTCTGAACACCTTAGATATTTAGTCCCTTGTGTATGATTTGCAAATATTTTCTATTTCTTAGAGTAGCTTTTCATTTTAATGACAGTTCTTTTGCTGTTGAAATTTTTGTTTTATATACTTTCATTTATTTATTTTTACTTTTCTTTCCCTTACCACTTTTGTAGAATCCCAAGTAAGATTCATATCAATGAAAAGGGCCTGTATCAAAAAGACCAGAAAAAAGTGTTGGCCATGTGTAGAAAAAAACAAACCTTCTTACACTACTGGTAGAAATGTCGAATGGTCCAGCCCCTATGGAAAATAGTATGGAGATTTCTCAAACTATTAAAAAGAGATTTACCATACGAACCAACAACTCTTTGGTATCTATCCAGAGAATGCAAAACACTAATTCACACTCCTATGTTCACTGCAGCACTATTTACATTAGCCAAGTTATGGAAACAACCTAAATTCTCAATGATAAAAGAAGATATGGATATATACACAAGGAATACTACTCAGGCATTAAGAAAAAAAATCTTGCCATTTGTGACATGATAGAACTGAGAGGATTATACCAAGCAAACTAAATCAGAAGGAAAAAGACAAATACCAGTGATTTTGCCTGTATGAAGACTATAAACAAAAACAATAGACAAAACTAAATCAAAACAAACACTAGGGCCTCCCTTGGTAGCGCAAGGGGTTGAACACCGCACTATGAAGTAATCCACAGCGTCTGCAGCACGAGCTCAATCCCCGGCCAGCCAGAGAGAAACCCACATGGTGTGGCAGACCTCTCCTGTCTCACCCGCTGCTCCCCTCAACAGTGTATTTCAGTAGAGTCATCTGTTCTGTTCCCCACTCTGTCTCTGGTGAATCTTCTCACCCACCCCCAACCACACCCCGCATCTCTGGCCTATACCCCAGGTCTTCTATGCATAAATAAATAAATCTTTAAAAAAAAAAAACAAAAACACTAGAACTCTTTTTTTTTTTTTTTGAGAATATGAACACAATGTTCTCTTTTTTTTTTAAATAATAAATTTTATTTTTATATTCCCCATACAATTGCAACCCCCCCATTTTGACCCTAATCCCTCCCCTCCCGCCCCCCACCCCCCAAAAAGTGTCTCTGGTTCATAGTTTTTGTTGATTTTGATTTTCACTTTCTTATAGTTATTCATTTTCCTGGTCCCTTATTTAAGTTTTCTACATTCCTGCTATGAGTGAGACCATCTGGTATTTTTCTTTTTCTTTCTGGCTTATTTCGCTGAGCATGATTCCTTCCTGCACCATCCATGTTGCTGCAAATTGCATGTGTTTATCTTTTTTGAATGCTGAGTAATATTCCATGGTGTATATGTACCACATCTTCTTGATCCAGTCATCTATTTTTGGGCATTTGGGCTGTTTCCAAACTAGAACTCTTAACGCAGAATTGAAGGCTACCAGAAAGTGGGGGGAGAGTGGGGAGTAAGTGGGGGAAGAAGCCTAAAAGACTACAGTTCAGGATTATGGTAGATTTCATGCTAAGTGGGATGTGGTAATACACATCTAAAGAGGTGTGAACCAATACCCCTAAAACATAAGTATTATAAACTATTACCTCAATGAAACATAACACAATTTTTTTTTAATAATAAATTTTATTTTTATGTTCCCCATACAGTTGCAACCCCCCCTTTCTGATCCCAATCCCTCCCCTCCTGCCCCCCACCCCCCCAAAAGTGTCTCTGTTTCATAGTTTTTTGTTGATTCTGATTTTCACTTTCTTATAGTTATTCATTTTCCTGGTCCCTTATTTAAGTTTTCTAGATTCCTGTTATGAGTGAGACCATCTGGTATTTTTCTTTTTCTTTTTGGCTTATTTTGCTGAGCATGATCCCTTCCAGCACCATCCATGTTGCTGCAAATTGCATGTGTTTATCTTTTTTGAATGCTGAGTAATATTCCATGGTGTATATGTACCACATCTTCTTGATCCAGTCATCTATTTTTGGGCATTTGGGTTGTTTCCAAAGCTTAGCTATTGTAAACAGTGCTGCTATAAACATAGGGGTGCAGATGTTCTTTGGAATGGATGTTTCTGTGTCCTTTGGGTAAATACCTAGGAGTGGAATTGCTGGATCATATGGAAGCTCTATGTTTAGTAGGTCCAGAAATCTCCACACAGCTCTCCATAGTGGTTGGACCAGTTTGCACTCCCACCAACAGTGCAGAAGAGTTCCTTTTTCTCCACACCCTCGTCAACATTTGTTGTTGCTAGTTTTTTTAATATGTGCCATTCTCACTGGTGTGAGATGGTATCTCATGGTAGTTTTGATTTGCATTTCCCTGATTACAAGTGATGTTGAACTTTGTTTCATATGCCTGTTGGCCATTTGCATTTCCTCTTCAGAGAAGTTTCTTTTTAGCTCTTCTGCCCATTTTTTGACTGGATTATTTTCTTTGTTGTTGTTGAGTCTCATCAGTTCTTTGCAGATTTTTGTGATCAGTCCTTTATCATTAGTGTTGGGTGCAAAAATGTTCTCCCAGTTGGTGGGGTTTCTCTTTGTTTTTGTTATTGTCTCTTTTGCTGTGCAGAAGCTCTTTAATTTGATGTAGTCCCAGCTGTTTATCTTCGCCTTCACTATCACTGCTTTGGGTGATGTGTCTGTAAAGATGTCTTTGATGTGCAAATCACGTAGTGTTTCGCCTATATTTCCTTCTATATATTTTATGGTTTCAGGTCTTATGTCTAGTTCTTTAATCCATTTTGAGTTGATTTTTGTGTATGGTGTGAGGTAGTGGTCAAGCTTCATTCTTTTGCATGTAGCGACCCAGTTTTCCCAGCACCATTTATTGAACAAACTTTCTTTGCTCCAATGCATAGTCTTTGCTCCTTTGTCAAAGATTAGTTGACCATAAATCTGTGGGTTTATTTCTGGATTTTCTATTCGATTCCATTGGTCTGTATGTCTGTTCTTGTTCCAATACCATGCAGTTTTGATGATTATGGCTTTGTAGTATAGTTTGAAGTCTGGGCGTGTGATGCCTCCATTCCCTTCTTTTTTTTTCAGGAGAGCTTTGGCTATTCGGGGTTTTTTGTGATTCCATATGAATTTCATCAATAATTGTTCTATTTCTTTGAAGAATGACATTGAAATTTTGATTGGAATAGCATTGAATCTGTATATTGCTTTTGGTAGGATGGCCATTTTAATAATGTTTATTCTTCCAATCCATGAGCAGGGGATGTCTTTCCATTTCTTTGTGTCTTCTTCTATTTCTTTTAACAGTGTTTTATAGTTTTCTTTGTATAGGTCCTTTACCTCTTTTGTTAGATTTATTCCCAAATATTTGATTTTTTTTTGTTTCAATAATAAAAGGGATGGTTTTTTTATTTCTTCTTCTTCAGATTTATTGTTTGTATATAGGAAGGCTACTGACTTTTGCATGTTGATTTTGTATCCTGCCACTTTACTGAACTGATTGATGAGTTGAATTAGTTTTTCTGTGGAGTTTTTGGGGTTCTCTACGTATATTATCATATCATCTGCAAATAGTGATAGTTTGACTTCTTTTCCTATTTGGATTCCTTGGATGTCTTTCTCTTGTCTTATTGTTCTGGCTAGGACTTCCAGTATTATATTGAAAAGCAGTGGTGAGAGTGGACATCCTTGTCTTGTTCCAGATCTTAATGGAATTGCTTTCAGCTTTTCACCATTGAGAATGATACTGGCTGTTGGCTTGTCATAGATGGCCTTTATGATGTTGAGGTATGTTCCTTTTATCCCAAGAATTTCAAGGGCTTTTATCATGAATGGGTGTTGCACTTTGTCGAAAGCTTTCTCAGCATCTATTGATATTATCATATGGTTTTTATATTTCTTTTTGTTGATGTGTTGGATAACGTTGATTGATTTTTGGATGTTAAACCATCCTTGTGTCCCTGGAATGAATCCTACTTGGTCGTGGTGAATTATCTTATGGATACATTGTTGGATTCTGATAGCTAAAATTTTATTGAGGATTTTTGCATCAGTGAACATAACACAATTTTTAATAAAAATAAATAATTGCATTTGACTGCAAAAACAAACACTTAAAAAGCTCAAGAAACTACATCATACAATCATTTTTGTTTAACTTAAAAACATATCTTGACCAGTGATATCCTTTTTTTCACATGTATATAAAAGCTGTTTTAATAAATATTTTGTCTTCTCAACTAACATAATTTGTTTTCATACTATCATATTTTAAAAGTACAGTCACATTTTAAAACATATGTGACCACTACTCTAGGAATGGTTGGGACTCCTAGAACCTTGCCCAAATTATACCATTTCTTAGCCCAACATAACTTAGCAATTAAGAGTTTCTGGCTTTCATTTTTCTTTCTGGAAGGCAGTGATTTCTTTTTTAAAGATTTATTTTTATTTATACAAGCACTAGGTACAGTCAGAGGAGAATTCACCAGAGCCAGAGCAGGGAACAGAACAGGCAGACCGATGAAATACACTGCTGAGGGGAGCAACAGGTGCAGCAGGACAGGTCTGCTGCACCATATGGGACCCTCACCTGCAGCCAGGGATCGAACCGGTGCTGCAGAGGCTGCAGGCAGCTTCACAGCCCAGCGCTCAAAGGCTGCACCACCAGGGGAGGCCCAGTGATTTTTTTTTTTTAAAGGAAAGAAAGAAAAGAATATAAAAAAAAAAGGGAACAGAGCAAAGGGGAAATGAGAAAACAGAAAATAAAGGCAAAGGCAATGAAGGCAAAGAAGGAAAGAATGGCAGGAGGGATAGTAGGAAGAAAAGTCAAAACTAGTGAAGGTAAGTTCTTTCAATTATATATTTATAAACACTATAAAACCTGAAATCAAAAAAAATTACGTTTAATTTGGTAATGTGATTGTGGAGGAGGATTTACATGGATTTAGCTGAATTGTATTTGTAAAATTCTCTATTTACATGTCAAAAAGAAACAGAAATGCAGTTTTTAAAAGCATCATGTGTTTGTTCATTCTTTCAAATTAGGTAAGTGACAAAAATACTCACAATGGTGAATTGAAAATAATCACTAGTCAATTTGTAGAGCCACCTACTCTGAATTCTTTATTCCCTTTTTACAAAATGCATCTAGCACAAATCAAAAACAATGGAGACTAAAGCATACAACTAAGTCATTATGGCATGTACAGAGTTTTTATTTGATTCTAAAAATAATAGTAGAATATAGTATTTATGACAATAGAAGTTCTCTAATAAGAATTAAAACCATCAATTTTAATTGAACCTCTATTCATTTTTAATTAGAACTGCTTGCGATCAGTAAATGAAGTAAATTTTAAATGAAGTAAAATATAAAACAAATTAAAATTAGACCTACAAGTATCTTGAGTAACCAATCTCTACCTGGAATTTTCCATTCTTGAAGGAAAATGCAATACCTGGCAAGTTGTGGTAAAATTCATCTAAAACTTTCTTGTGGGTATGATCTAGTAATGAAAGCCAGTGACCATTACAGATACTCTTGTACATGAGTAGGGTGTTATGCAGAAGCTTAAACCACAAATACTCATACATCAGAATTGCCAATCCAAATTCTTAATTGAGATGTAATCTATATTAATTTCTTAAAATATCTGAGTTTCAGTTTTCTCATCTGTAAAATTACAATTAATAGATATTTTCTAAAATAGTTTTGAGGATTAAATACAACCTGTATAAATTTATATCATATGTATGTGCATATACACATACACAGTAAAATGGCATTTTATTTCACACATACATATGAGTATACACACATAAGACACAGTGAAAGGTCAGCACCCAATAAATGTAGTTATTCTAATTAACAATAATCAAAGAATTTTAATTTTTTTATAGAAAATAGATATTATAATTATAAATAATCAATTCAAGGATATAAAGTGTTATGGAAAATAGCTACTACTTATAGAAAATTACTGTGCAAATCTTTTATAGACATATTGCAGAATCATTCCAATTCATGGAACTATAAGTCATAGGAAAGTTAAGAAACACATGCAGTACTTTGAATTACTATTTTAATTATTATACAATAATGTTTTGAGAAAAAAATAGAGAATGTCATAATCATATCAATTTTTTTAAAAAATCACAGTGGCAGCAGGACAGCTGATGAATTGTAAAGGACTAAAACCAAGACAGAAGAGAATAGAGAAAATACCAAGGTAGAATTGACAGGATCTCACAAATGAATGGATGTGAGAGTACGGAAAAGCAAAAGCTCAACTCTTGCACCAGAGAGAAATGGATATCAAGTTCTTTTAGAACTCAAAATCTAGTCAACACAGACCAAGGAAGAAAGGC
Organism: Talpa europaea; assembly: GCF_964194135.1. Classification (NCBI taxonomy): domain Eukaryota; kingdom Metazoa; phylum Chordata; class Mammalia; order Eulipotyphla; family Talpidae; genus Talpa; species Talpa europaea. The sequence goes on from NC_140082.1 coordinate 21,138,380, forward strand.
ACAGGATTTCATTTCCACTCACCTTCACTTACTATCCCATCCTTAGCCACAATACATGCATCATTGTTGCAAAGGTAACAAAACATCATTGGACAGCTGCCAATCAAATATTTCATCTGTTTAAATAAATCTCTGTAAAGTTTTTTCACTAAAAAAATTTGATTCTAGGGTTGCTATTTAAAAAATAAATAAAATAGTAAAATGACATTTTATTTTACATGAATGGCATTCATTTGATCTTAAGAATGACTTGATTGAACCCAAGAAAATGATGTTTACTGAATTCAAAATCCATGAATTAAAAACAAAAACTACATGCTGACCAGTTTAGCAAATGACAGGAATAAAATTTCACACCAAAAAAAATTTTCCAGAAAAAAATTTTCAGGTGTTACCTGAATATTCCATCTATTGTAAACAGCACTATCTAACAGACCCATAGTCTTAACACACTCAGGGCTGAAAAATTCTGTAAAGTTCTACATGCTTTAAGACACAAATGATTTTCAGTTTACACTCAAAATTCCAATATGAAAATTTGAAGTATAAAATACAATTTAAAAAAGTTCATCCTTTGACATTTTGGTAAAATTTGTTTAAAATGAAATTTTTTAACTCAAAATATCTAATTAAATAGCAAGTACAGATTTTTCATGTAATTCAATCACTATAGCTAGAAATACAATCAAACTTAAATGTGAAATTTTACTCCAGAGAGACTGCCATTTTAACAAACATAATTATTGTGCTTGTGCCATTCATCAAGTGAGGTCTCTGAAGTTTGGGGGGAGGGGAGAGAAAAGGTGTGAATGACAAAGAGGTATAAAGGATGGGGAGGAAAGAAAGTTGCTAACAGAGTAGATCTCAAAAGTTCTCATCACAATGAAAAAATTGCAACTTTGACATTGGGCTTAGTGCTTAGTGGAGTCTGAGGCTAAAATTATGAGAAGGGATGGTGGAAGAGCAAAGTAAAGTATAGAAATCTGTCAATAGTATCATCAAAGCGAGAAAGAGTGAGAAAGATCAATCAAGAAGTGAGGTCGGAGTCACAATTATGTGGTAATCGATGAACTCACTCAAACTTTGAGATGCCCTCTCAAACTTTTTGGTCTTGGGACCCCTTTAAACTCTTGAAAACTATTAATAATACTAAAGAGCTTTATTTATGTTGGTTATATCCATTGATATTTTCCATATTGGATATTAAAACTGAGAAATTACAAAAATATTTATTAATTCAGTTTAAAATAATAAATCCAAAAGACACTAACATTCAAAACAAAATGAAAATCAGCAAGAAGAGTACCCTTGTTTTACATTTCTGTGTATCTTCTTAATGCCTGACTCATGAGTAGACAACTAAATTCTCATATCTCTTTCTCCACTCACTCTGCTTCTACGTCACATCTTCTGTAGCTCTCTGCACACCCATAAGGGAATGGAGGTTCTAAAGGCAAATAATGTCTTTCCAATATTATGAAGAGTTTTAACTTCACAGACTTCCATGAGAGGGTATGGAAAACCTAAGACCACAATGAAACCTGACCACATTGAAAATGATGCATTAGACAAATCTATTTTTAAAGATAGCAAAGGTACATTTTGCAGACTAGCATTAAAAGTCCATAAGTAGAGTGGCTCATCTTGTAAGTATGTGAATTCTGGACTTCAACAGAACTAGTATCTTAATGGGTCAAGCCCATTATGTTATTTCCAGATGTAAACATAGAATCAGCTTTACAGAATTTCCTCCAGGTGATCATGGAATTGTAAGCACCAGCAGGAAAAACTGCTTCTGTTTGCATAAAAGAGAGACTGTATTGACAAATCAATAATAATTTTATTGAAATAATTACAGAATCTACATTAGGTTATGGCTTTATTTCATTACAATAATTATGATAATAGAAAGCATTGCTGAGGGGCATCTCTCTTTTCTGAAGAACTATAAAAATAAAATGATCTCCACATATTTTCTATTGCAGTGTAACTGACATATAACATCACATTAGTTTCAGGTATACAACACAATTATTCAATATTTGTTAACACTGAAATGATCATTGCAATATGTCTAGTTAACATCCATTCTCACAGCTACATTTTTTTCTACTGTAATGAGGATTTTTGAGATATACTCTATTAGCAACCTTGTTTTTTCCTCATCCCCTTATACCTCTTTGTCCATTTCTCCTCCCCCCACCGCAACCTGAGACCTCACTATGTTTACCAACATCTGTTTATTTTTTAATTATTTTATTTTGCAAAATTATCCATTATGTAAATGTCCATTTTTGTTTTTATCACCCTGACTTGCTATGCTACACATAATTCCTTTGAGTTCCTTATATTTTGCTGTAAATGGCTATATTTCATGTTCCCTTACAGTTGAATAGTATTCCATAGTGTGGATATACCACATTTTCTAAATCCAATTGTCTGCTGAAGGGCATTTATGCTCCTCCCATCTCCTGACTATTGTAAGTAATGCTGTGCTGCAATAAACACCATAGAGTATATAAGGTTGTTTCTTTTGTGCGTGCGTGTGTGTGCGTGCGTGCGTGAGTGTGCGTGCATGTATGTGTTTACATTGATGGTTTCAAGTTCTTTTGGTGGATGCCAAGTGTGGGATAGCTGGTCAAAAGGTATTTCCATTTTTAATGTTTCAACATGAATCCAAACCACTTTCCATAATGGTTGCAATGGTTTACATTTCCATTAGCAATGTAATACAACTCCTGATCAATCTCCTATTAATCAGTATTTTCAGATTTTCTACTTCATGATTCAGTCTTGGCAGGTTCTATGCTCCTACAAATGTATTCATTTCTTCCAGATTGTCCAATTTGTTGGCATTTAATTGTTCATAGCCGTTTCATGATCCTTTGTATTCCTGTGGTATCAATTTAATTTCTGGTTTTATCTGAGTCCTCTCCCTGTCACTATCCCTCCCACCAACCCCCCCTCCCTCCCTTTCTCTACCCCATCTCTCTCTCTCTTTCTTCCTCTCTCTCTCTCTCTCTCTCTTTCTCTGAGTCTAGCTTAAAGATTATCAATTATGCTTATCTTATCAAATAACCAGTTCTTAGTTTCATTAATCATTTTTTACAGTTTTTAGTCTCTATTTTCAACTCTGATCTCTGTTGTTTCCTGCTTTCTACCAACTCTGGGCTTCATTTGTTCTTGTTTTCTAGTTCATTGGCATGTAGAATTAGATTGTTTATTTGAGATTTTTCTTGTTTTTTGAGGTAGGCACTTATCACTATAAAGTCCCCCTTAGATCTGCTTTTGCAATAGCCCAAAAATTCTGTTATGTTGTATTTCCATTTTCATTTGTTTCAAGATTGATTTTTATTCCTCTTTTCATTTCTTTGTTCATCCACTGACTGTTGAAATCTGTTTAATCTCCACAAATTTATAAATCTCCACATACTGTTTAATCTCCACATATTTATAAATTCTCCAGTTTTCTTCCTGCAACTGATTTCTTTTTTCATATCATTGTGATAAAAAAGATACTTGATATAATTTCAGTCTTTTGAAATTACTAAGACTTGTCTTGTGGCTTAACACAGGACCTCCTGTGGAGAGTGTTCTACGTACACTTGAGAGGAATGTGCATTCTGTTGCTTTTGGATGAAATGTTCTGCATATATCTGTTAAGTCCATCTGGTACAATATGCCATTTAAGTCAATAAGACTTTTGTGGATATCCACATACTTTTGTGTATAAAGATCTTCCCTTCTGAAACAGAGCCTGAACAAAAAAACCCTCATAATTTCTAGGCTTTTGAGTCCTTGAGTATTTCTATCCCATTGAAGCAGGCCCTGAAACAACTGACATTTTCCCCATCCCCATTACACATTATACTTCACATACAATAATTACCGTAATTCTTCTCTGTTTACAGTTTGTTTATCTATTAATCCTTCTGTTTTCAGTCACTAGATTCCAATTCCAGCCCCTACTCTTATTCCTGTTTCACCAATTCCATCCATGGTTTTCTATAGGTCTTCACAGCCCTATATGAGAGTTGATATTTTAAAAAACAGAAAGATAATTCCATGTTACACATGCTTCTGCATTATAAAGATAATGGCAACTAAACTATGAACAAGCTGAAAGAGGAAAAAACAGATTAAAAACCAGAACTTAAAATGACAAAAAATATTGAATTGGACATGTGCACATTGCTTTGAGGGCAAAAGCATTTCATTCATTTCAAAACTTTATTTTGCTTGTATCATCAACCACCTACTTACTCTCTCTCAGTATATAAATCCTGGGAAGGAGGAAAATGATAAATCGAAACCTGTCCTGGATAAATACAGAGAAATGACTCGGAAAAGATACCCCCCACAAGAGGTTGTAAATAAAGCTTTCTTCTTAGAAACAGAATGACATCAAGGAATATGATTTAACTCTTGTATAATATAATTTAACAATCAGTTAAAGCTTTCTAAATCAGCCAAGGGCTGTAGCTAAGCAACATGATTCTTCACTGTGCTCAAAAGGGGGACTGCCAAGAATCAGTAGCCTCATTTCTCACTGAAAGCTTTGACAAGTTTCCACCATATTTTATATAATTGTCACAGAAAAAGTGCCAGATTAGATCTGATTTGCTGTCATAATGGGAATTTTCCCACATAAGCTAATGATGCAAAATTATATTTAACCCCCCAAAAGTCACCCTCATGCACTCACTGTATATTCTGATTGCTTCTCATATCTAGAATTGGACAAGTAGTAATTTTTCTGCTACTGAAGATGACAAAAGCAAAGGTTTCATAGGTAAGAGGTATTTCCCCCCAATTGGCTCCTATAAATTTAGCTACATATTCCAAATCTGTTCATTAACTTCATAATTCATCAGATGTTCTCTCGCTGAATTGAAAAGATCAAGAAAGTCTGGTACTTCGAGTTCACATCCATTGGTGTGTATACAAGTCAGTTCTCTTGCTCCAGCCTCCTCTAGCCTGGCTATGGATGCTAATATTCCATCTTTAAACTTGGTCCCACTTTAACCCTCCGCCACCAGGAAGTTTGACAGTATATACATCAGCAGTAGTGTTTAAATGTGTTTATATTTTATCATATAAATATTGAATCCCCCTGGCAACTCTGTACTCAGTGAGCTGCAAAACTCCATATTCACCTTTGCTTTATTTCTGTATTCTAATCTGTATTTTAATTCAAAACTGGAAGTGAATTCCTTTAATACCTTCCCTCTTAGGTGATACCCAGACAGTGTACAGCCCTCAACAACCTCTACCTAAGGAAATGAGTTGGGTCCTGCTTCAAACGCAATTTCCCTACCATCTCAAGTCACTGTCCCTGGATTTATAGTACCACCACTGGCAAGAAATTTCCGTGGTTAACACTCACATATGTAACAAGATAGAAACCCTCATAACATTGTTCCTAATCAAAGTTTGTATGTAAGCCTGCCAACTCCTCTTGGAAATTTGTTTGGACCACAAATTTCTTATTTGGTTTAAATCTCATTTCCCATACAAGTAAGAATATAGCATGTTTCTCTTTTGAGCTGTCATGGTCAATGTAGCAAATTAAAAACATATATTAATAATATTCCCTTATATCATCTTCTTTCTGTTTCAGATTATCCCCAGTTCAAAACTGAATGCCAACTAAAGATCTTTGGTCTTTTCCCTTTCACATCCATCAATATTTATTAGTTTTATGCCACCATACAAAAAGTGTGTAGTGAGTAACTGGCAAGGTGCCAGTGAAGGTTGTACTGATAATAGTTTGCTTTATCATTATCACAAAGAAATGTGAAGTACCTACTCCTTTTTAATCCACCCACCATATATAAATAATGAGTAAGCTTATACATATAATTCCTATAGTTATAATTTCACTTCTCAAAATTAAAAGAGATCCCTTTCAAGGAAAAAAAGTTTGCTGCTGCTTACCAATTTTCTACTCATATACTATAAGGATTCAAAAAGATTTTCTCATATGAAATCACTTTTCTCTATATCCAAATTTCTCACTAATCCTTACACTATACTAGAGACTCTGCTTCTATCCCTGAATAGATACCACATATATCATTCCATGTCAATGAATGAAGAACAACATCATCAATTTAAAAAGTAATACAGTATGATCATTTCTGGCTGCATCATAATTTAACCAAGTCTTTACTACTGCATTTTAGGTTGTTTTCAAATTTTTACATAATACTGTGGTGATCAGTCTAGTAAATAGATACATGTGTCAATTTCTGAATATTTCCTTAAATATTCAGGATAGAAAAGAAGAATGTATGGAACAAAGAAGCATGCACTTCTACCAATAATGCATGAGACTATCCATTTTACAAAGTCCTCAGCAACACTGAACATTACAAATTTTGTTTTACTACCTGGCAATACAATAAGTAAATGCCTATACTTCTAGACAATGTACTAGGGGTCATTTATTCCTATATCTCAAAATTTAATGCATTATATTTTAATTCCTCAACAAAGTTAGCACTTAAATATGCTGAAAGTCAGTTGATATATTTTTTTTATTTTTTTTTAAATAATAAATTTTATTTTTATATTCCCCCATACAGTTGATATATTTTTAAGTTCTCTGGTTCTCTTTAGAATAAAATTCTTTCTTTTAAGCTATGCCCAGCATTCTATCTCAAGCCTCTAAAATAGTACTTGGCATATAACAGGTACTAGAAATAAACACTGAATAAATAAAAACAATGAATTGAAATTCATCTATTAGAAAGTGTTCCATGGAAAAGAAAGCCTACATCTTGCTAACATAACAATAATAATTAATAAAAATAATAGTTCAGCAAACTTTAAGTGGCCCTTTTACAGAGAATCCTTGTATACCTAATTAGGGATGAGTAGACTAAAGTCAGAACTGGGTAAGATGGTATTAGGAACAATGGTCTAGAATTTAACCAGAACCCCAACACACAAACCAGCTTTCAATTTGACATAAGGAAAAAAAACACAGTTGGTCCAACCACTATGGAGAGCTGTATGGAGATTCCTCAACCTAGTAAAGATAGAGCTTCTATATGATCCAGCAATTCCACTCCTAGGTATTTACCCAAATGACACAGAAACATTAATTCAAAAGGGCACCTGCACCCCTATGTTTATAGCAGCACTATTTACAATAGCTAAGCTATGGAAACAGCCCAAATGCCCAAAAACAGATGACTGGATCAAGAAGATGTGGTACATATACACAATGGAATATTACTCAGCAATCAAAAAAGATAAACTCATGCAATTTGCAGCAACATCGATGGAGCTGGAAGGGATCATGCTCAGCGAAATAAGCCAGAAAGAAAAAGAAAAATACTGGATGGTCTCACTCATAGCAGGAATTTAGAAAGCCTAAATAAGGGACCAGGAAAAAGACAACTATAATAAAGAAAAAATCAAAATCAACAAGCAACTATAAACCAGAGACACACTATGGGGCACGGGGGCAGGGAGAGGAAGAATTAGGGTCAAAATAAGGGAGTGCAATTGTATAGAGAATATAACCAAATGAAAATGCACACATTGTGCAAAAATGAAAAATGATGTAAGAATTATATAAAGTAAAAAGAAAAGAAAAAAAACATAGTATTCTAATATCTCATAGGGATTTTAGTTTTCCTACCAAAGATCCCCTCTCTTTCCTTCCTTCCCCTTACCCCTCCCCCTCTCCCCTCACAAGATGAGGATAGCCACTGGAGAACGTTTACCTTAATTAATAGAAACATCTTATTCTGAACAGGAGAGCCAGCTTTCCTTTAAGTCATGTATGAGATATACCAGTACAGATGTTTTGGAATAATTATTTCTAACCCTAGTTTTATTAGCGATTCTGGAATCTCTCATCCAAATAAATCTCAAAAGTATAGTGAAAAACTGACAATATGATAAATTTTTATTAGTTATAGAAGGAACTATGTGACAAACTCAAACAATTAGGGCTTGACAACTTCAAAATCAAATTGAGGAATCCATATAGTAGTGATATGACTTCTTTTGGCTAAGCCTAATAAGACATGGATATGAGCCTGAACCTGAGGATATTTAGCCTAGACGAAGATAGACTTATAAGCTACCTAACAACAGTCTTCAAATATCTGAATAGTTATTATAAAGAAAAAGCTTGACTTTATTTTGGGCAATGACAGGGGGAGAAATAAAAATAATTGCTACATGTCACAAGGAGGCCATCTAACAACAGAGTTGGCTACCTCATTAATTCAACAAATGTGTCAAGAACTGTCCTAGACACCAATGAACACATGGCATTGCCTTGCATTGTAGTAAAAGAATGTAACTTTATGTTAACCACATTTTTATTGGTAACAACAGAAAAAAGTTTTACTACAAATGTAATGAAAAATGTAAATATCTAGAATATTACCAGTATTTCTTTTTCTCCACTTACTAGAAGGTTTTTATGGCTTTCAGTGTAAAATAATGAAATTAAAAATAATTTGCAAGTTTCTCACTTTTTATTTTCCATAGTGTTCATATAGTACATCATAAGAATGAATGCATAGCCTAAATTTATTTCAAATTTATCCTTAAATTTCCCTTAGTGACTTTAAAGGCAATATTACTGATTCAATAATAGGAGAAAATTCACAGACTTAAAAGGTTACAATGAGCTGTGTGATTTAACTACACCATATGCCTGACTACATTCTAGAGCAGAACTGTCAACTACAATGTCCAATATGGTTGCCACTGGTTACACGTAGCTATTAAACATCTGAATCAGGTATATGAGGCCAGTGACCTAACTTCTTAGTTGTGTTTAATTTTAAGTGGTTTATATCTTAATAATGACATGGTTAGTGACTATTGTATTGGACAACATGGTTCCAGAGACAGGCAAACAATATTATTTGTAAAGTAGAACCTTTCTAGAGAAAAGAAGAGCAAGGAAGAGATTGCAACCATGAGATGGGAACTAATCTATTGCTGTCTACAAGCAATGTCATTCAATCAGAAATTGAATAGACCTCAATAAGGTACACTAAACCCTGCTATAGCCAAATGAGTAATCTATATTTTATATAAAAGGCATTTCAAAAAAGAAGTAACTCCTCTTTTTTTTTTTTTTTTAGTTTTTTTGCATCAAATTTCTTGTATACTAAATGGTATCCTTTCTTACATTTTTAGTTTTTTAAAAATACATCTTTAAAGATTTATTAGGGACCTCCCTGGTGGCGCAAAGGGTTAAGCACCGCACTATGAAGCAATCCGCGCAGCCTCTGAAGCACAAATTTGATCCTCAGCCGGCCAGGGACCAATCCACACGGCACAGCAGACCTCTCCTGTCTCGCCCGCTGCTCCCCTTAGCAGTGTATCTCAGTCAGTCTGCCTATTCTGTTCCCCACTCTGTCTCTTGTGAATCCTCTCCACCCCCCGCATCTCTGGACCGTACCCCAGTTCTTGTATGTATAAATAATCTTTAAAAAAACAAAGATTCATTAATTTATTGTCATAGAAAAAAGTAAGGAGTAACAAATATTTTCATCCAGCACATTCCATAGAAAAGAAGAGATACTAGGAAACTATCTTAGACCTATATAAAACCTTTGGCTGAGCTGACAACACAGCCAATCTCTAGTGATTATGGATAGAACACTGAAACTGATAGCATCAGTAAGTGGTCTCCAAAGCAGAGGACATAAGAGGTTAATGGGCATGGAGGAAGAAAATATAGAGACCTATTTATATTTAATTTTTTAATTAAAAAAATTAATAAATCAAGCATTAGTAATATTTAAGACCTGGATTGACATTAATGTCTTCCTCAGTACACATCATAAGACCACACTGCTGAAAAGGCACTGGAGGTACCCCAAAAGAATACTGGGGTTTCAAGAAAGAGATATCAACAGTGGTTACTTGGTTCCTTGAATTACTTTCAAATATTAATTTTTTTTTAAAGATTTATTTATTTATTTATTTATACAAGCACTGGGTACAGTCAGAAGCGCGGGAGGGTGAGAGAATTCACCAGAGCCAGAGCAGGGAACAGAACAGACTGACTGAGGGGATCAGCGGGAGCAGCAGGAGAGGTCTGCGTGCCATGTAGGACCCTTGCCGGTGACTGGGGATCGAACTGGCGCTGCAGAGGCTGCGGGCAGCTTTGCAGCCCAGCGCTCAACCGCTGTGCCACCAGGGGAGGCCCTCAAATATCAATTTATTACCATTTATATTTGACCATCTAAGTAGGTTTATAGAGTATATTCTTTTATATTGTAAAACACTTACAATTCCTCATGAGATGAGGATAGTCTTTTCCCACAGAGATTTTCTGGTTCTCTTAAAGCAAATGACTTGCATTTGAACTCAAAGATAAGTTATGCATTGTATTTTACAAAGAAAAAAAAGGCAAATGTTCCAAATATGCTGACCTGTCCTGTGATGACAAGTGGTTGTCAGTAGTGTCTATACAGCAGGTATTTTCAAAAAACATATATACAAGCTGCTCCTTCAGAGTACAAGTGACATTTTAATAATCCATGAGAAAGCTCATTTTGAAAATGGATATTTGGAAATGTATTCAGTGTTAAGTGTCTTTGTTGCCAAAATCTAAAAATATTCACATATCCATACAGTTTAAAGTTGGAAATAAAATTCCCTAATCTTTTTGAAAATATCCCTTGTGAAATGTTGAGTAGATTTTAACCTATTCCTTTAAAATATTAAAATGCCCAGCTTTCCAACTGGTTTGCAGGGACCAATTGACATCAGTAAGATGAAAACTTGCCAGCTATATTTCAGCAAAAACCTTTACAAAAGTGGTAGATAGAACTGAATATTGAATAAGATGGCAAACACAATCAACAATTTATTTCTTCAATTTGGACTGACATACATGTGAGTAATATTTTCAACTATGGCAAACACTAAAACTAAGTAGAAAAACAAACTAAACTGAGAGAACTCTGAATCACTACATTACTATCCAAATTTTTAAATGATTAAGCATAATCAATCATAACACTAAATTTTTTTCAACAATTGTAAATCAGCCCATTATATTGCTCCCTTTAAAGATATATGTATGTTTTAAATACAATTGACATTAAAATATTATTACATCTTTCAAGTGGAATAAGTTTTCTCACTTATAACAGAAAAAAAATATTTTTTAAGATTTATTTATTTATGCATATAAGAGCTGGGGTACAGGCCAGAAATGTAGGGGGTGAGAGGACCCGCCAGAGACAGAGTGGGGAACAGAACAGGCAGATCAACCAAAGCACACTGCTGAGGGGAGCAGTGGGCGAGCCAGGAGAGGTCCACTGCACCATGTAGGCTGCTCCCCGGCCAGCCAGGGGATCGAACTCGTGCTGCAGAGGCTGCGGACAGCCCCCCAGGTTGCACCTCAACCCCCTGCGCCACCAGGGAGACCCAGTAGAAAACATAAGTTTTACAAAAAATATACTTTATAGGTTAAAAATATGCATAAACTATGGTTGGATACTTTAAAGCATTTTTATTAAATGAATGTAATCAAAAATTTCAAGGCCACTGTCCTAATGTTTTATAGTTCAAATGATAATGAAAAATTCTTATAACAGAAAATGCAAAGAAAACCTTTAAAGCAAAAATGAATATTAATTAATTTTAGTGTTCGAAAAAACTATACTAGGAGACAATGTTGTGTACTCAAGGCAAAAAAATGATAAGAAAATAGGTCAAGAATTGCTTAGATGGGGCCTCCCCAGTGGTGCAGCGGTTGAGCGCTGGGTTGCGAAGCTGCCCGCAGCCTCTGTAGCACAGGTTCGATCCCCAGCCACCAGGCAAGGGTCCCACATGGCATGCAGACCTCTCCTGCTGCCTGCTGCTCCCCTCAGCAGTGTACCTTGTCAGTCTGCCTGTTCTGCTCTCCACTCTGGCGAATTCTCTCACCTTCCTGTGCTTCTAACTGTACCCAGTGCTTATATAAATAAATAAATCTTTAAAAAAAAAAAAGAGAGAGAATTGCTTAAGTGGATAGATGATCAAATCCAAGAAAACATGATAACACCCATGTTGCCATGATCTCAATCAGTTATGAAAACACCCAGAATAATGCTGCAATCTATTTCAGGATGTCAACTAATATCTTGCCTTTCAATACCTTCAAAAACCACCTAGAGGCCTTCTAGATGCTGCAACTACCCAAATTCATTGAGAAATTATTCTCCTCACAAACCATTTTATGACTTTCTAAAATTTCCCTGAGGCTCTTTTCTTGGCCACACACCACTTTTCTGTTTCTAGCATCAGACTCACTATTCTGATTTAAGATATCTTAGACAATGAAAAGTCAATGTAACCAGACAATTTTTAAAGTGAAAATTTCACTTCAATTTTAAGTTTGAAACTTGTAACTTCCTCTAATATTATATAAACATTAAAAGACAGAACCTGCAATAAGAACAGTAAGTGCCTCTGTTTCCACTGATGCAACTATTCCCAAGGACAGGCCACTACACCCTACAAATATGAAGTATGTAAGTACTTCTCAAAATAAGTCAATTATGGTAATACCTGGAGATTTGTAATAGAAAATTTGTGACAAAGAACAACAGGGAACCAGTACAGATGAAAATGCCCTGAATAGGGATTTTTCTTTGTTTTCTCAAGCAGTAAAAACTTCAAGAGAAACTAGTTCTTAATCTCCAATTCACACCTGTATATGGAGGAAAATGAAAGTCAATAATTGCTAGTCATTGGCTTGAGGATGTGATATGGATTTGCTGAAGGTGTCTAGAGCACCAACAGCAAAATCTTAGAGAGCCAGCCCTGTATCATACTACCCACCAAGGACCTCACAGGCCCAGTCATGACAGCAAGACCTCACACTCCCAACTCCTATACTTTGACAAGGAAAGGAAGTGGAGGAATCCAGAATCGAAGTCAAAATATGCATTTTGTTGATTCAGTGTACTGCTATTTTTTGTACTGCTATTTTTTTTTTATCATTGAGGCTCTTTGTATATTTTCAAATGAAATTCACTGAACTGTAGGTTGTCTTGCAGGATATGTTTTACCAGGTATCTCTACAGTACACAAATAAATACAGTGCACCCACATATAATTCCCAAGTTACACATTTCAATTTTTGTTAACCAGAATAGAGAATTATGTTTTATCTTAAAATAATTTACTTATTTAAATGCTTTAAAAAGACACCAACAACCCAGAATTAATAACCTGACATAATGAAAATAAATCAATCTTCCAAAAGGGAAAAAGATTTTTTCCCACATAAGCATCTAGTCAAATAAACAGAGATATTATAAGAAAAGAAAATCTACACTGAGATTATTAGAAGCCAGAGGCAACAGCAACAAATTGAAAAGTAAATATCTTCTTGTTTCTAGACAGACTACTTATTGAACCATCCAAGACACAAACGAAACAAGGCTATATAGAAATGAGCACATTCAGATAAATATCCACAATATGAAAACCATGCAGAAAAAATTATATTCTGGCTAAAGACTAAGCTAAGTTCTAACTGCCACTCGCCTGGAGATAATAATTTAGGCTAGAGATACACCAAACCAGTGACTGAAATTTTATCTTTAGACATGCCAGAATCATCCAAAGGGAATCAGAGATTCAGAAGTGTTCAAAACCATGAGAATATAAGGGAAGCTGGTGAAAAGAGGATCTTAACTTTTATGAGTTGACAAAACAGAAGAATTTCATTTACATAACTGAGTTCCTCTTCGTGGGGGAGTAAAGGTGAGGACTTTATGGAGGTATATGGAGATATGGGAGGGGGTATGAAGTTGTGTGGGAATATGTGTGGGGTATTAAGGAAGTGAGGGTGAGGGATATGGTGGAGATATATGATGAATTTAGAGAGATATGGATGAATATGGGGGGGCTATAGTAGATGAAGTTGAGAAAGTTAAGAGATACTTGGGTAGAAAGGATGGAAAGCAAGTGGAGGTGTATGTAGAAGGTAGGGAGGAGGTGGGAAACTGGAAGATTATTTTTGCAGTGGTGGGGTATGAAATATGGGATTACGTGTGACATGTTATATGGAAACACACATAGGAAACATGCAATGGGCCTATGTATAAATGCAAACCTATGCTTATGGCACTGTCCTTGTCTGTTCACATAATGGCATAATAAATGCTTACAGTTAAAGTTCCTTCTAACTTAAAATCCCTTACCTTAAAATTGTTCTATTGTATGACATCTTTCACAAAAGGCAAAAATTCAAATTAAAGGTTTAGATTACATCTTTATGGTAATATATCCTTTTTTTTAAGATTTATTTATTTATGCATACAAGAACTGGGGTGTACACCAAAGTTGTGGGGGGTGAGAGGATTGAACAGATACACAGTGGGGAGGAGAACAAGTGTATCTACTGAAATACACTGCTGAGGGGGGCAGCAGGTGAGACAGGAGAGGTCTGCTGTGCCATGTGGGTCAGCTCCCTGGCCAGGGATCGAACTTTTGTTGTCATGGCTACCGATAGCTTAATAGCCCTGTGTCTTTAACACCCATTCCCCCAGGAAGGCCCTATATCCTCTATTTTAAATAGAACTGACTTTCTCACAAATTTATGGACCCAATGTTGGGGTAGCCCAAGTATTTATTTTACATTTGCTTCATAGCATTTTGGTACCTCAGAGATATAGTAATGGAAATTAAGTCAGGTTATCATAACATTTTTTTCTCAAACTACGAAACACAGAAACTGACAGACTTAATGCCAGAAGTATTAGTTATATATCTGTGTCTTACCAACAACAGTCCCATAAAATAGAAACTGAAAAATGGAAAAACATACATAAATATAAACATTTCTTTTCCAGATCCCTGTATACAGTTCTCTTACTTTCAAAGTTTCCCTGCCATACATTCTCTATTGTTTTTCTAGCAGATGGCAGTATGTCTAAATAAATGCCGTCAATGTTTCAAAAGCATCATATTTCATAAAAATGTGTATAATCTTACTGACCTCCTGGGGCTGGATTCTCACATTAGGATTATTTTAATTTCCAACCCATTTTGAAGAATAGGGTCATCTTTGACTAAAACCAAACTGCAGACATAATTTTATTTCCAGCCTTCTTTCAATACCCCAATGAACAATCATTCTATACAACTTTCATTTTGTACTTTCATTTGGCAACACTCAGACATGCATAAGATTTCCCCACCCCAGTAAAATGACTCTTATTCACTTATCCACACAGATACAATATATTCTAAAGTAACACATTTCTGAGCTGCTATCAGAGGATTTTATTTTTATGTTCTTACCTCTGAATTATTAAGGTGACATTTGTGAGTTCCTGAAAACCAGCCATCACTTGAACATTGGTCTATGTCCACTTTCTGAAGATTTATGTCAACTTTCATAACACCCCTTTAAAAAGAGAGAAAGATAAAAAGAACAAATTAATCTAAGCCTTTACAAGTTCTAAAACTATGTTTCATACTGGAAATCAGACAAATCAGCATAAAGAATACACTAAAAATTCAAGTTGCCCAATTATTTTCACCTAAAATGGACTAAGTGAAGATAATAACACATAGAACAGAATCAACAGATATTAGTTTTACATTAAGTGCCAAAGTCTGGCCTCTGTATTGCTCACTGTCTTCATCTTCCCATGTAATGACTAGCATATAGTAGGTGCTCAATAAATATTTAACTGACTGAATCCAGACAGTATTTTTCTGGACATGGTAGCAAAGTTGACTGAAATAACAGCTGATTCCAGGACCCATTCTATTAAAAGTAAACTGAAACTAAGACCTCATCTCATTTCTTCCTACTCCTATTTCCCACAGTAGGGCCAGGGAGGGAAGGAGAGTGAGAGAAAACTACATCAGAAAGTTTCTTTTTCCTCTGATCTCTCATCATAATGACCTTAAATAGCTTTTTTTAGGTCTCCCAAGTGCTCCACACCCCACAGAGTTTTACATCTCCTACAGAAATGCTGCTAAGCATTTTTTTTTAATCTAGAAACAAAACACTGCATTTCACTTAGCCATTTGAAAAAAGTCACTAAGAAAGAGAACTCACAAATTCTGAGCCAAAAACGAAATTGCAATGAAAGCTCCAACTTTATAATTCCTATTTTCTCCAACCATCTCCAACCATTTTCCTAAGATCCTCCCTTTCTATTTTTCACTGCCATCAGCACCACTAGCCAAAGAAGCAGCAGAAATATTTGTCCTGCACACAACTGTTTCACCTGGACTTTACTGAAATAACTGTTCTGTGTGCTGGGCCTAGAAGTCTGAAGCTGTGTGGTCATTTTTTTTACTTGAGTTGTTTCACTTAAGTAAAATTTAAACACATCACTAAAATGTACTAAAAGTAAAAACACATTTTGAAGATCTCACATTCCCAATTTAGACTATCTTTATTATGATGTTATTAAATACATACAAACACATAAAGGTAGGCTCAAATTCCTTATAGTATAGCTCTCATAAATACAAAAAAATTACAAAATAAATGCAACTAAAACTATAACATCAGGAAAATTTAAGTTAAAAATATTGACTTAAAAACAAATGATTGTACTTTGCAAAACAAAATAACCTCTCAGAACAGAATATGGTGCTGACTACTAGCTTAACGAGTCCATTTTACCCCATTATGACTCATTTCTCTCATCACTTTTCTTCTTTTAAACTACTGTGAAATCTCCCAACAGAGCAGCTTGATATCATCAAGGATTCATTTGGGGTGAATAAATCACTGACATTTTTAGGCTGCATCTGTTCTTAGGAACTTGTGACAAAGTACTACACTATATAGTGCTATTGCATTCAAAACAGTTACAAAACAAACAGGGACACAAAAACTTCCTGTCAGTATCTGGTAATCCAAACAACCTAGAATATGTGTAAATTAATCTTCCAGATAATCACTAAAATGAAAAGCCAAATATTATTTAAAATACTTGAAAATCTTTCAGAGAAATGGACCTGTTTGCGAAATATTACTATCATAGGCCATAACTGCACAAAACAAGTGTTGTTCATGTGAGAAACAACAAGATTTCCAGGTAATCTAATATTTTAACCCAATTCCACTTACTTGATCTTTCAGCAAATAATTACTGTATGTGCATATCACTGTAAATGATGCTATGGGGGTAAACTACATAGGCTCTGCCTCCAAGGAACACAAAAGGTGTGTTTCTAAAAGTATCAGCAGAATACTTAACAAAAGAGAGAACTTTGGAGAGCTGTCATTTGGGGTATAGTAGGGATTCTATAAACATTTGTTGACTTGATTGGCTTCACTATGAGATGTTTCAATAGAACTCCGGTTCACATATGCCATGTCAGTCATGCAAGTCCCTTGTAGCTCTCCTCTATGTTCTTTGAGGGTAGAAAACATTTATTCTTTCATTCATTCATTCAATAAATACTTAGTAAAATACTTATTGAATGTCTACTATGGGACCAAAATTGTTCTTTGGCTTTGAAATACATTAATTGGAGTGGGGGGAATTATACCTTCATGGAGCTTAACTCCAGTGTGAGACAAGTAATGTGACAACATTAATAATTATTTTTCATTTTGCAAAGTAAAAAGTGCCATGGGAGTGGAGGGGTGGAACCAACTGGGTAAAGAGGATGGGAATAGGACAAATGTTGTGGACTAGTGTAGTGGTAGACTAGCAGGACTGTCTCAGGATTGAGGAACTGTGAGGATGTTTAAGGAATCGGCGCATAAATGACAGATAGATACACTTTAAGAGTGAAGATCTGAATGTAATGTGTTTAAAATCATTATAGACTTTTATATCTTTTTTAACAATAGATGATTTTATATAATTTAATTTTTTTAGCATAAAATATTTTGTAAGGCATAAGACATTTATTTTGTTATTTATGTTTATGTGATCAATGTTTTATGGCATGGCACATCAAACAATTTTAAGGTATTGAATCTATACAATCAGTTTTGTTTATACAGAACAGTATTCTTTAAGCTAGCTTTTTTTGATTCGTATTCCAAAACTACAATGATCAAAAAGCAATGATATTTACCTACTGGCACCTTCTACTTTTAGTGATCACGAGCAATATATTCTCTACGTAAGCATTTTGATTTTTATGGTGTTGTCTTATGTGAGAAGTATTATGATTATTATAAAACTATTATTGCCACACACTATTTTCTTTATTATGTATTTCCTGAAACTGATTGTATACATATAAAGAAAAAGCAAAGTAAGCGAAAAAGTAGTATGATTATAGGCAGGTTGCTAAGTTGTTGTTATTTTTGAAACAATGACTATTTGGTTAATGGTTAAACTGCTTTGTAGGTAATTTTATCAGGCTTGTTTGTAAGTGACCTTCTTAGCAGCCTTGTTTCCATCAAAGGAGGGGTTATTTACTATGGGCTTGTTGTCTAAAATAGGCTTATAGGCTTGTAGGTCTTATTTGATCTGAACGCCAAAGTTTATCATGATGAAGCCCCTTGGGGACTGTGTCTGTCTTAGGTCGTCAGGAGTCACAGACATGAGGCTAGCCAGTGCCTTCTTTAGTCTGTCCCCGATCTTACCCGTTATTGACTGTCCAGTCCAGCACACAGGGGAAGGGGGTCTTACTCACTCGGATGTGTCTGAGTGAAAGCCTCCTTCTTTCTAGTAAGTTCACTGGCGTTCAGCGGCAGAGGCTGCCGCAGTTCCCCCTTTATTTTTTCAGACTAGGCAAGAATAAATCTCACTGAAGTGAGGTGTTTAACTCAACTTCCGATTCAAATTGCAACTAAATAATAATCACATTCTAAATTATCAGTTATTTTAAGTGACATAAAATTTCCTACTGTACAGCTTTTGCCCAATACATTTGGTATTCTTCCTTGAAGAGTCTTAATTAGAATGTATTTGTAAGTAGTAAATTACTGAAAACATAATTTCTATTCCACAATTGATAGTAACAGTGAGGTCAAAAATTCCTCAACTATCCAGTTACACTGACAGTTTAGTTGCTGAGAACAAAAACCTCGCAATCTTCCCGCTCAATAGTGGGCCTGGGCTAATCTGGAATTCCAGGAGGGGGCAATTAACTCTGGTCTCGTTCCTGGAGAAAACACAATTCAAAACGTGAGTATCTTGATCGCTGAGTTTTCCCTCCATTCCAGGTTCACATTTAGAAACCAAAAAGCCGCCACACTCTTTACACTCAGCTCACAAAGCTCTCCGGGCTTTATGCAAAACCACTAAAGGTAATGAGCCCCGCATTTACCAGCTGGGAAACAGGAGCTGACTCATCTTCATTAGGGCCTCTGCCTCCGAGCCTGGAGACCTGCAAACCCTCCGGGAAGGACCGTAGACTTCCTGCGAAGGATGTGGATGTGTGAGGGTGTAGTGAGAAGAAAACGCTCTCCAGGTCGGGAAGAGTAACCAGCCGAAAGGGACGCAGCAGCGACTGAAACGCCAGCATTCCCCGAGACCTGGCGGCCACAGGCTGGACTTGCCAGGCCCCAGACAGCACCTGCTGCCGTGGTCCCCAGAGCGCGAGCCTCTGGGGCGGAAGTGCTGCTCCCACATCCGGTGAGCAGGCGCCACTGAGAAGCTGCTGGCCCGGAAGTGGCTGCGGTTTCGTGGCTTGAGGATGAAAATGAGGGCCAAAAAAGCCCGATAAGTGGCCTCCCGTGAGGGAGAAGTATCGTAAATAGGAAGCCCCCCCACCCCCAAATACCAGCAGCTTAACTGAGTCACAGACCAGCATTTCTCTCTAGTTGTGCCTCAGACACCTGAAAAGCATCAAACCTAAGTGGGACTTCGCCCACCAAACTTGCATCAGCCTTGCTCCCAGAATGGACCTCCATCCTTCTAAGTCAAATACCTGTGTGTCTTGAAGCTTATTGCCCAAGTCAAAAGAATTGTTAAGTTCCTGTAGGGTAAGGTAAAAGTATCAGGCTTTTCTGCCCTCCTGCCATTAGGATAGATGAGGGAATCTTGTGGTCCTGAATGCATGCCTGAGGGCAGGCACCTGAAGTGGGTACACCTGGGCTGAGACTGAGTTTATAAGGGTGGCGTCATGGGGACACCAGCAGAAGCCAAGAATGAATGGAAGCCAAGAGAAGAAGAGAAGCAGAGAGAGCCCAGATAGAGTAAGAGAACACCAGTGAGCCCAGATAGAGTGTCAGATAGAGTGAGGCCTGACAGCCTCTCAGCCCCCCAGCCCCCCAGCACCCCTGCCTGCTCTGTACCTGGTAATCCCAATAAAAGCCTGAAAACCCACCAAGGACTCTCTAGGACTCCTTCTTTACCCTGGCTGCTGGATCAGAAAACCTGCACTGTGTCCTGTCCTGCCTCTACAGTTCCCTAAATGTTTCTTGTATCTTGATTCTTCTTTTCCATTTCTGGTTTCCTAAACCAAAATGGTTTCCTAAACCATTGCATTGGTTTAGGCCTTTATCTCTGTCAGTGCCAAAAAAGTGTGGTAAAGATCCTGGTTTGTTGGTGTTAAAGTTTATATGGTTAGGGTCTTCTTTAGGAAACATACAAAGTCACGAATACACATGTATGTCGCAATATGACCTTTTTCCTTTGGCCCTACTGCTGGATGAGTGGGGTAAGAGTATTACCAGATGGCTGGCAATAATTTAGCTATGCACAGAAGTGACTACAAACTACTTAAATATACATTACTAAACTAAGACTAAATAATCCTGAACTTCCCTTTGGCTAACTTCCAAAAATGTCCACAGCCTGGGGAAAGTGTAATGGAAGCAAGTTATAGTAGAAAAAGATAATTACAGTAAAAATATTTTCCTTTTGATCATTTTACCAAAAAAAAAAAAAAAAGTCAACCACAAACTGATTGCTGATGCCCATGCCAGGACTTTAAAAAGGTCCCTACACCAGCAAGGGGCCCTAGAAGTTAAACATCACACACTGCTATCTGTAATCTTTAAAACATGTAAATGTGATCCTGATAACTCCCTGCTCAAAATCAATATTTCCCACTCTCCTAAAGAATAAAACCAAAGTTCTTTGGTATAACATTAAATTCAAGTTCCTCCCAACTGCCAACACCACCAACCACTCTCCTGCATACATTCTTAGTGCCAAACAACTCAGAATTTAGGTCTTTTCTATTTCACAAACCTATTTTCTATTTCACAAAACCATTTAACCATTTGCTTAAATCATGGTTTATCAGTTATAACCTCACCTGACTCCTTTCTAAAGCCTTCCTTAACTCCAAGTCTGATTTACAAATCACTTACCTATTCCTTGAGGAACCATACACACCATGACTTATGCTGAATCTGAACTTATTTCAGGTAGCTAAACCCTGTCTTTAAGATAATACAAAATAAAACAAAGAGAAACCCCACCAACTGGGAGAACATTTTTGCACCCAACACTAATGATAAAGGACTGATCACAAAAATCTGCAAAGAGCTGATGAGACTCAACAACAACAAAGAAAATAATCCAGTCAAAAAATGGGCAGAAGAGCTAAAAAGAAACTTCTCTGAAGAGGAAATGCAAATGGCCAACAGGCATATGAAAAAATGTTCAACATCACTTGTCATCAGGGAAATGCAAATCAAAACTACCATGAGATACCATCTTACACCAGTGAGAATGGCACATATTAAAAAAACTAGCAACAACAAATGTTGGCGAGGGTATGGAGAAAAAGGAACTCTTCTGCACTGTTGGTGGGAGTGCAAACTGGTCCAACCACTGTGGAGAGCTGTGTGGAGATTTCTGGACCTACTAAACATAGAGCTCCCATATGATCCAGCAATTCCACTCCTAGGTATCTACCCAAAGGACACAGAAACATCAATTCCAAAGAGCACCTGCACCCCTATGTTTATAGCAGCACTGTTTACAATAGCTAAGCTTTGGAAACAACCCAAATGCCCAAAAATAGATGACTGGATCAAGAAGATGTGGTACATATACACCATGGAATATTACTCAGCATTCAAAAAAGATAAACACATGCAATTTGCAGCAACATGGATGGCGCTGGAAGGGATCATGCTCAGCGAAATAAGCCAAAAAGAAAAAGAAAAATACCGGATGGTCTCACTCATAGCAGGAATCTAGAAAACTTAAATAAGGGACCAGGAAAATGAATAACTATAAGAAAGTGAAAATCAAAATCAACAAAAAACGATGAACCAGAGACACTT
Source organism: Talpa europaea (assembly GCF_964194135.1). Classification (NCBI taxonomy): domain Eukaryota; kingdom Metazoa; phylum Chordata; class Mammalia; order Eulipotyphla; family Talpidae; genus Talpa; species Talpa europaea. The sequence continues at coordinate 21,160,548 of NC_140082.1, forward strand.
TTAGGGGGGCAGGGGCGGGAGGGGAGGGATTGGGGTCAGAATGGGGGGGCTGCAATTGTATGGGGAATATAAAAATAAAATTTATTATTTAAAAAAATAAAAATAAAATAAAATATATAATTGGAAAAAAAAAAGATAATACTACTCCACTATTAAAAAGAGATGAAATCTTGGCATTTGTGACAACATGGATAGAACTGAAGGGGACTATCTAAGTTAAATAAGTCAGAAAAAGAAAGACAAATACAGGATGATTTCATTCCTATGTGGAATATAAAGATACAGAACAAAGGAACAGACAAAACTAAACCAAAACAAACCCTGGAACTATGATTACAGAATTAAAAGTGCTAGAAGGGAAAAGTACTAGTAAGGTTGACACTTCTTCTCAAGAGGACACTCATAAATGCCAAGACTTCATTTCTTTTTAATAGCGGAGTAGTATTTCATTGTGTATATATACCACATAAAAGAAGCCATTTTAAAATAGCAACAGAACCTACAAATTTTCTAGTAGTTAGCTTAGTCAAAAATACACTAAACCTCTATGGAGAAATTGTAAAACTAATGAAGGACAAAATATATCATGTGAATAAATGAAGAATCAGCCCATGCTCTGAAAGGGAATTACTTGAAACATCAATTCTCATCAAGTGTAGAACAAATAAAAATTCTATATGGATTTTTAAGACGCTTGATAGTTCACTTAAAAGTAGACTCACAGTCAACTGTGAGAAAGGAAAATAAGTAGGCCTTGTCCAAATCAATAGTAACACATAGTAACCAATCATGGCAATAAAACACTACAGTACTGACAGGAAAACATACATCAGAAGCAATGGAACAGACTAGAGACTCAGAGACATACATATGCATAAAAGACACTTACCTGTGTGATAAAAAATGATAGTATTGGCAACCTCAATTGCTAAATGGATAAAACAACAAATACATCCCTACTTCATAAGTGTAGAAAGGTGGGTTCCAGCTGTTACAGAATAAACTGTGAAAGATAAAACTTTTAAGTTAGAATATTTTTGTCATGTGGTATTGAAAGACTTCTTAAATGAAACCCAAAAGCATAAAGCATAAGGCAAAATTTTGATTAAATAATATCAGAAATATTTCAAAATTCTGTTCAAGAGAAAACATTTGGATAACGTTAACTTAAAAATGTCAGTTTGGGTGATACTGCAATGTCTAAAATTGTCAAGGAATTAATGTCTAGAACATGCCAGGATCTCCTGCAGCTGAACAAAAATGTATAAATCATAACAGGAAATGGGAAAATAATATAAATAAGCAGTTTACAGAAAAATACACTCAAAATGCCTGAAAGCACATGAAAAGTAACCCATGTTGATTAGTATCACAATCAAAGAAATACAAATTAAAAAAATAGTGAGATATCACTTTACACTTATTAAACTGGCAAAAAATTAGAAAGCTGTATAGTGCCAAGTGTTGGCAGGAATGTGAGAGTAAAGGAGCCTTTATACCCTGCCATTGAGTATGTTGACTGATGTAGTCTGTCTAGAAAGCAATCCTACCATCTTTTGGTCTTTTGTAAAATTAAATTTACCTTTCCCTATGACCTAGAAAACCTGCTCTTAGATTTATCTTTCAAAGAAATTCCCACTCAAGTTGATAGAAGCATTTAAGTTTACCATCATGTTATTGCACTGGCAAGGAATTGAGGACAGTCTGGGCGCCCAGGTCTGTGACTGGTCAGATTCTCTACACTATGCGGCAGTAGAATACTATGTAGCAATAGAGAAATGGGCTGGTTGTGAATGTAGCAACATAAAGACATTTTTTAAAACAGAGTTGTGTGAATAAAAAAATAAGAAAAATGAGACACATAGCGACTAATTAAAGTTCTTTGCACACAAATAACATGAGCAAAAGAATACACTACACAGGTTAGTTGTATATAGGGTGGAACCAAGGAAGAGGTGTTTTTTTTTGTTGTTTTTTTTTTAAGGAGAAGAACAGCAATTTCTTTTCTGTTAACGTCTAATGCTGGAAGATTCTAAATTCACCATTCAGAAACTTACGTCTTTGGGTAACTTCCCCACTCTCAGCCTTTCATCACTGGCAAACATTGCTCACAAAAACACCCAGCATCTCTGTAGTTTTGCTCAAGTCTGTTACTACAAGGAGAAAACCAAGAACACAGTCTGATCCCCTCTAGAACATCTAGAAGAATTTGACAACAGTCGGTCTTAAAACAAGAAAATGTTCTCCTCCCCCACACTACTTTGCAGCAGACTAGTTTGCCAAAACTTTGCATAGTGACAAATGTCTTCCATCTGTCTGGCTTCTTGTCCTTGGAAGGTTTTTTGGCAATCAGGTCACACCTTCTTTGAGAAGATCTGCACATTTTGCAGGAAAAAAAATAACTCAAATTTGACAAAAAGAGAGAAATATAAAATGAAGTAAGATCACTGAGAAGGTATATCTATTCTCCATCCACAATCAGTATTTGGGGGCTTCTGAAGGTGATACTTATCAAAGTTGGGTGTAGCACATCTCTTAAAATTGCTAGGGTTTAGACTGAGATAATAGATGATTGTGGTTTGCCTTCACTGGGATAATTTTGAGCTACATTTTATTTCAATTTTGTATAACAAGAAGACTATTTTATCAAAGACAATACCCACAGCATTCCTTATATCACCTCTTTGCATATGAGCATTTCTGAATGCAGTGGGACAGTATGTTGTTAGGGGAAGCCAGTACAAAGAAATCATATATATTGACTCATTTTTTTCTAATAATAATTCTTAAAAGAGGAAGTACTTTTCTCAATTTATACATCAGGAAATGAGGTTCAAACAAGTTCTATAATGTATTCAAAATCATACTTTTTAAATTACCCCAGAAGAAATAATAAGACAAATATATTCTGTCAAAGAAAACAAATGTCTAATGTGAACACCATAATATCTTAAAATGTATAATAATGATTTCATTCTTTGAGCTCCTGGTGATTTAATTAAATGTGACATTTATTTTAGGTTTTGATTATAGTTTTTATGTGGAAATATATCTTTTTAATCACTTCTTAAATTACTAAATTTCTCATTATGTTGACTCTAATTCTTACAGCTCTTTAGGTCAAAATACCCAGCTGATAGCCTGCATAGTTGTTTTTTATTCTAAATTACTTTTCTAGATCCTAATATTTTATACAATTAAAAATGAATCAGCTGTTCATAGTAATTTTCAGGAAAAGATATATAGACTGTATTAATGAATACTTATAATACAGAAATAACAATAGTAAATAAATCCATGAAATAAATAAAAAAGATTCCACTGGAATTTAAAATAAGGAACTTTGGTTAGATGCCAAGAATGCAAACTAAATGTAGGATTTGAACCTTGTGTTTTAAATAATTATTTATTGGGTGCTCAATATGTGTCAGATATTATGCTAATATGCTTAAAATATCCTTACTGAAACTTTATGTTTTGGATATTATTTTCCCTAATTCATATTACAACTATTTATGGTCAATATTATTCCCCCTAAATAATAGTTATGAAACTTTGGACACAAAGAAGTGAAATAGCTAGCAAAGGAAATTTAGTTAATACATAAAATAGCTGAATATGATATTTATGTCTTATGTATAAGAGTAAAAGCCTGGTCAGAAGACCTAAGCTCAAGTTTTCATTCAAGTTGATCAACTGAGCATATATTTTTCTGCCTCATACATCCACATCCACATCTTGTATGTATTTAATGGCAGTGGGTACATATAAGGGGGAATGAGAAACCAGATGACCAGAGATTCCACACAATTCTCTAGAATCATACTGTTGATAAGCCAGAGTAATAGTTGACAAGCCTGGGACATGCTCAGGAAAAGACTGCAGCAAAGATAGAAACTGTTCTTCCAGTAGTTTCCAGAAAGATTTGAAGTTCAAAGTCAGTAGATATCCAGAGTGAAAGTGGAAAATGAGACACCCAGGGACTGGATTGAAGGACTTCCTTTTAAACAGTTACATTAGTTGGCACATCTCCCCCGTGCATATAATGACAGTATTTATTTACAAGCTAATAACCAAGAACTATTCTGTAAGGAACTGAAAGAAATGCCTGGAAAGAGCTAAAATTCCTAAATTGTTATTAGTTTTCCCAGAGTAAATGTCTCGGATGGACCAGAGACTGCCAACTTCCTTCTTAAGTTTCCGAGGGTGAATGAACCCTAGCAGTCAATGGAGAGAGAGCAACTCAGGAATCAGGACTACATATCTGTCACAAGAATTCATGCCACCTCCCTATATAAAGAAACCTAACCTTTCAATCACAAAATCTATGCCCAAGGATCACAGTGGAGAACTGGTAGCATAAAGAAGACCCAGTATGAACAAGCAAAATAATTGAACCTAGAACAAACAAATTCAGAGAACATAAGAGACTTTAAGGGATTTTCATCAGTATTCTCAAAGAAATTTAAGGAAAGGAACACAAAATTATTTCAGAAAAAAGAATCCTAAGCAAGAAAGAGTTCAAGGAAATTAAAAGACATTGCCAAATGAAAACTAATTTTTAAAAAGGAATAAAAAAATTAAGAAAATTTCCTAGAAGGTAATGTAAAAAGAAAATTAAATGGAAAATGAGAAGAAAATTAAGGAATCTAGAGATTAGTCCAGAAAGTTAAATATCTTACTATAGGAATTCCAAAATGGATAGGGAAAATAACTTTACGTTAACCATAAAAGAAATTTTCTTAGTGGAAAAGTCTAAAAGGGCCAATTAAATAATGAAATTAATTAAAAGACAATCATATATTCAGAACTCCAAGGAAATAACAAAATAACTTTAAAAGTTTCTACTAGGAGAAAAGACTATCTACAAAAGTATAATAAATCAGGTTAACATCAAATTTTTCACCAGCAACAATGAATACTGAAAAAATATAAGAATGTACTTAAGGTTCCAAAGAAAATATGACTTTGAACCTAGAATTCTATCTTCTAACAACCATTCATGAACACAAAGTTGTTTTCAGACATGGAAAAAGTTAAACATATTTCATTCTACAGCTCCTTTCTGAAAAGGTATTTCAAACTGTGCTCCAAGGGGTTAAAATTTAAAAAAAAAAAAAAGTATTCTAGAAATAGATCTGTGTCCAAACACAATTGAATCCAAAATTTCAATAATCTGAGATTTCCATGAAAGTTCTACAGAAAATCTAAAGCAATCTGTACAAAATGAACTCTAAGAAGAATGTCTTCAACAAAAAATGTCCACTTTCTTCAATCAATAAGAATTAGTTAAGAAATTCGATGATCTTAGAGATAAGTAAAACATGATTCCTTTTTATATCTTTAACAAGCAAAACAAAGGCAGTTGGCAAGTGGAGAAAATATGTGAAATATCTAGATGCACAAATGCACAAACAAAGGTACTAAGGGTAGTGTGGTTTTTGGCAATTAATCTAAAACATTTTTAAAAAGATATTGGAGCTTGTGAAATATTCTGAAAATTGTATAGATTCAATTATTCTAGTTTCAATTCTCAGAGCCAACTAAAGTGTTACCATCTTTAATTTTCTGAAAACAATGACATATGCCACAGGAATAGGAAGATGAAGAAAGAAAAGTGAAGAAGATATGACTTAAAATTTATAGATGCAAAAATTATGGTAGTTGTTAGAAAAATTAAAAATAGTTAAATAATGGAGAGAGTAGAGAAGGGGAAAAATGAAATATAAAGAAACCAAATTACCCATTTGTCTTAATAGTGATTTTATCTCCTAAAACCTGTAATCTCAATTTCCATTATTAATACTCTCCATTGGCTATACATTTCTGCCTACACTCCCTTTCATGCAAGATCTGCCTCCTCCAGATCCATGCCCAAGTGTTCCTTGTAGTCTCTCTTCTGCTTCTCCCAATCTCACATCTGTGTCTTGTACCTCTTACTGGCAATTTTTCAGGTGGCACTCAACTTTGCCATCTTAGACCTCACTGTAAAAGGTAACAAAGTACTCCCCAGGAAATGGCAAAGGACAAGACCTGCCGGCTGCTTACTTGAGGAAGATCAAGAACCTCAGGAATGACTTCCCAGGAATGCTGGGGAAGGAATGTGCTTTGCCCATGAGCTTGCCAGCTGTTATTCTCCTGCATCCGTGTCTGGAAAAAGAGTTTCACTTCACAGGTTTCAGCCAAAGAGCAAGGAAGGCATCCAGCTGGTTTTTGAAAAAAAAAAAAAAAAATCTGGATTTTTCCATCTCTACCTCTCCCTAGCCTCTCAAGTATCCCAATTTATTCATTACATGACAGAGTGGAGCAATTAGAAATAGCTGATTTTTTAACTGAAATCTCATCATAAAAGCTGGAAAACCCAAGCTCCCAGAATTAAGAGAGACAATGAACCCTAAGGCCAAGACTGAAAGGAGGAACAAGAAATCTGCAGCCAAACTAAAACAAGAACACCGCTGTAAAACCATCCAAAGGAAAAAAATAAAAATACATCCATGATGTACATATCACTGCAGAGGTAGAATTTTTTAAATCATTTAACATGTTTCTATATTTAGTATTTAACATTTTAACTATCTATTGGGCCCCTTCTGCATACCTTACTCTCATGATCTCTCTTTACCCACTTCTCACTATATAATAGCAACACTGACTTGCTGTTTTTAGAGCCTTTGAAGCTCATTCTGTCTCAATGTCTTTGTTCTTGCTGGCCCCTATTGGAACAGAATTACCTCTGTTTCACCTATGGAGTCTTCCCAGAGTGAGACCTATGGAGTCTTAACCTATGGAGTAAGACCTATGGAGTCTTAAGACCTATGGAGTCTTAACTCAGAGTAATCTCTTCAATTGAGCTCTTTCCTTTCCCACCATATTTATTACCACCTCTCAGCTATTAACCATTTTGTCCTGTTTATGTCTTTATGGCATTTAAGAATTATTAAGAATTATTTAAGATTGTTTACTTTTTACAGCAATGATAGATAGATTGACAACCTTTGCAGATGAGGAAATTGAGCCATAGATATTATTAAATAACTTGTCCAGTGATATGCAGTAAGCAGAAGTGGAAGCTCATGAATTTAAATCTAGATTTGAATTCCCAAAACTCCTTCTCCACAGAAAGTATTCTGTACGGTTTCCCTTAAAATATACATAGCATTTTAAAGAGTCACTAATGTGAAATGTTATAAAATATGACCCTTTATGTGAAGGGCTATAGAACTGGCTAGGGAAATAGGATGTTTCCATGAAGGGACAAATAATAATAACAGGGGAAAACTGCTTTCATGATCATCTCTATTTTAAAGGTGAGAAAACAAAGAAAACCCCCCAATAAAAGGAGTAACAGCACGCAGCTCAGTGGCCGACCATCCCAAGCCTCAGTACCTGCCTTCATAAAGAACCAGCTCATCATTCCACCCCTACTGATAGCATCATTCACAGTGTTGCAGTTCTTCAGATATCCAGAATAGCCTGTCGACAGATTTTTTTTGGATGACTAAAGCTAAAGTTGCTAAGCATTTACAATTTTTATCCTTAAGAGCTTATAAAATGAATTATATGTGTTTCAATATTATCAGATACTGTTTACTTTTCCCCAACTTTGTGTTTAAGGACCAGCTGCTTCTGAATGACAATGACTTTTTTTTAATAGAGATTTCTGAACCTTTCTTAGATTATCCCCATAGTGTCTGGCGATGGTCTGGCAACTGATTATCAGGGTGCTCAGATGCTCCTATGCCCAGCCAGGTGTGGGGTCAGTAAATAATGAACATAAGTTAACCTTTACTTGATGACACAGGATTTTTTTATTTGTGCCTCTTATTAAACTGTAAGTTGACCATGGCCATCACTAGTACAAATGATGGTCACCACTTCAATTTCCTCATATACAAAAGCAGAAATAAATTGGATCACATTATCTCTAAAATGATGTTTACTTTAAAATTCTAATTCATCTAAAAAGAGCTTTCCCAGGATATACTTAAACACTGCTTCTTTAAAGAATGCCAACTGTTATTATTTGTCTCTTTCTCATAAAAGTGGAAAGATAGATATACTGCTAAATAAATTTCAGAGGACTGTATTATTTATTTATTAAGTCAATACCTGAAACAGCTTTTTCAAACATTTGCCTTATCCAGAAGAATCACATTTGTCTTTCATGAGCTTTGAATTCATTTCCTAACATTCACAATATTGCCTCTCATTTCTCTATAATTAACACAATATACAACAGAATGCTTCTAGTTCTCTTGTCACTGCAACTCATGTATGTTCCATGTTTATGGCTAGCACAGAAAGTAGCAATCTGCATCAGCTTGTGCTAATGCAACTTACATTCTTGTCCATTATGCCGTCATTGGTATTTTTTAAGCACTCTTCTGGTTTAACAGGATTCTAGACATAGTAATTAAAAACTCATCTTTAAACATCGTTTATTAAAACCTTTAATGGCTGCATAATTATTTCTTCTAGGAAATCTCATTTATAATAAGTTTAAATTCTGTACAAATTATAGTTGAATCAATATAAAGTGACAGAGCACTTAAAAATATATATTGTATTCATATTATTTTAATGGGATAAGCTCTGCATTAGGCTGATACAAAGTCCTGAAACAAAGTTCTGAAATGCAAGCATGGCCTATCTTCATGTGATTAAATCTTCAGGAACTTGATTCCTCACTTCCTACTAAGGAACAATAATTTACTTTCATGGGAACTATAAAAGTGCTCAATGGTAAACAGAGCCTCAGGAAAAAGTTAAATCATGTTCTACAGCATCATAGCTAACTAATTGCTTTTTCATTAGTTCATCTCCCCTGACCTCTTCCCTCTCTCCTTCCCACTTTCCCTTTCTCCTCTCTCTGTTCCTCCTGAGAGTCATGGACACACCGATACACACACACACACACGCACACACACACAAACGCACATTTTCTTTTCAAAATGTATACTTTAATGGGAAATTGCAAATGTGAAATATTTGACCCTTTAAGTAATAAAGTCATACTTAATAGTAGATCCTTAGCAACATGCTCGGATATTCTTTCTGAGCCATGACCACCTACAAAAGTTAATTAGTGTTCCATTGATCGAATAATTTTTTCTGGTCTCACTCATGTCAGAGTCTCTACATGTAATGACCTATGTATGTCCCAAGTCAACCAACAGACAAATAACTAGAAACATGGTCTAACAAACTCATGCACACATACAGATACAGAATCCTTGAAGGGGTATTGCGCAGGGGTAGAGCATTTAGCTGCACACACAGAATCCTTGAAATAAGGATAGCACCAGAATTGCATATTTATATATATTCCTCCAATACCACTGACTTTCCACCAGAGGCATTTTTACCCTGCAAGGGGATATTTGACAATGTTTGCAGACATTTTACTGTTGCACTAGACAGGAGACTGCTACTGAGGCTAGGGGAGCTACTCAACATCTTACAATGAACAAGACAGCCCCACAATAAAGGATTATCATATTCCAAATGGCAATAATGCCAAAGTTGAGAAACCCTACTCTCCACAGTGATCTGAGACATCAAATAAGGGAGAAATCACATTTTGATCCATTTCAAGCCACTAACTTGGAGAAGAGAAAGAAAAAAGAAACAGTCACACCACAATTCCATTTAGATCTCATTAATTAAATACATGGCTATACCATACGAAGTTTTTATTTCTACCTTGAAACTTCTAAGCATTTTAGAAAGGATAGAAAGATGTATTCCATAGTGGTCTTTTATTCTTACTGTCCTAGGCATTTTCCCACAGAGTGAGGGAAGTGCTTGCCAGATGGTGTGGGAAAGATTTTAAAAATCCCTAACTTAGCTATTCTGAAAAGAAAAGTTTCTGCCACTTCTGACCCAGTATTTTGGGTTTTTCACATATATTTACAAGAAAGTGTCATTACATGTTTTAGTATAACTTGTCTTTTTTAATAAAATTGTTATAAGACAAATATAAATCTTATATGTAGCGATAATTTCTAGATTTTATGTCTCCATATATGCTTATTTTACTACATCTTGATAAATTTAGGTGACTATACAAGTTTATAGTTGGAAAGAACTTGGAATTTATTTTCCCACTTCCTAATGTCATAATTCATCAATTATAAGATGTCACTAATCATAAGATGCACTATTATATTGTGTACCACTAAAAGAAAATGCATGTCAATTAAAAATGACATACTCTCAATCATAAGACACATCTCTATTTAAGAGCATCAAAATGTAGAAAAACTACATCTTAAAATTGATTAAACACATTATTCCATACTATAATACCTTTTCTTTCTCAGATGAAAACCATATGTCATGTGCTAGAGAAGTCATTCCTTGATAATGTAACAAAGCATACACATTGGACAAAAAACATAAATGGTAAGAAAACAAGGTTAAAAGAATAAACTAAAATCATATATAATTCTAAGTTTCTTTTTAGGCTATAGGTACACTAAATACTTTGCTAACTAGACAGGAAATTTTGAAAACTTATACTCTCTTGTTCTATTTATAGTTTCTAAATAGAGGAAATTTTTAACAGATATTATAGTGAATAAAAGTTAACTGGATCTCAATTTGAAGTATCAGCTACTCAAAGAGAGAAAGAAAATGACATCTTTGACAAAAAGGCAGGTAACTGAATTTTGGGGGGAAATGACCTTGGAGTCAGATCACAGTCAAATTAATCTGTTTCCTATAAATTCTATCTATAATGAAATTAATGAAGCTAGATGTATCCTGTGATTGAGTTGAGTTATTAAATTTTCATTCAGTAAGAAAGTCAGTCATGATTCCTATACTAAGTTTGGCATTGTGGAAGGATGGGGGAGGGGAGACTTGACTTTTAGCCAAGAGGATTAATCCTTTCCTAAACTGAAAAAAGTATTTCATAGAATAACCTGCCCACGTAAATATTTTTGTAGGTCATTTTTTCCAAGAAAGACTTGTTGGGTGAATAAATGCCCAACCAACGTAGAAATCATACATAGAAATGTTTTTGCACTCAAAGCTGAAAAGCAAATAAGGCTAAAAGACCCGCAAAACAAGCCCCACCAATGCATATACCATAGCTTTGCTGAACAAGAGTTTAATAATACCACTGACTGCAAAATCTCTCAAGCATAGCCCCAGTACCAGTGAATTGCCTGTTTGCAAATAGTGGCCACCAAGCTACCAAAAATTATCAAAATCCCGATGTACTACTTGAGTAATTCTGCTTCAATAACCCTGTGAATACCAATCCATAACTGAAGAAAGAAAACAAGTTGGGCCTTAATGCTTCTCTACCAGGCAAGTTCAAAATAACATCAACAACATAGTTCTTGGCATCCCAATATAACAATATAATCACAAAACAGTGCATGTTAGAAAACAGTAGCCTTAAAACCCTGAACGGGAAAACACAAACTCTTGCATTTCTGAAGATGAAAGTAAAATTTGACTTATCCTGCATTTTGGGGCTCTAAAATCAGGCTAGTGAGGGTACCAGTTCTCTCTAACAGAGGGTAGACATATCCTCTTGTAATTTGCTTAGCAGTCTTGGGAACCCTGTATGTATCTATTTCCAGCTGCATATTCTAGAAAATAGCAAGTTAATGCTATGCCACTGCTGCACCACAATAAATAGCCATTTTTGCAATTTGAAAGTCAACTGCAGAAGCAAATTGAAAACAGGTTGCTTTTAAGAGCAAGTAAGAAGCTTCAGAATGCCTAAACATTAATTATCTTGAGGGGAATTACACAAGTATATCAAAATCCTTGCTTTAAGGAATCTGTGAAACAGCTAACTTCATGACATTAAGCAAATATCAGAGAATTTTTCAAGATCTGGAAACTCAGATCATGCTTTTTCCTATTTTGAAATAGAGTTCTCATTTCCATTAGTATATATTTAACTCATGTTCTATGAATAATACAGGACCATGATAAAAATCAAATAATGGAAGTGTATTGTTCTGTATGTAAATGAAAATTTTCGCTATAACATTTTTCTTCCTTTTCTCTTCTGTAGGGAAGCTGTCATCAATGGATTTTCTTTTTTTTTTAATTTTATTTTTATATTCCCCACACAATTGCAACCCCCTTATTTTGACCCCAACCCCCCGGATTTTCTTCTTATTACAATTAAGACTTTTGGTAAATGAATATATTTTAAATCATGAATAGAAGCCAAGTCATGGTTTTCCAAAAATTCATTTGAGGCTTACCATGTTAAAGTACATGTACACTGTTATTTGTCTATGGTATAGGATTTTAGATAATAAAGCATTAACAACAAACAAAACCTTTGCTTTTATGAGTAGGAAGACCTAGAAAAGACCCATTTGAATATTATCTCAAATGTGTTGAATACAGTCTTTTTTAAAAAAAATGAATAGGTATATTCTATTGGTTAACTTTTTGTCCTAAAAGATGATAGGGAAAAAAAGTATGTCCTCAACCTAGGTTGTGTGCAGAGGTCCAGGGAGCCTCAGAAATATATACCAGGTGTATATATAATCAAGCATAATGTGAAACTAGAAGCAGAAGTCCCAGATCCTATTTCTGTTGTAGCTATAAACTTCATATGTGATTTTTTGACAAGTCACTTCACTTGTCCAGTTTATGAAACAACAGGAGGAAACATCTGATCCCCTTAAGATTTTTTCAATTCCTATAATTAATATCTGTGCAAATCCCTAAAACAGCATTTGAGGGGCACAGGACATGGAACAAAAACATTTTCAGGAGAGTACTTACTTTGCTCTTCCAGCATGCTGCCAGGATAAGTCAACTTCTGTAGAAAACTAGATACTAAATGGCCTATCTTAGTATCTTAGCTAAATGGTTGTGAAAAGCATTTAAAGATAGTCAGTCAGAAGAAATAAACTATTTTCTGTAATCCAAAAAATAGTGTGTGAGTCCTCATATCCTCAGACCCCACAAGTCCTCATATTTCATCTTTACTGGTAGAATGTACAGCGTTCCTTTAAATGACCTGTGCTCTCTGAACAGTAACAAATAATTCTGAAAGTAAATGGTTTTCATCCCCAGTCCCATTTCCGAGCCATGAAAATACATTTTATGCAACAGTTACATTATATACTGTACTCTTAAGACAACTTCATAAAAGAGAGTTTAACATATGGTAAAAGATAAGAAATAGGCTTGTATACTGGCTCTACTGATGTTGTGTGATCTCGGGGAAGAAGCTTAACTCCTCTGTGCTTTAACTCCTCTGTGTTATATTTCTGTAAAATAGGGGAACTAATTAAACTAACTCAGAGCATTATTGTGAGGATTAATTAAAATAATGCATGGAAAGCAGGCAACTCAGAACCTGATATAACATAAATGTCAGATTGATCAATCAATCAACAAATCAATGGATCCTGAGATCTGGAACTCCCTGAAAGGCCTTGTCTAAGGCCACAAACAATTTGCTGGCAATGAATGGCATCTGCTGATCTTTCCTCTTCTGAACAAACAATAGAGCCAAGACTCAAAGCTGGGTTCAGCTTTTATTAACAGGATCCTGCAGAAATCAGCAGGAAATGAGATTATCCTGAAAGGTGGGGTTACTCTATTTTAAGACAAGATCTTTAAAGGAGATAGAAAAACACACATACATACACACACATTTAATACGGTCATACAGAATCAGAGGAAAGAGATTGTTTTTCATTGATGCCTTTTGAAGTATTGCCAGCATTAAAAGCTACAGAATTTTATAACTGGATAGCTCCCTAGAGACCATCTAGTTCAACTCACTCACTTGATAGATAAGTAGCTGAGGCCCAGGGAGGTTAAGAAACTTGCTTGAGGTATTCAGCAATAAATGACAGTACCAAGACAAACAAGCTTTCTGACTGCCCCATTTGTCAACCCAGACTTCAGTTCTGATCTCTTTCACCAGTCAGCATCTGGCCCTTGTTATGCCAAACAGCATGAAGACATAGACACATACACAAAGCACACACTTGCCACATTAGTCCAGCTTCCAAAAAAGATACAAAAGCCATCTCAAACTCCCAACGCCTTCTTTTTAGAGCTTCCCATCATGGGAATTGGGGGGAGATCCCAATCAGTATGTGGTCCCCTCCCAGTCTCTCTTTGAAGTTCCTACTCTTTCTGTTCCTTCTCACATCCACTTTTAAGGGTTACTTCTAGAAGTTCCTCACCTGAAAGATCAGGCACTTCCTAGGGCAAAAGGTTCCACTGCGAATTTGAAACTTCTGACCTTCCTACAAATACTAAACCTTGAGACAGGAAATACAAAACTGCTCTTAAGTTTTCTCCAGGCTCCCTGAATGAATTCTGCCAGAACTAATGCCCCCTCCCCAAGATAGTTTAAACCAGATTTATTTTATCAAGTGTGAAGCCTGGCAAGCCCACATTAGGTATTGCCTAACGTGGAACAGGAGAGAGAGAGAGGACCAAGGAAGGAGATGGATTAGGGGGAGCAATGAGACCAGTAGAAGGAGGGCAGTGGCCAAATTGCAAAGTTTGGATCCTGGAGACAGCTATGCTGCTGAGACTGACTCACTGCCTAAGGGACAAAACTGCCCAGGGGATTGCACTCTTTTAATTATACACTCTGGTAACTGATTAACAACAGACTGGTGCGCAAACTACACACGTAGGAAGCAAGCAGAGGCTACACCGAAGAGGCAGAAATAATGAACACTCTTTCCTCCTGCTCCCTTTTCTCCTGCCTCAGGCGTTGCTTGCCACTCTGCGCCTGGGGGCACACCTGGAGTTCTCAAGGTTTTCTTCCCACCACCCCAAGAAAAGGAACTCCTCTCCCTGTTCTCCCAAGGGTAGGAAAGAAGCATCGAGTATCAGAGCTCAACCAAGCTGTTCTCCAGTCCCTTACAGAGAACTGATCCCACGGAAAGGCTTTCGCTGAGGGTCTGGAACTCACTGACGCGTGGCGCGCCTGGCCCCTAAGCACACGCGCTGGGTGAGGTTTCTCCCAGCCTGGGTCTCCGCCGTGAGGGTAGGAGGGGTGAGTGTCACAACTCAGCGTTCCTTCCCTGCACGATCACCCATCGGCTAAACCGGAAGGAAGGCTTTGCTTTCGCCTTTTCCCCCCTCCCTACCTGAATTCCGGTACCAGGTTAGGCTGCAACCCATAGAAAGCAGCCGAGAGAGTGACCAGCCACCCAGGCTTGTAACTCCCGTTCTCGCACTCCAGATAAGGCGGAGACCACTTGACGTGACTCTTATCCCCGCCAAGCCCGTCTCTGCGCCGCCAGCTATTATGGCCCAGGCCCCGGGGTCCCTGATGGGAGCCGCGGCGGTGTAAGTGGGTCCTCCACTTGCGCCGGAGGCCGTGGAACCACTCCGTCTCCAGCGTAGCGTTGGCTAGATGGTGTGCGCTTGAGGATAGGTCCTGGAGCAGAATGCGACTCTCCTCACGCGTGGCCTGGAGGAAGACTTGCGGGGTCGGCGCGGACAGAGACTCGGTGCTGAAGGTGATGGCCGCCCGGGAAATGCTGGGCTCGCCCTCCAAGAGGCTCCGCACCAGAGCCTGGTACCACTCCAGGTCGTCCTGCAAGTTCTGCTCCCGCGACTTATTGCTCTGCAGCATCATGTTGAGGAAGTTGGTAGCGTGTGTCAGTGTGTCCAACGCCCCGTGTAAAGAGGGGTGGGAACTGGCTAGAGCGGGCGACTTCCCAGGCAAGCCCGCCAACTCGTAGCGGCCAGAGCAATTGGCTCGCTTCAGCTGGTGGGAGTCCCCAGTGTACAGGTAAGAGGCCACGTCCATGGGCACCTCCTCGGCGAGTTTCTGCGCCAAGATGGTGCCGTCTGTGGAGCGGCTCCAGGGAGCTGAGGGGTCCGAGGCAGAGGCTCGAGACAACTGCTGGGCGTGCTGCTTCCCCTTTAGGGTCTTCTCTCGAGGAGAATCCAGCCCTCCCGAAGGATCGCGGCTGTCGCCAACAGCTCCTAATCCCAGATGAACGAGCAGGAGGCCAACGAGTAACTGATAAGCCATGGCTCCCATCCGCCTCGCAGTGAGGAGAGGAGGTATCGGGAGGAGTCACTTTTTAAATTTTGGTCGTCGATTTATCAACAGAATGACTTTTACTAGGGGCCTTCCCCCTTCTCCAGATGGCACTCAGTCCAAAAGGACTTTAAAATGAGAATTCCTCGAAATTGGCCCGCTGGCTAAACTACCGGCGCAGGAAATCAGATCACCTGTGGCAATGCTGGCTGCACCCGCTTCACAATGGGTCGTCTCTGGATTACGCACCTCGATGCCTTGAGCCCAACAGCTTACATCCCCTCTGGTTCCCTGCAACTATAGTTAGCCTGCTTACGTCTTTCTGCTCAGCCGCTTCCACCGCTGGTTTCATTGAGGTGTGTTCAAGAGCTGCTGCTGCTGCTGTGGCTGCTGCTGCTGTGGCTGCTGCTGCTGCTGTGGCTGCTGCTGCCGCCCCAACCGCTGAAGACGCTGCTCCATCATCTCAACAGTGGCAGGTCGTTCCCGCCTCCAGGTTCTGGCTCCTCCTTGCTCGCTTCACCCTGAGGCTCCGAGCGCGCGCGCATACAGAACCCACAGCGAGCTCAATAGCAAGTTCCAAAGAACGAAGATTTCTTTCAAGGCATTTGCCTATCTGGGTCGAGAGCACCGGGCAGCTGGTTAATTGGAGCTTTTAGGTTTGACCACAAACCACACTTCTGCCTCTCAGTGCTATCAGAAGGAAAGCTGGTTTAAAGAGACAGCTTGGCCGCAACCAAACCCTGGTATAGGGCGGCTTCGAGTCGTCTCGTTCTGTGTTTGGTCGGCTCCTCTGTCAATCAACCGCCTGCCATTTGTTGGGCTGGGGCGGGAGCTGTCCAGTGCTGAACCAGAGGCAGCACACGGAGGAGGCGCAGGAGGAGGCGGGCGCGGGATGCAGCAAGGGAAGAGTCGTTTCACCCACTCGTGTTCCCTGATGACTCGGAAACCTGGGGGATGGGAGTAGGATGGGTAGGAGTGAGGGGGAGAAACAGCTTTTATGACTGAGAGCAAAGGAAACTTGGTCGTACTGAGGAGGGTGTTGGCGTCTTAGATGCTTAGTTAAATCAAGCATTTTCTTTTGCTTGGAAAGGAGCTAGAATGGAGTTTTCATTTTTTTACTTAAACAGGAGGGGAGGGACATAGGATGGAGACGTGTCCTCTTCAGCATCTGCTCATTTTAGACAAATTATCAAATCATCCTTCTTGTCATCAGTTTAAAAAAAATGATTAAAACCTACTTTTGGAGGTCTTAGTTATGAGGGAGTAATAGAGACATCTACTGGCTGGTCTTTAAGTGGGGGAAATGCCATTTTAAAGAACCTCTGCTTGGGTAAAGGGAACCTTTATATGGAAGGTAGCAAACATGTGCAAGGGGCAGACAGGGACTGCAAGAGAATGAGAATGAATGAATCTGGGTTGAGTGAGAAGTTCCTAGAATTGATGGATATTAGAACTAAGATACCTGGTTAACTATAGGTCAGGATATTCCAGTAGAAGAAAGGAGAACTGAATAAGTGCGTGGCACCTTCCAAATCATTGGAAAATCCTTTAACATTTTAATTGTTTTATATCAAGCTTATTATGAAGTATAAAAGTATCTTCTGATATTCTGAAAATATTAGTTAGTACTGGATATATGTGGTGTTTAATGCACCTCCATTTTCAAATTCTCCAGAAAGATGCAAATAGAAAACCCCAAATTCATGTAAATTACAACTTTAAAAAAGTGTCATTCATGGCATTCTAAGATAATACTGCTTAGGTTTACTTTACCATTTCATTTCACGCTCCCTATTGAGAAAATGCCAAAGCACCAAAATCTAAGTTCCAAAAAGCAAAAGTTTGTCTGCATTGGTCACTACAGTATCTTAAAAATCTAGAACACATAAAAATGCCTAGCACATAGTAGATTCTCACTAAATATTTGCTAAATTAATGAAGGAACTAGAAGATCATGATGATTAATTATTTAAAAATACATTTCCTTACCTAAGAAAAGAAGTTGGCCTCATATGCCAGTAAAGAGGGTTTTTGGATAAGACATAGAAACTGGTTTTCCAAACTACAGTACATGGTCTCAGAAGTATAGTATAGTATAGTGCATGTGCAGTGATTCAGCATCATTGGAAGGCCTGGATTCTGGTCCTAGCATTGTTTTAAGCAAGATATGTGACCAGTGGCAGGACATCTAGTTTCTGTTTTTTAGGACACAAACTGTATCTGGGATTCATGATTCCATGTTGAAGGAGCACTGAAATGGCATCTAAGCTACTCTCCAGGATGCCATTCCTCCCCCTAGTGCATAACCCACAAGAAGGATCAAACAATGAGAGACTTGCATTTTTAGCATCCTTTCAATGGATCATCTTCAGTCTACTTGAGGTGAACTAGTTAAGACTATAAGAACACAGCCCAATAGAAATATAATGTAAGGCACAAGTATGATCAATATACAATCTTAAATGTTCTGGTAGCACATTTTAAAAAAGAAAAAAGTGAAATTAATTTAAATAATATATTTAACCCAATATATCCAAAAATCTTCCAAAGTCAATCTGTATTTTACACTTAGAACACATGGCCTTTTAATAGGTCTGGAGTCAAGTAACTGAGTAGGCAGACAATCCTATGTCTGTGTTCATGTCCATAAATGTTGGAGATGTTTTTATAAGGAAATAAGATTTAATATATACTCATATCCTTCTAGGAAGACCATAAAATTCCACTCCAACATACATAAAACTACATAGCAGGCATTGTGCTTGGAACTGGGGCAAAAGAAGTCACATCTTTTGCTCAAAAGATGCCTGAACCTTACCGTGAAATGTATGTGTGTATTTGTATACATATAATGTGTATTACATATTGTACTATTTACACATAATTAAAAACAAACAAATGAAATAATACATTGCAATAAGTGCCCTGAGGAAATAAACACTGTAAAGGAATAAATGATGCAGGGTACAGGGTTCAAGGAACTTCTTGTAAAGATATAAAAGAAAGGAAGACTTCTTTAAGGAGGTAACTATTGAACTGATACCTAAAGAATGAGAAGCAGTAAACTAGATAGTAGATAGCAGTGAACCAGCTAAACACAAGATGGAAAGAAATTTATTTTAGGTAGAGGGAATAGTACATGAGTGCACTAATATAACAAATATTTCATTCTTAGCGGGAAAGAGGAATGGAAGGTAACTGTAGTAAGCTGAAGTTCATCTGTAATATAAAAAGCACAAATAATTGAGACAAATCATTTTATAAATTGATTCAGTGATCCTGACATGTATAGAACCCTCTAACACCACTACATAATTGGTATGAAATTTGAACAGAACTTATAGGTGTAGATCAGTATCCCTCTGTGGCCTCAAAATTAACAACTAAGTGGTCTAAATGCACATTGATCCTTTATATGAGCTTGACTGTAATAAATAGTGCATACATGACCTGTAGGGCCTGTTTGAAAACGCTAAGGGCTCTTTCATCAAAGCCTGAAAAGTCAATCTAATTGCTTTAGAACAGTCAGATTTGCACTATGAAAAAGCAATATACAATGAAGCTATGAGTTATTCGTTGTTGTTATGTGATTGATTTGTCACTGTTATAAAAAAAGATTTGATGATAGCTTATCTTTATAAAAGAAATTAAAGGAGGTCAAAAAGTACTGAGACTAATACAGGAAAATTTATTTTAAAAATTTAAGTGCTACTTTAAATCTTATAAATCATAAGGATTAGGACAGTATGATAGGGTGAGAGGATACTAAATTAGACCCAGCTTTACTCTTGTAGAGAGTAAGTATCATAATTATTACTTTATCTGTAACATAATTGTGACGTACTTGACATCCACAATGGAACAATGACAACTGAGTGATGGATAATGGTTCAGTTATATTTTCCAGTAACTCATTATTCTTGATAATTCTAGATTTATAAAGGTAAATGTAATTTTAAATTAAACAATGCTAGATCTCCGTAAATCAAATGACAGGACACAAATTGAATTTCCAATTAAGCCAATAAAACTACAAAGAAAGAACATAGTCTGTCAATATGACACAAAATAAAAAATCCAGTTCTCATTCCTGGTGTTACTAAGATTCTGGATTTCCCTAAGCATACGCTATCCCTGTGCCTCTTGTACCCATTTGAAAAATGAAGATCACATTCTTTGTTATCCCAAAGCAGTGTTTTGAAATTTCAGTATACAGAAGTATCATTAGAGAATTCTGATCATCACTATGGGTCCAGGTGGAAGTTGAGAATCTGCATTTTAATAAGCACCACAGGTGATTTTGATGCAAATGATCCATGAAGCACATGCTGAGAAATACTGCCTTGAGCCATGGAAAATAACTCTAAGACATTAGGAGAAAAGATCTCCTGGTAAACACAAAGCTTTGCTATAAATGGTGAAAGGTAGCCTGAGGGGAGATGGGAGAGATGAGAATAACACCTATAAAGCCTAGTATTATTATTAGTTAACTAAACATTTATATAGCACTTACAATGACCAGATATGTTCTAAGAATTTTACACTTTAGTTCTTTAAGTCTTCATTCCCACACTCTGAGTTTGGTCCTGTTCCCCTTTTACAAAGGAAAATAAGCAAACAAACAAGAAGGTTTGCCCTAAGCAAGTATCTAGCTTTAGATGTTACACCCTTAATCACTGTACCAGTGGTTCTCAAACATCAATTTATATTAGATCCACACAGAGAGCATTTCAAAACACAAAGTAGCGGCCCCACCCCCAAAATTGCCAGTTAAGTAAGTCTGGGAATTGGGTTAGAGAATTTGCATTAGTAACAAATCCCCAGATGATACTGGTCCAAGGACCACACTTTAAGAAGCACTGTTCTATGCTGCGTTTTCACCATTATAATCTGTCACCTCCCTATGCTTATACTTTCCTGTGTATTTCCTTGGGAAAAGGAGAAAGTCAGTTTTAATGGATAAAAAGATGCCTAAAATCTGCTGAGAAAAAAAAATCTAGTTTCCTATTTCCAACTTAGCTTGCCCAAGATGTTTATGTCTTTACTTAACAGTTTCATTTCATCTGCCTCCAGTTTACCCTTAAAACTTTACTCCCTGTCAGCATCACTTCTAACAACACTCCTTCTCTTTCCAGAGTTGTCTCCTTTGCTTTCAGTCATGACTTAGGCTGTTCTTTCATTCCTAACAAAATGTTTTTGTAAGTACTACTAAATACTACTAAATACTAAGCATCAGCTACATAGTTACTAGGGCTTTGACCCAAATTGCTAGTTTAATCTAAACATCTTCCCACCACCACATACATAAAATGATTCTACAAACCCAAAGAACTTCTGGACAATGATGGAAGAAAATACCAGAAAAGGTCACTTATGCTTATGTAAGAAAATCCTGAGTGTGCTAAGGCAAAGTATTTCCCTAAATGACTTTCCATGACTCAGATGTGATAGCAGTTCAAGAAAGGACCAACATGGATGGCATTTACCAAAAAAAAAAAAAAAAAAATTACACCAAATAATTCAACTCCAACTCTATCCAAGGATTGGTTCCCTTTCCTTTCAAGAAATAAGGACAACCAAAAAAACTGAAACAAAATTGATTGGAAAAGACCATATTGATAGGAAGAGGTGGGAAATAGATGATTTTGCCTTTGTTCAATTTTGACTGCTTTCCTTGCTGAAGAGAATTCCTCATGCCATATGGATCCAAATGTTGTTATGGTTCACAATGGTATTTTCATCAGCATATTGCCGTGGGCATCATGGGGATTTACTTCAAGATCAATTTAGAACTTGGTTCACCACCATAGCACACACTAATTAGTAACAATTCCTCATTGATGCAGAGCAGATACTTGCAAATCCAGACAACCATATAAAGATCGAGTTAAGAATAAAATTAACTTGCTTGAAAATTTTTATTATTTTAAGAAACTTGAGGGCCATTAACCCAGTAATATTGATATCATTGTAATTACAGATACACTAAACAGGATTGTATAGAAAAATAAAACAAAAAAAGTGAAAATATGTTCCAACCAAGTGTAATGAAAGAAGAAAATCACTGCACATGTTCTGATGGAAATATCTTCAAGCTAATAAAATGACAAATCTGAGTTCAAGTATATAACAGTTTTGCAGATCTGTGATTCTATTTTGACAGCAATATGATGATGCCTAGTTTCTAGAAAGTTTTCTCTAGACAATGATATCCATAAAGGGCCAAAAATGAGGGCAAAGAAATTTACTTTAATTTCTTATGTCAGCACTGGTCAGTTTGTCTCTTTCCCTATTCCTCCTCCTACTTCAACAGAAATCAGTGCTAGATGACAAATCAGCTCTATGTCTGAATTTTCCCCAAGGAAATGGAAGAGAGAACTTCCATATCGTGAGGTAATTGTTGAAGTTTACTTAATTAACTGTCTCCTTTTGATTGCTTTTAGTTCTAGCAGTTAAGTAATCTGATGCAGAAGCCTGGATCCTGTGGCATATATGAACTATTTCTACTTGTCATTTTGGTATACCCTCTGGAATACATAGTTCCCGGGAAAATGTTTGCCTGGTCTTTACCAACAGCTCTCTATGCAGATACAGGAGAATTTTAGAGCAGTTTTGGCACAAGAAGTCTTCAGCTCCTGTTGTTCACTGTGTCAACGAATGTTCCTCAATAATGGGGTTAACTTGAAGTATATGTGGCTGTCACTTCTCACAATATTGGGATAAGAATAGGTTCTTCATGAGTACTCTGGAAAAAGTTCTTATATGTTGCATAGAAAATGCAGGCTAAAGAACAGAAGGCTAAAAAGAGAAATAATTTGCAAGAATTTTGCAGTATCATGAGTACCAAATGTGACTAAAAGTAACTTTTTCAATGGTTGTTTTTATAGCTAAAATTAGATATTTTAAATAAAAATTAATTAAATGAAAGATAAGAGTAATAACTTTTCTCTATGTTGTTTGCTTGTAGTTGAAAGAGATAAACCAAAAAATAAGGAAAATCTCTTTCCTAGAGGAATAATTTGTGGTCTCCAACAGAAACTATATCCATGTGTCAGAAATGAGTTCTATTTAATTATGCCTGGATAGAGAGATGAACCACATGGTCATCAAAGGAACAGATATGCCTTTCCTACAGTTCTAAGATAGACTGAGGGATGTATTACATTATGGCCACACAAACAGGAAAATTATTATATTAAACACAAATATTTAATTTTGGCAACCAAAATCCAATTTCCCTTTACTACTATGCCTTTCATGCTACATAGCCCAACCTGATATTCAAGACCATTTACTAACTAACCCTAATTAGCCCTCTATGACCCTTTGGAGAGCTTCAATTCTATTAAAGTTGGGTTGTTTTCACTCTTCCATTGCATATTCCACTCCTATGTCTGCTTCTATTGACACTGATTCTGTATATTGAGAAAACTCCCACAAACTCCTATGTTTCCCCTTCTTGAAAATCTTTAAAAACTACTTTCTAAATAGACATTTCTCCAAAGATATACAAATGGTGAGTAAGTGCATGAAAAGATGCTCAACACTGGTAAGCTTTAAGGAAAAAAAATTAAAACCACAAAATAACATTACATGCCCACTGGAAAGGCTCTAATAAATAAGACAGATAATACCAAATGTTGGTGAGGATGTGGAAAAACATGAGCATTTGTGCACTGCTGGTGGGAATATAAAGTGACAGCATCACTTTAGAAAACTGATTAGCAGTTTCTCCTAAAAGTTCAACATAAATTACCATATGACCTAACAATTTCATTCCTACATTCTTCGCCAAAGAGTAATGAAAATATGTATCCACACAGAGACATGCACATGAATGTTCATAGCAGCATTATTCATAAATATAAGAAGAAGAAACAACCTACACAGCCATCAACTAGTGAATGGATACACACACACACACACACACGCACACAATGTGGTACAGCCATATAACACAAAACTATCTGCCATAAAAATAAACAATTGACACATACTATATTGTGGATAAAGTTCAAATATGTTATGCTAAATGAAAGAAGTTAAAGATAGGGAAACCACATATTGTATTTATATGAAATTTCCAGAACAGGTAAATTTATAGAGACAGAAAATAGACCTGTGGTTGCCTGGGGCTGGAAACGAGGTGAAAATGTTCTAAAACTAATCAAGGGTGATATTTGTATCCACCAGTAAATTAACTTGAAATTATTGAATTGTACACTTGAAATGAGTGATATATAAAATAAACTTCAATAAAGTTTGTGGGTTTATCAAAGGAGGTATTCTTCACGGGTCATTTAATTTTCTAGAATCATTCTTTGACTTTTTCTAGAATCATTTAAGTTCTTATGAACACATTTTGTGTATATGATTTCTTTTGATGATTTGATACTCTGTAAACATATGTAGACCATAGAAGTTTTGCATGACTTCTTCATCAATATTATTTATAATTTAATTTATTTAGCAAATAAATACCTATTGGTAGTTCACTATGTGCTAGATACTATTCTAGATAAAAGTAATACAGCAGTAAAACAGTCAAATTTCTGCCATCGTGACAGAGGAGACGAACAATAAATGAAAAGAACATAATTTTAAGATGTAATATGTACGCTGAGGAAAAATAAAGTAGAATAGGAAGGAATATAGAGACTGGTAGTAAAGGGAAGAAAAGAAATCTTTATCAATTGTCATTGCTTCGATGGCCTTGTCCTGAAATGAATGATCCTCATGGGCTATAAGAACCCTCTCATCTTTTGCAGTTCATTGGACTGACAAATCTTACAAACCAGTGGTATAAATGTTCCAATAGATGCCAACATATTGTTCCTCCTGTGTAACAGTCAGTTTTTCTGATTGACCTTAGCCCAGCAATCTTCTCATGGAAAGTTTCAATGCCCAGAGAGGCCTCTGGGAGAGGTATTTGAGATCAGGAAGGGTTTTCACTAGGTTTTCATGTTAGTAACAGCTGTTCTTCACAATATGCCACTCATGTGAGCCTTCAACTTTTTTTGGGGGGGCGGGGACCCTCGCGGGTGGCCGGAGAACAAACCCGGCACTGCAGAGGCTTCAGTCAGCCTCGCAGCCCAGCGCTCAACCGCTGCACCACCAGGGGAGGCCCTGAGACTTCATCTTTGATGGCAGTTCACTACATTTTGCAATTAGATTTCACTTCCTGAGGGTCAAGGTCTTTCTTCCCTTCCCTATCGAAATGTATGAAGTCTTTAAATTTATGGTGTCTACATCTCAGAGCACTATTTCTAGGCCTCCACTGTGTCTCCTCAAAGACTGGCTGGCCCAATTTCCAGATGGAGCCAACATCATCCACTATCTGATCTATGTATCGTGAGCAGAAGGCTGAGGAAATGAGAAGCTGTGTGCCCACTGGGAGGGGAGCTAAGCTTCCAGCATGGGGTACCCAGCAAGATCACAGAGGCACAACATAATTCTCTAGAAAGCTGGTTTTGATCAATGACAGAACAGCCTGGTTCCAGATGAAATTATCCTGGATTTTTAAACACAAACAGTAATATTGAATTGAGATAAGATATACCACAAATTTCATCTGACATAAAATATTATGTATTATGATAATAAGAAGATAATATAAATAGTAAGCCATTCACATATTTGACAATAATAGCTACTTCTGGGATTCCCTCAGACAAAAGATGGGAAAGAGAAAAAATTCTGTTTGTTAGCTTCTCCCCTGCTAGAAGGGCACAGAGCACTGTTCAGTCCTTCTTCCCTCAGAAGGATTCAAGGTGTAAGGTAGGGAGGAAGACTGACTCCCACAGTACCTGGGCTGGGAGTAACTTCCATAAGTCCTCAGAAATTGAAAATAGCTAGGTACTCCAGGAAGGCTCATTTCTTTTTTTTTTTTTTAAAGATTTATTTATTTATTTATACAAGCACTGGGTACAGTCAGAAGCGCAGGAGGGTGAGAGAATCCACCAGAGCCAGAGCAGGGAGCAGAACAGGCAGACTGACAAAGTACACTGCTGAGGGGAGCAGTGGGCGGCAGGAGAGTTCTGTGCGCCATGTGGGGACCCTCACTTGGTGGCTGAGGATCGAACTGGCACTGCAGAGGCTGTGGAGAGCTTCGCAGCCCAGCGCTCAACCGCTGCGCCACTGGGGAGGCCCTAGGGAGGCTGATTTCATTGTTCATCTAGAACTCAATGGTATCTGGTCAGACCCCTGGAAAACAATTTTTTTATTAGATAATAAATTTTATTGTTATATTCCCCATACAATTGCAGCCCCCCCATTCTGACCCCAATCCCTCCCCTCCCGCCCCTGCCCCCCTAAAAGTGTCTCTGGTTCATAGTTTTTTGTTGATTTTGATTTTCACTTTCTTATAGTTATTCATTTTCCTGGTCCCTTATTTAAGTTTTCTAGATTCCTGCTATGAGTGAGACCATCCGGTATTTTTCTTTTTCTTTTTGGCTTATTTCGCTGAGCATGATCCCTTCCAGCGCCATCCATGTTGCTGCAAATTGCATGTGTTTATCTTTTTTGAATGCTGAGTAATATTCCATGGTATATATGTACCACATCTTCTTGATCCAGTCATCTATTTTTGGGCATTTGGGTTGTTTCCAAAGCTTAGCTATTGTAAACAGTGCTGCTATAAACATAGAGGTGCAGGTGTTCTTTGGAATTGATGTTTCTGTGTCCTTTGGGTAAATACCTAGGAGTGGAATTGCTGGATCATATGGAAGCTCTATGTTTAGTAGGTCCAGAAATCTCCACACAGCTTTCCACAGTGGTTGAACCAGTTTGCACTCCCACCAACAGTGCAGAAGAGTTCCTTTTTCTCCACAACCTCGCCAACATTTGTTGTTGCTAGTTTTTTTAATATGTGCCATTCTCACTGGTGTAAGATGGTATCTCATGGTAGTTTTGATTTGCATTTCCCTGATGACAAGTGATGTTGAACATTTTTTCATATGCCTGTTGGCCATTTGCATTTCCTCTTCAGAGAAGTTTCTTTTTAGCTCTTCTGCCCATTTTTTGACTGGATTATTTTCTTTGTTGTTGTTGAGTCTCATCAGCTCTTTGCAGATTTTTGTGATCAGTCCTTTATCATTAGTGTTGGATGCAAAAATGTTCTCCCAGTTGGTGGGGTTTCTCTTTGTTTTTGTTATTGTCTCTTTTGCTGTGCAGAAGCTCTTTAATTTGATGTAGTCCCAGCTGTTTATCTTCGCCTTCACTATCACTGCTTTGGGTGATGTGTCTGTAAAGATGTCTTTGATGTGCAAATCACGTAGTGTTTCGCCTATATTTCCTTCTATATATTTTATGGTTTCAGGTCTTATGTCTAGTTCTTTAATCCATTTTGAGTTGATTTTTGTGTATGGTGTGAGGTAGTGGTCAAGCTTCATTCTTTTGCATGTAGCGACCCAGTGGAAAACAATTTTAAACATCAAGAATTATAAAAGCAAGTTGCTGTTCTATGAGAGGGGGTGGAGGACAGCTGATGTAAGCAAGC
The DNA here is from genome assembly GCF_964194135.1 of Talpa europaea. Lineage (NCBI taxonomy): Eukaryota > Metazoa > Chordata > Mammalia > Eulipotyphla > Talpidae > Talpa > Talpa europaea. The sequence goes on from NC_140082.1 coordinate 21,188,057, forward strand.
TGGAAAAATAACCATACTTTCAGATCATTAAAATAACAATAAAATTTAGTCTACGTGTTTTGTTACTACTAAACTTTTTGTGGCTTAACTCATCCCAAGTAAATTAGATATTCAAGTGAGAAAGATCAGAATACCTCTTGTAGGTCAGCTGAAGAATTTTAGACTTCATACAACAGATACTTGATCATCAATATCTTCATTTCTAAAATTGACCTGGGCTCAGGGAAAGAATAATTACCAGGGGGATAGTGCCCAGGAATTGATGTCTATATTGCCAAATGACTTCTGAATCAGTGAATTTCTAAAAACCAAGACAGAGCTTCCTGCAAATTATAGTTGTTTTTTACCTCCACGATGCTTGGGAGTAGATTTTTAAACATGAAGAGTGCGAAGATAAAAATAAAAAAATCCTTTTGTCTCTGTGTAATATACCCACCTGAATTCCTTTTTTGGATCCTTTTTCCTTATTTGAACTTGTCACTTGAGCACCCAAAGTGAAAATAAGAGGCCCATATCTCCCTCTTAGTGAGAAGAGCGACTCTTTCTAGCCATCATCCTCACCAAAGTAAATCAATAAAAATACCTTTCAAACAAAGAACGAGAGGAAACCAGGTATCCACAGAGGGAAAGGCTGCATTATGTAGGCAAGTCAGCCTGGTCACTCCAGATCCTTCTATCTCTTGTAAGCTATTTTTTCCTGAGTGGGTTTGATTTGGGCGGTGCGGGGGTGTATTTTCTTCTCTCCCCTCCCTCCCTTCCTTATGAAAGGAGTGGTAAAGGCATTATAGATCAAGTTTAGGGTATGAGCCAAGAGGAGAACTTGGTTACCTTCAGGATACACATCATGGAGACAAAAAAAGTCTTTGCAACTACTAATGGTCCATTGAACTCACCAGGAGGTTAAGGTGGACTCACCTCCATTAAGGAGAGATGTCACATCCCTGACCCCACTTGCATGCTGCTGCCTTGCACTGGCTACCAGGAATGGTGGGGGAAAAACGGGGCAGCAAGGTGAAACTATATAATACAGAAAGTAGGTGGGCTTATACTAAAAAAAAAAATTCAATGTTGATGTGAATTTCAAATTTACCTGGATAGCCCATATTTTAGCTGACAACTCTACTGTGATCCCTATGCCAATATTCTTCTCTGAGATGTTGCTGCCAATACAGGACGTGAACCGTTGCTGCTGCAGGAGTAGGAACTTTAAAGACTAGAGCAGGGGACTTTTCTCTGGGAAATTATTGTTCTCATCGGGATTAAAGTTTTGGAAATAGGGCCTTCCCGGTGGCGCATTAGTTGAGCGCTGGGTTGCGAAGCTGTCCGCAGCCTCTGCAGCACCGGTTCGATCCCCGGCTGCTCCCCGGCCACCGGAGGAGGGTCCCGCATGGCGCGCAGACCTCTCCTGCCGCCCGCTGCTCCCCTCAGCAGTGTACTTCGTTACTCTGCCTGCTCTGCTCCCCGCTCTGGCTCTGGTGAATTCTCTCACCCTCCCGTGCTTCTGACTGTACCCAGTGCTTGTATAAATTTAAATAAATAAATAAATAAATAAACAAACAAACAAATAAATAAATAAAGCACAAATGTTTATTTAAAAAATAAATAAAAGTAAAGTTTTGGAAATAAAGCCGGGAACATCCTGTAGATGGTCCTGCTTCCCACCTACAACATACCTGCCCTGAAGCAATAAATTGCAATCCACTACCTTGAAACCAGAGAGGAGCAAATTAAGGTCTCATATTGTTTATCTACACTTCTTTTCCCCTTTGGTTCTCTCTCTCCCAATAGCTCTTCTCCCTTTCTCTCTGCTGTCTTATTGCAATAAGAAAAAAGAAAATGTTGGGAAATGCATTTTTATTTAGGTCAAGAGATTGGGTGATTCTTACCCTGTGAAGGAGATTTATAAAAATACAATAAGGATGTAATAATCCCAGAGCAGAAATACAAAAGAAATGACTTAATATCTCACAAAAATCTTTTTTGTGGATTTACATTCAAGATCCCAGTCTCTTTTCCATAACAGTGCAATTTCTGGGCCTCCCCGGTGGCGCAGCGGTGGAGCGCTGGGTTGCAAAGCTGCCCGCAGCCTTTGCAGCGCCGGTTCGATCCCCGGCCGCCGGGCGAGGGTCCCACATGGCATGCAGACCTTTCCTGCGGCCCGCTGCTCCCCTCAGCAGTGTACCTTGTCAGTCTGCCTGTTTTGTTCCCCGCTCTGGCTCTGGTGAATTCTCTCACCCTCCCGTGCTTCTGACTGTACCCAGTGCTTGTATAAATAAATAAATAAATCTTAAAAAAAAAAAAGATGTGGCACAAAATTTTTTAAAAAAAGTGCAATTTCTTCATTACTGAAAAGATGAAAAGAGAAGTTTCTAAGAAAATGCATTGCTTCTAACAACTACAGATGCTTGTTTCAAAAACATTTTTAATTTAATTTGTATGTATTTAATCTTATGGTTGACTGGGTTATTGTAAAAAATACAGAAAAACACTCAAAGGAATGAATGAGATGAATACACACAATGTAAAAAGTTGTTTGTCATATATATTTTAAAAGATGCTCATTGTAGCTTTATTTATGAAAAGAATACTAGTTTAGGTATCCTTTAATCCAATAGTTTGAATAAATAGATTACCCACTATAGCTATTAAACCTGGTATTTTATTCATCTTTATATCAACATTCCCAAACTAAGAAAATTAAGATATAAGGACTGGAAAAGAAAATATAAAACTACCATTTTTTCAATGACTACATAATTATGCACATAAAAAAATCTGAAAGAAACCATATAGACTCATTATTTGACTTAATAATATTAACAAGTTTTCCAGTTGTATTTTATACAAATAGTTCAAAAAGTTTGAAAATGAAATATATCTTTTAACTACAGCAACATCAAGAAAAGGAGAGAAAGATGTAGAATATTATTCAGTAAAATAAAAAAAGACCAAAAAGAAGAGATACATCAATTTTAGAATTACAAGGCTGATATTTTAAAACTTGTCACTTCTCTCAATAAGTGTGTATATTCAATGTAAGCCCATCAAAAATCCCACAGATATTTAGTATGTAGGATAACTGACAAACTGTTTTAGGAGTTAAATAGAAATGCAAACAGTTGAGATTAGCCAACTGAATCTTGAAAACTAGAATATCCAGATATCAATGCTAAATCTGCAGTATAACTAAGACCCTGTGGTACTGGCTAAGGGGTTGACAAGAGAGCAATGGAATAGAATAGAGTTCAAAGTCAGACCCACACAGACAGCTACTTGATCTATGACACAGATGGTACTGACAAACAGTGAGGCTGTTGCTGAGTCAATAAATGTTGCTGAGTCAACTGGTTTACTCACATCCACCTTCTGGACTTTCACACTCAGTTGCTGGGAAAGCTGGCTGCTAATGACTCACAGCTGCATCTCTCTGGGCATTTCCCTTATCCAAAGAAAATTTTTAGACCAGGATTATACTTTCTTCTTGAGGGTATCCCACATTTAGGTCCCATCCTTGCATGGACCCAAATCCTGTCCATTGCTTTGATTGTTCTTTAAAGGATGATTCCACCTCAAGAGCTCCCTTTGGGAATAGCTTAGGTCATGAATGAAACTATATTAAGGACAGCTTATTATCTCCCTCCACCTAATTCTGCTTCCTCTACTCCTTTTCAAGTTGTACCTGACAGTTGTACTGCAATAAAACTCCCCCATGCAAATGTCAACACCACAGATACTGTTTCTCAGAAATTTTGACCTGGGACACATTGGAAAAAATTAACTTTGACCCTATCTCATTCCTTGCACACAATCAATTCCAGGTGAAAATATATCTTAATGTGAGTGGTAAACACAAAATTTCTAAGAGAGCTTCTAACATCACAAAGCCTCTACTATTTTGGAGCTGAGAAAGATTTTTTAAACAGGACATGAAGGCACTAACTATATAGAAAAAGATTGATAATAAACATATTAACACCTGTTTACCAGGGATACCATTAAGAGTAAGCAGGTAAATCATAGAATTGGAGTAGGTATACACTATACCTATCATCTATAAATATATAAAGGACAAAAAAATAACATAAACAGTCCAATAGAAAAAAAAAGGGCAAGAGATGAAAGGCATTTCCCCTACACTCCACCCCCACCCCCAGAAATGAAGATATCAAAATGGCCAGTAAACATACAGAAGGGAAGTCAGACTTAGTAGTACTTAGGGAAATGCAGACCATAATAAAATGTCACCTTACAGCCGATGGAACAGCAAGAGATTGATAGTACCCCGTGTTGGTGAGAATGTAAGTCACCTGGAATTCTCAGCACAGTTTTCAGAAACTCAGCTGACATAATGAAAATTGATCATAAACATGTTTGTCATAAATTTGGTCAACATAATAAAATTGAACATAAACATGGTTGTCCCTTTTAGGAATATCTACACCAGAAATGTGTGTGTGTGCGTGTATGTGTGTGTACAAAAACCCTTGCACATCAATGTTCATAGCAGTATTATTCATAAAAACCAAAAATTAGAATCATCGAAATGCCTATTAATTTTTATAGCTGATAAAGAGAGAAGCTCGTTGTCTGAAACACATAATTCTCTCCCAGTCTTCTGTGTCTGTTCAGGGACCAAACTGAAGACTATCTTTTTGCAAGAGTTATGTTTCTGTGCCAAGTTCTAGAACCCTGCTGTGCTTTTAAGTCTGCTCTGACATCTGGCTCTCTGCTGAGCAGGCTTGTCTCATCTCGAGTGTCCCCTGACACTTCAGTTTCTTCAGGATTCTTTCATTCTTTGAGTTATCAACAGATTAAAACATTCTATGAACTGAAACCTCAGCTTTAACCTCTAAAGCTCCAGAGTGTATTCTGCTCCCACACACTCTCGGCAGTCTCAGGACCATGTTTGTAAACCTAGGTCACTTTGCATCCCCTAGTGGTTGCTTTGTACGGAGGGGATTAAGTTGCTATTCCTCTGCATTGCATTCAAGACCTTTCACAACCTACCCCCAACCTACCTCTTGGTTTGAAGTCTGTCTTTCTATTTCATCTTTCGTTTTTGAATCAAGAATATGGGAGTATGGGGGCCTTCCTCGTGGTGCAAGGGGTTAAGACACAACCTATGAAGCTATCTGCAGCCTCTGCAGCACGAGTTCGATCCTGGCCAGGGAGCTGCCCACATGGCACAGCAGACTTCTCCTGAATCACTGGCTGCTCCCCTCAGCAGTGTATTTCAGTCAATCTGCCTGTTTCTGTTCCCTACTCTGTCTCTGGTGAATCCTCTCAACTCCCCCACACACACATACATCTGGCCTGTACCCCCAGTTCTTGCATGCATAAATAAATAAATCTTTAAAAAAAAGAATGTAGGAAAAAAAAAGAATATAGGCGTATGAATCAATGATTGTAAACATTCAAATGAATAATTATTTATAATTCTGTGTATACCTGGGAGGAAGATTCAGGTTTGTTTGTTTTTAATTTGACTTCCAGGGGAAAATGCAAAATTCTTTCTACAGACTTGCACAGCAATTCCTCACCAGTACCTCAGCAATAAAGGGATCCTGTGTCCTTATTTCCCCAGGACAAATCCTTGCTCACTGCGATTGAGGTTGTATAAATTTTTAAATACTTTTTATTGAAGTAACATTGCATTATAACTATTCAAGTTTCAGTATCGGTATGTACTACATTAAGTTCACCACTAGAGTTGAATTCTGTCCTTCACCAAATAATTGACCCCTTTGATCCAATTTACCCATCCTTATCTCCTTTTCCTTCTCATAATCTTCAGTTGATCTTCAGTCTAAAAGTTAATTTTGTCATTATTATTATTATAGTTCATACATTTGCTTGGTTTCTTTATATGCTACATAGGAATGAAATCATAGTGTCTGTCTTTCTCAATCTGAGTTATTTCGCTAAGCGTAACATTCTCGAGGTCCAGCCATGTTACTGCAGATGCCAGGATATCGTCTTTTTATATATAAATGAGTGGTATCCCATTGTGTGTGTGATGTCTTCTTTATCTACTGGTTTCTTGTTGATATTTTTTGGTTACTGTATATAATGAACATGGAGTTGCATGTATCACTTTGCATTACTTAGTATTATTTAGAATTTCTATTTTTAACTGAGGTAACATTGGCTTACATTATTGCTGGTATTTTGGATGTATAGGACCCTCCCCTCAGGAACTGACACCTTAGTGCACCCACCACCAAATTACCCATAGTGCTCCTTCCCTCTTTGTTCTTGCCCCTTCCCACACCCTCCCCCACTTTGGATGCTTCATTTCTATAGCTAGCTTTCAAAGGTTCTATATTTAAGCTTTTGAGGAATCTACATATTGCTTTCCATAATAACAAAATTGTATAATTTTCAAGACTTTTCCTGTTTCATTATCCAAAGTGTCCTAGTTTAGGCAGTAAGATATGTGGTCTCCTAGAAACCACCTTGCCAAAAGAAGTCAGTCTGAAGAGGGGCCACAACAGAATGATTGTCCCCCACTTTCTCCATCAATATGTTAGGCAGTGCTTTTCATCAGTGTCTCTTAGTTCCTTTTGGAACCACTGCAGGGCTGCTTGATCCTTGCTGAAACATCTCTTCTAAGACATTTCTTTCTGCTTCCCCAGTCCAGTTATTTAAAATAACATCATGGCCCTATTCTCTGAATTTAGTTGATAAGAAAACTAAGCTGAAATGTGACTGGATGTACCTCCTTCCCTAAAAGTATTTATGAATTTTAAAAGGACCTTAAGAACCTTGACCAAAGGAATGACTAATGGAGGAATTTTAGGGGAACTGTGTAGGTGTCAGCAGTGTCATTGAAGTGATGCATCAGAGGCCAAGGGTGGCGTGAGGGGCCGGGGATGACGTGAGTCATTGCTCATAGCCCTGATGGTCAGAAGCAAAATGAGGGAGAAAGAGATGCAGAGTTGTGGGGGTGGGGATACATAAGTAATGTATGATCCCAGAAAAGCTAGGAGAAATATGAAAATTAAAGAAAGAGACTCCCCAGGAAAATTTCAACTAGGAACTTTCATTGAACAGGAGAAGGAAAAAAAAAAAATGTCATAAGTAGAGAGTAGATCTGGTTCTCTTGGGCCCTCAAGCTCTCCTATGTCTTTTCAGGACTAAGAGATGGTCTAGTCCCAGCTTTTTAAACAATGCCAGTCAGGAGAAATAGCTAACAAGAAACTTTCTAAAATGAAAAAAAAAAAAGAAGAATTGATTTTACTCAAAAGAGTATTTGAAAGATTCCAGAAAGAGGCATGAGAAGATAGAATAGTTTCTGTGTTGGTAAGACTTTATAGACTAAGTTAAGACAAGAGAACAAAAACATGTCAGAGGCTAGCACAGTCTTGAGTTGTGTCAGCTCCAACTTCCTTTAGGTATTAGCTCATGCTCGGGCTAGACTCCTTCAAAGCCAGCTGAATAGATGAATGCATCAGTCCCTGCTTATAATTTCTACATCATACCATTTCAGAGAGGGAGCTTTTGTTTCTCCAACTACTAAAATTCTTTCAAATTGATCCAACTTAGTTCTCATGCCACTGGTAACTGCTGAGACTAAGGCAGCATTGGGGCTGGCTATCTTCAAGTTAGAAATTTCTAAGCTAGTCCCCATGACAAGAGGGATAAGATTATGCTGATTGGTGTAGGTCAGGACCTCCAACAAATGCTGTTCTAGCAAAGAAGAGCAGGGTGGAAAGAGGTTGCCAGAAAAGAAAGAAGCAATGTACACCACAGGTAGACCCTCCAAAACTGGAAAGATACACTCACCCATGAAAAGAAGGCAATAATATGATAATCATATCTGGGAAAATGAATCAGTGCCTACAAAGCATTTTATAAGGATGATTCACTAAATAATAAGAGCGTAATCATTGGAATGCTTTGTACACATACTCACTGTAGATTGTCTGAGCTCAGGATTATTTTATTGCCGTTACTTTGGTAGCAGCCTTCCTTGCCAAGAATGTTATTACGGGACCAGCTGAGCTTCAGAAGCCTAGAGGATTCTTTGGCTGCTCATTCATCTCTGAGACAGTTATTACCTTTTTCATAACATAGCCCCCCAAGATTAAAAAAAAAAACTGGAGGAAGGTCCGCAGCTATGAAACCAATACACCTCCTAATAGCCCCTTCTCAACGTGGATTGAAACACTGTTCCAGGAGTGGGGCAGACCCTTCATTGGGTCAGTGGCTCTCATAGCTTCCTTCTCTGAAGGAAGTAAGGCAGTTGCCACCTGCTGATCAGCTGCTGCCTCTTCCCATAGAGACGTCAGAGCAGCCACATGATGTGTGGAAAGAGCCCCAGTTTGGGAGTCATTGCAGCCAGGACCCAGGCTGTGGTGTCTGCTGTGTGACCTCAGTCCTTCAATCTGTATGTGTCTCAGCTTCTGGGTTGTAAATTAGCTCATATCACCATCACACGCTTTAAGATCCTCAGTTTTTATTACCCAATGTAAACTTCCCTGGTAAAAGAGTTGCAATTCTAGTTCAAAATTAAAAAGATATTCTACTTTAGTTTTAGTTCCCCAGGAAACAGTCTGAGATGGAGATTTGTGTGGGGAACTTTCTGGGAAGTGCTCTTGGCATTACTCCTCATGAGGGAGAGAAAGAGCTAGAACCTGGAGAAGGGCAGTTGACCTTACAACAGTAAGGTCTTAATACAGACCTCAGTTGTGATCAGCCTCGAGTTGGAATTGAGGCAAGGGGCCTGGTTTTTTATCAACATGGCATTGGATGCAGCAACCCCCAGAGAAAGTCTGCCCTTGAGCAGGGCAGTTCTTTTAAGCTGTTGACAGTTGTCTGGGAAGAACTTAGTAGAAAAGTTTCAACGGCAGAACCCAAGGACTGAATGCCTCAGTCCTTAATGGGGATTTAGGAATGTGGGTAGCAGACCATGGTCCCCACTACATGTTCTATTTCCACATCCCCTGCCTTCCAGGCACGGGTCCCTGCTATGGCCTAAGCCCAGGGGGCTGCCACTGCTGGATGCTGCTGCTAGTGCTACCTGCATATCTCCTGCTGCCTCATAATAAAGGACTGTTCCTGCTCCCCACACATGGGCTTCGTGAACTGCTTTCTCCTCTGCCGCCATCAAAACTGAGGAACCTCTGGGCAAACTTGTAGCTGAAGCCCTACACTCAGTTATGCACACAATGTTTAGAGGAAAGCCAGGCTACTTGCCATTACAGAGGCTGCCACTTTGATCCTTGTGAGCTAACACACCTGCCTTTTAAAGGGCATTTTAATTTCTCCTCCAGAAAAAAAAGAATTTGACACACTGAATATTACCTTTGAGAACAGCTCTACTCTTCTATATCTTTGTGATAGCTGTTACTACCTTGTGTGAGGTTATTAACATTTCCCTAATTCACACCTGGGAGAACTAGAGCACAGCAGGCTTTTCCTGGAGGGGGTCCTATGTATGAGGAACTACCTCCTTTCATTGCAGAGAGGGAGAAAAAAAATTCTTTACAAATTGAAATATAATTAATTTTAACACTTTTTTCTTTACCCCTTATTTTTCTGATTTGACTATTTTAGTGTATGCTTCTTTTATATATATATGTCCTTTGGTTTTGAGCAAAAGGCACATCTTAAAAATAACTAATCAATAAGGAAGATGCAATTCCATTAAGCATCACTTCCTTTAATGGGTCCTATTTTAAACTTGGACTTCCTGGAACTAAGATATCCAGTGGTTTATCAGAAATACTTAGACAGTTTGAGTGAAATATATTTGTAGGTCCACTACAGGTTCTGTGGCTATACATTTACACAGAGCCATTTTAAGAGCTCTCTTAAAGTTACCCCACTTTAAATGGCATCCTCATTGAAATAGAATCATCCTAGTGTGCTTGTTCAAGGAAAAAGATATAGAAACAGAACCTTCAAAATAAGTGTTTTTAGAATCAGGCATTTAGGAGAATTTAGCTTTCCAAATGGAACCCCATGTCAGGCAATATTTATCTGGCAGAGAAAATTCTTGCTATTATAAATCGATTATCAATTTTATTTACTGAGAATCTATTCTATGCCCAACACTGCTAATCAGGGTAGGAAATATCAAGAAGTATAAAAAAAATTCCTGCCCTCAAGAAATTTACAGCCTCACTGGGGAGAACAGACTAGCACAGGAAATAATTAAAGCACAATTAAATCTAAAATGCTCTAAGTTTAGTGGTAGTTCAGGGAGGGGAAGGCTCAGTCACCACAGGCTAATGTTGAAATGAAAGCTTTTACAAAGGGGTTAGGTGTGAAGCCTTTGAAAACCCCAGTTGAACTGCAAAAATATTTTCTGAGAGGGCCAGTGTTTTAAGTGTTCATTACTTTTTCATGTCTTACCTATAAATTATTGATTAGACTGCTGAGCACTGAGTTGTACTTGAAAGAAATTGCCTATGGTGAGGTCAGGTGAGCGTGGAAGAAGGGAGGACCCTGAGAAAGTCAGAGAGTCAGTGGTACCACTTAAGGAAGGGCAGGCCTGGGTGAGAGTCTTGGGGGTGTCAGCAAGAGGATATTTACCCTTAGTTGATGTGGACAGAGACTCTCAAAGAAGGGAAGAAGGCACAACCATCAAGACACAACCCCAAAGACATCTGAGCCTGTGACAGAGTCAAAGCCAAATATGCTGACCCTCTATTGAGTGTAAAAGAGATAGAGAAGTATTCATGTCCCATTGGTGCTTTCAAATAATCCCTGGGCCTCAGACACTGTCTGTATCTGCAGGGGGGTATTTGAGGATCTCTATCCTCTTGACTAATTTTCAGCATTTAAAAACACAAGAGAAGCTAATAAGGAAGATCTGAAACATGGACGCATAACTCAAAACTTCCAAGAAGTAACCTACAAAAGTATAGAGTAGAGGCCTCCCCGGTGGCTCAAGGGATTAAGGCGCAGCACTATGAAGCTATCCACAGCCACTGCAGCATGAGTTCGATCCCCAGCCAGGGAGGTTACCCACATGGCACAGCAGACCTCTCCTGTCTCACCCGCTGCTCCCCTCTGCAATGTATTTCAGTCACTCTGCCTGTTCTGCTCCCCACTCTGTCTCTGGTGAATCCTCTCACCACCCCCCCACACCTCTGGCCTGTACCCCTGTTCTTGTATGATTAAATAAATAAATCTTTAAAAAAAGAGTATAGAGTGGATAATTTATAACAATAATTACGTGTTAAGTGAGCATGTTCTCCACATGGCACTGTTGTATACATTTATAGTCAATACCTCATTTACTTTTCAAGACCATACTTAGAGACTGTGGTTATTCAACTGGACAAGTAAGAATGAGCCTCCTGGAGGTTGTGTAACCTACCTGAAAGGAAGTGTTAGGATGAGCTCCATAATTCAGTCACTTCATGAGACTGATTATTACCAAAATCATTAAGCTTTGTAAAACGCATATATATTGACTTTCACATATCTCTTGATTTTCACAATTATGCAAGGAAGATATCATATTTTCTCTTTTGATGTCTTTTCATTTAGAAAATGGACACCAAGATAGAGTTTATGACTCACCCGTGATTTCTACGCTACTAGGAGTAGATTGAAACAAGATTCAAACCAGGTGTTCAACTACCAAATTCTCCTTTTTTCCCCACCAAGGATTCCAGGTCCCAAATAGGAAGACAGTCTGAGCACTGAAGGGAAGGGATGCCCTCACATGGATGAACACAGTCACAGCTTGCAGAATTAGTTGGACTGTCCTGTGATGATGATTCTTGCAGTTCCCTTCTGTCCCCATTATCTCGTGTACAAAATCTTCCTTTTCTCAAAGGGGAAATTTTTTGTGGAAATCTGGTGGACAGTTGGAAAGGTGAGCATACGCAGAGACAGCATAATTCCTTAAAAGCAGTTTTGTGTAGGGGAAAGGTGAAATCACAATGCTCTCAAGAGTTAGGTGGAAAGCCAGTAGAATCCCTGAGGCTTTGAAAAAAAGAAGAAAAAAAGGGAGTATAGAAGAACAGACTTGAAAGCAGCATTGGGGCTTTGCTGGCGAGACACCTGCCCAGTCCTTGCCACTAGCGATATTACCATGGCAGTGAAGTCCCTGGGAACAGACCTCTTCAGCCCATCCCCCTGCAGCCACTCCAAAAAGCCAACTTCTCTCTTGGAAAAACCTCATGGAAACCATTAAGATAATGCAGTTCCTTGCTGACTTTGCCATCGGGAGCTTCAGGCAGATCCCTTGAGCCAGACTTTCTTCAAATGGAAGAGCTAGAGGAATTGCTGCCATGGCAACGCAGCTCCCGGGCCCATTTATGCATTTATGCCATCCTTGTGCTGGGGGAGATCCCTGGAGGAAGTGGTTCCCCACCTCCTCCACCACAGCAAAGAAATCGCCAAGGACACACTGCCTCCCACTCTGGGTTCTGTGGGGAGCTTCAAGGCACCTTTGGGAGCTCAGTCCCTTCCTGTGTTATCTGGAGAAACCGACTGGGTAGTAGCTCTTCTCCAGCAAAGGGAACGGTTAAAGAAAACCAGTGAATGGTTGCTGTCAATATCAACTGTGACTGTCATTGAAAGCATTTGAATTATCACATGTCCTACATACATTTTCTTATTACTGTCTTTGTTCTTGAGTTCCATAAGGTAAATCACGTAATAGTAACATATCTACTATTCAAATAGGTGAGTTTTGCCACTTGGGGGCAAAAGGAGTAGCAAGGTGAGCTGGGAGTAGTTGTAGGAGAAAAGTCTCTCGTACAGGTTCTAAGACACTCAGATTTTAATATTGAAGTAATGCTAGTGTGTGTGATTTCTATGATTAAATTTTAGTCTAACAAATGAAGGAAATGTAAGATAATAGAAATAGAAATGTTCTAGAGGTCAAAATGGCAGAGTTGAAGAGTCCCAACATTGTCCATCAAATAAGAAATATGTGATTCAATTAAAGCACATCCTTTGAAGTCACTGGGTCTGCATCTCTGTCCATTACAATATCTACTAGTTAATTCCAGAAACTAATACGAGTGAAGGATGAATAAGATACCCTGGTATATAATTCATTGGTCTTTTTTAAAGGTAGCTTTATTCAGATATAGTTGACATACAATAAATGCTTATTTAAAGCATATCATTTGATAAGTTTTGACTGATGTATACCACCTCGCATGAGAGATGTATAAGAACCATCTATGCAATCAAGTGAATAGATCCATCATCCTCAAGTCTCCTCACACTCCTGTGAAATTACCTCCCACATTCTTTCCTGATTCTCACACATAAGCAACCTCTGGTTTGCTTCCTGTGAGTACAGATCCACTTACATTTTCTAAATTTTTATGTAAATGTAATCACACAATATGTACTGTTTTTTGGTCTAGTTTCTTTCACTCAGTATAATCATCTTGACATTCATCTATGTTGTTCTGCATACAAATAGTTTATTCCTTTTTATTGCTGAGTGCATCCTATTGTAGGGATGCATTGTGGTTTATCCACTCATCTGTTAATAGAGAGTTGGGCTGTCTGTAGTTTGGGTCTGTTACCAACAAAGCTGCTATGAACACTTGTGTACAAGTCTTTGTGTGGATATACATTTCCTTTATTTCTTTGGTAAAATCTAGAAGCAGAATGGCCAGATCATATTCATTTTTTGAGAAATGGTTAAATTGTTTTTCAAAGTGACTGTACAATTTTACACTCCAATCAGAGGTGTATTCAGCTCCACTCTCCACATCCTCTCCAGCACTTGGTAAAGTCAGTCTTCTTCAATTTTAGTCACTCCATTAAGAGAATGGGACTATCTTTGTGTAATTCTTTTTATGTGTTGATTTTCCTCTAGGTGAGTCATTTGCTTTCTGGTTCAGAAAAACATCACTTGAAACATGATTGGGGTGGGTGGTGAATTAAACCAGCTAACAGGCCACATGGCTAAACTTGCATGATAAGAAGGAATTAGAGGTATATTACCATCTTTGTGCAAGAATGACACAGAGACAGAGCACAGTGACTTTATTATACAATGCTGGCAGTTGACATTTTATGCTCCTATGGGCTCATAGTTACAACTATCGTTTATCAGTTTCCTATTGTGTATCAGGCTCAGTGTTAATGGCTTATATAGATTCTGCCTTGTAATCCTTAGCGGCAACACAGTGAAGTAAGTATTGTTATCCCCATATTTCAATTGATGGAATGGAGAATAGGAGAGGTTAAATAATCATTAGTGAAGGGCCTCCCTGGTAATGCAAGGGGTTAAGACACAACCTATGAAGCTATCCACAGCCACTGCAGCAAAAGTTCGATCCTTGGTCAAGGAGAAACTCACATGGCATAGCAGACCTCTCCTGTCTTGGCCGCTGCTCCCCTCAGCAATGTATTTCAGTCATTCTGTCTGTTCTGTTTCCCACTCTGTCTCTGGTGAATCCTCTCACTCCCCACACCTCTGGCCTGTACCCCAGTTTCTTGGGATACATAATAAATAAATCTTTAAAAAAATAATCATTAGTGAAGATCATTGGGGAAATAAGTAGAAAATGCCTAGACCACCGTCAGGCCTAGATTCAAAGCTGGTGCTTTAATAACCACTGTGCTCTAAACTTCCCAAGTGGTTTTGTGTCTTGAAACTGCTTACCTCCTGATGGCATGTGGAGTCCTTGGAATAAGATAATAAGAATGAAATTGAGGAAGGAAGTATTATACTCCTCATATTTGTCATTTACGCTCAGGTCCTCCAACAATACCACTGCTTCCTAACCAGTTTCAGGCCCTTCCTCCTTCCATTCTCCTGCTGCTGCTATGAGATGTGCTTATAAGGTCTTATTAGTTAATTCTTATTTAGCGCAATCATTCTGTGATTTACATTTCATCTCAATGTACATACGAAGTATCTACTCCTGAATGAGCAAAGCTAGTTTCATATCAGCTGTTTCTATAAGAAGGAACATGAAGACAACAAAAAATACAAATCTTGTTTTTAACATCCTGAGAAATCTGCTGTGAAAATTAATACAAGTCAATAGCTGATCATTTGATCTATCCAAATATTGATGTAAAAGTACGGAATGTCACTAGTTAGAATCATTAAAATCAAACACCATCCAGTATATCTCAATAAAGCTAGGAAATTTTTCTTAATTTTTAAAAAATCTGATACCATCTCTGCTTATCTATTTGTGGAGGTATATTTACATGCATGCAGATGTATACACACACAAGCAGTACTAATGAGGTTGCAGCAGGGCTGAACCTCTCATATGCCACAAGTAGGATGTTTAAATTGAAACAGTCTTTCTCAAGTGAAATTGTGTAAGATATACACCCTGGCTTACCACAGTTCAACTGCGATTTTTCAACTTTACAATGGTGTGAAAGTACTATGCATTCCATAGGAACCGTACTTGGAATTTTGAATTAGGATATTCTGTTTTTCACTTTCAATAGTTTTCAATAAATTAAATAAGATGTTCAACACTTTATTATAAGGTAGGCTTTGTTGGTAGATGATTTTGCCCAATTGTTGGCTGATGAAAGTCTGAGCACATTTAAGGTAAACCAGTCTAAGATATGATGTTTAGTAGGTGAGGTTTATTACATGTATTTTCTACTTACTGTATGTTCAACTTATGATGGGTTATTGGGACATAACCCCTTTTTAAGTCTAGGAAGATCTATCTATCCAGAAGTGTTCCTACCACTTGACCTAGTGGTTACACTTCAAGTAATCTACCCTTAGAAGTAAAACTGAGAACATCGGATTTCTCAAACTATCACCGTTTCATAATAGCAAAAACTACCAAAACAACTGAAATGTTGATCAATAGGAAACCAGTTAAATCTTGATTCAGTCACAAAGCAAATTAAAATTATGCTTCTGAGACATATTTAAATTCATCAGTTACTTTATGATGCTAAGTGAAAGCAAGCAGGACACAAAATTATATATATGATCATGCAGATTATGATTTCTGTTCTTAAAACAGAAACTATACATAAATAAATATATGTGAGCCAAGTATTTATATTTTTTGTTTTCAGTAAATCAGACATGGAGGGAGAGACACCAAAATTTAATAGCAGTGGTATTTTGTGAAATTTTAAATTTTTGGTTTACGTTTCACATGTACTTTCTACTGTCAGAATCACCACTTTTACAGTTAGAAAAAAACTATTTTTTAAAAAACAAAATAAAATAATGAATGCTCCTGGATCCAACAATTCACTGCCTGACTTCCTACCTCATCTCATCCACATAAATGAGGTTGACTGCAGCAAGGAAGCACCATCCAAGTTAATGCCTCCATTATTGTGTGAAATGTAATATATTTCCACCTGGGCTCAGTGGCATAGAATTTTGCCCTGTAAAAGGAAGATTATTGGTGAATTGTATAGAATACAATGTGATAAAAGTTGTCTTAAGTAAGGTCATTACCCCTTCAAAGGAGGAAGGCTGTGTCATACCCTAAAGGCCCTATCTCTAGCCCTGTCCTAGCCCTAGATATCAGCAAAAGAAAGTTGGAAAGGGCCTGGCCCTACCAACAAAGAGGCAAAGTCATGTGAAAGGGTCAGAGGAAGAAAAATCAAGAACATTGTGTGGGAAGGACATCACAGATGGGCTACACAAAAGAGAGAAAATAGACACCCATATGTCAACTGCATCCCCCACCATCATGAGGAGTAAGTCATAGCCTGTGACATTGCTCTGCCCTTGATTATCTCAATTCATGAAAATATTGTCAATCAACCTCTCCCCAAAAAAATACCAACATGAGCTATGTTTCCTTTTCCTTCATTTGTCTGTATTAACCATGTCCATGTAAACCTTCCTGAAATAGAAACTAGCAAAGTTCTTTGATTTTTTTTTTTTTTTTTGGTAATGAGTGGGCTTCTCACATTCCCTTTCCAATTGGTTTCTAAGAGCTCAGAAGAAAAGTAAAAACATTCATCAAAATTATTTTCCAATTGATTATGTTTTGATTGTTGCTTTGTTTAAATGATACCTTTCCCAACTGGGATCTCTCTTTTTTTTTTTAAGATTTATTTATTTATTTATTTATACAAGAACGGGGATACAGGCCAGATGCGCGGGAGGGTGAGAGGATTCACGAGAGACAGAGCAGGGAACAGAACAGGCAGACTGACTGAAATACACTGCTGAGGGGAGCAGCGGGCGAGACAGGAGAGGTCTGCTGGACCATGTGGGACCCTTGCCTGCCAGCCGGAATCGAACCGGTGCTGCAGAGGCTGCAGACAGCTTACAGCACTGTGCTCAACTGCCTGCGCCACCAGAGGAGGCCCTGGGATTATTTCTATTACAAACTAAAAGTAGCTGTTTTGCCAATATTAATAAAAACTAATGTTAAAAAAAAGTACACAATTCATTTTGATAATCTATTCACAGGCATAAAGAAGCACTTAAAGAAGTTAATCATTGTCATGAGATGATCAGAAAAATTATTATTTTCTATTGCAGTGTTTATGAAATTCTTCCATGCATTTAATCATCCCTCCAACATTCATGTTAGCCAGATTCGATTCACTCTGTGGAAACATTTGTGGAGCACCACCACAAGCAAAACCTCTAGGAAACAGGGGAAGCAGGGTGAAAAAGTTAGGCCTGTATAATCTGCCAGCCAGTGAAAAAGGCCTGTAAAAGGACTTAGTGGAAAATTCTGATATTGCAGTGCAGGTAAAGGGAGGTTGCACAGGCTGCAAAGCAGGTGCACAACAACAACAACAAAATGACATAAGTATGGCAAACAAAGAATTTCTGGTTCTGTACCCCCAAAATTAAGACTGGGAAACAGGCCTTTACTAAGTAGCAGAAATAGCTCCTTATCCAATAAGGGAAATATGAATCCTAATGGAGAATTTTAAGATGTCGATAAATTCCTGGGGTACATTTTGGAGAGATTCCCATCCTGACCATGTTGCTGAACATCACAGCTGACCTGAGCATAGCGCTATGCAGATGGGGGATTCTAGGAGGCCTGGGCTTTTATTAAACAACAGATTGGCAGGTATCAATAGAATAGAAAATTTTATTTTATTTTATTTTATTAGATTTATTTATTTATTTATACAAGCACTGGCTACAGTCAGAAGCGCGGGAGGGGGAAAGAATTCACCAGAGCCAGAATAGGGAGCAGAACAGGCAGATGGATGAAGTATACTTCTGAGGGGAGCAGCGGGCGGCAGGAAAGGTCTGCGTGCCATGTGGGACCCACACCCGGCAGCCGGGGATCGAACCGGCGCTGCAGAGGCTGCAGGAAGCTTCGCAACCCAGCACTCAAACACTGCGCCATATCAGGGTGCCTGAAAATTTCATTTTAAATCCACAACTGTAGGAAAACTTATATATGATTTCCAGATCTTCAGAAAACCATTTATTTTGGAAAATACTCCAGTTCTTCAGAAGAGGTTGGGTTTGTCCTTAATTCAATCTTGGGATTTAAATGATGATGAGATGTAGAATAAAGAAAGACTCAGAGATCTTTCGGGTTGATCAGTTATGGCTATGTGGAGGGAATAACTTTAGGAATTTTATTTTGAATGTGTTGGAAACATACTGGTGGAGAGAGAAGAAGACACTGGCTGTCTATTACCAGCTTGGGCTGAAATGACCGCAAGTAGCAGCAAGTGCATTTCATCCTCAGGGATGTAAGGGAACAGATCTGCTCAGTCAGTACTAGTTTTGAGACCCTCAACTGCTCTGAATTAGAATAAGAGGTCTCAGATTGTTCTGAGTAAGACCAAACTTCCTTTTTGATGCAAAGTCTACCCTATTCTAGAAACCCCAAGTCTCTCAATGATACAATCATTCAAAAGAAACTACTGTTCTTTGGGATGCCTGGGATTAAAGCATTAGGTCAATGAGACTCCATCTGAAAATTCATATTGGACAAGGACTCGGTTTGTCAAAATGCTAGGGATCAGAGTTTGAAGAATAAAAATGAATGGTCTGCAATATCCATAAAAGGGACACCAGAAGAAGACAGGAAGCACAAGGCAGAGAGAAGCATCTGAAATGATAGATATAATAGATTGATATAGAGTAATAGGATTTAGTTTATTTTTTAAATTGACAGCAAGCAATTAGGAATGAAGGGTAGATTTTCTGATCCTTTGTTCACATACATCCAAAGATGTAAAATAATAAAATAATACATGACATGTTTTATAGCACATAGAGCAAAGATAAGAAATCCCCATACATTAAATCTACATAAATTAAAAATTCTACCCCTGTACACAGATGGAGAAAAGAGAAGGAAAATGTTAATATCAGGCAAGAAAGGGTTTACGGTTGTCACAGAAGGGCAGCTTTATCATGACCCATAACTCAAGGTGGCTAATATAAACTGAAGGCAATTAATCCCAATGGGCCAAAATTTAATGAGTACCTATTAGGTCCAAGAAAGACTATAGATTGTGAACTATAAAGGTGAAAAAGATGAAAACTCCTCCCTTCTGGAGTTCACAACCATTTAGTGGGAATCAAGTCAGAAGAAGAAAAATACATAAATAAATTCAGTCTTTAGCATTGTAATAAACCATTACTTTTTTCAAAGATTTATTTTTATGCATACAAGAGCTGGGGTACAGGCCAGAGATGTGGGGGGTGAGAGGATCCACCAGAAACAGAGTGGGGAACAGAACAGGCAGATTGACTAAAACACACTGCTGAGGGGAGCAGCAGGTGAGACAGGAAAGGTCCGCCTTGCCATGTGGGTTTCTCCCTGGCCGGCTGGGGATCGAACTCATGCTGCAGAGGCTGTGGATTGCTTTATAGTGTGGTGCTTAATCCCCTGCACCACCAGGGAGGCCCTGTAATAAACCATTATTAAGGATGCCAAACCATCTATTTAAAAGAACAGAATCTGTTCAAATGTAAATCAAAAGCAACAACTCTTAGCTACAGCCAGTCTGCCAAGTAACCATCACTTGTGATTTGGGGATTTCTTAATTATGAAAACATTAAACCATAGCTCTTCATTGTTTCCTGAAAACCCATGTGCAGTAGTTTTGAGCATTTCTGAGACTTTCTGGTATCTCAAACAAGGTGTAATGTCTAAGCAGACAGGTGCTGGGGTGAGAACCAGCAGGATTCAAATTGGAGCTCTGCAATCCACTAACTGTGTAACCTTGAGCAAGTATCTTCACTTCTCTGTGCCTCAGTTACCTACCAATAAAATAGATGCCTTCATCACAATGTTGTTGAAAGAATTAGTGAGCCAATATTCATTAAGCATCTAGAAAATGGTCTGGTGCATCGTATGCACTAAACAATTTTAGCATCTTTCATTCTAGAGACTCCTGAGTAGGAAGTCCCCATCAATCCTTGCCAATCAATACTTTAGCAGGAAAGAGCAAGAAAAGGTTTAGGTTTAGGAGGGTAGGGGTAGAGAGAAGTGGAGTGAGGGTTAAAAGAATAGCAGAAACAAACAGCTGGCTGTTTTTTCAGGGCACCTGGGTACCTCCCACATTGACAATTCTGGGGAAAGGAAGAGGGTTACTTGGGTCACAAAATGAAAGGAGGCTTTGCTCTGACACTATACAAGCACAATACTACCCATTTACATCTCTTGCCTCCCCCTGGCTCTCCTTAACTTTCCTACTGGTTTCCTTTTAAGAAGACACCAATCCCTTGGGTTTACCCATCATCATTTTTGATGGAGCAGGATAGGATATGGGCAAATAGGTGAGAGAAATAAAGAAAATTTATTAGCCAACTAGCTATTCACCAAACATTCTACAAAACTACATGTAGCAAGACATCCCAAGACAGATGCCCACCCACAACACTACTACCCCTACCAGTGATCCAGTCCATAAGTAGGGCCTGGGTTGAGGACCCCTCAATTCACCTATTTTGTGCCCTGATGAGACAACTGTCCATGTAAGAATGAGTCTGGAGGGGTTGGCATTGGAGGTGACTGCTAGGTTGGCAGCAGGGAAGCAACATTGGCTACTGGAGTCTCTTTTAATGGATAGAGCTGACCTCACTTATCTCTGTAGATGCATTTTCCCCATGTTTATGCTTAGAATAGCTATAACCATAACTTCAAGTTTATGACCAGAAATGCATTTTATCAAAGAATGCTGCTCATACTGCCAATGCTGCTCATACTGCCAATGCTGCCAATGGCCTGAGAGCTATCTGAAATGTCTCGCACCCCCTAGTGGTTTCTTCCAGGGCTGTAAAGGGAGCATTCTAGCCACCTGGGAGGTGAGAGCCTACAAGCTGCAGAAATGTGCCTTCTCCCCACCCCAGTGCAAGTGGGTATGACAAAAGCTTTCTGTAGCAAAGTCCATGTTGTCTCATTCTTGCTGGACAAAGTGGGGGAAGGCTGAGATGTTTGCCAGGCAAAACAGACCACAAAGAATCTTCTGCTTGCTTTCTCCTTTGTCACACCTTCTCCTTAAGCAGTTTCTCGGTCAGGGTAATAGACATAATCTCAGCAGATGCTGAGGTTCTTATTTCTTTCCTCTTCCTGTTCAGAACAATCTGGAACCTCTCTGAAGGTGCAATAAAGCTTCCTTTTCCTTTCTCCTGGTCCCCATGTTAGTAAGGGGAGCAAAGGGAATATTCAGGACTGACTTAGATCTTTAAGGCTGAGCCTTGCAGGCTTCCATGTGGACTGACCTATAGATCCTTGGTTTCTGGGCTGAGATGAAATCATAGATTTTACTCATATTTATACTGATTACTTGAGGAAGTTCGTGGTGGCCCAATGCATGGGCTCTGGCACCACACTATCAGAAACAAATATCTTTATAACTTACCTTGGGAAAATTACTTTACTTCTCTGTGCTTCTCTAACTACCCGGTAGAGTTAACCAGAATGTTAAACAAGTTAACATATGTAAAGCCCCTAGGGTAGAAGTTGACACATAACAGCTGTGTATTAAATATCACTACTGTTGTATTACACTACTTACACTAATTACATGAAAATTATTATTATTATCATCTATTACCACCAAGTACTACATGCACAACCTTCTTCAATCTCCTCCACAATCCTGTTATCTATATTTCACATGTGAGGAAACTGAGGCAGAAAGATGTCAAGTATCTTGTCAAAGTTCACACTGCAAGTTGTGCTAAACATGAATTCAGCACTGGGAGCTTTGTATAAGCAATCACAGGAACACAGAGATGCATAGGGCAAACTAGTCATCTACACAGCCTGAGTTAGCATACCCCATCACATTCTGAGTGATCAGGGAAAGCGACAGATTCAGGCATCATCACATTTCTCCACAAAGTGAAAATTCACAGTAAAGGTAAGTATAAGTGATGGAAGACAAGAATAGAAAGACTGGAAAGAAGGTGCCCCAAGACCAGAACCTGACTCACAATGAGGTGGGGGTAGAGGAAAATAACATCTCCATTAACCTAACCTTAGAGGTCGTGACCCTTAGGCACCAGCACCTTATCACAAGGCATAAGGCCCAAGGCCCAAGGATCAGACTGCTATAGGGAGTGGAGCATAGACTTGAGGGTAAAGATAGAGAGATTGGGCCCACCCTGGAATCTCCATGGCCCACCCGGAAATCTCCACTCCCCATCCTGGAATCTCTGGTCCCTTCCTGGTTTTGCATAGTTGTCCAAAATTGGCAAAAATCTAACAATCCGACCACTCGCAAACATGAGCCCCTTCCCACCAAAAGAAGAGGATAAAATCTCACGCTGCCCCCACTAAGGGGCAGCTCTTCCTGCCCGCTTGTGTCTATGCAAGTGTCTTTTACTGTCCTATCCCTTTTCTAATAAACCTGCCCTTTAAAAATCACTACCATCTCTGCCTTGTGGAGAAACTCACCGTGTGCCGCCAAAACGGGAGCTCTGGCAAAACCTTTCCCAGAGTGAAACCAAGGACCCCCGCAACTCTACAAAACTCCATCGTAAAGGTAAAAGGGTCAATCGTGGTGAGTGTGTGAAGCACCAGGAAAGAGCTGACCACTTTCTTGACCTGTGTGTGATGCATGGTATGAGTATGATTGATAGCATATGGGATGGTAACGGTGAAGCCACGCTTAGGAATTCATGATCGGCTAATATTCCACCGTTTTTGTTGACGATGAGGTTTCTCGTTTTAATATCCTCTGATAGCTCTCAACCCTAGCTGAGCATTAGAATTTCCTGGAGATCTTTTGAAAACCTCCCAGGAGGGGCCTGAGCTTCGGGGTTTTTTCCCCAAAGAAATGATTGTTAAAAAATATTCCTCTATAAATTGATGGCAAATACTTGATAAGACTTCTAGGCCATCCTCATAGTGAGTGACAATATAATTCCTTTCAGAATGGGAGTGAAATGTGACAGAAAAAATAAGTAGGAAAGTCAAGGGCTTTTGAGCGAGAGCTCTGTAAACTGAAGTCTCTCATCTTTCCTTTACCAGCTGTGTGGAACAAGTTACTTAACCTCACTGATTTGCTCTTTCACTTGCAAAATGAGGCTAATGTGACCCATTTGAGGATTGCAGCAGGAAGTAAATGCACGTGTAGTGCTTGACACAATTGTTGGTTCTCAACCAAAAACAGCCTTGATGGTAACTATCTCTAGAAAACAAAGAAAGACAAACAATCAAGATGTGTGTAGTAGCTGCTACTTAGATATGAGACTTGCAGCCTGACAGGGCTAATTGTTTAAACCCTCTGGGTCTAATTCCTCATAAAGTTTCCACAAATTGAAAAAATTGAGCTGACAGTTCTCTGAGGTAACTGCCATCTCTAGCACTCTTTTGTGTTCAAAGAGCAGCAACAGGCTGGAAAGGATAAAGCTCTCATCAGGAATTTAGCAAATACTGTTGTCTGGTGATTGACAAAGGAAAAATCAGAAGAAAAGGAGCAGACAACTCTGCAAGGTGTAGCTCTTGAGCTGAAGTCAGCCCTTCGCTGGCCACATCTGCAGTAGATGTCTATATCACTTTTCTATTCAAGGCATGAATCCACCTGTATTCCCAGCATCCTTCTGGCCTAATTAGACACTTGTCAGGCATTGCTAAGTAATGACCTAGAGATGGAGCTATAAAATGTGTATTAACTAAATGTGTATTAACTATAAAATGTGTATAAAATGTGTATTGAAACAAATTCTACCTATGGTTGCAATACCAACTGGGTGGAGGTCACAACTTCTCTATATCCTCTCAGTTTCCCTCTACAAAATGGGAATAATTTCAAGGTGCAAATGGATTAAAATGTACCCCCTCTGGCTCTCTAGGTTGGCAAATCAAATAAGCATCAGATTGTTAATAGAAAACACCAAAAAATGTTCAGTAACACAAATAAACATGTGTTATACCTTCAGGCCAGTGGGTGGCGCTCATAGTCAGTTTGATGGTGAAAGGTGAAGCTTTCTGGGTTCCACCCCCTGACTTCCTGAACAGACTGCTGTGAATGGTAAGCGGGGCCACCATGTTGACCTTAAAAGACTGAACACAAGCCTCACTTGCTTTTCCAGCTTCAGCTCCTACCCTGGTCTCAGCTCAAATGACATGGCTGGTAGGGCATTGTCCACATGCCAGTCAATTAACAATTACGCTTCTTTTTCTTCTCCTACTCCTCTCTCTGTCCCTCCTCCCCAAAATCCCTCTCTTCCTTTACTTCTTTTTACTCCCCTTGTAAACCTATTTTTTTGTTTCTCTCTGTGTATGTGCTTTTGGGTCTTGTCCTATGATCTTAAGCAAATAGGTGAGGACTAACATCCCAAGTCACCTTTTTCCTCTAGGGTTTTCCTGTAACACCTCCTATAAACAAGGGTGAGAACCACCATTGATACCAGGAGACTCATTCCCAGTTAGAAACAAAAATTGATTCCAAGCAAAACCCAAGGTATTCCCAGAGACCCCAAACTGATAAGGGGGAAAACCCAAGTTACCTATTCTAAGGGTCTGTGACATCTGTGCACATATATGCCAAATAACCAATGATATGCTCAAAGGTGGTATTTAATTGGTGTGACAAACCAGCAAAGCTGCAAAAGAGAGCTGCAGGCAGCAGGGGGAAGCAGCCAAAGGAGTCCCCCAAATGGCAGAAGTGCCAAGCAAGTTGCCCCAAAGAAAGGGCAGCAGATGTAGGAGATATCCCCACTCACCAGGGGGAGCGTGGGAGGCCCACACAGAATCTGGCATAAAATCCCCACTTGGCTCACCTAGTCCATTTTTTAATGTCCACCCATCAGCCCTGAGCCACCTCTCAGGTCCATCTGTCCTTAATCAGGAAGCCATGGGGATGGAGCAGCTAGACTCATGGGATTCATGGCCTGATTAAGATTCCCCCAGCTGTCTTCGTTCAGAAGTCACAAGACACATGCCTCTTGCAGCGTGACTGAGTAACTAGCTCATGTGGCTTCAGACACCATCTTAAATAGCTAAAACCAAAAGGGTTTGGAGGAGGTAAAAAGGAAGGTCAGTTAGGGTGCAGCCTTTAGAGCCCCTCCCATCAAATCAGTCTTTTGCCAAAAAGACATGTTTTGGGATGACATATATTTGCTCCCCAACAACATCTACCTTCAACATACTCCTCCTTGGGAAGGTAAATGATTCTTACTTAGAAAAATGAACTTCAGAGGATCTGAGAAGAGAAAATGAAGGCACTCCGAATCAGCCTCAGAGAGAATTCAAGAGGCCAGAAATGTCTACAACTATTCTCATTAAATGAGATCTTCAATTTTGCAAACTAAAGGCAACTTCAGAAAGTTATTAGTGGTCATGCTGATGACTGGAACAGAAAGCAGAACATGGGTCCCTGACCTCCTCAAAATGCCCGGTGCTAGCTACAAAATCCCATGAGGCTGAGGAGAAGCTTCTGTTCCAGTGGAAGTCCTTAACCTTTCCACAACTGAATTAGAAATCAAGTCCTACGCTGCCCTTTTCCTAATCAGAGGAGTCACAGCTCCCCCTTTGTAGGGTAAGGTAAAAGGTATCAGGCTTTTCTGCCCTCCCGCCATCAGGATAGATGAGGAAACCCTGTGATCCTGAATGTATGCCTGATGGCGGGCACCTGAAGTGGGTACACCTGTGCTGAGAGACTGGACTTTCAAGGGCGGCGTCACGGGGACGCCAGCAGCAGCAGAAACCAAAGAGAAGCTGAAAGAGAAGCCGAGAGAGAAGCAAAGAAGCAGAAGCAGAGATCACCGGAGAGCCCAGATAGAGTGAGGATTTGCTGGGGGCTGGGAGGCCTGCCAGCCTCCTGGCCCCCCAGCACCCCTGCCTGCTGTGTACTGGGTAAACCCCAATAAAAAACCTGCAAAGCCACTGAGGACTCTGACTCCTCCTTTACCCGGTCTGCTGGATCAGAAAACCTGCACTGTGTCCATTCCTGACCCTATGCCCTTTAATGCCCATAAGAATAGAGTTTGGGGGTCTCATTCAGTTCTGGGCGGGCTCTTTCAGTTGTAGTTTTATCAATGAACCTGTCCTCTCTGAGAATCTTATCTTTACTCTAGTAAGGATGAGGTAATCCCCTCTTGTCTGTCATGTACACCCCTCCCGGTCCTTCCTTGCCACCCCAGTTCCCTAAGCACAGGGGAAGCACGCCTCGTCTAACTCATTACTCTTTAGAATTTACAACCATGTAAATTCACCATATGTATGTTATAAAATTTTGGCTATTTCACCTACTAATCTGTCTGATGTTAATTTATTCCTCTGTTAGCCTTAGAAGAACCCAGATGGGGTGGGAAAACTTCCTCCTGAGCCCTGACATGAGTATCCCATAGTCCCTTGGACAGCTTTGGAATCCCTTCCAGGGTTGTCTGCTTCAGTCAGCTCTGGAATCCACGGCCGACTGAGAGAATGGATTACAGTTAAATTTGCATATATTAGCATTATCAAGAATACAAAACGGTCCTAGTATTATGTAAGCAGCCTCAGTTTAAACAGGCTGTCAGTCAACTGCCTCTAGGCTTGGCAGCATCTAGTTTGTTGGCAGAGAGAACATTCCAACCTGCTTTTTCCTGTCACGTTTTTGACAAACATTATCATAAGCCAGGTGCCTTTTTTTTTTTTTAAGATTTATTTTTACTTATTGATACAAGCACTGGGTACAGTCAGAAGCACGGGAGGGTGAGAGAATTCACCAGAGCCAGAGCAGGGAGCAGAGCAGGCAGAAGGACCGAAGTACACTGCTGAGGGGAGCAGCGGGTGGCAGGAAAGGTCTGTGCACCATGTGGGACCCTCCTCCAGTGGCCAGGGAGCAGCTGAGGATTGAACCAGCGCTGCAGAGGCTGCAGGCAGCTTCGCAACCCAGCGCTCAACCGCTGCGCCACTGGGGAGGCCTAGCCAGGTGCTTTTTTTGAGCTGTCACCTCATCTCAGGCATCTGCCATATCTATCCAGTGGAGCACCCATTAAGAATTGGGGACATTGTTTCAGTAGCTAATTAT
Organism: Talpa europaea; assembly: GCF_964194135.1. Classification (NCBI taxonomy): domain Eukaryota; kingdom Metazoa; phylum Chordata; class Mammalia; order Eulipotyphla; family Talpidae; genus Talpa; species Talpa europaea. The sequence continues at coordinate 21,215,408 of NC_140082.1, forward strand.
CCAAGTTAACATATAAGTTCATTCTCAGTCCAACTTTCCATTTCTTTTTTTCCAGCTGCTAATAGAGGACACGGGGCCAGTAGTGTGTTATGAATGGATGGTGTGTGAGGTTATGTCCTAATAAAAAACACATGTCTGTGCAGATTTTTACAGTCAATGATGAGAATTCTGACAATTTGTAAAGAATACACACATCCAAAATAGCACTATTGTATTTAGTAATCTTGAGAGATTGAATATATGTGTGAAAAGTTGTGCTTTCTAAAAAGTTTTAAAATGCATTTGCGGTGAGAGTGAAATATACTTGAGAGTCACAGGATATTGCTGCTAGCCGTCCTGTGTGAATCTCAGCCCTTGACCATGACCTCATCTCCCTTAAATTCCCCAGACCAAAACTTTGTACAGGATGAGCAGTATGTCCTGGGTAAATGCTTCTCAGCATGTTATATTTCAAAATAAATGAAAGTGAAAACAGTGTTTGACTTTTAAAAGGAGAACTTTGGATCAAGCCCCAGCCCCTAAATGTTACCCAAGCTTTAATCACGTAAACTATAGCATTGTGCTTAAGATAACAAGTTCTCAAGTAACAGAATTGTTGAGAACAACTCCGCAGAAAGGCTAAAAGAGAACAATCAAGTGAAAGTGCTCAGAACTGGCCAGCTCAGAACAAACCTCTTTGGCAGGCCACTCACTGGGAGCTAAGACCATTGGAGGCCCTGGAGATTAACGGGAGGCCCTTGTCCCTCCCCCTCTTGGGAAGCAATTTCTATTCTGTTAGTCACCTAGAAGAATAAAAACTGGGAGTATCATCCAAATGTAGGATTAACTCCAGAAATGACCTCTATGTCTGAGAATCCCACTTATATTGCAGGGTAAACATGAGTCACCTTTTCTGATCATGTGAAGCCCCCTCCTGTCTCCTTGACAACCTAGGCCTTTACCACATTCCTTAGTTTAACATATAAGCTCTCTTCTCCCTGACTGAAAATGGAATCCTCATAATCTATATAAATTCCCCTTTATGTATGTTTTTAAATTGATCTTTTTCTCTAGCCAACCTGTGTGATTTTTTTGACCAACTGTTTTGATTACTTGACCAGCCCAAAAAGAACCTAGAGGGGTCAGGGAATGTTTCTCCTGGACCCCTGCACAAGGTACCCAGGCTAGCCTGTGGTGATTTCAATGTCTGTTATAAAGACAACAAAGGTGGGGACCTCCCCACCTTTAGTGTGACTATTAAATAACTAACTGTTAACCTTCCTCCCCAACTGCCATGCTGAAGCTGTTGTGACAGGCCCCTGCTTCAAAAGATAACCCCTTCCTCATATAACTAAATCATTTATGACAGCAAACTGGTCCTGAACTTTGGGAAAAGCCAACAGTAAACTCCATGATGCAGAAAGAACAGCAAAAGTAGAAAGAATCCTGTCAAAGCAGAAGCCAAGTTCATCTTTTTGGCAGAAGGGCCAGATGACCAGAGCTCACGTGCCAAGCACACCAAGTAGGCACAAGATGGACAGCTGGGCAGATATTCAAGGTGCTCATATTCTGCAGAGCCTCACTAATTTATGTGGTGAGGAAGAATTGTGTCAATTAAAAAGAAATATGTGTGAAGAAAATGAGTATCACACAGCAAATGCCATTCTGCTCTAAAGCCAGTAGAGTCGGGTTTTCCATAGGGCTGGGTGGGGGAACAGAGCATTAGGAATAAAGTCCAGACCCACATACCACTCTCTTGTGCTGGCATCCTGCCTTCTTCATCGGTTGATGACTCTGGAGTTATTAGGGGAGGCACCATGCTCCCTGCTCCCACTTAACGAGGGCAAAGCTGAGCGGCCAGGTGAAGCTACAGTACAGGGAAGGCAGGTGGGCTCAAGGAGAAGCACTTGCTTCTCATCTTTGGACTTGCACTGGAGTCTGGGGAACTTGGAGGAGTGAAGGAGAGACCTATCGGGAGGCTGACGATGGCAGCCATCATCTTGATTTGTACTTTGATTTTGCTCCTTTTGTCCTGGACACATTGCCTGGCCCCTTTCACCACTTTTCTATGGTTCCCTTGCAGAAGGTGCCTTAGACTTGGGGCAAGTTTTTAAGCCTCAGCAGCCCTACTTTGGGCCAACTCTGTTTGTCTAGACATTTACCCACAAGGGTAACTTTGGGTGTTTTATTGATTGGGATGCTAATATCCTTTCTCTTCTTCCCTATGCATAGTAACTATTAAACATTAAAATTTGGGGCCTCCCTGGTGGCGCAAGGGGTTAAGCACCACACTATGAAGTAATCCACAGCCTCTGCAGCACGAGTTCCATCCCCAACCGGCCAGCGAGCAGCCCACATAGCGCCTCAGACTTCTCCTGACTCCCCTCAGCAGTGTACTTCGGTCAATCTGCCTGTTCTGTTCCCCGCTCTGTCTCCAGTAAATCCTCTCACCCCCCGCATCTCTGGCCTGTACCCCAGCTCTTTTATGCATAAATAAATAAATCTTTAAAAAACATTAAAATTCATTCACTCTGAGACCCTTTGTCTTCGTGTGCACTGATAGTTGAACCCTGTGTAGAATATGCAAGTTTGGGGTGCTCCCTGGTCGTGCACTAACATATTAACTATTCATTGACTGCTTTTGCCTACAGAGGTTTATTGAAAAGCTCCAATTCCTATATCTGGTGTTCCAGGCCTGATCCTAAGCTCTGGAGGTATAGAAAACAACTATAGACCTGGCTCTTGGCCTCAGCAAGCCATTAACAAAGTTTAACAGAGAAGGAGACTACTCTGCCTATGAGCATCAAGAAAATAAGCCCCACTCTGAGAGATGTAGGAAGCGAGTAGAGATTTCTTGGAGAAAGGCTCTGTGCACACTCCTTTCTCTGAAAGCTAGGCCATTCCTCACAGCTCTTGAGGGAGGGGCAGGATGTTCTCTGGTCCCAGCTGGGAACTGAGCCAGATAAGGGTCTCATGAAAAGGTAAGAGAGTCTTTGTCTTAAGAGTTAGAATCACAGGGCCTCCCTGGTGGTGCAGGCCATTGAGCCCAGTGCTGTGGGGTTGTCTGTGGCCTCTGCAGCGCTGCAGGTTGGATCCCGGCTGGCCGGCGAGAGTCCCCCATGGCACGGCAGACCTCTCCTGTCTCGCCCGCTGCTCCCCTCAGCAGTGTATTTTGTCAGTCTGCCTGTTCTGTTCCCCGCTCTGTCTCTGGTGAGTCTTCTCACCCTCCTGTGCATCTCGTCTGTACCCCAGTTCTTGTATGAATAAATAAATCTTTAAAAAAAAAAAGAATTAAAATTACAACCCCAAGACAGCAATCCCAGGCACTGTGGCTGAGAGATGAGAGACAAGGGTCTGGGATGGCCATTCCTACCACATGCACCTTAGTAGGCAGGCAGCAGAGAACGTGGGCTATGGAAAAAGAGCAGAATGAAGCAGATGCCCTGAGGGAGGAGCAACTTTGGGGTATGACATTTCAGTACCTAGTTCTGCCCCAGTGAAACTCAGCAGAACTCCCTACAGTGGGGTCTTTTGACCTGGGCTAGATTGAGTGAGTCAAGGGAGCCCTTAGTGAGATGATGCTGACTGCACTGCAGGGGTGGGGAGAGGAGGGCTGTTCCTGTAAACAGGTATGTGGGGTTGGGAGGAAGAGCATTGATGTGGCGACCCTTGCAATTTCTATCTATTCATCAGAGTGGGGAGGTGAAGAAATTTCCCTGGCCTCTCTGGGTTCTTCTCAACTGGTCAAGTAATCAAATTAACCTCAGGCAGCTTGCTGGATAAAAACAAATGTAATTACACATGTAAGGTGAATCTGCATAGAAATGAGGAGTCCAAAGCAGCAGGTCAAAATGGGCATATAGATCCTGAGCTGACAGAAGGGGTGTGAACCTGGGACTTCATTGAGAGAGGAGGGGGACACATTTTTTTTAAAAAAATTTGGGGGGATTATCTTTTTTAAAGATTTATTTAATTTATGCATACAAGAGCTGGAGTGTAGGCCAGAGATGCAGGGGGTAAGAGGTGTCACCAGAGACAGAGTGGGGATCAGAACAGGCAGATGTACTGAAATACACTGCTGAATGGAGCAGCGGGCAAGACAGGAGAGGTCTGTTGCACCATGTGGGAATCTCCCTGGCCAGGAATCAAACTCGTGCCATGTGACTGCAGATAGATTCATAGTGCTGAGACCTAACCCCTTGCACCACAAGGGAGGACCTGGAAGGGGACACCTTTGATGAAGAGATGGTGATTTATATGGACAAAGAACAGATGCTCTGTATCAAGACATTTGCCCTGCGCCATAGAGATAGGATTTTCTAATAGAAAGGTTATTTCTGGCAATAACCCTAATTTTGTTAGTTTGTTTGTGTGTGTGTGTGTGTGTTTAAAGATTTATTTATAAACAGGATCATCAATGAAAGAGGAGAAATCACAACGGACACAGCAGAAATCAAAAGAATAATCAGTAACTACTATGAACAGTTATATGGAAACAAGTTTAACAATCTAGAGGAGATGGACAAATTCCTACAACTCTACAATCACCCAAAGCTAGATAAAGAAGAAATAGAACACCTAAACAGACCAATTACAATTAGCGAAATTGAAATGGTAATAAAAAACCTCCCCAAAAACAAAAGCCCAGGACCTGATGGATTTACAAATGAATTCTACCAAACATTCAGAGACGAATTAGTGCCTATCCTTCACAAACTCTTCCAAAAAATTGAGAAGGAAGGGACAATACCAAACACGTTTTATGAAGCCAACATTACACTAATACCAAAACCGAACAAGGACAACACAAAAAAGGAAAACTACAGGCCAATCTCCCTAATGAACACTGATGCAAAAATCCTCAATAAAATTTTAGCCATCAGAATCCAACAATGTATCCATAAGATAATTCACCACGACCAAGTTGGATTCATTCCAGGGGCACAAGGATGGTTTAACATCCGAAAATCAATCAACGTTATCCAACACATCAACAAAAAGAAATATAAAAACCATATGATAATATCAATAGATGCTGAGAAAGCTTTCGACAAAGTGCAACACCCATTCATGATAAAAGCCCTTGAAATTCTTGGGATACAAGGAACATACCTCAACATCATAAAGGCCATCTATGACAAGCCAACAGCCAGTATCATTCTCAATGGTGAAAAGCTGAAAGCAATTCCATTAAGATCTGGAGCAAGACAAGGATGTCCACTCTCACCATTGCTTTTCAATATAATACTGGAAGTCCTAGCCAGGGCAATAAGACAAGAGAAAGACATCCAAGGAATCCAAATAGGAAAAGAAGAAGTCAAACTATCACTATTTGCAGACGATATGATATTATACATAGAGAACCCCAAAAACTCCACAGAAAAGCTAATTCAACTCATCAATCAGTTCAGTAAAGTGGCAGGATACAAAATCAACACGCAAAAGTCAGTAGCCTTCCTATACACAAACAATAAATCTGAAGAAGAAATCAAAAAGACCATCCCTTTTGTTATTGAAACAAAAAAAATCAAATATTTGGGAATAAATCTAACAAAAGAGGTAAAGGACCTATACAAAGAAAACTATAAAACACTGTTAAAAGAAATAGAAGAAGACACAAAGAAATGGAGAGACATCCCCTGCTCATGGATTGGAAGAATAAACATTATTAAAATGGCCATCCTTCCAAAAGCAATATACAGATTCAATGCTATTCCAATCAAAATTTCAATGTCATTCTTCAAAGAAATAGAACAATTATTGATGAAATTCATATGGAATCACAAAAAACCCCGAATAGCCAAAGCTCTCCTGAAAAAAAAAGAAGGGAATGGAGGCATCAGACTCCCAGACTTCAAACTATACTACAAAGCCATAATCATCAAAACTGCATGGTATTGGAACAAGAACAGACATACAGACCAATGGAATCGAATAGAAAATCCAGAAATAAACCCACAGGTTTATGGTCAACTAATCTTTGACAAAGGAGCAAAGACTATGCATTGGAGCAAAGAAAGTTTGTTCAATAAATGGTGCTGGGAAAACTGGGTCGCTACATGCAAAAGAATGAAGCTTGACCACCACCTCACACCATACACAAAAATCAACTCAAAATGGATTAAAGAACTAGACATAAGACCTGAAACCATAAAATATATAGAAGGAAATATAGGCGAAACACTACGTGATTTGCACATCAAAGACATCTTTACAGACACATCACCCAAAGCAGTGATAGTGAAGGCAAAGATAAACAGCTGGGACTACATCAAATTAAAGAGCTTTTGCACAGCAAAAGAGACAATAACAAAAACAAAGAGAAACCCCACCAACTGGGAGAACATTTTTGCACCCAACACTAATGATAAAGGACTGATCACAAAAATCTGCAAAGAGCTGATGAGACTCAACAACAACAAAGAAAATAATCCAGTCAAAAAATGGGCAGAAGAGCTTAAAAGAAACTTCTCTGAAGAGGAAATGCAAATGGCCAACAGGCATATGAAAAAATGTTCAACATCACTTGTCATCAGGGAAATGCAAATCAAAACTACCATGAGATACCATCTTACACCAGTAAGAATGGCACATATTAAAAAAACTAGCAACAACAAATGTTGGCGAGGGTGTGGAGAAAAAGGAACTCTTCTGCACTGTTGGTGGGAGTGCAAAATGGTCCAACCACTGTGGAAAGCTGTGTGGAGATTTCTGGACCTACTAAACATAGAGCTTCCATATGATCCAGCAATTCCACTCCTAGGTATTTACCCAAAGGACACAGAAACATCAATTCCAAAGAACACCTGCACCCCTATGTTTATAGCAGCACTGTTTACAATAGCTAAGCTTTGGAAACAACCCAAATGCCCAAAAATAGATGACTGGATCAAGAAGATGTGGTACATATATACCATGGAATATTACTCAGCATTCAAAAAAGATAAACACATGCAATTTGCTGCAACATGGATGGCGCTGGAAGGGATCATGCTCAGCGAAATAAGCCAAAAAGAAAAAGAAAAATACCGGATGGTCTCACTCATAGCAGGAATCTAGAAAACTTAAATAAGGGACCAGGAAAATGAATAACTATAAGAAAGTGAAAATCAAAATCAACAAAAAACTATGAACCAGAGACACTTTTAGGGGGGCGGGGGCGGGAGGGGAGGGATTGGGGTCAGAATGGGGGGCTGCAATTGTATGGGGAATATAACAATAAAATTTATAAAAAAAAAAAATAAAGATTTATTTATTTATTTATACAAGCACTGGGTACAGTCAGAAGCACTGGAGGGTGAGAGAATTCACCAGAGCCAGAGCGGAGAGAACAGGCAGACCGACAGGCTGCTGAGGGGAGCAGCGGGCGGCAAGAGAGGTCTGCGCGCCATGTGGGACCTTCACCAGGCGGCCAGGGATGGAACTGGTGCTGCAGAGGCTGTGGGCAGCTTCACAACCCAGCACTCAACCGCTGCGCCACCGGGGAGGCCCTGTGTGTGTGTTTTTTCAAAGACTTATTTTTATTTATGCATATAAGAGCTGAGGTACAGGTCAGAGGTACAGAGGGTGAGAGGATTCAATAGAGACAGAGTGGGGAACAGAACAGGCAGATCAATGGAAATACACTGCTGAGGGGAGCAGCGGGCGGTCAGGAGAGGTCTTCTGTGCCATGTCGGTTTCTCCCTGACTGGGGATCGAACTCATGCTGCAGTGGCTGTGGACAGCTTCATAGGCTGTGTCTTAACCCCTTGTGCCACCAGGAAGGCCCAATAACCCTAATTTTGTGTAAAAGCCCCAATTTTCATTCTTTTATGTAGTTAAGGGAGAGGTAAATGTATCTGGAGAGCTTGCAGGACCTCTATTGACCTCAAACTGAAATCATCCACATGCTAAGTGACATGTCTCAGGAAGGGCTGTTCTGAACACTTTGAACAGGCCTAGCCTTCAAGTCCTGGAGGGCCCGCTTCAATGGGACTCCTGGCATTTTCTTACCCATCACAAGCACTGAAGCCCTCCCCACTGTCCAACAGAGGTATAGTGTGTGACTAAGGAACTGAGGATTTTTAAATCCTTCTTGTATGACACTGTTCTTATGACCTTGGTCTCATTCATTCCAGCTTACAGCTATCACAACCTCTATTTTCCCAAATAGAGATCTAGAAATATTACCTGGTGGATGTTTCCTGAGCAATGACTCAGCACAAGGTAATCAATCTTCCTGTGAATTCCAAGAATCTGTACTTTTGAACAGTCAGCTGACATTTCTTCCTATTTCCTTATGATCCCTTGGAAGCTGCTTTTTAATCTTGAATGGTTTTTCATTTGTCAAATATAGGTTATACAATATGTATCATAAATACTTATCTGATATAGTTTATGTGTTGAAAGACACTGTCAGGGAGCACATTTAAAATATATCTTGTTTCAGTTATAAACATGTGAGCAAGGACCATGCATTGTTCTTTTTAAAGTTCTAATAGTTGATCAATTTAATGAGAGAATAAGCCCTTCATAAACAAATGACAGCCAAGTTCTTTGGTGCTCATGAGCTTATCAGAATGAGAAAGATCTAAGGTTCAGCTGACACATTTCTTTTGCTCATGAGCCCCCAACCCTCTCTACTCCAAGCAGGACTGAAGGTCCTAAGGTCAGATTATCAGCACAGGAAGGGAAACTTGAGGGATGAAAAAGACCAATCTGTCTTTCCAAAGGGGAAACTGAGGCCCAGAGAAATCCGCTTCCCCCACATATCTAATTAGTGAGAGGCACTCTCTCTTTCTATTGGTCCATGTGGATTCTATAAAATAGGTGCTTTTGCCTTATGATTAGGTGAGAGTGGACACAGGTGTGACTATTACCCTTCCTCTACTTTTCTTTCCAGACATGAAGGTGTGTGGTGTGGGATTTCTGATGGATTTCCTGCCCTTGCTTTCAGAAGCTCATTAGCCTGGCCCATTCTGTCTTGGTCAAACTCCTGGTCACAGAGTTTAGCCCAGCACTGAGCTGAGATGACTGGGTACAGAGCTTCTCAAGATTGTTCTGCTTTAAACCACTTTTCTCTGCGCCACCCTATTGTCATCCTCCCTCCCCCACTCCCAGCCCCACCACATCACCTCCTCAAAGAAAATGTCTCCAGGATTCCTAAAACAAGTTCCCAGCATTACCTAACCTAGTCTGTTCTGCTCCCTGACAGTGATCCGTCGCACACAAAATGAGCTGGGGGTGGTGGGGGTGTCACAGAACCAGTTGTACTAGAGTCCAACCTCAGACAAGGCGCATTATGCAAAGCAGGCACAAGATAGACAGTTGGCAGGACTTCAGTTACCTCAGTTCATGGGAACTCCCGCCAGCATAGACACAGAGGAAGCAGTGAGTTAATTAATGGGAAATTCATGCGAAGGAGGTGCATGGCACATTTCATATCAAAGCCCCTCTCAGGAAACAGGAAGCTGAGGAGAGTCACGGTATTAGGCAAGTCGGGGGTGTTTGTGAAGGAAGAGGTGGTCCTGTCCTTCCTCTAGAGAATGGCACAATCTCTCTGTCCCTCCCACCCCGCACTGGTGAGACACTTTCCTCTTTATTGTCTCCCATAGCAGCGGAAATGAGTCTTTGAATTCAGGGTACTCAATGCCAGCAGAACCCACCTCTGCAGAGCCATGCACAGGCTCAGTCTCCTGTCTGACTGCGAAGGTACAGGCAGTAAAGAAGCTGCTCAGCAACTCCACCCTGGCCCTGCCTCTATCCTCTCCTTCCTTGACACCTCCCCAGCCCTCACGGTGCTATGGTTTCTCTGTGAATAGCCAAGCAGACATCCAGGCCGGATCATGCTGAATGTCAACTGCTGCTTGCAAGTCTGTCTCTCCCAGAAGACAGAGCTTTCCCTTAGGACACAGCCCTGTCATGAGCGCTGGCCCATAGCATGCAGTTCTTACTCGTGTTGAATAGATGAACGGAAGAATGGATGACTAAATTCCCAGGATAGGCTCTGACAAACTCAGATTAAAGCAAAAATTATCACCAGAGCCAAGTGATATTCCTCCAGAACAACTGCATTCTAAAAGCTTTTCACCAAAGTAATGAAAGTAATTAGAGTTTTAAGTACCAGGTAGTTGGAAGAGGGGTGAGTTTGGGGGAAATCCAGTGGTAAATCAAGGACAGAAGAATACTGTAATTACCAAGCCCAGGAAATAAGACAGCACATTGTAGAGAGTTTAAAAGGAAAAGGAAATCTGACCCAAATAATTTGTTTTTATTATCACATTTGCCATCAATTTTTTTTTAAGATTTATTTTTATTTATACAAGAACTGGGGTACAGGCTAGAGGCATGGGAGGGTGACAGGATTCACCAGAGACAGAGCGGGGAACAGAACAGGCAGATGGACTGAAGACACTGCTGAGGGGAACAGCGGGCCAGGCAGGAGAGGCCTGCTGCACCATGTGGGTAGCTCCCTGGCCAGCTGGGAATCGAACCCGCGCTGCAGAGGCTGCAGACAGCTTCACAGTGATGCACTCAACCTGCTGCTCCTCCAGGGAGGCCCACATTTGTTATCAATTTTAAAACAAATATCATTGATTAAACACTCCTCCTCCCCCCAAAATCTTTAGCTGCTTTAAGTTTTAAGCAGTTGCCACAGTTTATTATTGAATATTAATAATGTATGTGTGTCAAATGATCACATTTTTTTACATCATGATTTAATACATTGTATTATATATGGAAGTTAATGTAGAAATATAATTGGTCTCTGACACAGATACTCAGTTACACAAATTCCTCCAGAGAGTGTTTCTCAGTTTAGAATCTCCTGTGCTTTGGGTGAAGTTCATGTCTATAGTCTCTATAGTAGTACATATTCTTGGATTTGAACAGTAGTTTCTAAACAAACTGATAGCACAGTGATTATAAAGATGTATTTGAATTTCAATCCTCTCACTCCATGTGACTACTTGGAGAATTTTTTTCTGTACTAAGTATTGATATTGACTCTAAAACAGTGGAACCATGAGAACTGTAGTGTCATTTTTTTGATAGATGCAAACTTGAATTCATACATGAAATACTTTGCTGAATTGTAATTTTTTTCTTTTTTTAATTGAGATATACTTGAAATATAGCATATTAGTCTCAGGCATACCACATGATTTGATACATGTGTATGTTGCAAAATGATATATGTACATATTGCAAAATGATATCTTTTAATGTTAATTTAATTGGTAATTGTTTTGAAAATAAGGAAAGAATCTATAACAAAACAATGTCATTGGTATATAAGAGTTGCCTAAATTATCCTATTTGCAGATCTTTCCGTTTTATTAATATTTATTTACTAACTACTAAAAACATACTTACATGAAATATTATATCAGAGAGCAACCAAAGAATTAAACTTCAAAACACTCGGTAGATATAAAGTCTGTTCAATAGTTGGAATAATTATGCTTTCCTCTCCTTTTTCTGTACTGTAATATTTATTTTTAGTTTTTCTTTATTGGCTCAAATATATTAAGAAAGCTCAAGAAAATTTTTACCATGTTTCTTTTCTGGACATTATTCTTTTTCTTTTAATTTTACAATTGTTCCTAGAAATAGTTTTGCTGTATAGAGGAGGTGGTTATTAAAATATGATTCACTCTTGATGTTAAATATATCAGTAACACCACTGGGGAAATCTGGGGCATTAAAATCATACCATGAAAGCAATGCCTGCTTGCCAGAGCACCTCTGCCTCTGCAGTCACTCAGCAATCCCTCATCAGCCCTTTTCTATTCCTTGTTTTACTTTTGTCATAGATTGCTCACTCTCTGAATTCTCTCTTCTTTCTCTTTCCTCTCCTCCTCCTCCTTTTTGTTCTCTGTCTCCTCTTCTCACCCCTCCAACTAGAATACGAGCTCAGGAGAATAGAGACTGTGCTAGTGCTTTGTCTTGTACGCAGAAAATGCTTCAAGAACACTTAGTAGGTAGTTTAATGAATTAGAAAACCTAAGGGGAGGGCCTACTGTGGTCTGGAAATGATGACCCTCAGTATGGTACTTGGCCTCAAATTGGTTGGCCCTTCTGCAGACCGGCAAAATTCCCACAGCACAGTATCCCTTTAATTAAGTTGCTATTTTTGCTTAGTGGCGCTATGATAGCTCAAGTCAAGTTGCTAAGGGCAACATACTTTTGCTTTTTTCCATCTTCATCTACACTCTTCAAAAGAAGTACAAGATAGATCTTTTTAAAGGTTCAGATGTGAAAAGTCCCCAGGGGAAGAAAAATGCCCCTAAACTATAGTCTTATATAATCTATTCACAATTATAAGGAGCTCAGTTCAACAATTTGAACAAGTTTTTTCAGTTAACACATTAACGGATTTAAAAATATTTGCTTCTTAGTCATTTTACATTTTATTATGGGATTCTTAGGAGAAAAAAATCTTCAAGACAGGACAACATAAAAAGAGATTTCCAGGCATTGTGATTTGCAATTCAAGTTAATTGGGGCAATAGAAAGAACACAGGTAGCTTATCACAGCATCTGTTACTGTATTTCCTCCTAATGTGAGGCTGACAGTGGCTCTAGGCTTGAAAATCATCAATCACTTCCTCTCACACTTCCCCCCATTCAGTCAATCTCCAGTTTCCACAGGGTGTCTAACCCTAAAGAATTTCTCAAATCTAATCTTTCTTATCCATTTACTAATCAACCATATTCTGGCTTCCCTGTCTTCAATATTACCTCAATTCCCCAATCTATTCTAATCAGTCAACAATCCACCCAGGTTCCTTACCATCTAAAACACTCCAATAGTTCTCGTTTGCCTAGAAGGTTCAGGCTGCTCAATGAACCACAAAAAACTCTCCAAGTTAGCACCACCTATTTCTTGTTCCTTGTCTTGCACTTAATCATTTAATGCAGCTTCTGTAGTTTCTAAACATCCCATGTGGTTCTCACCTCTGTGTCTGTATATAGTTTGACCTTCTTCCCATAACGCCTTTACCAACCCTCTATTCTCTGGCTGATTCTTACTCAGCCTTAAAGACAAAAATGAAGTGTCACGGGGCCTCCCCAGCGGCGCAGTAGTTGAGTGCTGGGTTGCAAAGCTGCCTGCAGCCTCTGCAGCGCCAGTTCTATCCCTGGCCGCCTGGCGAGGGTGCCACATGGCTCTCCTGCCTCTCCTGCCACTCCCCTCAGCAGTGTACTTTGTCGGTCTGCCTGTTCTGCTCCCTGCTCTGGCTCTGGTGAATTCTCTTACCCTCCCGCGCTTCTGACTGTACCCAGTGCTTGTATAAATAAATAAATAAATCTTTAAAAAAAAAAAAATGAAGTGTCACCTCCTTCAGGAAGATTCCCCAAAAATACTCCTCTGCCCAGTCAGAGTCAAGTCCTTCCCTTCTAAATTCCCAATTCTATCATTCTCTGTATGTTGTCAGATTATAACTTTGTGCATGTGAGTCTATTAATCATATTAGACTGTGGACTTCCTGAAGTCAGAAATGATATTGTACTGATTTTAATCTTAGTGCCTAGAACAGTGCCTGGCACATAGTTGGCAATTAATGAGTGATTATTGAATGGACTAAATAAGTCAATGACTATATGGATGATATAGTATTTTTTTCACTTAAGTATAAAGTCTTAGAAAAGTCTAAGAGTAAATTATGTTTAGCTGCACATTTGAATAACTGTTTTATGTTAAAAAGTCACATGAACATGAGGTCCATTCTGTAAAGAGTTTACCCCACAGCCACAACAACCCCTATGAGTCTGGCTTTTGCATGTCCCAGGAGAGAAATCCTTGCCCTGCTTTGTGGAAGGAGAATGCTCTTCTCCAGGGTTGCTTATTTAATACTCACCCTGGGCACTAAAATAACTTAATTATCACTGGATCTAGTTGCACCTCAGTTTAGAGCAGAAACAGAAACACAATATGTTGGAGACAGGACATGCTTGTTCTGGAATTCACTGAAATTGTAGTCTTGATCAGTAACCTTCTAGGAGACATATAATTTGTTCCTGAAGTTAAATCTGTACTTCTGGGGGTGAGGGTGGGGATTTTTCAACCTATAAATATACCATGCCTTCTTTCAGGCCCCTGACTGCTCATCCCCCACCCCTGTACTCACTTCACGCTCTGACAGGCTCTTAGGGGTAGGAACATATGTTTCCATAAAGTTCCCCAGTTATGCTAAGATGTCTTCAGCACCACTCTGCCAAACACAACCCAGCTGGACAACTGACCAGGCCATCCCTGCACCCATGAAGAGTGAGGCTAAGAGTAGCAGCAGTGAGGTTTTTACGGAACTGGGGACTCCTCACTTTTCCCCTTACATAGCTCGGCTCTAGCCTTTCTGTGGTGTTTCCCTCAAAGAAAAATGTGAACTAGGAAGAAGTCACATTCTGGGTTATTGGAAAAGACACAATCAACTGCTAGAAGAAAATGTGAATTTGAAATGAGGAAATGATTGCAGCCTGGCCTGACATTGCACAGCCCAAAGGAGGTTTTTCCTGGCTAGGACCATGCCAAGAATATGCCAGACCTGCAACTAGGTGATAAGGGCACAATTTTAACCCTTAATGAAGATCCCCAAAGGCAAGGAAGACAGTAACAGGGAATGATAGCCACTGCCACTTGTCCCGCCGTAATAAAGCTGGGATTATAAGGAGATTGGACAGATGCCTTAATCGAACAAGACTACTGTTGGCAGGCACTGTCTTCATAAAACCCTTAGTTCCTCTATACGTCCAGAAACTCAGCTAGCAGGATGTTCCAGGAATTTTCCAGACATCTTATTAAAAAGTGTGAAAGAAAAACATTGATTTGTTAGTCATTCTTTACTTGATGAATATTTACTGAGTTTTCTCCATATGCCGAGCACCTGGCTAGATCACAAACTAAAAGACCTTGTCCCTTTTCTCTACAACTATATTCCCAAAACTTAGTGTGATACCTGGCAGATAGTAGGTACTCAGCAGAACGTGCTTCTGAGTGAAACTGGTTACATTTTTATGAAAGCCATTTGAAGACTAATAGCATACAGTAAGTGAAAGTGAAAAAGCATTTATGAAAAAAATGTGAGAGAATTCAGTAATTAAAGGGAGTCTGTAACACTTAAGCCAAGTCCACTCCCTTCTTGTACCCTCCCAGGTCAGCGAAGACTCCACTTCAGACTGGGAGAGCTAAGAACACTAGGCTTCCTCTTCCCAGCTCTCCTTAGGAGGAGCAAGAGATCAATGTTTCTCGCCTCTACTCCTTGTTGCAGAGGCCAAAAGTGCCGTGTGTGTGTGTGTGTGTGTGTGTGTGTGTGTGTGTGTGTGTTGGGGGGGTGGTGGTGAACACAACTCCCTAAATCTCCTGCTCATGGGCAGTAAGTTGTTTACTATGGGTGTGTTAGTGTGTGACTAAAGGGTACTCTGGGACCCCCATACTTTCACTCTTTAAAAGTGTTCAGCCTCCCAACATGTCTCTTTCAAATGTCTCTACATGACTCTCTCCCACACATCTCCTCCAAGTCCCCCAAGTCCCTGGCACGAGTCCAAAGCCGAGAAGCAAGTGCCCTTCTCCACATGTCTCTCCTGAGCCCACCTGCCTTCTGTTGTGTAGCTTCATCTGGCCGCTCAGTTCCACCCCTCTTTCCCTAGCTAGTCCAAGGCAGCTGCATGTGACTGGGGGCAGGAAAATGGTACCTCCCCCTTTTTTGGAGATTCCTCTGTTACATGTACAGTAGTTCTGCTAATACTGATGCCCCACTACTTATGGCCTGGTTTGCAGGGCAGCCGGGCCATGCTAGGAGGAGAAGCTGAGAAGACCTTAGGCTCCTGCCTCACCAAGTGGACAACTACTAAAGTAGGCGCAGCACTCAGAGAAAAGGGGGCCTTTAGTCCCCACCCCTGGCTCAGAGATTTTGCTTGGGGAGGAGGAGAAACAGGTCTTAAAACTGATAGCTCTTAATTTCCCTGGCCAAAGGAACTGATTTCACTTGCAACTGAATTCAGAAAAGTTGAAGTCTAAGGGAATTCTAAAAAAAAAAAAAGTGATGGGAGGCAGTCGGGAGGAGGTTTGTGGTTTTTGTGAAGATAGAGGTTGAACCGTAGGCTGGAGAATGTTCTGCAAAGAGCTGAGGAAGGAGAAGGCTGAATTCCTCCTTGGGTCAGAACAAATATCAAAAAGTGCCTGGGGAAGTTTCCTTCAGAGCTGAACATGATTGGTTTGTCTGTGGAGCAATTTACGTCTCCAGGGCATTGTGGAAAACAATAGCGAGATTAATCTGCCAGAAATAGTGGGGCCTAATGTGGAGTGGTCAGGACAGAGTAGATCCACCCTCCCATCCCGGCTGACTGTGGGTATACCCAAAGCTGTGCTTCATCTGATGAGCGGCAACAGGGACTGGACATGGCGTCTTTAGGGCAAGAGGAGGAGAGGGGCCTGTGGGAGCACCACTAGAATAATCACCCAGTCACTAAAGAACTGAAGGAGAAAATAGCAGTACACCACAGGGCAGTGGAGTGGGGTGGGAGTACCCAGAATTATATCAAGTTTCCAACACAAAAAGTACAAGGCAAGCAAAGAAACAGGCAAGTGTGACCCATATGTTAGGCAGGCGAGGAAAATAGCCCATGAGGGCCACCAGATGGTAGAAGGAACAGAAAAAGACTTCAAAGTAGCCACAGTAAATCTGTTCAAAGGACTAAGAGAGGGATGATAATGTTACATGAAATAGAGAATATAAATAAAGAGAGACATCAAATAAGTTAATATGTAAAGGAATGAAGGAAGGCATGAGCAGGTAAATGAAAGGATATAGCCTTTCAGCAGCAGACCCCTTTCTATTTGCAGAAACTAGGATTAGAGTAAAAAATGGAGGCCTAGATACCATATATCTAAATATTTAAAACTTATAAATTGAACGAACAGTTAAAAAAATTGTTTTATCCTCAGAATTTGAAAAAGCATACTTTCATATGGCTTAGACACTTATGTGTGCTTGTGAAGAGCCCAGCCCACCAAATTCAGGCTCCGTGTATCCCAGCCTCCTCCATGACTGCCCTTGACCACAGAAGGCACATCTGTCCTCAAACTCAGGAAAGAGGCTCAAGGTCACTGAGCGGGGAGTGTTTGGGCTCAGTCACCACGGAGCAGGGTCGAGATTAGAACAGCAGTTCTCAAGTTCGAGCAACATCAGTCACCAAGAGGGCTGTTAAAATACAGGATCCCTGGTGCCATCCCTCAGGATGGCTGATTCAGTAGTCCTGAGCTGGGGACTAAGAATTTGCATTGCTAACTATTACTTAGGTGATGTGATTCTGTGTTTGAAGGATAATATTCTGAGGACCTCTGGTCCAGCAGACACAGCTCCTTTGGGAGGGCTTCAGAGAAAGGAAACCAGAGAAGGCTCTTAAGCACAGGACCTTCCAGTCCAGTGCTACTCAGTAGCAGAGGGTATCTAGCAGGCATCCTGGGAGATTTAGGGGCGGGGGTGCCTGAATCTCAGGATGCACTCGTTTTTTCAGTCTTGAAGTGTAACCAGGAGATCAGGAGACATTCACTTCCTCGCAACAGACCAGCCACTTCACCCCAACCAAGTCCAAGCACCAAGGGCCACGAGGATGCTCTCAGTCATGGGATGACACAACTTCAGGGTCAGCCGAGGTTCCAGTGAGAACAAGGATTGCTTTGTTCCCTTTGAGAACTGCTAACTAAATTCATTTGAGCACAAAACCTTTTTCTGGAGTATCATCTATTAACATCACTTGCAAGTATTTTGGGACCTGCAGTACTTCCCTGTTCTAACAGGAGATCCAGCTGCCTCCCTCTTTTTAAGCATTTAAAAAGATAACCAAGTGATGAAATAAAATATCTTTTTTTCACTTCCTAACCCAGGCTTGAGTTGTCAAATGACTAAGCTGGGACAGCAGAAGACTAAAAACAAAAGGACAGGATTAAATCAGTGTCATTTGCACCTACAAAGACAGCAGTTCTGCAAGAATTGAATAAACTCTACCCTGGCAAATGTGCTCTTGTCCAACAAGTTGATTTTATGATAAGATCTACAGTTCTAGTCTTATTTTACATGGGGCACACCAAAGCATTAGGCTCCCTTGCCTAGCATGCAAACAAACAAAAAAACCCACACATCTTTCAACAGATTGCCGTGACTAACATCTGGAAACACCAGTCATGAATGAGCTGCCAAGATCTGGGTCTGCATCAGTGTGGCCCCAGCTCACCCGCAAAGTCATTCTCCTCTTCATCTTCATTTCCTTCCCTGTGGTCATGTCATTGTTGTGCCCTCACCTGGCGCCTGAAGGCCCATCTCTCCCAGTGTCTCCGAGCAGTGCACTACGTGCTAGAAGTTGAAGGGTTAATGTGCAGTCTAACTTCTTGAAATACCCCCCTTCCCCAAATTTGCTCAAGGACATCCTCTAAATTCCTTTTCTCCAGCACTTTGTTTGCAGCCCATAAATAGCTCCTCTTCAAACACACACTGAAGGCCCAGCCTAATAAAAGAGGTAAAACTGTTTCTGGGCTGAAGTGCTTATTGTATTTGCACAGGTCACAGTTATAGTGTTCACTCTGATCTCAGTTTAAATAGAAGGCAAAGAACTGGAGTCCAGCAATCTCATTCCTCAGATTCCCATGAAACCGGGAATGTTTCTCCTCCCACTGCAACTGCACGTTAAATCCCGGAAGATCGTCTGTCCTTCACCAGCCACAGACCGAGAGGCTTAGATGGCCTGTTTGGAAGAACAATGGAACTTCGAGGGACCATGAGATGGAAATTTAAAAAAGGAAAGATTTTCTCTTTGCTGTGGAAACACACTTTAGATCACTAGCAAACAACAGAGGAGAAGAATTGTTCTTTAGACTAAGGAGAGGCTAAATGCTGTTTTTTTTCATGCCTATTTATAACTGACAGAACTGCTTACATCACATCTAATTCAATCTCCTCTAATTTTAGGAATAAGAAAACCTAGACCTCAAATTTTGAGCAATTTGCCTTAAGTAGATATGTAGGTAGATAATCGGAGAAAGGGAGAGAGAAGGGAAGAACTAAACTCGTAGGTAGGAGGTGGGGAGGTAGGCAGGTAGGAAGTAGATAGGTAGTAGGAGGTAAGTAGGTAGGAGATAGATAGGTGGGTAGGAGGTGGGTGGGTACTCTACCAGGAACCAGGTCACCTCATCTGGCTACAGCTAGGCCCCCTTACAAGCACATGAAGAAATCAATAAAGGATTTACACAATTCATGTATAGGAGTTTGTCAAGTTATTCTTAAAATAGCAATATGGTTGTCCAGGTTAAGTGGCTAAACTGTGAAAAAGAATATCATAGGAACTTTGGACATAACCTTAAATAAATGATTTGCCAGTAACTCCTATAAAAGTCTCACTGTTTTCTCAACGATCCTAGAATTTCATATTTAAAAAAGCAAAGGAAGTGATTTTATGACTTTTGCCTAATACTGTACAAGGACTTTCTCAGATTCCTATCAGCAGTGCCTTTTGCCCGTGACACAGCATAAAGTAAATCTGGACATAACAAGTCGTTCACCCTGGGAAAAAAGAAAATTCATCAGTGGATTATTGAATTAATTAAAAGGAAAAAGAAACTGGGATCCTTCTCTGAAGGAGAAAAAAACCTCCCCTGATGGTTTGTGGCAGCAGCAGACACAGATGGCCTGTGAAAGGCAAAGACTTCTCTGGAGCGGGAAGAGTCTCCTTCAGAGACACAGCTTCCATTATTCCAGGAGGTCATTTAAGGACACGTATTCTTGGCTTCTGGACCTTGCAGAGCAGATTTAGCCTGTTTGCCTAGTGCTGTCATCCACTAGAGGGAGACAGGTTCCTTCTGTGAATATCTACAGGGAAGCAATTCTTAAAAGGCAGTCATTTGAAATGCAATCAGAAAGATGGAAGTAAGTTGGAGGAGAATGAAGGTGTCACTTCTGCCTTGGGACACATCTCTGTTGGAGAACACTTAATTTATGAATTTGGCTTTTCCTTCAACAAACCATTATTGAGGGGCTATACCATCTATGTCTAAAGTAGACAGTGGGAACACTGGACACCAACACACATAGAAGGGCCAGCCTACCTTCCAATCTGGAATGATGTATGGAAAGTAGAAGCTTGTGATTTCAAGGTACTAGTTGAATGTACTAGTCAACCCTCATCTCATTTCATCTTATCTAGTGATGACCTAAGCAGGTGTAGCAGATGGATAGCAGTTACTCCATCATCTCTGACCAGCCACACTCAAAGGTAGTTAGTCTCTTTTGCAAGCAATGAAGCAAATCTCTCACCCCTTCAAAATTATAACTTCTTCCAGTAACCAATTCCTGCAATGTAAAAAGACATTTCTACTAAATCCCCTATTAAAACACTATAGATATGTGGGGGAAAGTATTTGTTACAGTAATATTTACCAGAGCAAAATCAGAAAAACTGTATTATATATAGATGCGCCATACCAAGGGAGTAGTAGAATAAATTATGATGAAGCCACAGAATGTATTACGCTGATGATTTAGAATTATGCCTTAATAATAATTCAATGACATGAGGAATGATTGTAAAATAGCCATAAGTGGAAAATAACATATTGTAGAACTGGCATAGAAAATGATTTCAACTGTTTTAATTGTTTTAAAAAGGCAAAGGCATTTAAATGCTAATGAAAATATCTCTAAAAGATAGAGTTACAGGACATATTCTCTGACCTGTTTTTGTTTCTTCTTCTAAAAACCTATTAAGATAAATGTTAGTTTTATAATAAGAATGAATATAATTTCATAGGCCCATATGTTAGTATGCAGTCCCTATTATAGAACCTTATTATAGAATTAATTTCATAGACCCTTATTCTTGAGAAAAGTGATAGTTTACTTTTTCTAACTGCTAAAAGGGAGTTTTAAACAGCTAACCAAGAGCAAAGAATGGTTGGTAGAAGAATATGGGGGCAATCATGTGGAGAAGTGGTGGGCAGTGAAGAAAGAAAGATTGAGAAAGTGGTAGTGGTAGAATTTTAAGGACTCCCTAGAAGGGGGGCAGCTGTGTGGCAGGCCCAGCCAATCACTGTTCTCCCAGATGAAAAATGAGGGGGGAAAAGGGGATAAAACATTATTAAAGATATTGCTTAATGAAAACAATCCCTGAATGAAGGGATGTTTTGAGTATATATAATTATTTGGAAGAAAGCTTAGAGGTGTCTCTCTTCCAGGTTCAGGAAGCTTATACCAACTAAGACCTTTGCTAAACTACGGGTAATCCAGAGAGGCAGCATCTGGGAGAGAAAGTTCTGGGCAGAGAGATGCAAGAAACTATGATTGACTAAAAACAAGCCTCTAGGATACTGAATATTGGTTTTCTGTACTGCACGGAATTCTAAGAGTCTTTAAGAGTCCAAGCAACATCTGAAACAGCTACTCTCACAGTCATATTGTATCTTAGCTCTAGAAATGTCCCATGGAATGAGAAAAAGGTAGGTTGCCAGACTTTGAAATACGGTGCACTGAGAAAGGAAGATTATGAAAATATAGGAAATAAAGACAGGATTTATGAATGGACAGATTTGTGAGACTAATAATCAAAGATTACATGTTACAGGGCAAAACAGAGAGTCCTGGCAGTTTAGTGAGAACAGAGCATCACCCATAGAAGGATCCTGAAATCATTCTCCATGTTGTGCCCACATTACCTTCAGACCACAGCCTTTAGGGGGAGGGAAATGGAAACCATGAAACTGATCACATTGGCCACGTAGGCTAACCTCTAGACTTTGAACTTGTAAATGTTCCTATGTGGTTCTCCAACTTTCTTATCTCTTTGTGGTGGATCTTGTTTGTCTGCCTTGATTTAAAATGGTAAATGATTAACTGGTAGAAACTAAATGTCTAATCCTTTGGCAGTTTCCCAAAACATACTTTCCCTAGTTGGCCAAAAGTGTGCTGATTTTTCAGAGAAACTTTTCTTTCAAATTGTAAAATTGGTTCCTTTGGAAAGTATATTTATGTATTTACTTGTTTATTTATTTAGCTCAAAGCAGTGCTGTATAATGCTTCAGGACAATACATCAGCCTTATCATGGTCTCCTTTGGAGACTTACTGTGGAGTCAGGGTGAGTCCATGGCAGAGAAATCTATGAGAAGGGGCTTTCTCTGGAGGAAGAAAAAAATGATGGCATTTCAGCTACTATAAGAGACAACTATCCTTCATACACCTGGCTAGAGCTACAGTGATTATGATACGCCCAATAGGAGCTGTGTGGCAGTTTCTTTGAGGAGATGCCTCAACATTTTTGTAAATATATGACAAGAATTATAGAGCCATCTGAATACTATCATAACATTTAGATATCTGAACACTCTCTTCACAACTAAAATTTAAATAAATTGCAAGAGTGTTCATGATCTTGTCACTATGCAACTAGAAGACCCACCTACTGTTACAGGGCAGGGAGAGGAGCACCCCAGAATCCAAACCTGCCTGCTCTAAATAGGTTCTGCCATCCATTGCATAGCATCCTTTAATGGAAACTAACTTTAATACAATTAGTAAACAACACAGAAAAGACAAAGAATATAATTTCCAAATCAAGCACCCAAAGTTACCCATCCCCTCGTGGGGAAAAGTCCAGCCAAACAGTATTGTCCCAAAGCAAGGCCTGAAAGCCTGCCACAAGTCAGCAAGGCCTGAAAGCCTGCCACAAGTCTAAAACAACTTCTGGCAGGGATCCATGGAAAAGGGTCAAAAACAGCCAGTCAAGTCTGGGAGGAGAAGAGTAAAATCAAAATCAAGATAAAAGTTGTCATTGTATAAAAAAAAAAAAATAAATAAAAATAAACAAACAAACAAACAAATAAATAAATAAATAATAAATAAAAAAAAAAAAAAAAGTTGTCATTGTTTTCCTCCCCATGGGACACTCACACACATCTGTTTCAACCAGTTCAGGACCAAGAAGCAAGGTCAGCTTCTTCACATGTCTCTGTGCTCCATGTGCCTCCTTCTGGTCTCCTTCTTGCTCTCCATCCTGCTTCCTCCCTTCTTCAGTCTCCCCTCTAGCTTCTTCTCTTCCCTGCTCAGCTCCACCCTCCTTTGGGTGGGGGAGGGAACCTGGAACCTCCCCTTTTACTGGGGACCACCCTGTTACACTACAACAGTAATCATGCCCCTGTGGGCTATGCTCACGCTCACTTACAAGAAACAAGGCAGGATGCCAGTAACCCCAAGACCAGACTAAACCAGTCATCCCCAAGATGGCAATGGGGTGGCATGTGCAAAAAGAGATGTGTGCAGAGGTGCCTAGTGCAAAAAGTCATCTGTTCATGACCCCTGGAATCTAGCCCAGGCCCATGACATACAACTCTTCAGCCATAGAAGACCCTGCAAGCCCTTTGATCAGGAAGAAGGTATCTTGTATGCATGAGCTCACCTTTTTCCATCCCTTGATCAGTGAATAAAGTTTCTGTGCTAAACTCAGTTTTGTAATGATTCTGAATAGGAAAAGAACTAGCCAGAGACTTAGCTTAGGACAGGTAACAAAATCATACCTATATGATGGTCTGCTACCTCCAAATGAAAAGGAAGAAACCAGTATCAGTACCAAATTTTAAAATACTAGCACAAATTAGGCCAGGATGAAAATTTATTTAAATGAATGATTTAAAAGCACAGAATTCCTTGAATAAGAGATAAATACCAGAGCCTAGAAAAATTAAATAATCCCCCACTGTCTTAGGTTAGGCTTCCTAAAAAGCAGAGCCTAAAATAGGAACTCTTGTTCCAGTAATTTATTGACTTCTGCTCTCAAGAGAGGTGAGTGAGGGAAAAGAATAGGTAGGGGAATGGGGTAAAAAAGCTAAGCAAGAATCTAGTCTTAGCTGGAGACCAGCTTAAGTATAACTCCCACTGGGACACTCTGGAATACAAATTGCACCTGAATTAAATCCTACCTGGAGGTGAAAGAGCTGGCCTATATCCTCCATCATCGGTCAGGATCTGTTAGCGTGTGTGGGGGTTATCAGCTATAGAGATTGACTGGGGCAGGGTGACTGGGAAGTCTCCAGAAAGTGGGCAGCTTTGAATTGTCAGCTGCTACAGTATGGGTGCACTGGCCCATAAACAGGATCCTGGCAGGGCACAAATGGTACCTACTAAATCAAGCAAGTATTAGAACAGCATCAGACCATGACTTGGTGCACAGAGTAGGATTTTGTCTGGGCAGTGCAGTAGGTAAATGTGATAGGACACTATTGTGGACATTCACTAAATCCGTCCCTGTCTCACCAGAATGAAACTCTTTCCTTTTTAGAAGCGCAGAAAATGAAGTTAAAGCAAACAGAGGAGTCTCAGGTAATAGGAATCAGACAAATGTGGACCAAATGGATACTCATTCCTCTAAGCTTTATAACATTGAACAAGTAACTCACTTTCTCTAAACCTCAGTTTCCTCATTTATAAATTAATAAGTGTGCATTTGTTCTTAGAGATAACAATACTACCTTAGGGGGTAAGAATTAAATAAGATCTTAGATTTTAATGACCATAACTCAGTACTTGGCACATCATAAAGCTCTATTAATGGGAGTTATTTAAAGGAAGGCAATTTCCCAGCAATATGTATTTGATCAGAATCATAAAATAGTGCCACATCAATGGAAAATCTTATAATTCAGCCCTTATATAGCATGTCAGATGTCTGCGGCATTTTCTAGGCCATGAAGTGTTTTCGTACGTGTGGTCTCATTGACCCTGTTTTACAGCTGAAGAAACAAGACTCCACTCAGAAAGCACATCAGGAGAGGGCTTTGGCTCTGCTAACACGAGCTGGAGGGGCCTTGCCATCTTTTTCTCCATGCTCACAAAGTCTCGGCAATTCCCAGGGAGCAGATTTGTCAGCTTTTCCAAGGGGTTGGGTGATATCCAGATTTCATGTTGGAAAGTACTCCTTAGTATTTTATTCCACTGAAATGAAAAAATAACTAACACAGCAAGGGGCTATCACAAATTCAGTGGTTTCCTATAGGCTTAAATGTTGATTTATCCTTGTTCCTGGTAGAACTAAGTTCATTGCCCACCCTTCCTGACATACACTTAGCAAATGGACTGGAGGAAATGGTAACTTTTAGTCTGAGAACCAGATTCCATAGTTCAAAGCAGGAAGAGGCAGCAGGAGATTCAACCCAAATAACTTCTAGTTAGTCTTCCAACTCAGAAATTGGCCAACAAGAGCAGAAAAGCCCAAACTGTGAATATACACTGCATCGCAATGTGCCATGGATCACAGCACAGTCATTTGGAAAAAGTGAGATTAAGTCCTAGCTTTCTCTTCAAATAACTAGTTCAAAGGCAAAACAAAAAAAAAATATATGTATTTTCTTTTTACAACTCTACAGTAGGTAACAACTAACTTTTTCCCTACTGATTTTTTTTTATCATGTAATAATTCCTACAGTGAAGATACAAATTAGTCCACAAATTAGTGAGTGATATTTTTTATCACAGTTTTCACTGGCAATGTATTTTTTAGCTTTACAATTTTCTCTTCCAGGAATTTAGTCTTCATATTGGATCTGGATCATTTCTCTCAATTTTTTTCCCTATTTTGTCTTCAGATAAAATAAAGAGCATTATATCACTAAATACAACTGGACAGTATAACTTTGCCTATGTGAAAATGTATTGGCCTGCTCCCTTTGGCAGCTTTGTTTTGTAGAAAGTTCTTCCATATTCTGAGCTAGAATATTCTCCACTATAACTTCTACTTATTGGTTCTCATTCAGTGGAATCCCTCTGCCTCATGACAGAGATTTCATGTTGAAAACATCTGGTCCCTCCAACACCTTCCTCACCAAACTCCATACTAATCTTCATTCTTTCAAAGTAAATATTCTCAGTTCTTTTTGGTAAAATACTTATGGGTACTAAATAAAGACCAAAAATTTGATTACAAACACACACACATTTTTAACCCTACTCCCTACCACCCTTTTGCAACCAAAACCTAAAGAGTTTTTCCCACATTACTCTCTTACCCAGCAGGATGGAAAAAGAACTCAGATATTTGGACCAAAATGTGTAATGGAATACACCGAATATGATTATTGTAGGTGATTTCATATACATTGTGTCTCACATGGAACAATGTCTTCTTTGGGTACACCTAGAGTTGCTGAAGTCAGTGGAGGTCACCATGTCATTTTCAATAATCCACATTCCAGTGCCCTCATTCCCAACCCTATTTAAAGCACAGAACCATATGGGTAACTTTGGAGGCCATTATGTTTTCTACAATTACAGAAACATTTTATCTTGTACCTTAGCTTGATATTGAATAATTTTCCCCAGGTTTAAGGGGAGAAATTATTCCAAGGAAAGAAATTACTAAGGTTTCTATTTGAATATTATGAGACTACATCAATATAGGTAAACAGATTTAAGAAACAATTAAAAGCAAAAGAGTACTACGATAGCCATAGTAGACATTGGTAGTAAGACACAGAGTGCCACCACAGAGGAAGAGTTTCTCAATAGTGGGGTGAAGTATCTTACTTAGCACTCAATTTGAGATATTTTTAAGAAACAATAAAAATACTGGGGGGAACAACCTGGCATATATGATGATTATCCTAGTGTCCTGAATGAGCAGAGCATGTAATTAATATCCTAGAGATAGTGCTAAACAGAGCTGAATCATTCCAATGCCTCTGCTTAAAGATACACTGATGTATTTTTCCCAAAATGTTGCATTATATAGAATATCTTCATAAATCTCAAAAACAATTTCAATTTCAGTACTTAGAAGAAGAGGGATTTCAGAAATTTGACTTTCTCACAGTCGCCAGTATTTTAGAATTCTCACAGTGTTGCTTAATCTAAGAAAATTCTAGCCTCTTGGGCCTCCCTGGTGGTGCAGAGGTTGAGCACTGGGTCGCGAAGCTGCCCGCAGACTCTGCAGCGCTGGTTTGATCCCCGGCCACCAGGTGAGGGTCTTCTTTGGGTACACCTAGAGTTGCACAGACCTCTCCTGCCGCCCGCTGTTCCCCTCAGCAGTGTACTTCGTCAGTCTGCCTGCTCTGCTCTGCTCTCCACTCTGGTGAATTCTCTAGCCCTCCCGTGCTTCTGACTGTACCCAGTGCTTGTATAAATAAATAAATAAATAAATCTTTAAACTAGCCTCTTGAGCATTACTGCAGGGAAATTTTTATAAGTTTAAAGTCATTTTTCTTCACTTAGAATTACAGGATTTTAGGTAAATTTTCACCCAGACTCTTCCTTCTTATAAATAAGGAATCTTTTAGGCAATAAATGAAATTCTTTTTTATTCAATGCCAAAAAGGCAAGAATTGATACAACATAGCATTTTTTACAATCCATGTTATTTTCCTGGTTAACAAAATTATGGGCCTTCATTACCTTACAATGCCTTAATTTTGCTATCCAGCTGTTGAGACACTTGATGCCACCTTATTCATTCTCTTCCTGACATGGCATATTGGAAAAGAAAAAAAATGGAATCTCAGTATAAGATTGGTGATGCTATTTTATCAACCTTATAAAATATGAGATATTTTTGAAAATTTAGTTTATTGTAAGCCTGACACAGCATATTGGAAAAGAAAAAAAATGGAATCTCAGTATAAGATTGGTGATGTTATTTTATCAACCTTATAAAATATGAGATATTTTTGAAAATTTAGTTTATTGTTAGCCTGTCCTAAGCACCATAAGTTGCATATTTTCAAAGAATGAAATACCTACAAAACCACTATAATGGCTTATTTTGTCCATGGCAATAAAGCCTTTTGATTATTTAGAGGCTTTGCCAGGAATTTTAGTCTTCATAATGAGATCCACAAAGTGTAATTAGTTGTCACATTTATCATGAAGAATTATAGCATACTTTGTTAAAAGCCAAGGAAATACTTTGGGAAGAATGACAATAAATCTCCATACCTACAAGTGGAATCAAAGTATTCATACACCAAAACAAGGAGCCAAAAACTGGACAATTCACAAATCTATTAAAATGCAGTTTACTGAGAGTATCACATTTTAGTTATTTCTTTTGATCTTCACTCTACTTGGTACTGAAAAGAGGCACCATATTCTTAAAGCATAGCTGTCATCCTATCCCAAGCACTTGTTGAATGGGTGCAAATGAAAATCTATAAAGTAGTGAAGAGTAGATGCTTATAGACTATAAATATTTGGAGTGATCTAGTTCTTGTCTAAGGTAATGTGAGTCTTTCTGCTTTGTCAAAGAAACTGCAGAAAAAAATGCTAAATGCTTTATCCAGTATTGCCAACTAATAAAAATGACAAGATCATTCTTGATAAGTAGATTAAAAATCTTTTTTAACCTATTCAAGATGATGTCTACTTAGTGGAAAGCCCCTTCTGTGTTCCTCTGTGAGTAGGAAGATGCCCCAGAGACAAAATGGGAATTTCCTGATTACATAAAGTTTGTACACAGGCTATAGTTTGAGAATATTCTTCATTCGATGATTAATTGACTGCTGAGAACTGGGAAAATGTAGGTTGGGCTTTGGACTTATTTAGGGGTTGACTTTTCTCTGGAGATTTAAAATTTTTTTCAGCATTCAATGACACTGAAACTGCAAGTTCCGTTCAGCTCCAGATTTACCTGATTTTTGGTTTTAAAGTGACTTTTGGTTTAAGCTTCTTCTGGTTGTAAAGTTAAAGTAGCCTTCTCAGTCATTCCTGTGCTTTCAGATATGTACCTAAAACCCAACCACTTGATATGAATAATTTGCAACTTTCCTTCCATCTCCCAACAGCCAAGCAAAAGTCTCACAGAATATATCATCTCACCAATAAAACTGCCCTTGATGTTAGTTGCATATAGATAAGTACATGTGTAAGTAATACAACAGAAAGAGATAGAGATCATTAGAAAACTAAAATGTGTACTTAGAAGAGAGAAAGATAGTAGAAGTTAGGATGAATATGCAGTAAAGCCTAACTATTCACTTGAGAATGTTTTACAAAACTTTATTTCTTGTATGGAATTATCTCAGAATATCAGAAATAAATAGCATTTTACAGGCAAATGTCTTTCCACGTGGGTAAATCCAATTTACCATATTATTAGGTTCTTTGGGAGAAAAAAAGTGGACTGATTTTGAACTGTCACAGAAGTGTTTCCCTATACAGTAAGTCCTCACTTAAAGTCATTATTAGATCATAGGATCTTGGATGTTAAATGAAAGGACATATAATGAAAGCAGATATTCAAACAATATTTTGTTTAATGTTGGCCAAGTTTGTTTTTTCTCATCATCTTTATTCAAAGACTGTATTGAGCTAAATTTTGAAGGCAATTTCCAGATCAAACTTGATCTACCCTCCTCCATATGAACACCATTTGACCATTGGATGGTGATCCTCAAAGTCCTTGCCAGGTTCACCTGTCATGGAGTCACACCCTTAATCAGGTTAGTGATTTGTTTGTCCATTCTTTACTGAGTACCTATTATATACTAGGTAGTAGGGAAATTAAAAGACAAAGTTCGTAGAAGCTCGTAGATTTTAGGTGGAGAGAAACACATAAAAAGAAACTTACTATCGGGGCCTTCCTGGTGTCACAAGGGGTTAAGACACAGCCTATGAAGCTATCTGCAGCCACTGCAGCACAAGTTCCATGCCCCAGCCAGACAGGGAGCAACCCACATGGAGCAGCAGACCTCTCCTGTCTCGCCCACTGCACCCCTCGGCAGTGTATTTTGGTCAATCTGCCTGCTCTGCTCCCCACTCTGGCTCTGGTGAATCCTCACCACCCACATCTTTGGCCTGTACCCCAGCTCTTGTATGCATAAATAAAATAAATCTTAAAAAAAAAAGAAATTTACTATAGAGCATAGTATAGAGGTTGGCCAGATCCTGTAAGATTCTAGAGCAGGGGCACATTATCTTGGTTTGGAGGTGGGATGGAGACCAGAGAAACTCCTTAGAAACTCCTTGACCGAGTTTTGGTGATCGAGGTAGCATAAGCTAGGTGGCTAATAATCAAAAAATGATCACATTTTCCATGGGCTAGGCATGGAGCTAAACCCTTAACAGACATAATTCCATTAATCTTCAATAATATAATAGAGGGCCTTCTCCCCTCTCCCCCTATTTTGTAGATGAGAAAACCAAAGCTTAGAAACAGTAAGTACCTTACAAAATTCACCCAGCAAGCAGCAGAGCTCTATCTAGGAGAGCATTTCTGGCCAAGAAAATAGTGTATGAGGGAAACAGCCTGCCTGTCTGAGCCCTGCCTGCAGTTGTGTATTTGAAGCAAAACCAGTACATGGGGCAGTGAGGAGTGATGGTGTGCTTCCTAGACTGCAGCCAAGCCTTACAGAATTGTTAAGTTAAATATTCTGGATTTAATTCCACAAACTGTGTACAAACTGAAAACTCTTTAAAGTTTATACACAGGATAGGATAATTTTGAGTATATTCCATATTGAGATTTAGTTTGTCTTTTATTTTATTTGAGACTTCATCATGCCATTTTACATGCCTTGATACCATCCATTCCAGCGGTGAAATTTTTTTACTTCTAACACTTCTTATGCTAATTACACATCCTTTGTGGTGCAGATTTTCAGTGATAATATTTGAAGTGCTAAGTCACCCCCTCTGAAGTGTTGATCCCTAATTAGGGTATTTTGACTGCTAGCGAATCACCCTTGGAATGTGGAAGCCTAATTAGGACACTCCGTGGCCTCCTCACACTTCTCCCAGGGTGTAGATCATACCAAAATATTTTTAAGTAGATCAACACAGAGACAATGTAACCCCTGGATAGGACTTGCTTCTCAAAACAAGAGAGAAAAGTGTCCCTTTGTGTGTGTGTTTGAGGCAATAGCTGCAAGGATGGGTTGAGACATGCTCCAAGGGATGTGGCCTCAGTCATTTCCTTTTCCTGAACGGGTGTGCAGATGATGAGTTAGGAATGCATGAGCCTCTGTACCCCTTTGTCTAAAAACCCTCGTGACACCCTCTGGCTCCATAAACACGACCATTATCCTTCCAGCCCTTTCCAGACCTGGGTGGTGCTGACATGGAGAAGTCAAGGTGCAGGCAGGCTGACACATCTGAGGAATGAGAGCAGTGTCCAGAAACAAAAGCCCCGGATGGCATCATGTTTCCGAGGGGTTGGTTCTGACAGATCACACATTCTCGGGTTCTGCTTGGGGAGAAGGCACTTATCTCAAGCTAAAGAGAAAGCCCTGCCACCTCAGGGCAAGGCGGGGCCATCAGCGAGTCTCCCTTTGAGCAAGATCTGGTCTGTGTTTTGTTCAACACAGCACTTTAGAGATGGCATAGAACCACCTAGGCCCTAGGGCTTAGAGAATCCCATAAAAGTCCTTGCCTCAATTCCCAGAAAATAAATTAAAGAGCACACATGCACGCAGTCACGTAATTCTGCAAATCATTCCAGGAGGGTCATGGCCCTTCCTCTCCCCTAACATACTGTGTATCTTTCAGTGCAGCCTAAAATAAAATCATCTTTGATGGTGAAACTGTCATGAGATAATTAAGTCTTCCATGATTTTACCTGAGATTTTCAAATAAGATTTTAGCTGAAAATAAAGTAAGAATTGTCTGGCTTTTGAGTGTTCAACAACGGCATGAGCAGCTCTGATTTCCTTCTTCCTGGTAATGGTTGGCAGTGGTTGGGTGCTACCTGGCAGGGATGCTAGGGAGGGGATTCCCATACTGATGGAAGATTGGGTAGGATGCCTCTTGAAGTCTTAAAAGTCTATAAGCTGAGATTCTGCAGCTCTCTTACGACCCTGGAAGGAAAGTGCTAAAGACTCTTCAGGGATCCTGGAGAATCAACTTCCACCATTGAGATAAATAATAGCTGAGGTTAGATCTCTACACAGGATCAATTCTAACATGGAGTCAGTAAGAAACTACCTCCTATCAAACCTATTCATACTCAACATTCCCGAAGTCACAAGCCTGAGGAATGGGACTTAGGGAGTGGAAGAGTAAAAAACAGGCCTACAAATTTCCTCTAGGACTAAGAAGATAGAGAAGAGCAATTAGGGGCATTTGAGGTTTAGATGTCCACTTCTGGAAATTAGAAATTCAGTTTTCCTGTAGAATTTGTTTCCTCATCACCTCCTCTCACATAACCCTCCAAACCCAGGTAAAGGTAAAGAGAGAGTCAAGGTAAAAAGAGTTCTATAGGAAGAAAAAGAATGTACATACAAAAAACAAAATAAAACACACAAACATTAAAACTACACTGAAAGGGGATAATAAAATATTAATAGTAATTACTTTGGGGTTGCAAACTTACAGGATATTATGGCTTATGCATTTATCTACATCATTATATGAATTGCCTGTGTTTTCTCCAATGAACAGGTATGACTATTATAGAAAAAAGCAATAATAATATTTTAAACTACAGAGTCTTAGTTAGAAATAATAGACCATTTTGGTTAGATGCATACTTGGTAGATAACTCAAGATCAGATCAAATAATTCTGAGAAACAGGGGTTCTTGATTTCTTTGGATATTTTGAGATTATCAAACAATGCCATGAAGCATAAACAATCATCATGTTAACTTAGCATTCAACAAATTCAATATTGTAAAGGAGAGTCTAAGCACAATGTAATCATATTTTCAAATTCAGCCTTCTTTGCTTAGAGCTCCATTTCTTTGGAGACCCTCTCTCTATCCTGGTGCAATTCTAGCCTTCCCACTTCTTTCAGTAATTCTAAGTAGCCTTCAAAAAGGTTGAGGGCTGCCACAATGGTCCCCGCTCCGCTCCCATTGTTGCTGCAGCTCTCCACTCTGACCACTGACACCTGCTGTCTGAACTACAACAAGAGTCTCTTAACCACTCTCTACTTTCATTTCATTCTTTCCACACTGCCAAAACAAGGGCTTTTGTCATGGGATTCCACCTTACTCTGTGAATCAACACCTTGATCTGAAGTTCAAGAGCAGGTACTCTTAGCTGCAAGCACTGATTTTCAGAGAAGCTATTTTCAACACTAATTTTTAAAGAAAAGTGCCAGAAAACTAGAAGTAGGAATTTCTT
This sequence comes from Talpa europaea, assembly GCF_964194135.1. Lineage (NCBI taxonomy): Eukaryota > Metazoa > Chordata > Mammalia > Eulipotyphla > Talpidae > Talpa > Talpa europaea. The sequence goes on from NC_140082.1 coordinate 21,248,449, forward strand.
TAACCAAAAATTTTTGTCCTGAGCAACCACTGACTGTCCAATGTTGATTGATACATTTTCATTTCATCCAGGTGTCTTGTGAACTAGACTTCATGGTTCATTGGTATAGGGATTATGTCTTCTACCTCTTTTGAATCCCTCACTTCACATATTGTAAAGCTAAGCTCTGAGTAGAAACTTTCCAAACTCTTAATGACATGGCACAAATCTGCATGTGACAGACAAATCTGCTCTCACCATGGGATTCCTTCCAAATAATATCGTTGTGCATGGAGGCCAGGGAAGGACCATTCCCACTACGGAATATGTGGTAAGGATTTTTCTGGGAAGACTGAGCAGATGTTTAGGGGCATAAAGATAACAAAACTGCAGAATTAAAGTCTTTGGACTTAAATCATCTGAATGTGTCATTGTGCCTTGCTTAGTGTGTCTGTTTTGTTCCACAGTTGGCCCATGGACACACAGGGTGTGTCTGTGACATACCAATCCCTGGTCAGGTAAAGTAGATCCGACAGTGAACAAGGGACAGTCCTTTCCTCAAGTAATCCAAATCTAGGGAATCGAAACACACCAGAGCAGTTCTGACACTATATAGGAATTGACTTACAGTGTGGATTTGTCCATAGGGCTTTCCAGTCCCAAAAAGGAGTGGGAGAAAGTTTCAAAGGAAAGAAAATATTTTGAATTGGGCTTTCAAGCACTAGTAAGACAAGCCAATATAGACTTGAGGACAGAGCATTAGAAGCAGAAGGAATGATATGAAAAGCACAGAGGAGTGGAAGAGCAAGTTACATATGGGCTAGGACATGTCTCCCAGCTGGCTGGGGCTTATGGTTAGTGGAACTAGTGGGGTGGGCTTCAGGGAGAAAGGGCATGTCAGGGGGCAGATATAGGGCAGACTGGGCATGGGGTGGAAGGTGGGGGAAGTGGGAGCTCGAGGGGATGGGCAAAGAGAAGGTTTCTTTTGGCCTCCTCTTTTCACATCATTATCCTACAGTCCAGGTTACCTCTCCCTCTCCCTGTCTTTCCTTCTTAGGCCTGAGAGTGGCCTGACGTTGGTGAGTGCTGTTACAGAGACACCTTCCCTCACACACAAGTATCAACAATTAGTAATGGGTGAAGCCAGGCCAGCTGTGTCACCACCAGCTGCCAGAAAGCCCGCTCCAGAGGTACCATCAGCTTGAGTGCTTTACCAGAACTTCCTCCCCGCCAACCTTGCCTGCAGACAGGTTCCTGCCTCAGGAAACAGGACAACACACTCAGGAGGGACACATGAAGAGGAAAATTAGAAGGAAAAAAACTTCCAGAGGCTGACCTGAGATTTCCCAGACAGGGAGTGGCTCAATAAAGCCCAAGGTTTTCCTCAAACATTCCAGAACAGTCTATAAAAAAGAAATACAGCCTTATTTACTTTTTTTTCCCCCTTAACAAAGGAACCTCAGTGGAAATGTGAGGAAAGAGCAGCAAGGCCCATTGGCCCAAGAGGATGATGACTAGATATGTGGGCGTAGGTTCATTTGTAACCAGGAAAGGAGTTTCTCAAAACTGGGTCCTTTATGTGGTTCCTTCTGTACAGAACACATCAAACATGAGATATGGAGCTATTGGAAATACAGAAATCCTGTGCTTTATGGGTATAACTGCAACAAGTAAGCTGCAGTAACTAGCAACAGTTACTGTTAAGTTATTCATTCCTCTGTACAAATATTCCCTAGAGAGTTGGTGTTTTGGTTTTTTGCCTTTTGCAATCTTTTACTCAGCAAACACTTATTGAGGGCCTTCCATGTGTCAGACCCTACTCCAATGTTTGGAATGTGGCAGCAAACGACTAGTTGTAACCCAGTGGTGAATTCATTTCACCACCTCTTATGCTAAATTACACTGCAGAGAGGGAAGAACATGCAAGCCCAGCCAGTGGCAGTAAAAAGTCTTCACTGCCCGAAGGTCAGCATTGAGGAAACTGGCAGATAGGAGAGAGGAAGGGTTATTGAAAAATCTGAAAAGAAACTTGTTGATTTTGCCTTTTTGCTTGAGATTTGTGTTAGCCACAGTCAGGATTCGGAAAAGGGCCTACTCTCGGTGATCCTCCTTCCCAAAGGGAAGATGACCAGAAGCTGACAGATCCCCAACACTTTATCCTCTCCTCCTGTGTCCTCTGTGAAACTGGAAATGTGTGGGGAACACGAGTGTCAACCTGACAGAGGGACAAAAGGAAGAAGGTAGTCACTGCTGGGAGGGGTGGGGGGGGGTCTGCCTGATAATCTGTGCACTGTTCCTTCTGGGAATGGAGGAAGCAAAAAGGGGTGGGAGGAGTAGTTCCCAACAGGGAAGGTGGTTGCAGGGGAGGTACAGAATGAGGAGCCCTGACGTTTTTCTCGGTCCTGACTCTGGGTTGAGGTTTGTTTGCTTCACCTGGGCGTGACTGACACCCCTCACATAGTTGCAGGCAAAGGTTGATTTCAAAGCTCAAGGCCTTGCCATTCATTTCTGGCAGGCACCTGTGAGCTTCCCATGGCTCTCGGTTGCTATGGAGCATGAAGACAAAGCAGGTAACTGGAAGTGGCTTCCCAGATAATACAATTCTTGTGCTCAAAGATTTTGCTTCTGGGTAGCCAACGTACCAAGGGATCTAAGATACTTGCTTGTTACATAGAGACAAACATGAGGGGTTGACGTCATTATCGTCTTACAATCTGTGAACTGCTGGAGAGCTCTCTCCTCTGCCAAGAGAGGGAACTATCTACCATTCAGTTCAAGTTCACCACACCTGTCAAGCTTCATGACTTAAGACCACAAAAACTGAAAGAATTCCTTCTGGGAAAGTAGCACCACAGCTTTGGTGTGGTGAGTGCGTGTCTGGGGGGAGTACATGAGAAGAGGATAACTGCTTTTTCAGTTCATTTAGTACTTTCAAGAATTATTTTTTTTAATCACTAGACTGTGCTTATTAAGGATAGGAATGACATTTCTGCTGAGAAATTAGAGCAGGCTGGCCTGATTTCTGATTTCGGGTCCCTTGACTCTGTTGGAGCATGTGTTGAGGATGGAAGCCAGCATTCCTACCAGGAGCCTGTTCCAGCCCAGCCAGATTACCTGGGAGCCTGGCACCCACTCTGTTTGCACAATACATCTTTAGACTCTGAGTCACCTTTGGTTCCCTTCTTGATATCACTTTGGATGCAACTCAACAGCATCCTAGTGCCTTGGCTTCTCCCTGTAGTGACAGGTCAGCTTCCTGGGTTTCCCAGGCACCCTGCCTTTGGGAAACAGAGAGGTGCAGGCAAATACAAATGTTGCATATATAAGATCCCCATTCATTTGGGACAATGTGGTATTGGTAACAGTGTTTTATCACTTTCATCTCTGTAAGATTAACAAGAGGCTGACTTAGGCAAAATGCCAAAACAGGTCCAATTCATCTGGAATTTCTAGTCTCTCCTTATGTTAATACTTGGAAGCTTATCCTTCCATTCTCACCAAAACAATGCTTCTTGTAGTAAGTTCATTGACATTATTTTTCCAACTGGTAAGTACCAAGCACTGGAGATACAATTGTGAACAAAATAGACAAGACTCCCTTGTCAGGGAGGGGTTGATAGCTGCCATGAGAGTTCACTATTTCTGTTATGTAAATATTTCATTATACTATGCATAGATACCCTGTACATAGTGTAAAACCATGCTGAGAAAAATCCAGACAAAAGGAACATCAATCAAGTGTCCTCTAGATGGAAAAAGAAATAAGGAAAAAGGGGAGAAAACCACATTCTGAAGAATAGACCAACAATGGGGTGGGAAGTGGGCACTGGCTTCTCAGAGCAGCTGCTTTGTGTATGAGTCTCTGGATCCTGCTACCACCGTCATCCCCCAACCTGCCAGCAATGGCCTTCTTTCCTGCTGGCTGCATCTACATCATTAGTCATCGCTCTCCTTTTCAATCTGGACAGGATTAGGTCAAAGGTGAGAGGCAATCTCTGCTCTATTTAAAATTAAATGACAGAGACTGGTAGGACTGACAATAGCTTACTTTCAATATCTGAACACTATACACTCTCCCAAGTCAAGACTTATATTTGTGTTGTTCTCTTTATCAAAGTTACTCCATAGCACTACACAATGGTCTTTTCAAGACCCTCCTCAAGTCTCTAATTTCCTCCAAATATGAATTAATCTTCCTCTAGGCTCATATGACATGTTGGTCTATCCTCTTCACATCAATTCATATAACTGGCTCCACACTACAATTGTTTCTGTGTGGGCTTTCTCCTCTCATTAAACTAGGAGCTCCTGGGGTATAGGACAGGAATTGTCCTATCTATTAACTTATAATGTGGCAAATAAGTAACAGAAGTGCTTCACAAACACACTACTTTTTGCAGAGCACAGACTTAGATTTCTAACAAAACTGGATTCAAATTCCAACTCTGTCTCTTATCGACAAGGCAAATTCTGGCTCACTGAGTAACCACCCTGAGGAAGGGCCACCAGTGAGTCTTAGGGATCTTAATGAGGGAGAATGTAGTGACAATGTAGGGTATTTAAACAAAAAAAAATCTATCTCATTTGTGAAATGGAGATAATATTTACCTTGAAGGAGTCTAGAGACACTGCCAGAATATGATAATTATCTTATATGACCCATATTATGGTAATGATAGTGCAGCAATATTCTATCAGCTTCTATGGATAAGCAATATAAATCAACTGACACCAAAAGAAAGCAACTACTCATTAAGACTTTCCAGAGTTAAATGAACAATGATGACCAGAGTCAAATGAGCAATGATGTTCCTTTTTTTAAAAAAGGAAAAAAAAAAAAACTTTCCAGAGTCTTCCTCATACCTGACCTGCCAGCACTGCATCAGTGAGTGACTTGAACTTCTCTAATGGGAAAGTAGACAATTAGTGGCACTTCAGGAATAGACAGATGAATCATAATGTTTTGGGATGCCTTCAATGAAAGTAAAAAGAAGAGCCGCTGAAAAAAATACATGAGTTTCACCCTGTCCTTGTATCAGCTTACAATAAAAATCATGAGTCAAAGAAAAAGGTTAATTTTTCATCATAAGTGCATCTGTAGAAATGCTGACTATTGAAGCTATCACTCCAACTCAGACCAAATCTAGAGTTATCTTAATGCAAGTCCCTTTTTTGCCAACTTATTTGCACCTCAAAGTTCATATCTATGAAGAGAGATTCTATATAGGAACAACTTAAGCACATTTTGGAACTGTAGACCTTTCTGAAAGCATCATGTTAAAGTTATGTCATTCCTCAGAGAACAGGCTTGAGCTCTGAAGGGCGGAATGTAGGTAGTAGCAATAAAGGCTAACAGCCAGGAACATTGAGATGTGACATCTAAGGTAAATTGCACTGTATTTGTTCTCTTTTTCTTCTTATTTTTTAGGACACAAGAAAAATTGATTTTAAAATAAACATGAAAATTGGCATTTAAATTGAAAAAAGTCATAAGAGAGCAATGAGAGGAAATGGGAAGGAAGGGCTGTCATTGATTCTCGGGTATTTTTATAGGGGATAATGGTGGTAAGATATTTTAGCAGAAAAGCCACTGGCCTGGAGATGGCGAGATCCAAATGTGAGTTCTGGTTCCTTCACTTGATAGCTGAGAGATATAGGGATATTTATTTATCTCTCAGGACCTCTGTTGCTCTTCTCTAAAATGGAGATAAAAACAAATCACCTCCCTCCAGGGATGCTGGAGAGAGAGTGATGGGAAACAAAAGCAGTTTGTAAATGAAAGAGCACTACTCAATTTAAGGCAATTGTTTTAACTCAATTGATTTTTTAAAAGCATGTAACAAGAAGAACCAAATAGATCAAAATACTAATAATGGCAATAATTTTGTTTGTATTTATATTTATACTTTGTTACACTGCTGACTGTCTACATTTCTACAATGAACTTCTATATTTGCCATGAGATAAAATGTTAAGTAGTTAGTTTATGTGTGACTTAGAGATATAACCCATGCAGTAAAAGTATGTAGGAATGCAGAAGGATGATAAACTCTGATGTCAGAAGGTTAGCACTAGGTTAAGAAACAAGGTGAGACTGAGTGGTGAGTACACATGTCCTTTTTATTATGATTTATGCCTTTTTGTGTGTCTTAAATATTTCATTATGATTTTTTAAATAAAATATTAGTGTGGGCTACGAAGGTTTATGTGTAAGGGATGCTCCTTGCAGAGTTACTTGTAACAGACAAAATATTTTAAATTAATTGTTCAAGTATTTGAAGTTGGTTAAATAACTTATGGTGTCATTTTTAAAAAGCAAAATAATGTGACTATTACTATTGTCTTACGAACCTTTAGTCATCCAATTTTACTGAGCTAGCAACTGCATCTACCTGCTTAGAATAGAAGACAATAGAAATCTGTGCCAAACTGGAAACTTGATTCCTCCCATTTTACTATCTCTAGTATTTTATTAAGTCCTTAATCAGTATAAATATAACATATTCACTAGGTTGTAATCTTGAGGATTTAGAAATGTTCAGTCACATTATAATCTCCCCATAATAGAGAATAATATTTACTATATGAACAAGAATATGAGAAGTAGGAAAAACTTAAGAGTTCCAAATGAGGCCTCCTACTACCCTCATCTAAGAATTAAGTCTTTAAAAACTCAGTTCCTTAATTTCCAGGTGATGATGACTTGATTTGGGTCAATGTTTTGTTTCTTTTCTATTACCAAATTGCTAAGCTAATGGAACAGTCTCTCCCTTATTTCATTAGGCTCTAGATGACTATAGTGATGGAATTTACCAAGGATTTGATATTTCTGCTGATCATCTTTTGCATATGCTACCCAAGAATTCTAAGGAATGTGGTAGCTCTCAGATGAAAGACAAACTGCTTTCTGCTGTGTTTTAGGATGACTGAACTATGATTTTGCAACTCCATGTAAATTTTTGCCATTTTTTTCTAAATCAAAAACATTTTCTAAATACACATGCTGCTGATGCAGATATGACTACCAACCACTAGATGTCATAACAGTGAGTTTCAGAATCCTTTCAGAGGCTTGGCAGGAAAGACAGGATAGACTTCAAGCAGAATGAAACCAGAATTTGTCTTTAGTCAGTTGAGAACCTTGGCTTCTACCCTGTTTACTTCAAATACCTGAACCTTCAGTTTAGGGATTATGAACCTTTGTGGGATTAAGAACATATGTACTGCTTCTCCCGGGAGTATTTGCATCTCAAATTTTATCTCAAATTGTTGAAGTGATTATTCTCTATTAATAAACCAAAAGCAAGAGGAGGAAATAAATTTCAGGGGTCAGAACTATGAAATCTTTAAATCATTCATCCTTTTGGCAAGACCTGCAACTACATTCAGTTGTATAATTGTGTTTATATAGCCTTTGTACATTTGTTGTGTGGAAGCTTATAAATTCTGTGCATTAATAAAACGACTTAGTTTTCAAAGTCTGTGCCTTAAAGGCATACATAAGAACATAAATCGTCAGTAAAAGTAAGTATGAAACTTAGAAACAAACAACAGAAACAATAGTACAAATAGATGATGAAGGATAAAAAGAAGTCATTACTGATATCATCTATGTAGATAAAATCAACATTAAGTTTAGCAAAGTTGCTTATGCAAAATCAAGTTACAATAAACCATGTTATTTTTCTATGTCAGTCATATCCAACTATATTATAGACTATATAACATATCCAAGTTACCATTCACAATAACAACAAAAATCTCCAGATTAATTTAACCAGATCTTTAAGGAGACATTTGGAAAACTTTTAAAAAGACATGAGTATTTGAATAAATGGAAACACATTCCATGTTCTTAGAGAGGGCAGCTTATTTTTATAAAGATATCAATTCTCCCCAAAGGAATTTTTTCAATGCATTCCAAATTCTTAGAATGTTTCAAAGGAACTCAAAAAACTTACTATGAAGTTTCTACAGAAGAATTAAGGTCTGTGAGTACTAAATCTACAGTGAGAGTCTCCGTAAAAATTTGAAGTATTTACCAGTCTCTCCTCCTTGGGGTCCAAACCTTAAACCCATGGATCTGTTTTCCTGATTTTTGTTTCCCATCCCAGGAATCCAATAAAAACTTTGTTTAGCTTTCCATCTCCCAGCTCTGGTGTTTCCATAGTCAGCCTAGAGCAGAAACTGTGGGACCAACAGTTCCTCCTCTCTGGGGTTCCTTTTTAATTTTTTTTTTTTTTCAGATTTTTGCAAACCCTTACTGTCTTGGTAGCTTTCCGATTAAACATATTTGAAATATTTGGTCCAGCTCTCGGATGCCATGTTGGTCTCCTAGAAGAAGTCACCTTGGTTTTGGGGTTTCGTTTTGGTTTTTTATACTTTCATTTCATCTCAAGGACTTCTCCACAAATTCCAAGTACCTAATCCTGGGTTTTACTGTAACATAGGTCTGAGAACTATATTTTACCAGTTTCCTCAGCACCTAGCAAAGTGCCTAGCATATTATAGCTCAATAATTATCTGCTGAGACTATATCTAAGGAAAAAAATATCAGCTAAAATGTATTGTGCACCTACTTTGTGCAAGGTACTCTTCTAAACAATGTATATTGCATTCTTCCAACCACCTTATGAGGAAAGACACTCTATTATCCTTAGTTTTATACAAAGGACATAGATAGATTTAATAACATACCCTAGTCACATGGCTAGAAAATGGTAGAAATGGTATTTAAATATCCAAAGTCAGTCTTCTTAATTCCCATTCTACTTGCCCTCTTAGAAAGCAGTGAGTACCTACCTTCTTGTTCCTTCTCCTGTCCATCCTGTATTCAGACCCTTTTCTTCCTGAACATGACCAAGTTGATCTGAATCTGCCATTAAGAAAAAAGCTTGAGGGCCTCCCCGGTGGCGCAGCGGTTGAGCGCTGGGTTGCAAAGCTGCCCGCAGCCTCTGCGGCGATGGTTCGATCCCCGGCTGCTCCCCGGCCACCGGAGGAGGGTCCCACATGGCGTGCAGACCTCTCCTGCCGCCCGCTGCTCCCCTCAGCAGTGTCCTTCGGTCCTTCTGCCTGCTCTGCTCCCCGCTCTGGCTCTGGTGAATTCTCTCACCCTCCCGCGCTTCTGACTGTACCCAGTGCATGTATAAACAAAAACCAAACAAACAAACAAATAAATAGATAAACATGCCTCTATTAAAAAAAAAGAAAAAAGCTTGAAGTTTTACCCTCACTCCAAATACCTGGTGCCAACAAGACTCCCAACACCTGAGAAGTGCTTTGCAAAAATCCTTTTCCTCAGCATGTTGTGCAAGCCTGGCCTACTCACATCCCTGATCGCTTTTTAAAAGTCAGATTGAGAACAGCTGTGTCAGACTTGGGCCAGTGGGTCTCATTTGGATTTGCCACATGTTTAGGTCATTCCCTGTGGGTCTTTGCTTCTCCTCAGCATCATCTGCTTTAGAGTAACCCCCTGACTGGGGTCTGGGTGGTTCTCCTGCTTAATCGTTCTCCTGCGCATTGACATTACTGGCAATCCTTCGCTTGTCCCTTCTTATCTTAGAATACAGATTCAGAACGTGGCCTTGTTTTTATAACAAGACATGGTTGGTTAGTGTTTGTGAACATCCTGGTCATGAAGCCACATATAATCTCCAGGCCATGTGGAGAAGTTAGACTCCCAGTTCTGGTCATTTATATAACTCTTGGTTTATCTCCATAACCTAAGCCTGACCTGTTACCTTGTTTCCCCAATTATAAATGAACAGTTCTCAGTATGTTCTCTGAACATTTTTTCCTTTTTTTTTTTGCTAATATTCCTTGGCTTAATTCCACCCTGTGACCTCTGGTTTCACGAGAAAACCAGATGCAGATGTGGGAAAACTTCCTAAATTTTCCTGAAGAACCTCTACAGACGAGCTGTGCAAACATGATACACTTTTCTCAGAGTTATGGAGGTAAGGATAAGGGTGGTTCAGGGTCTTGACCTTGAATGCTTTCAGAAACTGTACATAAAGAACTAGAGAGATGAAAGGCAGCAACAAAAAATATTGTGAGAAATAAATTAAGATCTAACTGATTCCATTATATAGGCTTTTATTTTTTTCTTTCACTATATGTGTATATTAGGAAAAGTACTGGGACACTCTGTTCAAAGTGTTTATTTCTATTGTTACTTCTAGGGGTCAGAAAAGATTGTAAACAGAAGAAAAAGGAAAATAGCCTTTGAGATTGTTGAAAATAATCAAGAAAAATCAGAACCCAAACTCAGGCTCAAATTGCCTTCAGTTTTATAACCAGATAGTTCCAGAATTGGTAAACCCATCTAATAATGGGAAATTATTAATAATATGAAATTATTACCTAGATCAATGCATTTTGTCTCGTTGATGCCACTCCTTTATGGCAAATGGAATGGGGACTTAGGAGGAAGACATCTTGTTTGTATTTGTTGATACTTCTTGAATGATCAAGGAAAAGAGAAAGTCAGGAAACTAGTCTTTGAACCAGTTAGTAAAGTAGAAATTAGCCATTCTATTTTACTAAAACTCTTCTGGAAAACCTTGAAAAAGGTGAAACCTTCTGCCAAACTAAGGTACAAGAGCTTGTCTGTACAATTTAATTATTCATGTTTTCCCTGCCCACAATTAGTCTAGATAACCAAATACTGAGTGACCTTGAAAGACAATGAAGTACTTTCTCATGACCTCACTTGATCCAGTTTACTCCTGCTTGCTGACATCCAAGAATAGCTTTATCATGGAAATATTGAAGGACATAATCAGCATTTCTGAAAAAAACCTTGAATGTTTGTTTATTGGAATTATATAAAAGAAAAATAAGGTTTTTCTGTTCCCTGAATTGTAAGAATTTGAACAGACAACACTTAAAATTGCCAACAGCATGGAGTCAATTACCCTAAATCCTATTGCCAAAAACTAATTTTATTTGGTGAAAAGCAAAGTGACAATCTACTTGTTTTCTACAAACCTCAAGTAGCTTGAAAATCACAAATTTCCATTTTTTTCCCACCTAGATAAATTAACTTCTACTTAAATATTATGCATTTCTAGGGGACTTAAACTAATATATATAACCACCTGAAGACTTTTGGGCACTTCAGTAAAGAAATCTTTACTGAATACAACAGGGCAAAGTCTGGTAAAAAGCCAACCTGTTTAAGGAAAGTTACAGTGAGATTTCAGTACTTTATGGAACAAGATTTTTTTTAGGTTCATCCTATGGAAGGGTCATGTTTTGAAAGAAAGCAAAGATTTAAAGTGTTTTATGTATACTATCTTATTTACACTCACAGCCCAATAACGCAGGTTTTTTATGCCTATGTTCTAGATAAATAAGTCAAGGCACTTAGTAGTAACTTGCTAAGGGCCTCACAGCAGGTGTTGGAACCAGGACTCGGATGCAAGTGACCTAGCTCCAGAACTGCCTCTAGAAAGCCTATGGAAAAACTTTTTCACATTTGGGACATTGTAGGATACAAGAAAACATTTAAACTATGAAATTATGGATAGTAACATCCACCTAAGAAAATGACTCTATTAACACATAATGCTCTCATTAAAAACCCCTTGCTGCTATTGATCACAAATTCTTTTTTTAAATGTGTGATATTAACTTTGCACTTCACACAATGCACATAAGTTTTTAATAAATCATTTTAGCTTTAAACATGATTTTCTAGTATCATTCTGATTGTACTCCCAGGAGAGAGTCCATTTCCCCTATAAAGAGAAAATTGCCAGATGCAACCATAATTAATAAACCCTCCCCACATAGCTTTTGTTAAGCACTACTCCACAGCCTTTTGTATTTTTTTCTTTTTATCCTTTTACTACTGACAAAATGAATACTGAGAAAATTACCAAGGCTTTAATTAATACTAAATCAAACCAAAGACTGATTTAAACAACTGGAAATGTTTGATTTATAAGATCATGTTCATTGATCAGAATTCTATTAGTGATATAATTTATACAAGATTACTTTTTAATAGATAAGATAGTTTATGTATTATTAATTTTAATGCTAATATATTTCACAAATATTGCAAGTTAATTACTGGGAAAAAATCATATTGTCTTCACTACACCTTATGTTTTAAAAATCATTAGGTTAATATCATATTCTCTTATTTTCCCATGAAATAGAATGGAATATAAATCTGACCCTCCAAAAGAGAAGTGCTGGGGCAAGATGACTCATATCGTGAAAATACACTAGAGGAAAGCAGCAGGTTCAATTCTCACCCTGCTAATTCTACCAGCTTCTGATGAATAGACTAACCAAAGAATAGAAATGATTAATCTAGACAAAATACAAGTAAACCATTCAAAGACAATGAAAAATGAATGTTTTCTTTGGTTATTTATATTCCAAAAATGAGTGAAACAATTTTTGGTTTTAGTACTTATAATTTATAACTTGTAATGTATAATTTATAACTTATATTTTCTCATGGAAGAGAATGACCCAGAATGTACTGCAAAGACAAATTATGCTAGGAATGCCATCTTGTGGTTGAGAGTAGTCCATTATATTAACTGGTCAATCCAGTGATGATCTTTAATTTTGAAATAAAACAGTAAATTCACAAATACAAATCTTGGTTAAAATCATTATTATGACAAAGAAGTAAAAATTAAATAGGTGCATCAGTTGTGTGTGGTTTTAGTTGTTAGAAAAACAGAATTTGACACTGAAAAAAGAGACAGCAAATTGTATTAGAATGAACTCAAAAATAGTAAGAAAACTGCTATCTACAACCATCACTATATTTTATTAAGACTTCTCAAAGTCTGAATATCAGAAATTTTTTCTCTTAAAATAGACAATTTTATTTTTGTCTCCACTACTAATTGTAAACATTCAAGAAGAATAAAATGGTGCACTTATCTAATTTGGATGGTGTAGGATCCACATAATTCATTGTAGTCCAAAATGGACTTCCTCCTCACAAATTAGCCATTTGAGTGGTAAGTGATCTCTCCAGTCAATAGAGAGCTAGCTAGATGTAGAACCTAACAACCATGTTTAAATATATTAATTGCCATATTGATTACAAGATATTTTGGTCCACTTCAGAGTGGGAGTGAGGGAGAAACTAATATATATCCCCACGAGTGCAAAGCATAGCACAATAGTACAAGGATGTGCACCATGCTACACTCTGTTGCTTCTTCATTAAGGATCCAAGCAGCATGTAAAGTTATAATGCTCAGTCCTAGAAATTAGGCTGCTGAAATTTCGAAGATAACAGACCTACACATAGACATAGATATTCATATAAATGACAATGCTATTCTATTCCCAAATCAATGTTTGTGAGTTATTATTGCATGCTTATCACCAGGGGGAAAAATTTATTCAAAAAACTTCATATGAATTGATTTTGTATTAGTTTTTCCACATGACCCTTCAGGACATTTACATCAGCTGCACAGACCTGGTACTCCATTTTCTCTTGCTGTTTTGTTCTCCCTAATAAAGCCTCATGTGGTGGAGGCAATGCATTGTAAGAACTTAGTAAATAAAGCTGGCTTGATGAAATCTCGTTGATTCCTTTAATCTTTAAAGCCTGCATGATAGCAGGTGCAAATTTTGAGTAGTGAGCTGTAGATGAGATAATCACTGGGCAAGTTTTGTCTTGCATTCTGTCTGCAACCACTTTTGCAACAGCAGTGTGTGGATCCAAAATATACCCTGAAGTATTGTAGGTGGAGTGAATAGCTTCCAAGCACTCATCCTCAGAGCACCAATCTGCTACAAAATCCTTCTGAAGTTTCTCAACTAGAATCTTTTCTATCTGGAAGTGACATTGTTCTTCTAACTGATTAAATAATTTGGTCATTAGTTCCCCATCTCTATCGGCCATTAAGTGTAAATGTCGTTCCAGATTTGATGATTTGAGAATATCGATTGATGGTGAAAAGGTTTGTGCTAATTTTCTTTGCCTTAGATCATAATGTCCTGTTTTTATAAAATCAGTCAAAACGTGATTCTGATTAGAGGCACAAATAAATTTTCGAATAGGGATTCCCATAATTTTGGCATACACTGCTGCTAAAATGTTACCAAAGTTTCCTGTGGGAATACAGACATCAACTGGGCTTCCAAAAGAAATAAATCCTTGGCTGACAAGATCAAGATATGCAGAAGCATGATAAACTACTTGGGGAAGCAATCGGCCCCAGTTTATAGAATTAGCTGAACTTAAGATTGTTCCATATTCCATAGTAAGAAAGCCAGTAAAGTCAGAATCCTTAAAGATTCCTTTTATAGCTGTCTGACAAAAATCAAAATCTGCCTTGACACCCACTGCCCATCCATTGTCTTTCTGACTGCCAATTATCTGTGCTTTTTGAAAATCACTTACTCCATTCTCAGGGAAAAATGTGGCCACTGCTATTCTTTGCTTGTCAGTCTTATTAAGTCTACTAAAACCATTTAAGACTGCACTCCCTGTGTCTCCAGAAGTAGCAACAAGTATCATATAATTGCAAGTTGGTGGAATACAGTGTGCAAAAAGGTGAGGCATAAGCTGTAAGGACAAATCTTTAAATGATCCTGTTGGTCCATGAAACAGTTCAAGGATGAATTGGTTGCCTGAAAGGTGCCTGACAGGGGCAATTTTTGAGCAGGCAAAGTTTTCCCCATAAGCAATTTCAATCATTTCTCCCAGTCTGGCAGCAGGTATATCAGCAGGATGGATGCACTTTTCCAGTAGTATCTGTGCTCTCTCTATGTAAGTTGCCCCTACTAGGCTTTTCCACTCCCCAGAGTTTAATTTTGGAAACTCCTTTTCAGGAACAAAGAGTCCACCATCAGAAGCTAAGCCCTCAATCACAGCTTCACTGAAGAATTTTGTTGAAATCTTCTGTTTACTGTCTTTAGTCCAAATATGTCTCGTTGATATGAATGTTTCTGAGTCCACATCTTGGTATCTTTTAACCACAGCAAGCACTTTGTCAGCTATCTTCTCTGGGGAAGCCCCACTTTCACAAAACACACGAGCATCATACCACTTTTTATAATACCGACTTCTAAATTTAAGTAAGTCTTTCATAGATGTTCCAAAATTCTGACCTACAATCCTATCTGTTTTCATTAATTCTAGACGATTAACTATCTCTATTAGAGGTACATCCAGGTATACAATTATTCCATTTTTCTTCAGATGCCACATGCTAGCATCATGCATTGGATTGGACCCAGTAAGGGAAATCACACTTCCAGATGCAGAGAAGTTTAACACAGCTTTTCCTTCCTCTTCTAAAAATTGCTCATTACCAACATCCTGTAATTTTTCAGACACACTCATATTCCAGGTTTTTTCAAGGATATCATCATCCACATCTATGACACAACAACCTAGTTTCTGACCTATTATTCTGCCTACTGTTGTTTTCCCAGCACCAGGAGGTCCCATCAGGATAATATTTTTGTCTCCAACAAGAGAGTGGGAAGAGTGCCATGACTTCCTTAATTCTGCAAGTGCAAAGGTTCTTGAAAGAAATAGCTGTGCACGTTTATCCGTTTTAAAATGTATACTAGAAAAACATTTCTCGGTTATTTGTTTCAGGTGCTGACATCGGTTAAAGTGAAGCATTCTCTTTCCACTTTTCTGCCCAAGCCAACCTAAAAACTGGCTTTAGCCCTTTTGAAAACATAAAGACAAAAAAGGAGATCTGGTTACCGATTTCAACAAACTTAAAATCTTGATAGGACTGAATATAACCATGCGTACAGTATATAAACTGTTATAAAATTAAACTGTTATAAAATAAAAAAAATAAACTGTTAAAAATTTTTCCAAATGCAGAGCACATTTAAAAATGTATTCCAACCCAAAGTCCTATATATGACATATTATACTTTTAATCTTTTCAAGTCTCGAGATACTGAATAATCAAAACTCTAATATGTCTAACTATAAATAGAAATTTTATTTAGAAAGCACTATTTTATAGGTACTTTTATAAAAATACTAAATAAAATTTGTATTTTTCTATCATGAAAACTATTTCATGGCTTCCTGATTTATGACCCACTGAAATAAAGATTATTTGGAGTTGGAATGCTACTTATTTGCAATTTAAAAAGTTAAGTAGTCTATATATTTCATTTCGTCTTAGTTATAAGAACATGCTTATAGACTATTATGTTACTCATAAATTTCTTATAGTATTCATACTAGGAAACCACAATGAAATGACATTTGCTTACAAAATGCTTGAATACTTTTCCAAACTTTAGGGCAAAGGTGTGTGTGTGTGTGTGTGATGTCTTTTACTATTAAGAATCACCCTTAAATATTTTTCATATTGAAGGCCCTACAATAAGCAAAAAGTGAAAAACACAATGTTATCAAATTTAGAAAAACTAATAATATAGCAACAAAATCAAAGTCCACATATCTATAACCTTGTCTTCCGGCAGTAATCACTTTTATTTCTACCCTATAAACATCATAGAGAGACTTAACTCAAATTCAGACTCCAGAGTGGGAGCCAAAGAAACTCTGGAATATTTCCAGCGATAAGAGGAAAATATTATTCTGGCATCCAAAGAAGCAGTACAATTTGCCATACAACTCAAATTCCTATCCTTGGAAATATATCTACAATTAAAACACAAATATATGTCAGGCAAGTCAAAATTTTGCCATTGTCTACGTTACCTAAACTGTGTATTGCAATTAAACATCTAAAACCATTTTAAGTTAAAACTGAAATTAACTTACAAGCAAATTAGAACTGTCAAGAAAAGGAATACATGTCCTAGTTTGGCTCTTCAGTTTGCATGTGCTGTGCTTAACTCTCACTGACTTGCAACATAAGACACACAGGAACAATCTGACAGAAGAGTACGCTGATGTTGAGGCAAAGTCAATCTTATAAAGTGAGGAGTCTATAATAGAAAAAATTCAGGTTAATCATAAATGCATACAGTGTCATAATATTTTACACAGTCCAGTCTAGTAATAAAATATCTACCTGATTGTATGGAAAATGTACAGAAAAATAATGAATTGATCCTTTTCATGTTTTCCCAAATTATTAAATGGCTGATACTATGCCTTATTCAACGAGCCCGTATTATGGAAAAGAATTTCACTAAAAAATACTGAAGAAATTTCTACTACCAAGCAATATAAAGAAATATAACCAAATAATATAAAATATTTCACAATGATAACTAAAATTTTAAAGATTTAACTGAATATTTAGTGATCAGGGAGGAAAAAGGCTATGCATTATTCTTCTAGGTTATATTATCCCTCTGAATCACTACAGGATTTGAATGTAATTATACTGAAAAGTGCATCTACCACACACAAGTATCTCTTACCTATTTAAAATAATTTCAAAGTGGGCATCATAGTGCTGGCACATAATATTCATATTGTACTCATAGTGTACTATGAGTCATTGTCACCCAATGGCAATCGTCTAGAAACATACACTGAATCAAAATATTTAGGCATGAGGCTAGGGCATTTTCTCTATGGTTTGGTTTGTTTTAAAAATGCAGAGAAAATATTAGTACTCATGCGTGGATCAAGAACTGTTTTGCTATGCAGGTTAATCCTTTCCATGGAGAGGAGGGAAGGACCACACACTCCAGTGCCTCGTCGTAATCACTGGGATCTTAGAATCAAAAGCATAATTTTATAAATTCACAAATTATCTTTGCCTTAATCTTGTTATCAAAGCTGATTAACCCTTTCCTGTTGTTAATCTTCTGCTGTTATCCTCTTGATGGTCTTGAGTATTTAATTCAAAAAGTTTAATACCTTTTCAATTCTGTAACAGAAAAATATTGTAAAGAATTTATGTGAGATTTACTTTCCTCCCAATTGTCTTATCTGTATTCCCATATATGCCCATTTTATTCATCTAAATAATCTTCAGCAAAAAAAAACCTTTTTTGTATATAAAACCATTTAGGTCTGCGCAAACTACATAGGTTCAATCTGACCCATGACCATTTCTTGTAAATTAAGTTTCCACCGGACCACAACTTGGCTCATTTCTTTGGCCATTCTTTCAGTCCATTGTTTTGGGCTACTTCTGAGAGACAATGGTAGACCTGAGTAGTTTCCACAGAAACCATCTTGCCTGCCAAGGCCTAAAATATTTATTATCAAGTCTTTTATAGTTCGTTGCTTCTGACAGTATATCAGTGTTAATTCCCTGCAGACACGGGATTACAGGCATTTCCCTCCAAAAGTACTGTCATTTTCAGGAAATAATTAAAATTAGAGATGTATTCATTGTAAATATACTTTCAAAAGGCAAGAGAAATTACAGACCAAGAATTTAAGAAAAAAAGGTTCCTTTGCAAGTGATTTAATTTCACCATGACTGTAAATATGCTACAGTGAACTCTTAAAAATTTTCAGTTTAGTATTTTTAAACCATAACAAACATAATGATATCAGTGAAATTACTGTATTCACTAACAGAAAGTCAAGACTTGCTAAAGCCAGTTTGTGCTTACTAACTGCAAAAATCATGGTTTGCCCCTACTGGCTCCTTCAGGAACTGATTAACATTAATAGTCCCAAAGTGCTCCAGATAATTAGAAAATTCACAAGCTCTGGCCAATGATTATCTGCTTGGTTAATGGTGTTACCATTTGGAGTCCTTTATTCATATCTTAGCATGTATAGAGAACAGTTCCCCAAAGACTTCTTCTCTACACATGTATAAGCAAAACACAAAATCCTCAAAGGAGAAAAGAGAGGGCAAAGTGGTATCTACCTACCTATGTTTCAGAAAACAGAAACTCATGATGTGGAGCATGAGCACTCAACCCCTCAACGTGTCATTCATTTGAAATAAAATGTTTGTAAAAACCCAGGATAAAAATTAAAATCTGATGAACTGGATTAAAAAAAAAAAAACCCAAACACCTAAATTTATTATTCTCTTATGAAATTCACTAAGAGCCCAAAATGCTAAGGACCCACACATTCAGCAATGCCCTTAAGGCAGAAATTAAAAAGTTAACCAAATGGCAATGCTGCTTGAAGCTCTCCATCCGAAACCCAGCAGCCAGAAGACCAAAACTGATGCTCTCTCTCGACGTGGAGTATTCCATCTGGGCAGTGGCCTCTGGGAGGCTAGTTCAGAACCATCTATCTTTCTTTCCAAATCATATCGCTAAGCTATCAGACAGTCGGATGGCAAAGGCTTCTAGCAATAAATGAGCTCCTTTCAGCGGTCATAAGGGCACACGCAGACTTAGGGAAGAGCCACCAGCTTCAAAACGGAATAAAAATCGCTTCTCAAAGCAAATTTTTAAAAAGGGACACGAAAAAATGGGCAAAAATTCAGGAGCCCATTGAACAAGATTCTTCCACATCAGGCAGTTCATTTACAAAACAAAGTCCATCAGTCGGTGGACAAAGACCTAAGCGGAGGGGCCGGCCCCCGAGGAAACAGGGCGCAGGGCCCGCGGGCGGCGTGAGGAAAAAGCCACGACAGGTGGACGTGGAGGACGCGGGGCCCGGCGCGCACGCGCACAGGTGGCGGGCAGCGCGGTGCGCCCGCTGGGCCGGAAGCAGCCGGGAAAACGGGCGCAGACACAGAACCGTTTCACACCGAGCAGCGGGAGGGGGGAGGGGCGCGGGCGGTAAAGGCATGCGACAGGAGCGGACTCGTGTCTACCATTTCCCTTTCTTTCTCCTCAAATAACTCACCAAGAAAATCTGAGAAGACGGGGGAAAGGAAAGGAAGGACATGGGAAGGAAATTCCCGGAGCCGCTAGGGCCGCCTCGAGACCCGGCCGCGCACCTCGGGCACTCGGCCCGCTCGCCCACAGCCCGGGAGGGAAGCCTCGCTAGGCCGGACCGGCCCCGCGCTGCAGCCTCTGCGCCTGCGCCGCGGCCGGCCCGCGCGCCGCGCGTCACGCCCACGCCCTCAGCAGCCGCGCGCCGGGCACGTGACTCCCCGCGCTCCTCCCACCCGAGCCCGCCAAGCCCTCCCCCCCGGCTCCGCCCCTTCCCCGTATCGCGCGCGCCCGCGGCTGTGCGTCAGTCAGGGTGGTCGTGGCCGCGCTCCCCTCCCCGCGGGCTTGGAGCATGCGCAGAAGGGCCGTATTGTGTGACGCCCTGAGGTTCTAGTGGACTCTCTCCCCAAAAATATAGAGAAAAGATCAGCATGTAAAAGGGGAGGCCATTCCTCAACTCCCTGCTCCCCAAAGTATTGTTTCCATAAAACAATGTTTTCCATATTTAATTTCTCAGGCGGGAAAAGGATTTGTGGAGCAGAGCAAAAAGGGAGACCGAGGGTGTTGTACTGCCTTCCACGTCCCGTGGCCTAGTAACCGTTTCCATGGGAACCAGGCGTCAACATCGCGAAGCAAACCCAAGAGGAATAGAAGGGGCATTTTATTTTCTTCCCCAGAGAGGACTGCTAAGAGGTCAAAGGGGAATTATGTGAAAGAGAGAAAACTTAGTTTCTTGTGAACGCCAGCGAGGTGCAAAGGAAGCTGTGAAGAAAGGGAGGTATTAGCATAGTGAGAAAAAAGTTGAGTAGTTCTTTAGGAGTGATCTGATGGCGATGGATCCTGGGTGCTTTTCTGAGAGCATTTATAACCTTATACCCAGTGACTGGAAGGAGCCGCCCCAGCCTCCTAGGTATGTGGGTAAGCAAAGACTGTCACTCGATCAAGAAAAGGGAACACTTATTCCATTCAGGATTAACTAGGCATCATATGACTTTTATTTTTTTTAAAGATTTATTTATTTATCTATCTATTTATTTATCTATTTGTTTATTTATTTATACAAGCACTGGGTAGAGTCAGAGGCGCAGGAGGGTGAGAGAATTCACCAGAGCCAGAGCAGGGAGCAGAGCAGGCAGAAGGACCGAAGTACACTGCTGAGGGGAGCAGCGGGCGGCAGGAGAGGTCTGCGCGCCATGTGGGACCCTCCTCCCGTGGCC
Organism: Talpa europaea; assembly: GCF_964194135.1. Classification (NCBI taxonomy): domain Eukaryota; kingdom Metazoa; phylum Chordata; class Mammalia; order Eulipotyphla; family Talpidae; genus Talpa; species Talpa europaea. The sequence goes on from NC_140082.1 coordinate 21,269,397, forward strand.
TGGGAGCAGCCGGGGATCGAACCAGCGCTGCAGAGGCCGCGGGCAGCTTCGCAACCCAGCGCTCAACCGCTGCGCCACCGGGGAGGCCCATCATATGACTTTTAACAAGAAGTAACATTTTTGTCCCATGAAGTAGCCTTGGATGACAACTTCTTAGAGAAGAGATTGCAAAATCCAGATATTTGATGTCTCACAATTCCCAGAGAGAGTGGAGTAGTGTTGTGAGAGGGTCGTTTTCATATGTTAGTTTCCTGTGAAGTTGGTGTGTCATTGTTGTGTAATTTATCTGTGTTTAGGATACTTGATATTTGGGTTTAGGTGTTCATTGCTGTTTATTTCTTACTGCAGAACTGCTCCCTCTGGAAAGGAATAGTACCTGTCTTTTTCCCAAAGATTATTGTCAAATGTAAATTCCTGTTTGTTTCTGAGCCTCCACCTTTTTGATCTGTGAAGCAAAATAGATGGACTAGATAGGGTATTTTTCAGACCTAATTGTTGGACGGAAGGAAAAGTAGATGGAGAGACTCAAAACTATGTGATTGAATCTGAAACTTTGCACAGATATTAGGACCCTTACATTCTCCAAATTTTTAGAAGTTAACCACAAAGTAAACATTCCATTACTCTCCTGTGTAAAGACTTAAAGCTTATTTAATTCTATAGGGAGAAAGGAAGATAACAAATGGAGAAATTATCATTCCTCCTAGGACTTGAAATACTTGCTGTCTTTTCTTTCTTCTTTGCCTGGTGCAAATCAGAACCACTTTGAAAGAGTGCTAAATTTAAGAAACAGGCTCTGATTAGTTTGGGGATTGTGAATGAATTTTCACTTGTTTCTTTGTTTGTAAAACAAAAGGTCCCTTTCAGTCCGAAGGGTCAGTTATTTTACTGGTAATTTACTTAGTGTGCATTAACATCCTAGCAAGTGGGCAGATCATCTGGTTTAACCAGAGCAGTACCTATATTGATTTCTTTTAACTTCAAAATCTAACAGATTAGAAAGAGAAATATAAAGTAAGGTATGATATAGTTGCAGGGTTTTGAGGAGTGCTCAAATTAACTGTTGTGAATAGACTTTTGGTCAGAAATTCCTGTATACTGCACAAGATAAAGCTCCTCCTCCCTGATACCACTGGTAGATTGTATTTCCTGTATTCAGTTTGAAGATGATTTTGGATTAGTTATTATGGTCATTAATAGATTAAAAATTTTTACTGCATCTAGGTGATTTTTTTTTTCAAGAAATTATATAGAAACAGCCCTTATTCATTTGGCAGGCATTACCTGAACCCTTCTTCAATTATAACATTGTCCTACTGTGTCAGATGGTGGGGAATGTTAGTGTGACAGTGCAAGCTTTTTAGTTTAGTCTGAAGGAATAAATAGGAAAATGAACTTATGATGAGAGGAAATTGAAGGCATTCCAATGTGGTACCAAGGAACTTTCTGTGTTAGGGTACATTCCACGTAGAGTCATGAATAAAAATGAGTTTTTCATTTGATAAGATGTCATGTATGCAAACCAGTAATGTATTAAAACATAACATTATAAAATATTTAACCAACTCCTTCTCATCATACTAACACAAACTTGCCTGATCCATCCCCTTATTGTCAGTGAAAATTAATCAGAGGAAAGAACTGTAGGCCTCGTTGGTGGCCTAGGGATTAAGCGTCAGTGCTATCACCACTAAGGCTTGAGTTCAATCACCAGCAAGGGAGCTAACCCACATATGATGCAGCAGACCTCTCCTGTCTTGCCAGCTACTCCCCCTTAGTCGTATATTCAGTAGATCCACCTATTCTGCTCCCTACTCTGTCTCTGGCGAATCATCTTCTCTCTATAAATATAGAAATATATCTATCCCCTCCCCTATGCCTGCACCTCTTAGCCTACACTCCAGTTCTACTATGCAAAAAAAAAAAAAAAATTGTATTCAACTGTAAGGTTATGTTTTTGGGATTTTGATAGGTATTGGATTGAATCTGTAAAATGCCTTAGGTAATATGGCCATTTTAATGATGTTTATCTTTCCAGTATATGAGCATGGGCTATCTTTCCATTTCTTTGTGCCTTCTTTTATTTCCTTTAAGAGAGTCTTACAGTTTTCAATATACAAGCCTTTCACCTCCTTCATTAAGTTTACTCCCAGGTATTTCAGTCTTTTTTAGTGCAATTGTAAATGGGATTTCTTTTTAATTTATCTTTCTTCTAATTCATTGATTGCATGTAGAAATGCAACTGAATTTTTGCTGAAGTGGTTGTATTAATATCGGAGTAGATTTTTAGAGTACTGAACTTTAGAAGATATTAAGAGTTATTGTATAATGATGAAGCAATCAATTTCTCAAGGTATGATAATCCTAAATGCTATATATTTATAATAGCACTTAAAAATATACCAAACATAAACTGATAGAACTAAAAGCAGAAATAGAAAATGCCACAATTATAGCCAGAGACATCAACATCTGTCAAGAAATAATAGAACATCTTTTTCCTGGTACCTCTTTCTTAGGGTAGAATTACCATCCAACCTACTTAAGGTCCAGATAATTATACACTTTATGGCTAATCTCCATATGAATGTAGACATATAAATTAGAAATATATATCCTTTTTAAAAATTATGATAATTTCTACTAGAAATATAAATAAAACTTTTAAAAAATTTTAGGTACACATCAATTTTTAAGACAGCTATAAAAAATGACATGCAAAAACTTAAAACTTCAATGAAAACTATGGGGCCAGCAAAAGTTGAAGTACCTTCTCCGAAGGATTTCCTGAAGAAACATTCAAAAGAAAAACCACTACCACCAAGTAAGATTTATCATTCTTTTTTAATATAGTAAGTGTTAATAGATAATTTTACTAAAATTATTTTATTGTCTATGAATATTAAATGTGCACAGGTGATAACAACTTTACCTCATATTAGACAAAATTTAAAAGTTTAGGTTAGTAGAGGATTCAGTAGAAAAAGAGGATGGAGAATAAGTTGCCTTCAAAATAGACTTTTCATTTGGTGGTACAAGCATCTTAAACTACATTTTGGATTAGCCAAGAAACCTCCACCTCCAGCACTACATGATTCACCATTTTATTCCTAGTCATATAGCTTTGATTAAAAGCAATAGTTATAAGAAAAGTTCTAAGCTCCAATGGGGGGGTGGGGGGGTTGGGGGGGGGGTGGGAATCCCTGTCTGGTCTTCTGCTAGGTGATAAAAATTATAACTATTACTACCAGACTCACTTTAGGCTCACTATAGGTCTCTAAGACCACAAAAAAATAATTTAAATGGAGGGAATTTCATGAAAGAAAGGGGAAGAACCTGTTTCTTGGAAATACTACCTGTTTGGGCATACAGGGCCCCAAACTTAGAAGGGCCCTGGTTTAATGTTCTGCTCTTGCCATCTTGAAATTCTTCATTTCTGAACAAGTAGCTTTGCATTTTCATTTGTTATTGGACCTTGCAAATTATGCAGTTAATCATAGTCTGAGATTATATAGATATCAGGAAAGAGGGCTATCAGGAAAATGAAAAGTAGATGAAAATGGAATTATTACAGTTATATAAGGAATCAGCTGCTTCCCCAGCTGGGTATGTTTTTCCTAATAATTTTGAACAATGACAAGGAGAGTGAAAACAAGTCTATAACTTTTAAGAAATTGGCTTTTTTAAAAAAAGATTTATTTTATTTTATACATACAAGAGCTGGGGCACAGGCCAGAGGTGTGGTAGGGTGAGAGGATTCACCAGAGACAGAGTAGGGAACAGAATAGGCAGATTGATCAAAGTACACTGATGAGAGGAGCAGTGGGGGAGTCAGAAGAGGTCTGCTGAGCCATGTGGGTTGCTCTCTGGCTGACTGGGGGATCGAACTCTGGGATCGAACTCGTGCTGCAGAGGCTGCGGACAGCTTCATAGGCTGCTTCTTAACTCCTTGCACCACCAGGGAAGCCCAAAATTGGCTTTTTGACAACTTCTTGCACCATGGAAATAATGAAACATCTCAAGCCATCTAGGATATACATCTTGACAAAAGTGAAGCTATTACTTTCTATGGAAATATTTTGTGTCCCACAGCCTTCTCTCATAATGCCAAATGCCATGAGAAGGATGAGGGCATTTTAGGAAAGCTGGAAGAAGCAAATCTGAAAATACCACATTCATGCTTAATTAATGGCCTCTAAAGTCCTTTTTGCATTTCTCTAGTGCAGTCTTGGCATTTGTGTCCACAACTACTTGGGAACACTGGAAAAATCTTTAAGTGTAACTAGATGTTTTTAATGCTTCAGAACCAATGAGATCTTGGGTCCTGATGTATCCTTTCTAGGATTAAGCCTAGAACACAACTACCAAGCTTTATAAACCCTACATATCAAATAAGGAAAAAGCTTATCATCTTATAAATATTAGCACAAAGCAAACATAAAATGCCACTGGCCTTAAGGATAATTAATTAAGAAATTCAGGGTGGTACACAAACCTTAAATGTCCAGTCCAGTGAGACAAAGTCAAAGTTAATATAGGCCAAGGCTGCTGCAATCTCTTTTCACCAATCTCTTATTTTGTCATTTTGAAACTGTCCCAAGACAGTGATTTGCTAGACACATTGAAAAATACTTAACAGATACATGCACATTCCTCTAAATTCAATTAATAGAACATCTGCCTAACTACAAGGCTGTGTTGACATTGCCATTGTAATACAACTTAAAATAAAACCCAAAGCATTTATTCTTCAAGTTTATTGTCATTGTAAGCAAATGATTTGTGAAAGAGACATTCTAATGACCTCGTTTTTACTTTATTTCTTTAAATAAAGTCACATTCTGAGATATTAGGGGCTAGGGGGTTAATACAATCCATAGACTTTTAATAGCAAGTGTTGCTTTTTCTAATAAGAGTTGTGTAAACTGTGCTTTTTACAAAGTCAGAGTCCCGAGTATTATGATGAGATTAAGATTGGAGTAAAGTTCTATCAAGATAGTCAATTCCATCTGAAGGCAGGGATCCCATACCTCTAAAACACAAACCACGTAAACCAGTGTTACCTCAATTAGAAAAAAAAAGAGGATAGTTATTCCCTTCATTCTTAGAAATGAATTATAATCATTTTACCAAACCATTTTTATGTGGCTGTATCAAAATAGACAAGTTGGAATGGTCAAGTTGAAAAGGCTGTGTAAAAATGGCAGCTTCATCTGCTGCTTCTGAAGAGAATGTGTTATAGAGAAATAAATAAGATAATTCTGGAGAGTAGTTCCTTTTGGAGGTGAGATATAATCAGGGAGGACTGAAGAGGAAGCTTCAGCTGTATTTGGTAATCTTTTATGTATTAAGCTATGTCTCAAGTACATATGTGTTGCATGGTTTTTATACCTTAACACTAACTAGTGAAAAAAAATCCATAGATTCTTGGACTTAAGAGTACATCAAATATGATGTATATACCTGGTGATTTTATAGTAACTTTCCTCTGAGAAGCAATTTTTAGTAATATTGTTAGTATTCAGTAAAGAGTTTCTTTAAACTTATTTCAATGGAAAAATGAAACATTTGCTATTGAAATGTTTATAAGAAAACATTTTCACAATAGTTATTGAAAAATTATTAGTTAACTAGCACATGATTTAGAGTTCTTACCTTTTCCCTCACTATAATCTGGTCATCATTTTGGTTAATTTGCACTTAATTTTTGGCATTTGTGGTTACTTAATTTTTACCTTAAATATTTGGGTATATTTTAATAATACTTAAGTTTTAGTGGTAAAATATCTGGATATTATAAATAGTACTAAGTAGCATTGTTTATCATTTAATATTAACAAGGAAATTTTATGTTTAACAGAAAAAAAGTTTGACTGGAATGAGCCCAGAAAGCCTCCTGTGCCATTAAGGAGTGAACATCCAGTCATGGGAATACAGAGTGAAAAAAATTTTATAACTACAAATGCAGCCAATGTCATTATGGGAGTGGCTAAAAAGCCTAAACCAATTTATGTTGACAAAAGAACTGGAGACAAGCATGATCTTGAACCTTCAGGCTTAGTTCCAAAGTACATCAATAAAAAGGTAACCTTATGATATATTAATAAGAGATCTAAGACTCAAATAATTTAAATCTGGTGTTCATAATGGTTTTCTATATGATCATTAAGAATGCTGTCACTGGACAAATTATCTAGATTGCCAATTCCCATTCCTCTGCAATCTGTTTTTGATCTAACAGAGAATTTGGAACAAACAATACTATAGAGCAACAAACAATACTAGAGGAAAACTATAATTGCTTTCCTCAATTTCAATTACTAATAGATGTAATAACTATAATAAGTATTCTTTAAAAGATATTAATTTTTGGCAAGGTGAAAATGTCACTTAAAATCACTTCCACCATTATAAATCTCGAAAGGCAAAACTTTCAGAAGATTCTGTGATTAAATCATTAGGTAGCAGAATGAGAGATATCTAGAGGAATACAACCTCAGACTATTCACCCTATTAATATAGTGTAAATAATACACAATATCATTTCTATTGAATACAATCCTTTGTTTTCAGTTTAAAGTAAAGCAGAACTTGAAAGTACCATGCAATAATCTAGTCCCTTTGAGTCCTTAATTTCTATATGAAAAGGTGCTTATAGGATAGGCATATACTTGTTATGGAGAAAATTATAGAAACTTGGGTTAAACTGCTTAAATATAGAAAATGTTTTAAAAAGTGTAATCTAAAAAAACCTCATACATATCCTGTTTTACTTTGTAACTTATAGAAATACACATATTCAAATATAAGTACAAAATCCCAAAGCATAATCATACATAATAAAAAGTAGTGGCAAGAAAGAAAGTAAAGAAAGAAGAAAGGAAAAGGAATAGAAACATAATTGAAATAGTGGTATGCAGGGGCTAGCATTAAGACAGTGTGGATCTATCATGATAAATCCAGTACCTGTTCAGAAGCAAATCAGGAACCACAAGGCTTTTGTCAGAGAACACTACTTATTCCTGAGACATTCTTCTCACTAAGACACTTCTGTAAAAATTTAGCACAAACCTATGAGTTGGCAACGCATGCCAATAAAGTTAATTCAGGCTTCTCCAGACACTTCCTCCTCCTGTGACCCCTGAAGGTTGCTCATGCTTATCAGGTATGGAAAAGCAGAGATTTCACTCTCCTACCTCTTTACAGTGACTTCCAATCCATTATTTTCCCACTATTTTACAAATCCCTTCTTCTTTGGTGGTCATGCCACCAATTGCCACACACTCTGTTCCTCCTTCTACCCGTGCTGTTCACTTCAGTACATTTTATGCCTTGAGCCAGATAATTGAGATGATCCGTAATGGAAACAGAAAATAATATTTAGTCTACCCATCCTTGTTTATCAAGCCACACAAACTCTCAGTACCTACTGTCCTCTTGGTCTTTCTCATTAAGAAATCAGGGCTCATAAAGTAATTCTTCAACTTATTTTCTATTTATCAAGGTCAAGTTTTTAAAATATAATACTGGAATAAATCCTTTAAGGGCAATGTCATTTTTTAAAGATGAGTGAGCCTTAGGATTTAGTTTCAAATAAAAGAGTGTATGCCCTTTTGTGCCATGAGAAATAATTTGTGAAAACAAACTGAAACATGGATGATTACATGAGGTATATAGAGATAGCAGTAAGATATTATTTCAGATTCTAATTCTGCCACTTTATAACTTAATCTTTTTGTGATGATTCAAAGTCATTACCATGTACTAAACAGTACTTAACAGTAATGAGGTGTTGCTGTGTTTCCTGACATTTATTGGACTATTTACCACTGCACTAACTATACAGAGTACTGTGCCTTTAGAATTTATTTGTATAGTGCCTTACACCTTTTCAGAACACATTATATCTAGGGTTTCCATCCCATATTCAGTCAGTATGGGTTAGCTTTTGTGTGGTAACAAATAGTTCCCAAATTTCAATAACTTAAAGCAGCAAAGTTTTATTGTCTGCTTGTAGTATATGTTCACTGAGAGTTGTTGGTGGCTTTACTTCTTGTCATCATTTCAGGACCCAGGCAACCCAAAACATCTCCCCTCACTATACCAAACAGAAAAAACAAAAACACATGGCAAGTCATTCATCAGTTCTTAAGCTTCTTCCCCAAAGAGACAGAAGAAACTAATCCTCACCTTAGACAAGTCAGGTCATATGGCTACATCTTACTTCAAAGTGAGCAGGAAAGTTTCCTCCTAACAAGGGGCT